>NC_142131.1:79407500-80023571 GCF_024610735.1 Ursus americanus | reverse complement strand
TCCCAGCTCTCTGCAATCCCATACTGGACTCTTGCCACTTGCTTCCTTGCTTCCCCAAGAGCGAGGCAGTGTGTGTGGCTGTGTGGCCCATGCCTGGCCTTTTGGGGGAAAGTAATGTTGGCAGAAGCCAAAGTATCATCATAATTCATCCTCATTAACTAGTGCCACTTGGGATCTTCCCCAGAGTGTTCAGTAGGAAACTTTTTAAGAAAACAATACTTACTTTTCTGTGATAATGAAGGCAATCAACAGGGAACTATAGTGGAAGACTCATAATTTTTCAAAGAGCAGGCTAATCAAAAAAATCTCAGGAGGGTAAAATGCGGTGGCTTCCTGCAGCCAATACACTCAACATAGATCATATTTATATATGTTTATGTGCATATATACATGCATATGTATATACAGCATACACGTTTATATTTATTTTAAAAATATTTTAGACTTACAGAAAAATTACAAAAATAGTCGAAAGAGTATAGCTTCACCTAATGCAAATATTTTATGTAAGCCTAGCACTGTTGTCAAAACCAGGAAGTTAACAAAACTATTGGCCTTATTCACATTTCACAAGCTTTTTCACTAGTGTCCAACCAGGATCTTGTATTGTATGTGATTGGCATATGCACTTAGTCTGTTTCTAAATGTTTTACATTTGATGTTTTTCATTTCATTCTTATGACATCATGAGGTAGGTACTGTCATTATGTCCATAATTCTTAGATAAGAGAAAAAAATTGAGAACCAATGTGATCAAGAAATTCATCCAAGGTTATAAAGCTCCTAAGAGGCAGGGCCAAGATTCAAGTTCAGGCCTCCAGGTCCTCAAATGTGACCCTTCCTCACACATCATACTGTCTCCAACTAGCCTAAGGGCCATAGGAATAATCCATGTTGTGATTGGACCCAGTTCACTCATGCATACAGCACATATCATACACACACCACACACACATGCACACTCTACACACACCACACACATACACAAACCACACACATACCACATGCAAACCACGTACTCTCACATACACAAATACAGTCACACACACAATTATACACACTCACACAGTCGTAACTGAAACAAACTTTGTGCAGAATTTATCTCCACCAGGTGTGATGCTCTGAAAGTTTGTCTTCTATTTCATTTTTTTAAAATGCTGGACGTGCCAATTTCATTAATGGTTCTATGAAGGGTTGGAAAACCCTCCTGTAGACCATTTGCTTGAGAGATGCCCACACCATCCTCTCCTCTGTGTGTTAACCACAGGGCTCGATAGCAGTGGAACCCAGAGGTGAGGACAGATTGTACTGGTTATGCTGCAGGCGTTTTTGAGAAAATCTTTAATTATGAGTGCGGAATACGGGTTACACTTTTTGAACTTTCCCATGTGAATTTTGAAGATGCTTGATTCAATGATTTGTTATCTCTTCTATTCAATAAGAAATATGTCCTTTGATGGAGAGTCACAAGAAAATGGTTTAAGATACTTTTAAAAAATGTTTTGAAGAAAAGTCCAGCCCCTTGTAAGCAAAGTATATATAGCTAATTTGTACTTTTCTAGGCAAAGTCCAATAAAATGAAAACTCTTTGTGTGGTCTTTGCAGTAAAGAGTCGACTCAGAAGTATCTAAACCTTGTACATTCCAAAGAAGGCCTTATGTGGCTCCTGGGAGGTAATCTATAAACCCTTGGAATATCCTCCTGATAAAAGTATCTTTGTTTAATGGGGGTTTGGGCTATCCAAGATAGTCTATACCAACAGCTTGACTTATGCTGGGGGCCTTGAGCCAAGTGGTATCAGCTTGACCTTTGGAGGGGCTGGAGACAGATCAGCCACCCAGGCAGTCAATCATATCTATGTGACTAACTCCCAATAAAAACCCTGGACAACAAGGCTCAGGAGAGCTAAGCACTCTCTGTATGACTCTACCAGAAGAGGATAACTGGAAGCCTGCACCTGGTCTTTCCTGGACCCTATATGTTTTATCTTTGCCAATTTTAATCTGTATTCTTTCACAGGCTAAACCACAACCATGAATATAACAGCTCTTCTCAGTTCTATGAGTCCTTCTGTTGAAACTGAGGGTGGTCTTGAGGATCCCCAAGAGGTCTGGACACACACAGGGGTGGTGAGGGCATGAGTGTGAGCAGTGAGGGGTCTGCTGCTCATGGGAGTGAGCTTGTGACAAGACTGCCTTTTGAGGACATTGTGACTGAGCGACTCTGGCTCAGAGAGCAGCTGAGGGAGAGGCAAGAGCATGGGGACAAGAGTGGGGAGAGATTCCTGTGTGCCTTTGTTGGACCAGGAGAAACAAAGTCATGGTTCTCTTTTTCAGAATTCCATTAACTGGAACCCTCATTTAATTGGAGAACTGCTTTTCTGGTATCACTTCAGAAGAGAGTTAGTTAAACTATAGGGAAATTGGTTCTCCCAGGGATTAGGGACCTACAGCCTGGGACATTCTGGCTTCCACTTCCACTGGGAAGGTCCAAGTTCAGGGGCCCTGTTTTATTTTAAATGAATGATTTGAAGAAAGAATAAAGTGAATGATTTGAGAGTGACTTTGTGATGGTCACCATACTGTGAGCAGATAAATACATTTCAGGAAGAGTTCAGCCCAAAATTTCTGTTTTACCTCCACATAACTGAAAGTTGAGTTGAATACAGAAATCTATGCTCCTTCCTTGGGATTTGTTTAAATTGCCTAGGCTTGCTGACCAGGTCTGGGAGGCCAGTGCCCTTTCCTTTCCACCTTGGTGGTGGAGATCTTGCCTGCATGCATGGGCAGGCATTGAGACTGAATTAGGGACTTACCCAGCTCAGCTTAGGGACCTTACCCAGTCAGGTAGGTACCTGACCTACCCTGGTCAGGAGGACAGATGGCCTGGACGGGGCCCTGCTTCCACCCAGCATCCCCATTCACTCACTCTCATGACTGATGTTTTCACTCAGTATTGTAGCTTTATTTATTTATTTTTATTTATATTCAATTGGCCAACATATAATACATCATTAGTTTTTGATGTAATGTTCAATGATTCATTAGTTGCATATAACACCAACTGACTTGTAGCTTAAAATACCATTCATACTCTCTAGCCAATTTATCTTTCCATCTGAGATCTCCTTCTTGAACTGCAGGTGTGTAATAGGTACCTGACATAGAACAGGTCAAACTGAACGTCTGATCTCTGCCCACCCCAGGCCCAACCTGCTCCTCTCACTGCCATATTTCTGATCTTAATTAGTTTCACTTCCACACTTCTAGCAGCTCAGACTCCTCTCTTGCACTCACATTAGCAAATTCCATCCACTCCACCTTCAAATATAACCCACCATTTTGTAGCAACTTCATTGCTCCCACTCTGGTCCCACTCACCTTCATCTCCTGTCTAGAAAACTCAGTAGTCTTCCAGCCTCCCTCCTTCTCTCCCTGCGTCTGCTGTGCCCCTCTTTGTCTAACTGTCAACACAGCAGCTGGAAACCTTATCTCCTCCATGTCTTTACTAAAGATAAGGGGGCTACATACTATGAGTTGTAGGGCTCACGATTAAATGTGAATTTCGTATAATAAATAAATAATTCATTTATTAATACTCTTTTTAAGTTTTTATTTTCATTCCAGTTGTTAACATATAGTGTTATACTAGTCCCCTTTGTTTTAAATTGAAGCCCTCTCCCGTCTTCCTATCACCCTTTTCTGCTTTATTTTTCCCCATCAGACTTATGATTAACATACCACATATTTTACTTGTTTCTACAAATTTTGTGTAGGTGAAGTTCACATTACATAAAATCATTCATTTTAAAGTGAACAATTCAATGGCATTTAGTACATCCACAATGTCCTGCAACCACCACGTCTATCTAATTCCAAAACATTCCCACCACTCCAAAGTAAAACCCCATAGTTATTAAGCAGTTTCTCCTTATTTCCAGCTTCTGCCCCCATCCCCATGCCCTTGGCTTTGGTAACCACTAACATGCATTCTATTTCTATGGATTTACCTATTCTGCATATTGCATATAAATGGAATCATACAATACTTGGCCTTTTTAAATTTGGCTTCTTTCACTTAACATACCGTTTCCACATGTATCAGTGGTAACATGTATCAGTATTTCATTCCTTTCATGGCTAACTAATATTTTTTCACACACACATGCATAATAATATGTTCATCAGTTCAACCATTAATTAACTCTAGAATTGTTTCTACATTCAGGCTACTGTAAATAGTGCGGCTATGAATATTTGTGTACAAGTATTTGTTTGAGCCCCTGTTCTCGGTTCTATTGGGTTTCTACCTAGGAGTGGAATTATTGGAACATACAGTAATTTTATGTTTAACATTTTGAGACTGCTGTTTTCTACAGCAGCTTAACCATTTCATCTTTAACAACAGATATATGTTCTCCAGTTTCTCCAGGTCCTCACCAGCATTTACTATTCTCCATTTTTTATTGGTTTGTTGGTTTTTTACAGCCACTCTCAAAGGTGTGAAGTGGTATTTCATTGTATTTTGATTTTCATTTCCCTAATGATTAGTGGTGTTGAGCATCTCTTCACATGCTTATTGGCCATTTGTATATCTCCTTTGGAGAAATGTCTGCTCAAGTCTTTTGCCCATTTTTTAAAAAGTTTTTATTTAAATCATGGTTATTTAGGGTGCCTGGAATCAAGCCCTGCCTCAGGCTCCCTGATCAGCAGGGAGCCTGCTTCTCCCTCTCCCCGCCCCCCACTCATGCTCTCTTTGACTATCTCTTTCTCTCAAATAAATACATCAAATCTTTATAAATTAATTAATTAATTAATTATGGTTATTTAACATACAGTGTAATATTAGCTTCAGTTGTACAATATATTGATTCAAAGTATCCATTCCTTCACCCATTTTTAAATTGTGTTGTTTGTTTTTTATGTTGTTTATAAGAGGTTTTTTTTTTTTTTACTCTATTCTGGAAATATAGATGCTGAGATATATGATATGAAAATATTTCCCCCATGTTGCCTTTTTGCTCTCATGATAATGCTCCTTGATGCACAAAAGATTTTAATTTTGATGATGTCCAATTTATTTACTTTTTCTTTTGTTACATGTGCTTTTGGTATCATATTTAAGAATCCATTCTTAAGACACGTCTGGGTGGCTCAGTTAGTTGAGTGTCTGCCTTTGGCTCAGGTCATGATACCAGTGTCCTGGAATGGAGTGCCACATGGAGCAAGGGTCCTTGCTCAGTGGGGAGTCTGCTTCTCCCTCTGCCTGTAGCTTCCGCTGCTTATGCTCTCTCTCTCTCTCTCTCTCTCTCCCTCCCTCACAAATAAGTAAATAAAAATCTTTTAAAAAAACCCATTGCCAAATCGAAGGTCATGAAGATTTATCCTATATTTTCTTCAAAGAACTTTATGGTTTTAGCTCTTACATTTAGGTAACTGATCATTTTCAGTTAATTTTTATATATAGTGTAAGGTAGGTTTCCAATGTTATTGTTCTGCATCAGACTATCAAGTTGTGCCAGCACTATTTGTTGGAGACTATTCTTTCCTTATTGAATGGTTTTGACACCTTTGTCAAAAACCAATTTGCCACAGATGTTCAGGTTTATTTCTGGACTTTCAATTTTATTCCACTGATCTCTATGTATATCTTTACGCCAATTTCACAGTTTTCTTTTTTTGTTTGTTTGTTTCAAGTTTTTATTTAAATTCTAGTTAGTTAACATATAGTGTAATATTAGTTTCAGGAGTAGAATTTAATGATTCATCAGTTACATATAACATCCAGTGTTCATGACAACATGTGACCTTCTTAAAACTCATCACCAATTTAGCCCATCCCCCTGCCCACCTCCCCTCCAGCAACCCTCAGTTTGTTCTCTATATTTAAGAGTCTCTTTCAAGGTTTGCCTCTCTCTTTTTTTCCTCCTATGTTCAACTGTTTTGTTTCTTAAATTCCACATACGAGTGAAATAATATGGTATTTGTCTTTCCCTGACTGACTTATTTTGTTTAGAATAATACACTCTTGGGGCGCCTGGGTGGCACAGCGGTTAAGCGTCTGCCTTTGGCTCAGGGCGTGATCCCGGCATTCTGGGATCGAGCCCCACATCAGGCTCTTCCACTATGAGCCTGCTTCTTCCTCTCCCACTCCCCCTGCTTGTGTTCCCTCTCTCGCTGGCTGTCTCTATCTCTGTCGAATAAATAAATAAAATCTTTAAAAAAAAAAAAAGAATAATACACTCTAGGTGAAGCCACATCATTGCAAATAGGAAGATTTCATTCTTTTTAATGGCTGAGTAATATTCCATTGTATATATGCCACCTTAATTCTTTTCTTTCTTCTTTCGTTCTTTTGTTATCTATTTATCATCTATCATCTATCTATCTCCAAGTTTTTACTTAAATTCCAGATAGTCAACATACAGTGCAATACTGGTTTTAGGAGTAGAATTCAGTGATTCAACACCTATACACAACACCCAGTGCTCATCAAAACAAGTGCCCTCTTCAGTTCCCATCACCCCGTTTAGCCCATCACCCACCCACTTCCTTCCATCAACCCTCAGTTTGTTCTGTTTAGTTAAGAGTCTTTTATGGTTTCCTACCTTCTCTTTTTCCCCCCCATTTCCCCTATGTTTATCTGTTTTGTTTCTTAAATTCCACATAAGAGTGAAATCATATGGTATTTGTCTTTCCTTGACTGACTTGTTTAGCTTAGCATAATACTCTCTAGCTCCATCCAAGTCATTGCAAATAAGAAGATTTCATTCTTTTTGTTGGCTGAATAATATTCCATTGCATATGTATACAACTGCTTCTTTACCCATTTATCAGTCAATAGACATTTGGGGTCTTTTTATAATTTGGCTTTTGTTGATAATGTCACTATAAACATCAGGGTGCATGTGTCTCTTCGACTCAGCATTCTCGTATCCTTTGGGTGAATACACAGCAGTACAATTTCTGGGTCCTAAGGAAGTTCTATTTTTCACTTTTTGAGAAACCTCCATACTGTTTTCTGCAGAGGCTGCGCCAGGTTACATTCCCACCAAAGTGGGAGAGGGTTCCACTTTCTCCAATCCTCACCAACATCTGCTGTTTCCTGTGTTGTTCGTGTTAACCATTCGGACAGGTGTGAGGTGGTATCTCATCGTAGTTTTGATTTGTATTTCCCTGATGATGAGTGATGTGGAGCATGTTTTCATATGTTTGTTAGTCATCTGGATGTCTTCATTAGAAAAGTGTCTATTTGTGTCTTCTATCCCTTTCTTAATTGGACTATTTGTTTTTTGGGTGTTGAGTTTGGTAAGTTCTTTATACATTTTGGATACTAATCCTTTATCAGATATGTCATTTGCAAATATCTTCTCCTGTTCCATAGGTTGCCTTTTAGTTCTGTTGATTGTTTGCCTCGCTGTGCAGAAGCTTTTTATCTTGATGAAGTCCTAATAGTTCATTTTTACTTTTGTTTCCCTACTAGATGTGTCTAGTAAGAAGTTGCTCCAGTCGATGTCAAAGAGGTTGTTGCCTGTATTCTCCTATAGGATTTTGATGGTTTCCTGTCTCACATTTAGGTCTTTCATCCATTTTGAATTTATTTTTTTTTGTATGGCGTAAGAAAGTGGTCCAGTTTCATTCTCCTGCATGTTCTTATCCAGTTTTGCCAACACCATTTGTTGAAGAGACTGTCTTTTCTCCATTGGATATTCTTTTGTGCTTGTTGAAGTTTAGTTGATCATATAGGTGTGGGTCCATTTCTAGGTTCCATTGAACTATATGTGTGTATTTGTGTCAGTACCATGCTATCTGATGAATACAGCTTTGTAATATATCTTGAAGTCTGTAATTGTGATGCCTCCAGGCTTGCTTTCCTTTTTCAAGATTGCTCTGGCTACTAGGGGTCTTTGTGGTTCCCTGCAAATTTTAGGATAGTTTGTTCTAGCTCTGTGAAAAATGCTGGTGGTATTTTGATAGGGATTGCATGAAATGTGTACATTGCTTTGGGTAGTATAGATATTTTAACAATATTTTTCTTCCAATCCATAAGCATGGAATGCTTTTTCAATTCTTTATGTCTTCCTCAATTTCTTTCATAAATGTTCTGTAGTTTTTAGAGTTTTTAAATCCTTTACCTCTTTGGTTAGGTTTATTCCCAGGATTCTTATGGTTTTTGGTGCAATTGTAAATGGGATTGACTTCTTGATTGTGACTGATTTCTGTACTTTTTTATGTCCCACAACTTTGCTTTATTTGTGTAGCAGTTCCAGTGATTTTTTGGTGCTCTTTCAGGTTCTCTATATAGAGTATTATGTCATCTGTGAATAGTGAAAGTCCGTCTTCTTCCTTTCTTAAAAAAATTTTAAATTCAATTAGCCAACATATAGTATATCATTAGTTTCAGATGTAGAGTCAATAATTCATCAGTTGCATATAATACCCAGTGTTTATCACATTAGGTACCCTCCTTAATGCCCATCACCCAATTACTCCATCTCCCAACCCACCTTCTCTCCAGCAACCCTCAGTTTGTTTCCTATAGTTGAGTCTTTCATGGTTTGTCTCCCTCTGATTTCTTTCCATTCAGATTTCCCTCCCTTCCCCTATGATCCTCTGGGCTGTTTCTTATATTCCACATATGAGTGAAATCACATGATATTTCACTTCCTCTTATTGACTTATTTTGCTCAGCATAATATCCTACAGTTCCATCCATGGCAATCTAAATGGTAAGTATTCATCCTTTCTGATGGCTGAGTAATATTCCATTTTATATATATACACCACATCTTCTTTATCCATTTATCTGTCAGTGGACATCTCTGCTCTTTCCATAGTTGGGTTATTGTGGATATTGCTGCTATAAACATTGGGGTGCAGGTGACTCTTCGGATCACTATATTTGTATCTTTGGGGTAAATACCTAGTAATGCAATTGCTGGTTCCTAGCGTAACTCTATTTTTAACTTCTTGGGGAACCTCCATACTGTTTTCCAGAGTGGCTGTACCAGCTTGCATTCCCACCAACAGTGTAAGAGGGTTCCCCTTTCTCCACATCCTTGCCAACATTTGTGTTCCCTGTCTTGTTAATTTTAGCCATTCTGACTGGTGTAAGGTGGTATCTCATTGTGTTTTGATTTATATTTCCCTTGTGCTGAGGGATATGGAGCATTTTTTCTTGTGTTTGTTGGCTATTTGGATGTCTCTTTGGAGAAATGCCTGTTCATGTCTTCTGCCCATTTCTTGACTGGATTCTTTCGTTTTTGGGTGTTGAGTTTGATAAGTTCTTTTACAGATCTTGAATACCAGCCCTCTATCTGATATTGATATGTCACTTGCAAATACCTTCTCCCATTCTGTAGATGACCTTGTAGATTCATTGACAGTTTCTTTTGTTGTACAGAAGCTTTTGATCTTGATGAAGTCCCAATAGTTCATTTTTACTTTTGTTTCCCTTGCCTTTGGAGACATGTCTAACAAGAAGTTGCTATGGCCCAGGTCAAAGAGGTTGCTGCCTGTGTTATCCTCTAGGATTTTGTTGGATTCCTCTCTCACATTTAGGTCTTTCACCCAGTTCGAGGTTATCTTTGTGTACGGTGTAAGAGAATGGTCCAGGTTCATTCTTCTGCATGTGGCTGTCCAATTTTCACAACACCATTTGTTAAAGAGACTGTCCTTTTTTCTTTAGATATTCTTTCCTGCTTTGTTGAAGATTAGTTGACCATAGAGTTGAGGGTTCACTTCTGGGTTGTCTATTCTGTTACATTGATCTGTGTGTCTGTTTTTGTGCCAGTACATTACTGTCTTGATGATTACAACTTTGTAGTATAACTTGAAGTCCAGTATTGTGATGCCTCCGGCTTTGGTTTTCTTTTTCAACATTCCCCTGGCTATTCAGGGTCTTTTGTTGTTCTCTACAATTTTACAAAATTATAAAGAAAAACATATGTATACAAAAATAAAACTGAATACCCTGAAAGGAAGCCGAAAATCAAGAACTTATCTATAACATGTAAATGTAAAAATGAAAATTTTAAAAATTAAATTAATTTTAAAAAATTTAAAAAAATTTTTTAAAAAGTTGATAAAATAAGAAACTAGTTGAAAGGGAAAAAAAGAGAAAAAAGGAAACAAAGATTTTAAACTGAAAAAGTAGAGAATCATGAGAAAAAAACCCTGAATTCTATATACTACTTTCCCCGAGGGGAAGAGTTTTTCATTTCTGTGTGATCCATAAACTTGGTATTAGCCTGATGTTCCTGCTGGTCTTCTGGGGAAGGGACCTATTGAACTGATTATCAGGTGTCTTTGCCTGGGTGGAGTTGCACTGCCCTTTGCCAGGGGGCTGGGCTCTGTAAGTTTCTTTGGGTAGCTCTAGATAGCTTTTGTTCCCTGAATGCTTTCTGTGTTGCTTTAGAGAATGGAAAAAATAAAAATGGCAGCAGCCCCATCTCTAGCCCTTGAGCTGACAGATTGTGGCTCTACTCTTCAGTGCACCCTCAGGGAAAAGCAGTCAATCACTTTTGTGTGTGCCAAATTCTGAAGACTCCTGCTGTTCTCACCCAGGCCAGTCCTCCTGGGGGAAGGAGGAGGGTCACCATGGTTCTGTGGCTTGTTGGTAGTTGTTCAGGGATTATTGCAACACTCGGCTGAGAGCCCACTCTCTGGCTCACTGACTGTAGCCTGCTTCCCCGCTCCAATGCTTGGGACCTCTGCTGCACTCAGGCATCCCTGTTCTTTCTGTGATCCCAGGGATACTGGGACAGACTGTCCCACCTAGGGTTCTACCCCATTTCACCACCTGAACACCTTCCAGGCAGGGATTTCTGTCACTGGAGCAGATTTCTAAAAGTTCCAATTTTGTGCTCTGCTGCTATATCACTTTCCAATAGCCTGCTTACATAGGCTCCCTACCCACCCAGTTTATCTTTGGATATATCCCCTCAGATTCACTTCTCCATGCCTTCTACCTTCCAAAAGGGGTTGCTTTTCTATTTGTAGAATTCCAGAAATTCTTTTCTTACCTCTCAGGTTGAATTCACAGGTGTCCAGAATGATTTGATAGTTATCTAGCAGAATAGGACCAGATGAAATGAGGTCCCTATTCAAGGGACCAGATGAAATGAGGGTTTCCTACTCATCTGCCATATTCCCTTACCCTTCAGTACTATTTTAAATAACAATGGAGAGAATGGAAATCTCTGTCATATCACACAAAAAGCAAATAATACCATCAAGAAATTGTCAGAAGACATGAATAGACATTTTTTCAAAGACATCCAAATGGCCAACAGACACACAAAAAGATGCTCAACATCACTCATCATCAGAGAAATGCAAATCAAAATTACAATAACATATCACCTCACACCTGTCAAAAAAGCTAAGATTAACAACACGAGAAACAACAGGCATTGGTTAGGATGTGGAGAAAGGCCAATAACCTTGAGTCTTCCTTGACCCCTTTAATTTTCTCCATCCAATCTATGAGGAAATCCTCTTGTCTCTACCTTCAAAATATATCCAGAATATCTCTACTTCTCTCCCTTCTCTCATAAGCACCCTGGTACAGGGGCCTGTCTATTATGTCTGATCTGAACAACTATAGTAGCATCTAGTCTGACTTCTAGCTCTACTTCACCTCGTATGGCACTTGTAAAAGCTACATTAGACTACATTCCTCTTCTGATTGAAACTTGAGTGAGCAGTGAAGCTGGCAGTGGCCTACCACACATCAGGCACAATATTTATTACCTCTCTGACTTAATTTCTTTGACTCTTCTTATTCATCCAGCTCGTCATGCTGTTCTTCACTGGCTAAGCTTAATCTTACCCCAGAGCTTTTGAATATGCCATTTTCCTTGCCTCAATTATTTTTCCCCTTGAATTCTGAATGGCTTGTTCTTCCTATCTTTTGACCTTCCCCTCAGATATAGTCTTCTCAGTGAGGCCTTCCCTGACCACATTATTTAAAAGTGAACTTACAGGGCACCTGGGTGGCTCAGTCGGTTAAGTGTCTGCCTTTGGCTCAGGTCATGATCTCCAGTCCTGGGATCGAGTGCTGGGGGAGCCTCCCTGCTTAGCAGGGAGTCTGCTTCTCCCTCTCCCTCTGTCCCTCTATCCCCACTTGTGCCCGCTCTCTCTCTCTCTCTCTCTTAAATAAATAAATAAATAAATAAAATCTTTAAAAAGTATAACAAAACTGGATTTACTATCCCCCTTCCCCACATCATTTTTTTTTAAAGATTTTATTTATTTATTCGACAGAGATAGAGACAGCCAGCGAGAGAGGGAACACAAGCAGGGGGAGTGGGAAAGGAAGAAGCAGGTTCATAGCGGAAGAGCCTGATGTGGGGCTCGATCCCATAACGCCGGGCTCGCCCTGAGCCGAAGGCAGACGCTTAACGGCTGTGCCACCCAGGCGCCCCCCTCCCCATCATTTTGATTCATAGCACTCTCTTATATTTTACTTGCTTGTTTATTGTTTTTCTTTCTTTCTTTTTTTTAAGATTTTATTTATTTATTTGACAGAGAGAGAGAGAGATAGCCAGAGAGAGAGGGAACACAAGAAGGGGGAGTGGGAGAAGAATAAGCAGGCTTCCCAGCAGAGCAGGGAGCCCGATGCCAGGCTGGATCTCAGAACCCTGGGATCAGGCCCTGAGCAAAAGGCAAGACACTTAACGACTGAGCCACCCAGGCGCCCCTGTTTATTGTTTTTCTTGCTACAATGTAAGCACCATGAAGACAAGAGGCTTTTTTTTGGTCTCTTTTTTTTCCTCACTGTTCTAACAGCAGTGCTTAGAGTAGAGCAGTGACTGTCACAGAGTGGGTTTCATTAGACATTTGTTGAATGAGGGAATAAATGAGACACAGGTTCTGGGGAACAAAGCAATCTAAGAAACACTGCCTCTACCTTACTTAAAATAGCAACCCACCCGTCTGGGGCTCATCCTTTTCCCCCTTAACTTGCTTTATTTTTCACTATCACACTTTGACACATTAGATATTACTTGATTTTTGAGTCCCTCCCCTATTGGAAAGGGAGTTCCATGAGAACAAGCACTTTTTGCTCTCTGCTGTTTCGGGTGTCTAGGGCCTCACTGCATATATGTGGAATGAACCATGACAAACTTGAGTGCATCACTGGCTACAGAATCTCGCAAATTGGCATAACTTATTTTTCTGACCCAGGTGTTTTGGTACACACTTTACAGTGTTAAATAACAAAAATTCAACCAAGTAAATTTTAAAGATCTATTTGGCTTCATTAATTTATTCATGAATCAAGCAGCATCCCATGTAGCAAATAGAGGTGAGCTCCAAAAGGCTGCAGAAAAAGTTTTTGGAGGTAGAGGAGTAGAAAAAAAGAAAATTATTACCAAAGAATTCATTGTTTTAGGCAAGGTTGCTCTCCTAAGGGGAACAGAGGGTGTGTATCATTAAATTTCCTAATGCTGACCAAGAAATTCCTATGGTGACTGGTTAAAGGTTACATATCTTGCAGGGGGGAGGGGTTGAAACTGTACTCAAGTCCTACAGGCATGCACTGTATATCTGCTTGGTAAATGAGTAGGAAAACTACCTTGTCCTTAGAACAATGCTTCTTATTCCTGCATTCTTTGATGTCACAACTTGTTATTCCTGCCTATATGTTAATCTTTAATCTTTTGAGCTTTTACAAGATGTAAAAAAGTATATAACCCTATAGAAACTGTTCATTCTCCAGAACACTCCCTTCTTTGTGAAGATCATGTTTCCTGGACAGCTGTCCTAACTTGGGCTCAAATAAAACTTTCTTTCTTTCTTTTAGAGATTCTAAAAGGTTTGTTCATTTTGCAACTCACTTTTATGTCCTTCCTTATTCGGGGGCTCCCAGCCTGATGGTTATCAACCCAAATTCCTCAGGACACAAAACAAACTTAGTAAGATTTTGCTGTTTTTGCTAGATATCTGCAACTTTCAGGACTACAGTTCTTGGACGTGAAATAAGCAGATGTGCTGGAAGGTGAAATGCTTGATTCTAGAATTTAAGGATCCCATTAGCTAAGTCTTTGGGTTTCTCAGACCTGAATTAATACCTAAAAGGGATGGTTCACAGGGTTGATGTTGGTGCATGTTTTACAGTGTACCTTGTTACATGGAAGTTTTCTTGACATTGGTGGGTGATCTAGTATCAATCTAATCCATCCCATGACTCACCTATCCCATCACAGGAGTCTTCTTGAGGTGACAAGTGCTCTAGTAACCTTTAAGTGCTCGACCCACGTCCACCAATTTTTGCAGCTTTTTGGCTTCTGAGATTCCCACTAGCAATAGCCCTTATCTACATAAAACAAGACAAACAAATACATGCACCTTAATGTACTGGCAGTAACCAGGAGATGTTAGTGCATCCTGGTCAAAAGAAGGCCTTGTGTGCACATCATCGTCAATTCCCATGGAATCTGCTGAGGTTTTCATCCAGGGAATTGTGGTCTGAAAGGCTAGATGCTTGGCCCTGGGCTGACCGTCTGCCAGCTCTGTTGTGCTCCAGGCAAATATACAAGCTCAATTAGTTCTGGGAATAACTGTCTAGCAGCTCAAGTTGATGTACCCTATAAAAGAATGCCAATTAGATTAGGAGCTCAAATGCAAAAAGAGTGGGATTCAGAAAGCAGAAGACCTTACCCATAGCCCTTGGAAATGTGAGAAAGTCAGTGACATCAAAGGGATCATGGAGAGCATGCCCATTTTTCTTATTTTCCCTGAAAGCTGCCAGAACTTGCTTCGAATCCTACCACTGCTACCAAATCTGTTAAATAACAAAAACTCAACAGAGTAAATTAAAAAAATCTGATTGGCTTTATTAATTCATTTATGAATCAGGCAGCATCCCATCTAGCAAGTAGAGGGGAGCTCCAAACGACTACAGAAAAAGAAATGTTTTTAAAGATAAATAGGGAGTGGGGAAAAAGGAAATTATTAGCCAAGAACCCATTGTTTTAAGCAAAGTTGTCATTCTAATGAGAATTGAAGGGATCGATCAGTACATTTCCTGGTGCTAACCAGGAAATCCCCATGCCGACTGGTTGAAGGCTATATTTCTGTGGGGTGAAACTACAGTTAGGTTAGGCATTAAGCAGTGCTTTACTGATTTGAGGCCTTAAGTGACACCATTTTGAGCCTATGATTTTCTTTTTAACAATGACAAAAACAAACAATAAACACCTTGTGGAGAGAAGAAAATGCAAAACCTCTGCTATTTGGCTTTCTCGGATGTTTATCATAGTTTGTTCCCAAGAATATTTGTGTTTAGACAAATTCTGAGGCCAAGTCACCCTTTTGTGTGACGTACACTGTCCCATGTATCTTACAAAACAGTGATTCTCGAGGTGTGAAGGTAAGGGTGGGTTGGGGTGAAGGGGGTATTTTGCTTCCCCAATGTTAAAAAGAAAACCACAGGCCCAAAATGGTGTCACTTAGATTGAGTTCCTAGATTAGGGATTGATACTAATCTAATTGCAGTTTAGGGGCACCTGGCTAACTCAGTCAGTAGAGCATGCAATTCTTGATCTTAGGGTTGTGGGTCTGCGCCCCATGTTGGGTGTGGGGATTACTTAAAAAAATAAAATCTTAAAAAAAAAGGAAAAAGAAATTGTAAACAAAAAATATGTAAGAAAAATTGCAGTTTCAACCTCCCCAAGGAATGTAGTCTTTACCAGTAAGAGGAATTTTTTTGATCAGTGCCAGTCTTCCCTATGGACCCTCTCCACCCTCCAAAGGCAGAAGAGATCAACTGCAGATAAGACTTCTTGCCTTTCCCCACACGGGAAAGAAGTCTTTCCCAGAATAATCCTTTTCTTTTGCTAATAGCTTTCTTGCCCCACCTTCCTTCTATAAAAACCTTCCATTTTTTATAATTCCTCATAGCATTCTTCCATTTGCTAGATGAGATGCTGCCTGATTTGTGAATTATTTAATAAAGCCAATTAGATCTTTAAAATTTATTCGTTGAATTTTTTATTTAACCCTGAGGACACTGGAGACATTTTTAGTTGTTATAACTGTAGGGACCAGGGTGTAGTGCTACTGACACCTAGTAGGCAGAGGCTAGTTATGTTCAAATATCCTACAACCAAAATTGCCAGATTTAGCAAATAAAAATACACATGGTGTAGTGTCTCCAAATAAAATACATAACTCTTAAATATGAGTCTTAAATTAACACTGTTGTTCACCTGAGAATCAAATTTAACTGGTCACCATGTATTTTATCTAGTGAAGTTACCCCTAATGCACAGGACAGGACCCCACAACAAAGAATTACCAAGGCCCAAATGTCTTGACTGTGAAGGTTAAGAAATCTTATCACAGGGGCGCCTGTGTGGCTCAGTCCTTAAGCGCCTGCCTTTGGCTCAGGGCGTGATCCCAGAGTCCTGGGATCGAGGCCCACATCAGACTCCTCCACTGGGAGCCTGCTTCTTCCTCTCCCACTCCCCCTGCTTGTGTTCCCTCTCTCACTGGCTGTGTCTCTCTCTGTCAAATAAATAAATAAATAAAATCTTAAAAAAACAAAAAGAAATCTTGTCACAGAAGAGTAGTTTTCAAAACCTAGTTCACATCAAGATCACCTCAAGGGACGTAAGGCATGGATTGATGGGCCCCGCCCTCAGTTTCTCACTGGACAGAGCTCCAGGATTCACTTATCAAGTTCCCAGGGTAAGCAGCTGTTGGGCTGGGGCCTCACTGAAAAACTGTTACCCAAAACTGGGGTCACTTTTTGGTGGGTGTGGAGCCAAAAGACACAACCAAGCCAAAGACTAGGAAAAGAAGGGTTTTACTTGCAACAGGGAGAAAACCGGGACTCTCCCAAAACAGTGTCTCCTCCTTTGAACAACAAAACTGGGGAAGTTTTAAGCTAAGGGAGCAAACATCTTCATGAAGGGGTTTGCACAATGGGGAATCCACCACGGCAGTGGGGTGAAAGTCATCCTGAGTTGATCAGGTCCAGGTCAAACTCAATGGCCGGCCACGGTCAGCACCCTCAATTCTGCGGCTCCCTTTGGTCCTGTATCTGGGTGCTCAAAGAAGCTTAGATCCTGCAGAGGTAACTCAAGTACGTGTGTCAGGTCAGTCTTCACTTCTGAGTCAGCCCTGGGAGTTCTGCCCCTGATCAGTGTGCCTTACACGGTTATGTCTCTTCTGGCCTGGGAGCGGCTGTTGGTTCTCAACATTCTTTCACAAGATGGCGGGGGGCCTTGAATGACTTATGTTGGGAAAGCGAAGACTGTCTTTTCTACAGACCCCCTAAATCCTTCTGTTTCCAGAACCACCATCCCAGAGAGAAAAAAGGCTTCGTGCCCTTGTGAGTAGGAGCAACAGACGTTGTCTAAGCGAACATGGGAGGGAGCAAGGTGAGCGGAGCTGGCCGGCAATTCTGCGGACACTTCAGCCGCTCTGACCAGCCCCCGGAGGTACTTTCCAGTTCCCTCTAGGCTCCGCGGAGGCCCCGGCCTCTCTGTGGTTGCTCGGGTCGGGGGCGTGGTCGGGGGCGTGGCCGGGGCGGGACGCAGAAGGCGAGCCCCGGCGCTGCTAGCGCTCTCGTGCCGGACGTTGCGCGGCCGCGACGCCCCAGGCTGGCGCGGCCGGGCGCTCCAGGTTCGTTGTAGCCCGCTGGGTCCCGGGCAGCTCTGCGAGACTTCGGCTGCCCAGCGCGCAGGTAGGCGCCCGCCCCCGGGAGTCGCTGACCTGTCCTGGTTTGGCTATGTGAGAGGCAGGGCCTGGCGTTGCGTTTTCTCAACGGTGCCCAAGGCATTGGCCCTCGGTGCCGCGCGCGGAGGATGGGCGGGAGGGACTGGTGCGGGGACAATGGGCTGCTACGCGCAGAGCTGCTGGGGCCGAACGGAGGCTCCCGCTGCCAGGCGGGGACTCGGGCCGGGGGCGGTGCGGACTCAGCCCGGGTGACCCGAAAACCTTCGGGCAGCCAGGGTGCTCTGACGCAGGATGCGCGGGGGGACCCCTGGCCGGGACCTGTGGGCGGAGCCGGGGTTGTGGTGGGGCCTGGTGGGGTGCAGAGCTCGTGCCACGCATCCTCAGGGAAGGGGCGGCTCTGCAACGTGCTGGGTGCAGGGCATGTCTGGCGTTTCTGCAGCTTCTGCCCGCTTCTGTGATTGCGGAGTGTCTTTTGTTTTCCTTTCCCCTTTTTCCGTTTGATGTGTTGGGGAGAGGAGGGGAGGGGGCCGCTGTCTCACAAAGGCTTCTCCGGAGCCGTTTTGCACGTGGCTCAACTTTGAGGCATTTACATTTATAAAATGTATTATTTTTTTAAAAATTTCTTTTTGAAATAATTTCAGAATTAAAAAAAAAGTTTAGAAACTAGGACAAAGTATTCTCACATTTTATTCACTTAGACTCCCCAAATGTTAACATCGAATTTAACAGAACGGGAAAACTAGGACACTAACATCTACAGATTTTATTCAGATTGGTCTGCACCTCTCACCCATTTCCTCTCTGTGGTATAGGATCCAAGTCAGGATTTAGTTGGATGTAATTGTCTTATCTCATTGGAAAAATTTACATTTTATTTTATTTATTTATTTATTTATTTTTTTGAAAAATTTACATTTTAAACAGTGGAGGCCCTTTTATCCCCCCAAGACCCTTCAGAGTGGCCTTGGAAGCACCAGGTCTCAAATCAAAGGGTCTTTTCTTCCTCCATGCCAGGCCCAATAATGTCCAGCAGGGCCTCTGGGCAGCTTTGGCACTGGTGGTCACCCTCTGTGCCTTGACCCACCTAGTCCTAGCCCATCAGCCTATCCTGGTTCTCCTCCTACTTCTCAGGCCTACCTTCTTCTGTCCTGATATGTCTGAAGATGCCCTCCTTGGCCATCTTCTCTTTCAGTCTGGGCATTTTCCCTGGGTGAGCTCTTGTGGCTTCAAGAATTCTTGTGGTTTTGAGCATACCACAAATCCTCAGAAAACTCACTCGTTTATGATTCCAGCCCAGGCCATTTCTCTGTTCCAGACTTATAACCTGTGGCCTACACGATAGGGCTATCTCAAAAGCATTTCCGCCTCAATATGAGCATATCTCAGCTTGAACTCATATCTGGTCCTGTTCTAGTGCCCTCAGATTCTGTGAATGGTACCACCCTGCCCTAGCCACTCAGCCATGCTGGGCAAGGCCACCCTGATGAGCTCTTTCCCTACCCCCAGTCGATCCAGATTTGGTTTCCTTTTCCACTCTTCCCTGGGCTGGCCCACTTTTCTCCATGGGAACCACCACCCTGCCTTTCGTCTCCCTGTGCTTGCTTTGGTGCCCTCACTCAGTTGTCCACACCACAGTCAGACTAAGCTTATTAAAATGTACAAGTGATTGTGTCATACTCAGCCTGTAAATTTTTTAAATTTCCCTTTACTAAAAAAGAGAGAGAGAGAGAGAGAAATTAAGATACAGAGCATAAAGAAAACAAAGTGATGGTTACCAGAGGGAACAAGGTGGGGGCATGGGTTAAATAGGTGATGGGGATTAAGGAGAGCACTTGTAATGAGCATCAGGTGATATACAGAATTATTGAATCACTCTATTGTATATGTGAAACTCACATAACACTGTATGTTAACTAGAATTAAAATAAAAACTTAAAATCAAAGATGCAAAAATAAATTAAATTTCCTTGTGCTGTAGGACAAAGGTAAGCCTTCTTAATGGTGCCCTCAAGGCCCTGAAATGGCTGGTCCAGCCTCTTGTACCCTCTCCTACAGGTTCCCTGCTCTGCTATGACTGGCTTTGCGGTTTTCCTTGTTTGCTCTTCCCCTTCCCAGGATTCTGTTCCCTGTGTACTCAGGGAATTCTTACTCTTCCTGCAGATCTTCACCTAGTCATCCTTTCCTTAGGGCAGTGTTCTGTGACCTCCCTAACGAGGTCCAGGTCCTGTTTTGCAGACCCTGATCTCTACCGCCTTCTCTCCTGGGTAGCCTGTTAAAGTGGCAGTTTTATACATACGTGCTTAGCACCTGGTAGACACTTGTGATGTTGGCCAGATGAATGAGGAAGTGATGGGGTACTTCGTATGGTTGCTCAGCAGCCTCTATGTGAACGTTGTTGCTGGGAATTCGCTTAGCATATAGGGCCACTGCATACCCTCGTTCCATTTCTCTGTGGGTGCTGTCAGGTAGGGCAAGAGGGAGCCCCACGGAAGGGATGGAGAGCCTCGAGAGGGCATTGAAAGGGAAAAGTGGCTTTTGCTGCCCTTCCTGCTTAGCTTCCCTTCCCGTCCTGGTTGAATCCACTGCATTAACTGACTCCATGGACAGACTCTCTCCTACTCTCCATTTCCTGTGCATGGTTTCAGAGACTCTTCACAAATATATTTTGGTTAGGGTCAATCACATATCAGGCGTTCCTAGTTCTAGTCTAAAGAGCTGACTCAAAGTTAGAAGGTGAAATGGAAAAGAAGGCCTGATGGAGGAGGAGGTGGGTGGGGTTCCCTGAACTACGGCAGTTTGCTCTGTGGTGTGAGTATTCACTGGGTGCCTGCCAGGAGCTGTGCTGGCTTCTGGGGACATAAAGGTAAATAAACTCTGCAACTGCCTGGCCATGGGGCACATGGTGAGGTCATCGTGCGGTAATCAAGGTGAAAGCCATAGGCCAGGAACCCTTGACTTGGAGAAGGACGTTGCCCAGCAAGCCCAGGCAGGGGCTGGGTGGGGAAGCCCTGGGGACCAGGCTGGTGGGTGGCCTTGACCTAATTCCAGGACCCATGCAATTGTGACCTGGGGAGGTTCTCAGCAGGGTGTGAGAATGGGCGCGTGTCACAGTGAGTGGGTGGAGGCTGTCACTGAGTGCTGGTGAATGGAGGAGGACCGCCTGGGGCACAACGGAGAAAAAGGTATTGAGTTGAACTGCTAAGGTGGGTGTGGCTGAAATGGTAGCATGGGTCACACTCTCTGACCCCAAATCAGGGCCAGATATGTTTGAATTTTACCAAAGTCATACTAAAGCACCTCTAATCAAACACAGAATTTCTGCAGCAAAATGTATGGATATTTACAGTTAGTAATAGAAATAGACATTGCAAAGAGCCTCCCATCATTTTAGATTTTGCTGCCAGAGTTTGTTGCTAAATTTTGAAGACATGTTCAGTTTTCCCAGCATTTTTGACTAGTGAGAATTGTGGGTGAGGGGTTGGGGATCTGAAATGATAGCTAACGCTTGGGCCTGCTGTGTGTGCTTCACAGGACAACAACCCTACCAGGATTGGTACCTCAAAGATCCCGTTTCATAGGTGACACGAGGGCACAGACAAGGTCAGTGACTTGCCTATAGTCACAGAGCTTACCACTGGTGGCTCCTGTCATCTACATTCTTACCAGGCCACTGACTTATGAATGGGAAGTGGGGAGAGGGTTTGAAGGACCAGGTCTGTCTCCCACTCTTCAGACACGTAGCGTCTACAGCCCGCCTGCCTGAGTGCCCAGGAAGGTCAGAAGGCAAGGGAGGTGAAGGGAAGGGAGGTGGGAGCCCCGCAGAGGTCATAGTCAGTACTCAGATTCCCTGAGGGCCTGTGGAGGCTCGTTTCCAGGATGCTGCATCTTGTGGGCTGGCTGGGCAGTGAGCTTTTCTGAAGAGCTGAGGGGACGTTACAGGCAGCGTCAAGAAGAGCAGAGGAGGAGGTGCGGTGGTGAGAGACACTGTTGCACAAGCTGCGATGTGGGCAGGCCGGGCGGGGAGAAGTAAGGATTCTGTAAGGAGATGTTTTCATGAGACCGTGGAGTGGGGAGATGACTGTTTTCTAGTTTTCTTCCACCTGCTGTGCACGATACATGTGTTCTGGAACACCCCAGACGAACACTTCCTGCCTGCCACTCCCTCATCCCCGCAGACCACTGTCCTCCTGAGGGACGCTGAGCAGGTCACCTCAGTAGCATTTGCTTACGTGTACGCAAGTATCCCAGTGCCTTCGTGTGTGCATGTGTGAGCGTGCAAAAATGTAGATAAAATGCGTATGAACAGGAATGATGAAACAACTTTGAGTATCCCACTCAGTTTAAGAAATAGAACCTTTTACTAAAACCTTAGAAATCCTGTGTGTGTCTGCTCCAATTGCATCTTTTCTCTCCAGAGGTTAACCACTATCCTGAAGTTCCTTTTAATCATTTCCTTGCTTTTCTTTATAGTTTTACCCTGTGGATGTATGTGTTTGCAGATTATTAGTTTTGTTTATGTTAGTTTATATTCTATATACTTAATGTATATATATTATAATATATATTAGTTTTGTTTACCTTTTTGGTCCTTGTAAAATGAAGCATATAGCAAGCTTTCTGGGGTGTTTTGCTCAGGGTATTTTTGCAATTCATTCAGGGGTGCGTGTGGCTGATGTTCTTTGTTCACTTTCTCTGTCGTATTCTATTGCACCCATTCCAGTGATGGCCATCTGGGCTGTCTCTGGTCTCTGCTACTGTAAATAGACAGGATTGGAGTGGGCATTCTTGTCCTGGTCTCCTGGTGCATAGATACGGTAGTTCCACTAGAGCCCGGGTCATCAAATAGGGTGGGGTGGCATGGGGAGGGAAAAACAGGTGTGGAGGAGACAGGGAGACACCTTTGGTTGTCACACCTGGCAGGTGGGGAGCTGCTGTACTAACCGGTAGAGGCCCATGGTGCTGCTAAGGAGCCTCCCCACCTCTTCCCACACACTAAGGAATTGTTCAGCTCCAGGTGCCGGTGCTAAGGCTGAGAAGACCTAAATACCTGGGGCGGATTGCTGGGTGGGTTTGGGTGTGTCCAACTTTGGTAGATACTAATGCGTTGTTTACACTCATTTCAGCAGTACGGGCCTTCTAATACTACTCACTGATCTCTCCAACACTTGATAATGTCTGTCTTTAAGATTTTTGCCAACCTAGAATGCAAGCTGGTGCAGCCACTCTGGAAAACAGTATGGGTGTTCCTCAAAACGTGAACTAGAGCTACCCTGTGACCCAACAATTGCACTACTACGTATTTATCCAAAGGATACAAACTGAGTGATTCAAAGGGGCCCTTGCACCCCAGTGTTTATAGCAGCCATGTCCACAATAGCCAAACTATGGAAAGAGCCCAGATGTCCATCAACAGATGAATGGATAAAGAAGAGGTGGTGTATATATGTAGGAATATTATTCAACCATCAAAAAGAATGAAATCTTACCATTTACAATGATGTGGATAGAGCTAGAGGGTATTATCCTAGGTGAAGTCGTCAGAGGAAGGCAAATATTGTACGATTTCACTCATATGTGGAATTTAAGAAACAGAACAGGATCACAGGGGAAGGGAGGGGAAAATAAAATAAGACAAAAATCGGAGAGGGAGACAAACCAGGAGAGACTCTTGAGTCTAGGAAACAAACTGAGGGTTGCTGGAGGGGAGGGTGGGTGGAGGTGTGGGGGTAACTGAATGAAGGACATTAAGGAGGGCATGTGATGTAATCAGCAACAGATGAACCACTAAACTCTACCTCTGAAACTAAAAAAAAAAAAAAAAAAAAAAAATGCCAATCTGGTATATGTGAAGTGACATCTCAATCGTGGTTAAAATTTTTATTTCCTAAATAGCAATGAGTTTGACTATCTTTTCATGTTTGTGTGCTGTTTGTATTTCCTTTGAGAGGTGCCTCCTGGTATCCTTTTGCCCATTTCCCTGCTGTGTTGATTGTGTTTTTCTTAATTGTTCCTGTGATTTCTTTATATGTCTTAAATTCTTTATATCTCCTAGATACTAATCCTTGTATTTGTTACAAGTAACTTTTTATATATATTATGAGTTTCTCCTGATGAACCAAAAAATCCTTAGTTTAAACGTGGTGTCATTTATCCATCATTTTCTTTATGGTTAATACTTTCTGCAGACAGAGGTGGTTCCTGCTGGTTCCCCAGGTAGACATGACTCCCATTAGGAGCACATTCCAAGCAGGGCTGGAGCCAGGTCACAGCTCTCCATCAGGGTCCACAGCTGGGTCTGAGGTGAGCAGGTCTGCCACTGGGGTCTTAGACAGGTGTGTCTCCTCCTGGTTCCCTGGGCTTCCCCTAGACTGACAGAGAGAGGCTGACACCAAGTCTCAGGGCTCCCTAAGGGTCTATAGCTGACACTGACGTTGGCAGGGCTAATACCAGAGGCATGGGTGGGGATTGCCGGCTTGCTGGGTGAGCAGGACTAAGGGCAGGGCTAGAGCTGCCTTGGGGTCCATAGTCTGGTCCCAGGCTGGCAGTCTTATTACTAGGCTGTGTGCAGTGTGGCTCTTCCTGAGCTTCTTGGCACTGTTTGCAGTAGGGCCAAGCGGGCCTGGAGCTGAGTCCTTAGAGAGTTGGGTCTACTTTGGATTGTAGGCCAGATCGCGCTTGGTGAGCTTGCCAGCAGAGTGCTGGCCTGTCTTTTCAGAGAAGCGCTCCTTAGTCTTGGGGTTCACCCAGGTTTTGTAGCCTCCTACCTGGATCCCAAAGCTCCTACAAAAGCACTTTTTCCATGGTTGGCCGCCAAAATCACTGTGTAGGGAGCCACAAATGGGGACTTTCTGTTCTGCTGTCTTGTTCACATCACTGCTATTTATTTAGGATTGACTCAGCATGTCAGTTCTGCTGTTCAGTTCTCAGTAATTTTGTCTGCTTGATCATTAATCAGTGAAAGAGGTATATTGAAACCTGTCACTTTTGTGGGGGGAAGGGGGAGGGAAGGAGGGAGGGAGGGAGGGAAAGAAAGGGAGGGAAGAAGAAGAGAAAAGAAAAAGAAAGAAATCATTGCCAGATTCAATACTGTGAATCTTTTCCCTATGTTTTCTTTGAAGAATTTTATATGTTTCGGTCTTTGATACATTTTGAGTTAATCTTTGTATATGATGTAAGGTGAGAGAGCCCACCTTTATTCCTTTGCACGTACATACCCAGTTTTTTCAACACCGTTTGTTAGAGACTGTCCTTTCCCTATTGAGTAGTTTTTACATCCTTTTTGAAGATTACCTGACCATATACACGAGGGTTTATTTCTGGCTCTGTTATAATTCACTGGTCTCTATATCTGTCTTTATACCACTGTTTCAACTTCTTTACCTTTGTAATATGTATTGAAATGAGGAAGTGTGAATTCTCCAACTTTGTTCTTCCTTTCCAAAATTATTTTGGCTATTTGGGGTACTTTGATACCAAATGATTTTAGAATGGGTTTTTCTATTTCTGGAAAAAATAGTGCTATTGGGATTTTGATAGAGATTGCATTGAATCCGTTGATTACTTTGGGTAGTATTGAGTTTTTAGCAATTTTAAGTCTACCAACCCATGAATGCAAGGTATCTTTCTATTTTTGTGTGTGTGTGTTTTAAAAAATTACTTTATGTTTTGTCATTTTCAGTGCACAGTTCTTTCACATCTTTGGTTAGGATTCTTCCTAAATATTTATTCTTTTCAGTGCTATGGTAAATGGATTTGTGTTCCTAATTTCCACTTCAAATTGTTCATTGTTAATGTATAGAAATGCAACTGATTCTTGGTGTCTTGATTTTGATTTCTGCAACTTTGTTGAACTTGTTTATTCTTCTTTTTTTTTTAATCTTTAGAATTTCTACATATAAGATCATGTTATCTGGGGCGCCTGGGTGGCACAGCGGTTAAGCGTCTGCCTTCGGCTTAGGGCGTGATCCCGGCGTTATGGGATCGAGCCCCGCATCAGGCTCTTCCGCTATGAGCCTGCTTCTTCCTCTCCCACTCCCCCTGCTTATGTTCCCTCTCTCGCTGGCTGTCTCTCTCTCTGTCGAATAAATAAATAAAATCTTAAAAAAAAAAAAAGATCTTGTTATCTGCAAACAGATAATTCTACTTCCTTCTTTCCAGTCCGGATTCCTTTTATTTCTTTTTCCTGCCTAATGGCTCTGGCTAAGACTTATAGTACTATGTTTAATAGAAAGGCCAGAGGAAACAATTTTATCTTGATACTGTTTTTAGAGGAAAAGCTTTCAGTCTTTCACTATTTTGTATATTAGCTGTGATTTTCCCCCCCATATTTGGTCTTTATTATGTTGAGTTGGTTTCCTTTTATTCCTACTTTATTAAGAGTTTTTATAATAAAAGAATGTTGAATCTTGTTAAATGCTTTTTCTGCATTATTTGATGTGAACATATGGCTTTTACCTTTCATTCTGTTGACACGGTATATTACACCGGTTGATTTTTTTTCTCATGTTGAACTATTCTTGCATTCCAGAAATAAATCCCACTTTGTTGTGGTATATAATCCTTTCAATGTACTATTGAATTTACTTTGCTGATAATATTTTCTTGAGGATCAATATTCATCAAGGGTATGGGTCTTTAGTTTTCTTCTAGTATCTTTGTCTGGCTCCAGTATCAGGATAATGCTGGCTCAATTATTGTATTTTTCTACTCCAGAATTTGTTTGCTTCTTTTTTATGGTTTCTGTCTTTTGTCAATATTCTCATTTTGTTCATGCATTTCCTGATATTGTGTCTCTCTGTGTTCTCTTTTAGCTCATTGAACATCTTTAACAAATTGTTTTGAATTCTTCAAGAAATTCCGCAGTCTGCCTTTCTTTAGGATCCATTTCTGGAGTTTTATTTTGTTTCTGTCATTGGGCCGTGTTTCCCAGTTTCTCTGTATGCTCATGGTCTGTTGAGATTTGGCCATTCAAAAAACAAAACAAAACAAAACAAAAACAGCCTCCTCTCTCAGTCTTTATGGACTGGCTTTGTTCAGGGGAATATGTCAGCAGTCAGCCCACCTAGAAGTTTGGAACCTCACCAGCATTTTCTGGTGATGCATTCTGTGGACTTGAGTGTGTACTTTTAATTGTCTCTATTTCGATGAGTAGCTTGTCCCTAATTTCTTCTCAGAAGTGTATAATCTTTCTCTCTCCCTGGCATCTTCATGTAAAACTGAAGAATTTCGAGAGCTCTGGTATACTGTGACACCTGCCTACATTTTCAGTAACCTCCAGACTGCTGCCATTCCCATCAGTGCTCCAAGTCTGACGAGGCAGAAATCTATCCCTGAGGCAGCCCCCCGGCAAGCCAGAATGTTGGACTCATAGTCTACTCTGATTTCCGTCCCAAGGGAGGAGTCGCTGTATTTACCCTAGTTGTGCCTGATCTGACGAGGGAGAGATCCGTCTATGCCCAAAATGCCATGAAGTTTTCTACCCTTTTAAATAGAATCCCATCCTATTTTTCTGTTGGCCTGGGTCCTACACCATCAAGTGGTCTCTAGAGTTCTCACAAAGGTATTCAGGTTCATATATGGTTGTTAACTTGCATTTCCATGGGGATTGAGGCCTGGAGCTCCACCATCTGCTGACATCACCTCCTCTGTATTTGTCTTTTGAACTGTCCTTACATTCCATTCTTTTCTTGTCATGTCCTTACCAGGCTTTGGTATTGGGGTAATGTTCATCTTATGAGTTTGGGGTGTTCCTTCTCCTTGGTTTTTTTTGTTTTTTTTGTTTTTGGATGAATTTGAGAAGAACTGGCATTAATTATTCTTTAAATGTTTTGTAAAATTCACCAGTGAGTGCATTTGGTGTTGGGTTTTTGCTTTTTGTTTTTGTTTTATTGTTTGGTTTTTTTTGGTTGGGAGAGTTTGTGTTACTGATTCTTTCTACTAGTAATTGGACTGTTCAAATTTTCTGTTTCTCCTGATTCAGTCTTGGTGGATTGTGTATTTCTGAGCATTTATCAACTTTTTCTAGGTTGTCCAGTTTGTTGGCATATAATCAATAATCATTCTTAGTAGCCCCTATGATCCTTTGTTTCTGTAGTATCAGTTATAGTTTCTCCTCTTTCATTTATAATTTTGTTGATTTGGGTTCTCTTTATTTCTTGGATACTGTGGCTAGAAATTTGTCAGTTTTGTTCATCTTCTCAAAAAACTAATTCTTAGTTTTGTTAATCTCACCTATTATTTTTCTGTTCGCTATTTTACTTATTTTGCTCCGCTTTCTTTTCTGCTGCTAACTTTGGGCTTAGGTTATTCTTTTAAAAATTTTTAAATTTAATTTTAAATTCCAGTATAGTTAATATACAGTGGTATAATAGTTTCAGGTGTACAATATAGTGATTCAGCAATTCCATACATTACTCTGTGCTCATCATAAGTGCACTCCTTAATCCCCGTCCCCTATTTTACCCATCCCTCCACCCACCTCCCTTTTAGTAGCCATCAGTTTGTTCACTAGAGTTAAGAGTCATTTCTTGATTTCTCTCTCTTTTTCTTCCTTTGCTCATTTTTTGTTTCTTAAATTACACATATGAATGAAATCATATGGTCTTTGTCTTTCTCTGACTCACTTGTTTCACTTAGCATAATACTCTCTAGCTCCATCCATGTTGTTGCAAATGACAAGATTTCATTCTTTTTTATGGCTGAATAATATTCCATTGTATATATATACCACTTCTTCTTTATCCATTCATCTATTCTTCTTATAGTACCTTGAGGTATAAAGTTAAGTTTTTTATTTGGGATCATTCTGTTTTCTTTATGTATGTGTTTATAATATTAAGCTTCTCTCCTAGAAATCTTCTGCTGCGACCTAAATGTTTTGGTATGTTGTGTTTTCTTTTTCATTTTTTACAAAATACTATTTATTTACTTATTTATTTGAGAAAGAGAGCACACGAGTGGGTGGAGGGAAAGGGAGAGAGAATCTTAAGCAGGGTCCACACTCAGTGCAGAGCCTGACGTGGGGCTCAGTCTCATGATCCTGAGATCATGACCTGAGCCAAAATCAGGAGTCTGAATGCCACCCATGTGCACCTCAAGATACTTTTCAATTTCCCCTTTAATTTTTCTTTGATCTGCTGGTTGTTAAGAGAATGTTGTTTCATAGTTCTTTATACATCTAGGACTTCAATGTCTAATACGGTGCCCACTGGCCAAGCATATGTGACTATTTTCATTAAAATTAATTGAAATTACATAAAATTAAAAATTCACTTTCTCAGTCACACTAGCCATATATATCAGATGTTTAATAACCACATGTGGCTCATGGCTGCCATATTGGGCAGCATCGATAGAAAATATTTCCATTATTACAATAGGTTCTGTTGGTAGTCTTGATACAGAATAATAGTTGTCAACCGGTGCAGTTTTGTCCCCCATGGGACACATGGCAATGTCTAGAAACATTTTTGATTTCCACAATTAGGGGATCGTGTTCTAATGGTATCTGGTGGGTAGAGGTCTGGAAAGCTATTAAACATCCCATAATACACAGGACAGCCCCCCACAGCAAAGACTCATCCAGCCCACATGCCAGTAGCTCTGATGGTGAAAAACTTTGCCCTACAATATATTTTGGTGTGAGGTAGAGAGCTCATTGTTTTTCCCTCTGATTAGCCAGTTGACTAGACACCATCTCCTGTGTGTACTCAATCCATCCCACTCTGGTTGCTCGTGAACCTTAAGCTAGAGATGTTTTTTCCCTTAAATGGTGGAGAAGGTCCTGTTGCCTTGCTAATTAAGATAGGATTTTTAAAAATCATCTTCTGTTGTCTTACAGATTCTTTGACTGCACATACAGACAACTCTGTGTTCCGAGTTCATCATGGCTTCACCTTCAAGGTAAATGTGTTTGATAAAAGGCTTTATGCAAGTACTTACTCCTCTATTTTTGAAAGGCCAAGCCCTTGACACTTTTAGCCCTAGCGGGAGGGGCAGAGGGAGAGGGAGAACACACTCCAGGCTGAGCACAGAGCCTAATGTAGGGCTCGATCTCACGACCCTGAGATCAGGACCAAGCTAAAACCAACAGTTGGTCGCTTAACTGACTGCACCACTCAGGCACCCCTTCCTCATCTTTTAATGCACAAGATGGTTGCTGGTGGGCTGCCTTAGTCCCTGAAAGCTTTGCCACTCAATGAGTGTTTGTTTGTTTGTTTCAAGTTTTTATTTAAATTCTAGTTAACATATACTGTAATATTGGTTCAGGAGTAGAATTTAGTGATTCATCACTTACCTATAACACCCAGTGCTCATCACAACAAGTACCCTCCTTAATACCCATTACGCATATAGACTGTCCCTGGCCACCTCCCCTCCAGCAAGCCTGTTTGTTCTCTATAATAATCTCCTGTGGTATACCTCCCCCTCATTTTTTTTAGTTCCTTCCTTTGTAGTCATCTGTTGTTTTTTTCCTTAAATGCCATATATGAGTGAAATCCTATGGTATTTCTCTTTGACTGACTGACTTGGCTTAGCATACATAATACTGTCTAGTTCTGCCCACATCACTGCAAATGAGAAGCTATCATTCGTTTTGAAGGCTGAGTAATATTCCATTGCACACCACATCTTTATCCATTCATCAGTCCATGGACATCTGGACTCTTTTCATAGTTTTGCTATTGTTGATAGTGCTGCTATAAACATTGGAGTGCATGTGCCCCTTCAGATCAGTATTTTTCTATCCTTTGGGTAAATACCTAGTAGTCCAATTGCTGGATTATAGGGTAGTTCAATTTTTCACTTTTGAGGAACCTCCATACTGTTTTCCAGAGAGGCTGCACCAATTTGCATTCCCACCAGCAGTGCAAGGGGGTTCCCCTTTCTCTGCCTCCTCGCCAACATCTGTTGTTCCTGGTGTTGTTATTTTTAGCCATTATGACAGATACAAGGTAGAATCTCATGATTTTGATTTGTATTTCCTTGATGATGAATGCTGTTGAGCATTTTTTCATGTGTCTGTTAGCCATCTGGATGCCTTCTTTGGAAGAATGTCTATTCATGTCTTCTGCCCATTTCTTAACTGGATTATTTCATTTTAGGGTATTGAGTTTGACAAGTTCATTATAGATTTTGGATACTAACCCTTTATCAGATATGTCATTTGTAGATATCTTCTCCCATCTGTAGGTTGCCTTTTAGTTTGTTGATTGTTTCCTTCACTGTGCAAAAGCTTTTGATCTTGATGAAGTCCCAATAGTTTATTTTTGCTTTTCTCTCTCTTGTCTCTGGCAACGTATCTAGTAAGAAATTGGTAGGGCAACTTCAAAGAGATTGGTGCCTATGTTTTCCTCTAAGATTTTGATGGATTCCTGTCTCACATTTTGGTCTTTTATCCATTTTGAGTCTATTTTTGTATATGGTGTAAGAAGGTGGTCCAGTTTCATTCTTCCACATGTGGCTGTCCAGCTTTCCCAGCACCATTTGTTGAAGAGACTGTCCTTTTTCCATTGGATATTCTTTCCTGCTTTGGCAAAGATTAGTTGACCACATAGGGCTGCGTCCATTTCTGGGTCTCTGTTCTGTTCCAAAGATCAGTGTGTCTGTTTTTGTGCTGATACCATGCTGTCTTGATGATTACCCCTTTATAATATAGTTTAAAGTCCAGGATTGTGATGCCTCCAGCTTTGGTTTTGTTTTTCAAGATTGCTTTGGCTATTCGGGGGTCATAGGTTCCGTACAAATCTTATTGTTGTTTGTTCTAGCTCTGTGAAAAATACCTCTAGTATTTTGCTAGGGATTACATTAAATGTATAGTTTGCTCTAGGTAATGTAGACATTTTCGCATTTATTCTTCCAATCCATGAGCATAGAATGTTTTCCCATTTCTTTGTGTCTTCCTCAATTTCTTTCATAAGTGTTCTGTAGTTTTCAGAGTACAGATCTTTTACCTCTTTGGTTAGGTTTATTCCTAGGTATCTGATTGTTTTGGTGAATGTTTTGGTAAATGGGATCAATTCTTTTTCTCTTTCTGCTGCTTCATTATTGGTGTATAGAAATGCAAGAGATTTCTACATTGATTTTGTATCTTGCAACTTTACTGAATTTGTGTATCAGTTCTAGCAATTTTTTGCTGGAGTCTTATGGGTGTTGTCTGCTAAGAGTGAAAGTTTGACTTCTCTGTGGATTTGAGTGCCTTTTGTTGTTATTGTTGTCTGCTGAGGCTAGGACCTCCGGTACTATTTTATTTTATTTATTTATTTTTTATTATTTTTTTTAATGATTTTTTATTATGTTAGTCACCATACAGTACATCCCCGGTTTCCGATGTAAGGCTCGATGATTCATTAGTTGTGTATAACACCCAGTGCACCATGCAATACGTGCCCTCCTTACTTCCGGTACTATTTTAAATAACAGTGGTGAGAGTGGACATCCCTGTTTTGTTCCTGACCCTGGAAGAAAAGCTCTGTTTGTCCCCATTGAGGATGATGTTAGCTGTGAGTCTTTCATACACGGCCTTTATGATGTTGAGGTATGTTCCCTCTATCCCGACTTTGTGGAGGGTTTTCATCAAGCATGGATGTTGTACTCTCTCAAATATTTTTTCTGCATCTATTGAGAGGATCATATGGTTCTTACCTTTCTTTCATTAATGTGGTGTGTCATGTTGATTGATTTGCAGATGTCAGACAATCCTTGTAGCCCAGGAATAAATCTCACTTGATTATGCTGAATGATTCTTTTAGTGTAGTGTTGGATTCAGTTTGCTAGTATGTTGTTGAGAATTTTTGCATCTATGTTCATCAGGGATATTGTCCTCATTGGGCTCTTTCTCTGGTTTTGGAATCAAGGTAATCCTGGCCTGATAGAATGAGTTTGGAAGGTTTTCTTCCATTTTTATTTTTTGGAGCAATTTGAGAAGAATGGGTATTAACTCTTCCTTAAATGTTTGGTAGAATTTCCCTGAGAATCCAGATGGCCCTGACTTTCATTTGTTGGGAGAGTTTTGATTACCAATTTAATTTATTTGCTGGTTATGGGTCTGTTCACATTTTCTGTTTCTTCCTGATTCACTTTTGGTAGTTTATATATTTCTAGGAATTTATCCATTTCTTCCAGATTGCCCAGTTGGTTGGCATATTAGTTTTCATAATGTTCTCATAATTGTACTTCTGTGGTATTGGTTGTTATCTCTACTCTTGCATTTGTGATTTTGTTTATTTGGGTCCTTTCTCTCTCTCTCTCTCTCTCTCTCTCTGTCTCTTTTTGGTAAGTCTGGCTAGGGGTTTATCAATCTTATTAATTAATTCTTTCAAAGAACGAGCTCCTAGTTTCACTTATCTGTTCTACTGGGTTTTTCTTTTTTTATATCATTTATTTTTGCCCTAATCTTTATTACTTCACTTCTGCTTCCTGTTCGTTTTCTAGCTCCTTTAGGTGTAAGGTTAGGTTGTATATTTGAGACTTTTCTTGCTTCTTGAGGTAAGGCTGTGTTGCAGTATAGTTCCCTCTTAGGACTGCTTATGCTGCATGCCAAAAATTTTGGACTGTCCTATTTTCATTTTCATTTGCTTCCATGTATTTTTTTTTATTCCTTCTTTATTTTCTAATTAACCCATTCATTCTTTAGTATGGTGTTCTTTAACCTCCATGTTTATGTGGTTTTTCCACACTTTTTCTTGTGGTTGACTTCAAGTTTCATAGCGTTGTGGTGAGAAAATATGCATGATATGATATCAGTCTTTTTGTATTTGTTGAGGCCTTATTTGTGACCCAGTGTCTGGTCTCTTCTGGAGATGTTCCATGTGCACTCAAAAAGAATGTATATTCTGGTGCTTTCGAATGAAATGTTCTGAATATATCTGTTAAGTCCATCTGGTCCAGTTTATTATTTAAAGCCATTGTTTCCTTGTTGATTTTCTGCTTAGATGATCTATTGCTGTAAGTGGGGTGTTAAAGTCCCCTAATATTACTATATTATTATTGATGACTTTAATTAAGTTTGTTATTAATTGATTTTTATATTTGGCTATTCCAATTTTGGGGGCATAAATATATACAATCGTTAGATGTTATTGTTGGATAGACCCGTTTATTATATCACAGTGTCTTTCTTCATCTCTTGTTGCAGTCTTTAGTTTAAAATCTAGTTTGTCTGATATAAGTATGGCTACTCTGGCTTTTTTTTTTTTTTTTTTTTTTTTTGATCTCCATCCCCTCACTTTCAATCTACAAGTGTCTTTAGGTCTAAAATGAGTTTCTTGTAGGCAGCATAGAGATGAATCTTGGTTTTTTTTTTTTTTTTTTTATCCATTCTGGTACCCTGTGTCTATTGATGGGAGCATTTAGTTTGTTTACATTCAGAGTGAGTATTGATAGATATGAATTTAGTGCCATTGTGTTAATCGTCAAGTGACTGTTCCTGTAGATTTTCTCTGTTCCTATCCTGTCTTTGTTGCCTGTGGTCTTTCTTTCCCTCTCAGAGTGCCCCCTTTTTATTTCTTGCAGGGTTGATTTAGTGGTCATGAACTCCTTTAGTTTTTGTTTGTCTGAGAAACTCTTTATCTCTCCTAATATTCTGAATGATGATAGCCTTGCTGGATAAAGTATTTTTGGCTGCATATTTTTCCCATTCAGCACGTTGAATATATCATACATCTCTCTTCTGGCCTGTTAAGTTTCTGTGGATAGATCTGCTAATCTTATTTGTGTTTCCTTGTAATTTAGGGACTTCTTTTCCCTTGCTGTTCTCAGGATGTTTTCCTTATCTCTATATTTTGCAAATTTTACTGCAATATACCTGGGTGTTGCATTGCTTTTGTTGATTTTGGTCTGAGTTCTCTGTGCGTCTTGGATTTGGATGTCTGTTTCCTTCACCACTTTAGGGAGGTTTTTCAGCTATAATTTCCTCAAGTAAACCTCCTGCCCTGTTTCTCTTTCTTCTTCTGGGACTCCTATGATATGAATGTTGTTATGTTTTATGATGTCACTTTATGAGTTCTGTAAGTCTACATTTGTGATGTAATATTTTTCTTTTCCTCTTCTTTTCAGCTTCATTATTTTCCATAATTTTATTTTTTATATCACTTATTCATTCTTCTGATTCTTCCATCCTTGTGGTCATTACATACAATCAGTTTTGCATCTTGGTTATAGCATTTTTTATTTCAGACTGACTAGTTTTTAGGACTTATCTCTGTGGTACAGGATTCTATGGTATCTTCTATACTTTTCTCAAGCTCAGCTAGTATCCTTATGATTATTGTTTTAAAATCTGGGTCAGGTATATTACTTAGATCTGTTTTGAGTAGATCCCTGGCTGTGACCTTTTCTTGTTTTTCTTTTGGTATGATTTCTTCCCCCTTGGTATTTTGCCTAAGTCTCTGTCTTCTGTGTGTTAGCCTTTTTGTTTCCTCCTCATGGGAGTAATGACTGTATCAAGAGGTCAGGGAAAAAGAAAAGAAGAGGTCATATACTGACCAGGGCCTGGGACTTCAGGAAGTATTTCTGGTGTGTGCACTCTGCTGCAGTGTTTTGGCTGCTCCTTCCCTCAGGTCAGTCCTCTGCAGTGTTTCACCCTACCTTCAGTGAGGAGTGTTTGACCCTTGTCCAGTTCCAGTGTGTGGTGAGTCTTAACTAGGGGTGCTGTGGTCTCCTTGTTAAAAAGGCTAAATCCAGGGGCACCTGGGTGGCTCAGTCAGTTAAGCATCTACCTTCGGCTCAGGTCATGATCTCAGAGTTCTGGGATCAAGCTCCATGTCAGGCTCCCCATTCAGTGGGGCGTCTGCTTCTCCCTCTGTCCCTCCCCCTGCTTGTGCTCCCCCCGCCCAAATAAATAAATAAAATCTTTAAAAAACAAAAAAAGGCTGGATCCAGTACCCACTAGAACTGATTTTGTATCACGCTATGGTTGGTAGACTTGGGTGTGGGGAGTCTCTGCTGGTTTTCTGGGGGAGAGGCCCAGCTACTGCTCTGTCTCTGTCACACTTGCCCTAGTGAAGAAGCACCTGCAGAGCTTACAAGGGTGGGCTTGGTGTAAGTGTCTGAAGCCTACACTGTGTGTGCTGTACTCCTCACTGAAGTCCGTCAGTGCTGACTGGGGTGGGGGCGGATAAAAATGCGTCACCCCACCCTCTGTTCCCTGGAAGCCCTCACAGAAGAGGGAACAATCTCCCCTCATTTTGTCCCCGGCTTCCCTCAGATCCCTACCTTCAGCCTGTCTGTGTCCAAGCTGTTAGCCCATCCAGTGGCACGGTGCTCCTGTTTTATCTCACTCATGCTGGCTGGGTTTCAAAACTCCAAATTGTAGGGATCTAGTGCAGCATGGACCCGCACAAATCCTCTGGGGGAGTGTCCAGCCACACTGCGGCTGGTGCCGCTTTGTCCCTGAAGGGCAGTCACCTGAACATGCAGGGCTTGAGTTCATGGTAAAGCACAGTGGAAAAGCTGATGTCCAGGTTAGCTGTACTCAGCAGCTGCCTCTGCTCCTGTGCCAACAGGCAGCTCAGTGTGTCTGATGGCTGTTTTGTCGCTGGAGAGGCAGTGCTACCTCTTCCAGATGTACTCCAAAAAGAGCATCCGTCTCTCCCGGGGGACCCAAGGGATCCTCAGACCACGCCGTCCGGGCTTCTGCCCTCCTCCACGGGAGCACCTCTCTGCTGGCCGGCTCCATCCTAGTGATGGCGTGGGCTTCTAAAACTTCACTATTTGAGCTCCACTGCTTCTAAAAACGTGCTATAATCAGCCCCTCTCGTTTTCTTCCCTCAGTGGTTTTGGGAAAGTGTTTTTCTTGTGCAGTGCCCTCCGCATGTACTCTCACGTGCTCTCGCTCACTCCTCTCTCCCTGATCAGGGCTCCCTCCCCACCACCCACGATTCTTTCCTCTCCCAAATCCTGTCTCCACACCTCCTACCTTCCACAGTGTAGCGTCTTTTCTCCCTCCAGTTGTTCCCTTTGTTGTTTCAGTCCTCAGGTTGATTTCTTGGGTGTTCAGAATGATTTGATATTTATGTAGCTGTGTTCGAGGGGTGAGGAAAGCACAGGATCCCCCTGCTACTCCTTCATCTTAACTCCTCCTCCCCTTCTCCAGGAGTCTGAACAGCCATGTGCAGAGGGTGTTTGGAGGCAGGGGTGCAAACAGCAGCTTAGGTGGTAAGACTGGTGGAAGCCCTGGCTGTGACGGCCTGCATCTGCTGCTACAAACCAGGAGAGGCTGGGGGGCTTGTGAAGATGGCTACTGTCCCCCGAGAACTGCTCAGTCTGAGGTCCGTGGGAAGAGCTTCAGGTTTTCTCTCCTTGATGCTGGGCTCCCTTCCTGGCCCACAGACCATGAGAAATACCCTACTTCCCCTGAGGTCAGATCTCCTGTGCCATAGCTTCTAGCACAGAGGCTGATGGAGTCAGTGTCCAGGACGTGAGGTTGGAGTGAGTCTCTGATGCGTCTGAACTCCAAAGTCCAGGGGCAGGTCTGCAGAGAAATCACCTCTGTCGTAAAGCCTATGTCCTCCCTCTGGTTTGAAATTCTTCTCATGAGGAGGTTGGGCTGGAGTGGCACAGGGCAGCAGACCTTGCTCCATCCCACATCCCACTCTAGAGGGACACAACTGAGTATCGTCATGAGGCCTCTAGAGCCTTGGGGGCCCTGGTCCTGGTGGCCTGGGCTCTGCTCTCCTCCTATTATCTCTGAAGCCTCCTTGCTGTTTACAGATAGCAAGTCCCTTTGGGCTCAGGGCCTTGTACCTGCAGTTCTTTCTCTGTGCCTGGGACGCCCTGTCCCTGGTTGTCTGCAAGCCTCACTCTCTTTGGCCACCCACGTTGTCAGCCTTCACTCATCATCCATCTAAAATAGCAACTCCAGTCCTACTCTTTTCGCTATATTCTCTGTCCCTTATCCAGGATGGCCCCTTTCACAACCTGATGCCATCCTGCATAGCTCCTTGTTTGTTGAACATCCTCTTCCTCCTCCCGTTAGAACAATTCCTGTGCAGGTCGGGAGTGGAGTGTGCCCACTGCCAGTCCCTGGGAAGTGCCTCCTCATGGTTGGTGCTCATGAAATAGAAGTGTCTCTTGTCATCCAGTTCATGCCCACCTGTGCAGGGAGAGTTAGGCTAGCAGGAGTTTCCATGTTTCCTGAGTCTGTTGGGCTTCTGAGTTGCAGCTAGGGTATAGTAAGATGTCTGATATTGAGGGAACCATCTGAAAATCTGTCTGAATCTGTTCAGGTCCTGAATAGGGGTAGTGAGAGTTCAAGTAGGGAGAGTTCGAGAACTTGGGAAAGAGGAAACTTACAATTGCTAAATTAATAAGGGCAAGGGAAGACCCAGGGAAGACTGAGGGGTGAAAGTAGAGCTGCTGGGGCCACTGAGTCAGAGGACATGAGTGGGTGTCACATCAGCAGCCCAGGCTCCCTGGTGGTGGTTAGTCTTACCTGGGGATGACAGTGGCACGTGGACTTAGGACTAGAGGCAGTCCTCTATTCAAAACACTTTAAGAAGGAATGAAGAATGGAATGTCTCTTTAGAATGCCCCCCCTTAAAATACTTCTGCACTTGAAAGAATAATCTGTGCTGGTCTGAAAAAGTCCCTTAGCTGGCCCTGGGCCTGCTGGTGCTAGGTCTGAGATGCTGTTCAAGCTCAGGTGCTCTGCAGGGGGCGCGCCCTCCGCTCAGGCAGCCCTCTCACAGGGTTTTCTGCGGACACACCATCTCCTGTGCGGCCTGTCCACATCTTGTTTCCTGTCGTTGCAGCAGCTCCACTGTTGGGAGAGGTGCCGGTTCAAAGCCAAAGTCGACGAAGCTGCTGGAGGTTCTGAATGCACTGGAGGAGGAGGAGTCCAGCCACAGCAGGGAGGAGATCTTCATTGCGCCACCCGACAATGCCTCAGGGGACTTCACTGATGAGGACTCGGGTGACGAAGATGGCCAGCGAGGCTCCCACCTGCCAGGCAGCATCCTGCATGCCTCTGTTGTGCCTGAGGACTCCGGCACCGAGGAGGAGGAGGAGGAGGAGGAGGAGGAGGAGGAGGATGGCCTGCAGCGGCAGCCGGCCGTGAAGAGGCAGAAGGCAGCAGTGGAACCTCAGCGCGTTTGGACCAGAAGGGACATCCGACCCGACTTCGGCCCTTGGAGTGCATCGGATCCTCACATGGAGGACCTCAAAAGCCAGGAACTGAGTCCTGTAGGCCTCTTCGAGTTGTTTTTTGATGAAGGAACAATTAATTTCATTGTCAATGAGACCAATCGTTATGCCTGGCAGAAAAATGTCAACCTCGGGCTCACAGCCCAGGAATTAAAGTGTGTTTTGGGCATTTTGATTTTAAGTGGGTATATATCCTATCCAAGGAGAAGGATGTTTTGGGAAACGTCCCCTGATTCACATCATCATCTTGTGGCTGATGCGATTAGAAGGGACAGGTTCGAACTGATCTTCTCCTACCTGCACTTTGCAGATAACACTGAGCTCGATGAAAGCGATCGGTTTGCCAAAGTCAGGCCTCTCATTGTGCGGATGAATTGCAATTTCCAGAAGCACGCGCCCTTGGAGGAGTTCTACAGCTTTGGCGAGTCCATGTGTGAGTACTTTGGGCACCGGGGATCCAAGCAGCTGTCTGCAGGGAAGCCCATGCGGCTGGGCTACAAGATCTGGTGTGGGACGACCAGCAGGGGCTATCTGGTGTGGTTCGAGCCCTCCCAGGGCACGCTCTTCACCAAATCCCACAGGGGCCTGGACCTGGGAGGCAGTATGGTGGTCAAGTTTGTGGATGCGCTTCAGGAGCGTGGCTGTCTGCCTTACCACATATTTTTTGACAAGGTTTTCACAAGTGTCAAACTCATGTCCATTTTGAGGAAAAAGGGGGTGAAGGCCACAGGAACTGTTCGTGAGTACAGGACTGAGCGGTGTCCCCTCAAAGATCCCAAAGAACTCAAGAAAATGAAGAGGGGTTCATTTGACTATAAAGTTGATGAGAGTGAGGAGATTATCGTGTGCCGCTGGCATGACAGTAGTGTGGTCAACATCTGCTCCAATGCTGTGGGCATAGAGCCTGTGGGGCTCACCAGCCATCATTCAGGAGCAGCCAAGACGCGGACCCAGGTCCATCAGCCGTCCCTGGTGAAGCTGTACCAGGAGAAGGTGGGGGGCGTCAGTCGGATGGACCAGAACATTGCCAAGTACAAGGTGAAGATCCGGGGCATGAAGTGGTACTCGAGCTTCATTGGCTATGTCATCGATGCGGCCCTCAATAATGCCTGGCAGCTGCACACAATCTGCAGCCATGATGCCCAGGTGGACCTCCTGGCCTTCCGGAGGTACGTGGCCTGTGTGTACCTGGAGAGCAACGCTGACATGTCCTCCCAGGGGAGGCGAAGCAGGCGGCTAGAGACGGAGAGCCGCTTTGACATGATCGGGCACTGGATAGTCCACCAGGACAAGAGGACCCGGTGTGCCCTCTGCCACTCACAGACCAACACCCGCTGTGAGAAATGCCAGAAGGGTGTCCATGCCAAGTGCTTCAGGGAGTACCATATCCGGTGACGCACAATGGCAGGGGGAGCCTGGGGATACTGGTTTGTGAGATGTTTACAAGCTAATTACATAGAGTACATGGAGCACTTGGTTTTGTATTGGAAAATAGAGACCTGAATCCCTAGTAATTTGCTTTTGTATTTCCCCCCATCTCCATTACAGTTATCTTTTTATTGTCTTCTGTGATGCCTACGTGTAACGTAAATTAATATTTATATTGGTAATTATAGATGCTTATAAATATCTAGATTATGCTATTATTTATTTCAATGATGGGCCCCTTTTTATTTAAATAAAAGTCTTGCTTTGGGTTGTAGCTGAGTCTTGGAAGTCAAATATAGCCAAAAACGTAGAAAAACTTCCATGAATAGTAAAAACGTTTTATAATTGTATGCTGTTGATTATAATCTAAGGGCAATAGTATGGTATTAATATGATAAAGGATATTTTATCATATCTATTTCACTTTAACACTAGCAAACTGTCCAGGGATAGATAATCTGCCTTGTATTTATCCAGAGGGTTAGATTTGTAGAGTTTGTATTTTCTTGATAAAAATACTTTCCTAATTCAAGTATATCCTTACAGAATCCATTTTTATAACTAGTGTGAGATAGGAATCTGCCCCCTCCAAAAAAACGACGGTTTGCATCATTTATAAATATACATATGTATATATTTCCCCAGTGATTTTAATTCTACTCATATAAATTCCCGAAATTTGAGGTTAAGTATTGAAACATAAAAAATATTTTATGTTGGAAAATAGTGGAATATATTCCAGAAGAATAAAAGAAATACATGTAAAAATTTGAACCTATCAAAAATCAAAGAAAGCATGTTGAGTGTCTTCTCTTTATTTGGGAAAGAACTTTCTTCAACAGCACAAATTTAAGAGGGGCACATCAGTATGTTCAGCTGTACAAAATTAACATTGACATTCGTTACCAAAGTTAAGATGCAAATAGAGAAAATATATTCTAAGTTATTACATTTAGGGGCACCTGGGTGGCTCAGTCAGATAAGCATCTGCCTTCGGCTCAGGTCATGATCCCAGAGTCCTGGGATTGAACCCCACATCAGGCTCCCTGCTCAGTAGGAACCTGCTTCTCCCTCTCCCTGTCTCTGCCTCCTGCTTCCGCTCTCTCTGAAATAAATAAATAAATAAATAAATAAATAAATAAATAAATAAATAAATTAAATAAATAAATAAATAAAATAAGTTATTACATTTATAGTAATGTCCTCAGGAAATAAAGATCACATACAGACATGGCAAGGGTAAAATGTGCAATGCTATAGAAAATGATGGAAGATAAGAACAAATGAATAGTCGATATATGTAAGAGGCTCCACTCTGTTGGCAATAAAATTCAAATAAAAGCAATTACTAGGTATCTTTTTTTTCACCAAATGCAATTGTTACTTATACACTGTTGCTGTTGGTGTAGGTGTAGAAAGGTGGTAGACTCATGCAGTACCTAAGGGAGTGTAAATCTGTACATCATTTCTGAAGGCAATTTGATAAGGTCTATCAAAAATCTTCAAACCTGTTCATTACTGTAAAGTAAAGCAGATGTTTAGTCCATAGTGATGTAAATATTTAAAAGGAGGAAGAAAGGACAGATCCTTTCTTCAGTAGAATCCCAGTTAGTGTTCCCCTTCCTGGAGTACGTTTGGAAGAGGGTATATTGCCTCTCCAAGGACAGAAGACCCTGCAGGTGCCAGCAAATGGCCTTTCATCACCAGGGGACAGAGGTACATGCAGAGGGTGGATAATGTGGTCACTGCTTTCCGCTTTTTTTTTTTTTAAGATTTATTTATTTGTTCTAGAGCATACACGAGCAGGGGGGAGGGGCAGAGGGAGAGAGAGAAGCAGACTCCCTGCTGAGCAGGGAGCCCGATATAGGGCTCAATCCCAGCCCCCTGAGATCATGACCTGAGCAGAAGGCAGAGCCACTTAACTGACTGAGCCATGCAGGCACCCCTGCTTTTCGCTTGTACACCATAGATCCCAAACACTGAGCAGGCGTGGAGTGATTTTTCTGGGACAAAGGACACCAGCCAGTGCTGTGAGGCTCTACTCTGGAGGGGGGTGGGTCCATGGGGTGGCGGGTCCTTTAAGATTTGTTCTTTTAAATCCCAGCCATGTGTCAAAGATAGAATGCAGGAGAGCTTTGGTGCTGGGGTGGTGCCAATTCCCCCTTGCCACTGAAACAGTCGGACTTTTTTTTTTTTTTTGAATCAGGCTTTTTTTCTTTTAATCTTTTTTTCTGGACTTATTTTCACAAAGGAAACAAGCATACCTAGACAAACACTCCCCACTGCAAGCAAGAAGGAAGTCTTCAGACAGCTGACCTGTGGGAAAGAGCAACCCCACGAGCAGAATGCGCAGAGCACACACCAGAAACTCTTCCTAAAACGCCAGGCACTGGGCAGTGTATGACCCCTTTTTAACATAGCATTACGTTCGGGTGCAGGAACCACAACAAGCTTTCAAAAGACACAAAGACAGAAACTTAGCCTAAAGGAAAAGATGAAGGAATTCACCCTGAAGGGAAGGTCAAGAAGATATTACTGCAAGGGACTTGCTCAAAACACATATAACCTGAACAAGAGTGTAGAACAACAGTCATAAGACTACTAGCTGGGCTTTAAAAAGCATAGAAGACACCAGAGAAACCTAAGCTGCAGAGATAAAAGACCTAAAAACTAGTCAGGCTGAAAAACAACACAACGTGCTATACCTGGAAAGCATAACCGACTTGGTATAATCAGTACAGGGATCGAAGAAGCAGCACAGAGAATAAATGTAGAAGGTAAAATTATGCGAAATAAGGAAGCCGAAAAGGGAAAGAGAACTTAAATAACTAAGGTAGAATTAAGGAGCTCAACAATTCCATAAAACATAATAATATCTATATCATAGTCCCAGAAGAAGAGGGGAAGAAGGACAGAAAGCTTATTTGCACAAATTATAGCCGAGAACTTCCCTAATTTGGGGAAGGAAATTGGCATTCAAGTCCAAGGGACACAGAGAACTCCCTTCAAAATCAAGAAAAACAGGTCAACACCATGACATATAGTGAAACTTGCAAAATACAAAGATAAAGAGAATTCTGACAGCAGCTAGGGTCAAAAGTTCCTTAAACTAAGAGGGTAGAAACATAAGCAGCAGACTTGTCCACCGAAACTTGAAGAGAGTGGCAAGATACACTCAATGTGCTGAATGGGAAAAATATGCAGCCAAGAATACTTTATCCAGCAAGACTGTCATTCAGAATAGGAGAGATAAAGTATTTCCCAGACAAAAACTAAAGGAGTTGGTAAACACTAAACCAGGCCTTCACGAAATGTGAAAGTGGAAGCTTTGAGCAGAAATGGAGATTAAAGGCAACAATGACTAGAAAGAATCTAAAGGACCAGCGAATTTACAGGTATTACAATGGCACTTAATTCTTATCTATTAGTAAATACTGTGTGTAAATGGACTAAATGCAATCTAAAGGCATAGGGTAGCAGGATAAAAAAAAAAAAGACATCAATATGTTGCTTACAAGAGACCCGTTTTTGACCCAAAGACACCTCCACATTGAAAGTGAGGAGGTGGAAAAAATTATCATGCTAATGGACATCAAACAAAAGCTGGAATGGCCATCCTTATATCAAACAAACTAGATTTTAAACCAAATACTTCCCTTATTACAAGATGAAGGACACTATATCATAATAAAGGGGTCTATCCAAGAAGATCTAACAATCGTAAATATTTATGCCCCTAACTTGGGAGCAGCCAATTATATAAACCAATTAATAATCAAATTAAAGAAACACATTGGTAATAATACAATTACACTAGGACACTTTATCACCCCACTTACAGCAATGGACAGATCATCTAAGCAGAATATCAACAAGGAAACAAGAGCTTTTAATGACACACTTGGACCAGATGGACTTCACAGGTATACACAGAGCATTCCACTCTAAAGCAATAGAATACAAATTCTTCTCGAGTGCACATGTAACCTTCTCCAGAAGAGATCATATACTGGGTCACAGATCGGGTCTCAACTGATACCCAAAGATTGGGATTATTCCCTGCATATTATCAGACTAATGCTTTGAAACTTGAACTCAATCACAAGAGAAGAGTTGCAAGGAATGCAAACACTTAGAGGTTAAAGAGCATCCTACTAAATAATGAATGGATCAACCAAGAAATTAAAGAAGAATTTAAAAAATTCATGGAAACTAATGAAAATGAAAACACAACTGTTCAAGACCTTTGGGATACAGCATAGGCAGGGAAGTATCTTGCAATACAAGAGTTTCTCAAAAAATTAGAAAAATCTCAAATACACAAGCTAACCTTACACCTAAAGGAGCTGGAGAAAGTACAAGTAAAGCCTAAACCAAACAGGAGAAGAGAAATAATTAAGATTAGAGCAGAAATCAATGAAATAGAAAGCAGAAGAATAGTAGAACAGATCAATGAAACTAGAGGCTGGTTCTTTGAAAGAATAAGATCGATAAACCCGCAGCCAGAGATACCAAAAAGAAAAGGGAAAGGACCCAAATTAATAAAATCATGAATGAAAGAGGAGAGATAACAACCAACACCAAGGAAATACAATTTTAAGAACATTATGGGAGGGGGGGCAAGATGGCAGAACTGTAGGGGACTTCGATTCATCCGGTCCCTTGAATGTAGCTGGATAACTATCAAACCATTTTGAAAACTCATGAATTCAGCCTGAGGTGTAAGAAAATATATCTGGAACCATACAAGTAGAAAAGTGACTGCTTTTTGCAAGGTAGGAGGTGTGAAGATCTGAATCTAAGGGGAGATATCCAATGATAAATGGATGGGGGAGGGAGCCTCCATAAGCTGACTACCGGAAAGTGATATAGCCCCAGAGTGCAAAATCAGAACCCTTAAAAATCTGCTCCAGGGATGCCTGGGTGGCTCAGTCAGTTAATTGTCTGCCTTCAGCTCAGGTCATGATTCCAGGTTCTTGGGATTGAGTCCCGCATCGGGCTCCTTCCTCAGCAGGGAGCCTGCTTCTCCCGCTGCCTGCCTCTCCCCCCAGCTTGTGTGCTCTCTTTCACAAATAAATAAATAAAATCTTAAAAAAAAAAAAAAGAAAGAAAAGAAAAAGAAAAAGAAAAAGAAATCTGCTCCAGTGAGAGACATCCCTGTCTGAAAGGGGCTCAGGGGGGTGAAAAGGGCAGAATTCTAGGTGGGTCAATGTGGTCTCAGGGTTCCAGTAGTTACAGAACTAATGGTGGAGCCAGGGCTGATAGAGTGCCCAAGCAGGGGAACAGGGAAGCTGGTTATGGTCAGCAAGCACAGGAGGGACTCTCAGCTCGGGTAGTCATAAGCCACAAGCCAGGTGGATCGGGTGACTGCTCTCCACCCTGAAAAGGAATGGAATGCACGGGGTGTCTGCCATCCCCAGGAGGGGTGAATGGGTGTGCCCACGACCAGGCAACAGCTCTCAGGGTGGCAGCCCCTGGAAAGGACAGTAGGGTGACAGTCAGTCGTCCCCTGGGAGTGGAAGAGCGGGAACACCTGCCAGCCCATAACCGCTCTCAGCCCCAGGGCACACAGAGGACAATAAAGTGGGTCCCTCCTGCACGGCAGGAGTCTGTGGAATTCAGCATACACGAAAATGAAGACTGTTTGTCCCAGAGGCTTTACTGAAGAGGGGGACCACTTTCTTTTAGTTCTGGGGCTGGAGATTGGGTCATGGCCATTTTTATTCTGATCCTCTAAAGAGGCGTGGAAGGCCTTCAGGAAAAAAAGGCCACACAGAGGACCAGCTTACAATGAGCCCAGACCCCTGGCAAGGGGTGGAGCAATTCTACCTAGGGAAATACACCTGAGAAGCAGCACAGCAGGCCCCTCCCCCAGAAGACAAATGGGAAGAACAGGTCCACAACTAGTTTATGATTCCCAGAACACAGTAAAACTCCAGTGCTAGGGGAAAATAGTATATAGAACTCGAGGTTTTTTCTTATCATTCGTTCATCTTTCAGTCTAAAATTTTCCATTTCTTTTTCTTCTTTTTTCCTATTTCAACTAGTTTCTTATTTCATCAATTCTTTGTTTTTAAGTCGCTTCCTTTTATTTTTTACATCTACATGTTATAGATATATGCTTCATTTTTGGCTTTTCACTCTATTCAATTCTATTTTTGTATATATATATATACATGTATATATATATACACATCTATTTTGTATATATATACACATATATGTATATACATATATGTATATATGTATATTTTTGTATATTACATATGTATATGTATGAATGTACATTATGTATACATGTATGTATATTACATATGTATATGTATGTATGTACATTATGTACATATGTACATAAATGTATATGTATATTACATCTACATTTTATAGATATATGCTTCATTTTTGGCTTTTCACTCTATTCAATTCTATTTTTGTATATATATATACACACACATATGTATACACATATATATGTATATGTATATGTATGTATATGTATATATATGTTCATGTATACATATACATATATACACGTATATACATCGTATATACATATATATATATACACACACACATCTTGCTTTCTTTGCAATTTTGAGATGTAGAGTCTTCTTTTTTTTTTTTAATGATTTTTTATTATATTATGTTAGTCACCATACAGTACATCCCCGGTTTCCGGTGTAAGGCTCGATGATTCATTAGTTGTGTATAACACCCAGTGCACCAGGCAATACATGCCCTTCTTACTACCCATCACCGGTCTATCCCATTCCCCCAACCCCCTCCCCTCTGAGGCCCTCAGTTTGTTTCTCATAGTCCGTAGTCTCTCATGTTTCATTCCCCATTCTGATTACCCCCACTTTCTTTATCCCTTTCTTCTCCTACCGATCTTCCTAGTTTTTATGTTCCATAGATGAGAGAAATCATATGATAGTTGTCTTTCTCTGCTTGACTTATTTCACTTAGCATTATCTCCTCCAGTGCCTTCCATGTTCTAGCAAATGTTGAGAATTCGTTCTTTCTGATAGCTGAGTAATATTCCATTGTATATATGGACCACAACTTCTTAATACAGTCATCTGTTGAAGGGCATCTCGGCTCCTTCTACGATTTAGCTATTGTGGACAATGCTGCTATGAACATTGGGGTGCATATGGCCCTTCTCTTTACTACGTCTGTATCTTTGGGGCAAACACCCAGTAGTGCAATGGCTGGATCATAGGGGAGCTCAACTTTTAACTTTTTAATGGACCTCCACACTGTTTTCCAGAGTGGCTGTACCAACTTGCATTCCCACCAACAATGTAGGAGGGATCCCCTTTCTCCACATCCTCTCCAACAATTGTTGTTTCTTGCCTTGTCTATTTTTGCCATTCTAACTGGCATAAGGTGGTATCTCAGTGTGGTTTTGATTTGAATTTCCTTGATGGCTAATGATTTTGAACATTTTTTCATGTGTCTGTTAGCCATTTGTATGTCTTCATTGGAAAAGTGTCTGTTCATATCTTCTGCCCATTTTTTGATTTGTTTATTTGTTTCTCGTGTATTGAGTTTGAGAAGTTCTTTGTAGATCTTGGATACCAGTCCTTTATCTGTAGTGTCATTTGCAAATATATTCTCCCATTCCGAAGGCTGCCTCTTAGTTTTGAGATGTAGAGAGAGGCTGTGCAGAAACTTTTAATCTTGATGAAGTCCCATAAATTCATTTTATCTTTTGTTTCTCTTGCCTTTGGGGATGTATCATGAAAAAGGTTGCTTTGGCCGATGTCATAGAGGTTGCTGCTTATGTTTTCATCTAGAATTCTGATGGATTCCTGTCTCACATCGAGGTCTTTCATCCATTTGGAGTTTATTTTTGTGTATGGTGTGAGATAGTGGTCAAGTTTCATTCTTTTGCATGTAGCTGTCCAATTTTCCCAGCACCATTTATTGAAGAGACTGTATTTTCCCACTGGATGTTTTTTCCTGCTTTATCAATGATTAGTTGCCCAAAGAGACGAGGGTCCATTTCTGGGCTCTCTATTCTGTTCCATTGGTCTATGTGTCTGTTTTTGTGCCAGTACCATGCTGTCTTTGTGATCACAGCTTTGTAGTACAGCTCGAAATCGGGCATTGTGATACCCCCAGCTTTGTTTTTCCTTTTCAACAGTTCCTTGGAGATTCGGGGCCTTTTCTGGTTCCATACAAATTTAAGGACTATTTGTTCCAGTTCTTTGAAAAATGTCCTCGGTATTTTGATCGGGATAGCATTGAAAGTGTAGATTGCTCTGGGTAGCATGGACATTTTAACTATGTTAATTCTTCCAATCCATGAGCATGGAATATCTTTCCATCTTTTTATGTCTTTCTCAATGTCTTTCAAGAGTGATTTATAGTTTCTAGAATATAGGTCCTTTACGTCTCTGGTTAAGTTAATTCCAAGGTAACGTATGGTTTTTGGTGCTATTGTAAATGGGATGGATTCCCTAATTTCTCTTTCTTCGTTCTCGTTATTCGTGTATAGAAATGCAACTGATTTCTGAGCATTGATTTTGTATCCCGCCACGTTACTGAATTGCTCTATAACTTCTAATAGTTTGGGAGTGGCTTCTTTTGGGTTTTCCATATAGAGTATCATGTCACCTGCGAAGAGAGACATTTTGACTTCTTCTTTGCCGATTTGAATACCTTTGATCCCTTCTTGTCGTCTGATTGCTGTTGCAAGGACTTCTAGTACTATGTTGAATAATAGTGGTGAGAGTGGGCATCCTTGTCGAGTTCCTGATCTTAAGGGAAAGGCTTCCAGCTTTTCCCCATTGAGAATAATATTTGCAGTAGGCTTTTCATAGATGGCTTTTATGAGATTGAGAAATGTACCATCTATTCCTACAGTCTGAAGGGTTTTAATCAGGAAAGGATGCTGTATTTTGTCAAATGCTTTTTCGGCATCAATTGAGAGGATCATATGGTTCCTGAGTCTTTTCTTGTTGATATGATGTATCACGCTGATTGATTTGCGAATATTGAACCACGCTTGCATCCCAGGTATGAATCCCACTTGATCGTGATGGATAATCCTTTTAATGTACTGTTGGATTCTATTAGCAAGTATCTTTTGAGGATTTTGGCATCCATATTCATTAGGGAAATCGGACTGTAATTCTCCTTTTTGAGGGGGTCTTTGCCTGGTTTGGGGATCCAGGTAATATTGGCCTCATAGAATGAGTTTGGTAGCTTTCCTTCTGTTTCTATTTTTTGAAATAGCTTTAGGAGAATAAGTATTATTTCTTCTTTGAATGTTTGGTAGAATTCCCCAGGAAAACCGTCCGGGCCTGGAGTTTTGTTATTTGGAAGGATGTTTATCACTGACTCAATTTCTTCATAATTCATTGGCCTGTTTAAGAAATCAATTTCTTCCTGTTTCAATCTTGGTAGTTTAGGTTTCCAAGAAGGATTCCATCTCTTCCAGATTGCTTAGTTTATTGGCATATAGCTGTTGATAAAAATTTCTAATAATCCTTCCAATTTCAGTGGTGTTCGTCGTGACCTCTCCTTTTTCATTCATAATTTTAATAATCTGGGTCCTTTCTCTTTTCTTTTGGTTAATTGTTGCCAGTGGTCTGTCAATTTTATTGATTCTCTCAAAGAACCAGCTTCTAGTCCTGTTGATCTGCTCTACTGTACGTCTCGTTTCTGCTTGATTGATTTCAGCTCTAATTTTGGTCAACTGCTTCCTCGTGCGTGGATTAGGCCTGTCCCTCTGTTGCTGTTCCAGCTTCTTGAGGTGAGAATATAAAAACTGCATTTAAAATTTTTCTATTCTTTTGAGTGAGGCTTCGATGGCTATGTATTTCCCCCTTAGGACTGCCTTTGCAGTATCCCAGAGGTTTTGGACTGTTGTATTTTCATTCTCATTGGTCTCCATAAATTGTTTAATTTGGTTTTTAATTTCCTGGTTTATCGAGTCATTCCTGAGCAGGATGGTTCTTAGTCTCCAAGTGTTTGAGTTTCTTCCAAATTTTTCCTTGTGGTTGAGTTCCAATTTCAGAGCGTTGTGGTCTGAGAATATGCAGGGGATAATTTCAATCTTTTGGTATGGGTTGAGACCTGTTTTGTGTCCCAGAACATGGTCTATTCTTGAAAATGTTCCATGGGCATTAGAATAGAATGAGTATTCTTTGGTTCTGGTGTGTAGTGTTCTATATATATCTATGAGGTCCAACTCGTCGAGTATGGCATTCAAAGCCTTTGATTCTTTGCTTAGCTTTTGCCAAGGTGTTCTCTCTATTTCTGGTAGTGGAGTGTTGAGGTCCCCTACTATTAATGTATTATTATTTATATGACTCTTTATTCTGGTTAAGAGTTGGCTTGTGTATCTTGCTGCTCCCCTGTTGGGGGCATATATATTTATAATTGTCATATCCACTTGTTGAATACTTCCTTTAAGAATAATATAGTGCCCTTCTGCATCTCTAACTATAGTCTGTAGTTTAAAATCCAATTTATCTGATATGAGTACTGCTACCTCAGCTTTCTTTTGAGGTCCATTTGCATGAAAATGGTATTCCATCCCCTCACTCTCAGTCTGAATGCATCTTTGTGTTTGAAATGAGTCTCTTGTAGACAGCAAATGGATGGGTCATTTCTTTTTATCCAATCTGCAACCCTGTGGGGTTTTATGGGAAGGTTCAAACCATTCACATTAAGACTGAGTACTAAGAGATATGATTTTAATGATGCCATGTTGCCAGTAAAGTCTTTGTTTGTATTGGCTGTGACTTTCTGGTCTGTATCACTCTTGGGGCCTTTTTACTTTTATGGAACCCCCCGTAATATCTCCTGTAAGGCTGGTTTTGTGGTTACGAAATTGGTTAGTGACTGGCGATTCTGAAATGTCTTTATTTCTCCATCAATTCTGAATGACAGCCTTGCTGGATAAAGGATCCTTGGCTGCATGTTTTTCTCTGAAAGAGCTTTAAATATGCTCCCCCAACCCTTTCTCTCATTCCAGGTCTGCGTAGACAGGTCTGACATAATTCTGATGCCTTTGCCTTGGTACGTGAGAAATTTCTTTGCCCTGGCCACTTTCAATACTGTATCCTTGGATCTAATATTTGCGAATTGCCCTATGACATGACGTGGCGTAGGTCTGTCGTGTTTGAACTTGGGAGGGGTCCTCTCTGCCTCTTGGACACGAATGTTTGTTTCCCTCACTAGATTAGGGAAGTTTTCAGCTACAATTTGTTCAAATATCTCTTCTAGACCTGTGTTTTTCTCCACCCCCTCGGGGATGCCGATGATTCTAACATTGGATCGTTTCATTGAGTCAGTAATCTCCCGTAACCTACATTTGTGGGCTTGGTTTTTTTTAAGAGCAGCTTCTATTTTGTTTTTTTCCTCTATTAACCCATCCTCCAATTCACTAACCCGTTCCTCTGCTTCTGTGACCCTGGCCGTCAGAGCCTCTAGTTTTGCCTGCATTTGGCTCATAGAATTTTTAATTTCTGTCAGATTTGCTCTCATTTCTGTCCTTAGGGATTCTATATTCTCAGTAACCTTTTCATTAATAGTTTTTTCAATTCTACTCATCATTTTGACCATCATTACTCTGAATTCCATTTCTGATAATTTGGTTACATCCATATCCATTATTTCTGTGGCAGAGGCCACAGACTCACTGTCTTTTTTTTGCTGGGCGGGGGGCTTCTCCTTCTTGTCATTCTGATGAGGAGAGGTTGTGGGGTTGTCCAGAGCCCAAATTATTGACTGGGTCCCAGGCCGTGCCCCTTATTTTACAGGGATCTTAGGGATGAGGGCTTCTTCTTTAAAGATTTTATTTATTTATTTATCTGAGAGAGAGAGACAGACAGCAAGAACGGGAACAAAAACAGGGGAATGGGAGAGGAAGAAGCAGGCTCCCAGCGGAGGAGCCTGATGAGGGACTCCTTTCCGGAACGCCGGGATCACGCCCTAAGCCGGAGACAGGCGCTCAATGACTGTGCCACCCAGGTGTCCCGAGATGTGGGCTTCCTGATTTTTCAGGCTGCCTTCTGTGTTCTGGGGGAGGGGCCTGCCGCACGGATACTTAGGCAACCGTGTTTGGGTAGAGTCTCTGTGTCCCCTGCGAGGGGGGATGGGGATGGGCCCGCTGTGAGCCAGTATTTCCAGGCATTTGTTCTCTGGCGGCTTTCCCTGGTGGTCTGCTGTGCCTCTTCTGAGAGAGCAGCAGAGGCCGAATTTCAGCCTCTGTCACAGAACAGAGGGATTGCGGCCCGTTCTCCACTGATGTTCTGGCCACTTTAACTCTGTTACTGTTGGTGCTGCTCAACCCTGCAGCGTTCAGGGATGTGCGCCCCACACCCGGCGTCCCTGCCCTCACTTCCTGGGCCATCACGTCTCTGTCCTTTGTGTTTCTAATGCCTCTAGCAGCCAGCTGCCAGCCGCCCCACGCGCGCTCCGGGAGCTCCCCGTCTCAATCTGGATCCCGTGAGCACACCGGGATTCCGGTGTTCCGCGAGATGCCTGGTGGCGCGCGCTCCCGCTCGCTCCCAGCTCACCGGTCTCAGTCCGCTCTCTCACGGGTGCCGTCTATGAGTCCGCCCACTCCCCTGTGCAGGTGGCTGCCGCTTCCCGGCGCCCGAACGCGGCGGCTCCCTCCCCCTTCTGTTTATCTTCCGATATCTGTGCGCGGTTTCACGGCTCCCCTCTTCGTACCTCAATACTCAGCGCTGGAGATGTTCATTTGTAGAGATCCAGATGTATCTTCCTGCGTCTCAGGCTGATTCCATGGTTATTTAGGCTGGTCTGGTACCTATCCAGCTCGACTCAGGGGACCGGCTGAAAAAGGGGTCCCCTACTCCTCCGCCATCTTAACTCTTCTCTGAAATGTACAGTATTCTAACACACAGACCAGAAATCACTCAGCAAAAAAATGGGTCACCCTGCTTTGTGCACCTTGTGAGATTATAGTCTCCACCACCCCTTTATTTCATTTTTCTTGTTTATTTTCGTTTTTATTTGGTTTTCTGTTTTGGTTTCGAACTGCTTCTGATTTGTCTAGTGTGTGTTTTGCTTGGGTCTCGGTTGATATTTTTGATTCTGCTCATCCATTCTTCTCTGGGTAAAATGACTAGAAGGAAGAATTCACAACAAAAATAAGAACCAGATGTAATGCTCTCTGCCACAGATCTAATTGGTATAGATAGAAGTAAGATGTCAGAGCTGGAATTCAGGATGACAATTATAAAGTTAATAGCTGGACTTGAAAAAAGCATAAGACACTAGAGAATCTCTCAGTGCAGAAATGAGATCTAATCAGGCTGAATTTTAGAATGTTATAACTGAAATGCAGTCTAAATTGGATGCTCTAACAGCTAGGGTGAATGAGGCAGAAGGGAAAGTAAGCAGTCTAGATGATAGGCTGATGGAAAGGAAGGAAGCTGAGGAAAAGAGAGAAAAGCAACTAACAGCCCATGAACAAAAACTTTGAGAAATTAACAAGGCCATGAAATGCACCAAATTGTCAGAATTGTTGGGGTACCTGAGGGGAGGGGGAGAGAGAGAGAGAAATAGGTTTATTTGAGCAAATCATAGCTGAGAACTTTCTTAATTGGGGGAAGGAAACAAGCATTCATATCCAGGAGCCAAAAATATAGAACAAAACCCTGACATATAATGGTGAAGCTTGCAAATGGTGATGCTTGCAAAAAAAGAATCCTGAGAGCAGCTTGAGACAAGGGGCTCTACCTATAGAGGGGGGAACATCGGTATAACGTCAGACCTATCCACAGAAACCTGGCTGGTCAGAAAAGGCTGGCATGGTATATTCAGGGTACTAAATAACAAAAAAAAAAATGCAGCCTAGAATACTTTATTCAGCAAGGCTGTCATTCAGAATGGAAGGAGAGATAAAGAGCTTCCAGGACAGACAGAAACTGAAAGAATATGTGACCAGCAAGCCAGCCCTGTATGAAATATTAAGGAGGATCCTGAAAATGAAGAGAGAGCCCAAGAGTAACATAGACCAGAAAGAAACAATCTGTAGAAACAGGGACTTTACAGGCAGTACAATGGCACTAAATTCCTATCTTCCAATAGTTACTCTAGAATGTAAATTGCCTGAATGCCCCAATCAAAAGACAAAGGATATCAGATTGGATAAAAAAAGCAAGACCTATCCATATGCAGTCTACAAGAGACTCATTTTAGACCTAAAGACACCTCCAGACTGATAGTGAGGGGGTGGAGAACCATTTACCACACTAATGGATCTCAGAAGAAAGCTGGGGTAGCAATCCTCAAATGAGACAAATCAAATTTTATTTTATTTTATTTTATTTTTTTAAAGATTTTTTATTTATTTATTTGACAGAGATAGACAGCCAGCGAGAGAGGGAACACAAGCAGGGGGAGTGGGAGAAGAAGAAGCAAGCTCCCAGCGGAGAAGCCCGATGTGGGACTCGATCCCGGAACGCCGGGATCATGCCCTGAGCCGAAGGCAGACGCCTAACGACTGTGCTACCCAGGCGCCCTGAGACAAATCAAATTTTAAACCAAAGAGTGTAATTAGAGATGAAAGGGGGCACTATATCACACTTAAAGGGTCTATCCAACAAGAAAATCTAAAAATTGTAGATATTTGTGCCCCCAACATGGGAGCAGCCAATTATATCAACAAAGTAATAACCAAATTAAAGAAACACATTAATAATAATACATTAATAGTAGGGGACTTCAAAACTCACTCACAGCAATGGACAGATCATCTAAGCAGAAGATGAACAAAGAAACAAGCCCTTTGAATGACACAGTGGACCAGATGGACTTCACAGATATATATAGAACATTCCATCCTAAAGCAACAGAATACACATCCTTCTCGAGTGCACATGGAACTTTCTCCAGAAGAGATCACACACTGGGTCACAAGTCAGGGTCAACTAATACCAAAAGACTGGAATTATTCCCCGCACTTTGTCAGACCACAATGTTTTGAAACTTGAACTCAACTGCAAGAGGAAATTTGGAAGGAACTCAAACACGTGGAGGCTAGAACATCCTACTAAAAAACAGAAGGGGGAATGAAGCATGAGAAACTATGGACTCTGAGAAACAAACTGAGAGCTTCAGAGGGGAGGGGGGCTGGGGGAATGGGATAGGCTGGTGATGGGTAGATAGGAGGTCACGTATTGCATGGTGCACTGGGTATTATACGCAAGTAATGAATCATCAAACTTTACATAAAAATAAAAGAGTGAATGGGTCAACCAGGAAATTAAAGAATTTAAAAATTCATGGAAACTATTAAAAATGAAAATACATCTGTTCAGATCCTTTGGGATACAGCAAAGGCAGTTGTAAGAGGGAAGTACATTGTAATACAAGCCTCTCAAAAATTTTTTAAAAATCTGCCTGATGTACTGATTCTCAGGCTGACTTATTTCTTTTTTTTAATAATAATTCTTTATTATGTTAGTCACCATGCAGTACATCCCTAGATTTTGATGTAAAGTTCCATGATTCATTACTTGCTTATAACACCCAGTGCACCATGCAATACGTGCCCTCCTTAATACCCATCACCAGCCTATCCCATTCTCCCACCCTCCCGCCCCTCTGAAGCCCTCAGTTTGTTGACTTTTTTCTTTGAAAATGTACCTCCAGGGTGCAGCAGGGGCAGGACTCTGGCCTCCACTAGGTGGCACTGTTTTGTTCCTTGAATGCTTTCAGCACTGATGGGTGGGACGAAAATTGCTGTGTCCTGCTCTAGACTTGGAGCTGAAAGTTTGAGCCCCTGTTCTTCAGTGAGACCTCACAGAAGAACAACTAATCACCCTATTTGTGTTCCTTGTTTCTGTCTGAACCCTATGTTCACCCCGCCTGTGTTTGAGCCTTTTTATCTCAGGCATGCAACCAAGTTGCAAAACTCCAAATTCCAGGGACTTCCAAGGAGGGGACCCACACTATTCTTCTGGAGGAGGGTCTTGCCATGCTTGCCGGCCAGGAATGCAGTTGCATGACTGTGTGGCTATTTGCAGTTTATAGCAGAAAGCTAGCACCAAGACCCACTACTCTCCTCTGGCTTCCTTGTTCCTATGCCTGGGAATGTGCAGCACGTTGGCACCACCCATTTTTCCTGCAACCCAGAGGATCCTCAGACCACCCTGTCACTTCTGGGATTCAGCCCCTCTTTGCCACATGAGCACGTTCAAGCCAGGCATATCAGACAGTAGTGAACTTCCAAAAGTTTAGATTTTGTGCTCTGCAGCTTCTCATACCTTGCAGCAGCCTCCATAAGCAGGTTCCCTCCATGCCACCAAATCCACAGCTATATCTCCAAGTAAACTTACACACCTCCTACCTTCCAAAAGGTGGTCGCTTTTCTACTTAGAGACTTGCAGATTTTGTTCTCTCAGAACTCCAATTTCTTATGTTTTCAGAATGATTTGATAACTATCTAGTTATGTTCAAGGGACAAGACAAGTTCAAGGGACAAGACAAGTTCATGGTCCCATCTTTACTTTTCACCATCTTAACTCTTTCTCTGATCTGTAATCCAAAGAGTCCCTTTTAATATTTCTTGCTGAGCTGATTTTGTGGTCAAGAACTCCTTTAGTTTTTGTTATCCTGGGAACCTCTTTATGTCTCCTTCTATTCTGAATGACAGTCTTGGTGATTAGAGTATCTTTGTAGTAGGGTTTCCCATTCAGCATTGTGAATATTATCGTGCCTCTCCCTTCTGGCTTTTTAAAAGTTTCTTTTGAGGGGCACCTGGGTGGCACAGCGGATAAGCGTCTGCCTTCGGCTCAGGGCGTGATCCCGGCATTCTGGGATCGAGCCCCACATCAGGCTCCTCCACTATGAGCCTGCTTCTTCCTCTCCCACTCCCCCTGCTTGTGTTCCCTCTCTTGCTGGCTGTCTCTATCTCTGTCAAATAAATAAATAAAATCTTTTAAAAAAAATAAAAAAAAGTTTCTTTTGAAAAATCTCCTGCTAGGCTTATGCATTTTATCGTGTACATTGCTGACTTCTTTTGTCTTTCTAATTTAACATTTTTTTTAGCACTCTATTTTGTCACTTTAATTATAATATGTCTAGGTGTGGGTCTCTTTTATTGATTTTGTTGGGAGCTCTCTATGCCTCCTAGATCTGGATATCTGTTTCCTCCCCTAGATTAGGGAACTTTCAGCTACTATTTTTCCAAATAAATTTTCTTTCCCCTTTTATCTCTCTTCTTCTAGGACTCCTATAATATGAATGTTATTACATTTGATGGAATCACTGAGTTTCCTGAGTCTGTTCTCATTTTGGATGATTCTTTTTTCTCTTTTGTTCAGCCTGATTATGTTCCATTAGTCTGTCTTCTAGGTTACTAATTCATTCCTCTGCTTCTACCATCCAGTTCTTCATTTCCTCAAACATTCTCATTTTTTTGGTCCACTTTTTCTCTGCTATGTTATTCCTTATCTGTGTTAAGGGCGTCACTCACATCATCTTCCATTTTTTCATATCCAGTGAGTATCCCTATGATCTCTATTGCTTTAAGTTCTCTATCAGGCATGTTATTTATATCTGTTTTGCTTAGCTCTCTGGCTGTGGCCTTGTCTTGTTCTTTCATTTGGAATAATTTTCTCTTGTCTCCTCATTTTCTCTGCCTCTCTACATCTGTGTCAGTGTTTAGGAAGTTAGCTATGTCTTCTGCTCTTGAATGTGGTGACCTTATGAAGAAGAGTTCCTGAAGTGCTCATGCCCTGCCCTTGTGTCTGAGTCATTTTCCCTTTCAGTGTGGTCATCTGTACTGACTCTCTGCCTGTTATGGGCTGTGTTTGTTTCTGTGGTGTTAGTGGGACACAGGCTGGTCAGCTCTCAAGGAGCATGCTCAATGAATAACTTGGGAGTAGGACAGTGGTGTTAGCAAAATTTGTGCTGGGTCACTAGTTCTATGCCAGTTGCCCAGAAGTGCTGTGTGGCTGGGGGTATGAGGCTTAGTGCAGTACGCAAGGATGCCTAGGTGAGGGTTGGCCCATGCATGAGTGGTTAAGGGCATGTGGCTAGGCTCAGTCCTGCCACTGGGGGCTGCACATGATAACAGCTGTGCACCCAGCAGCTGGGCAGGGGGCATGATGGTGGCTGGTGGTGCATGGCTGGATGGCAGCAGCAGCTGTGCACCTGGAATCTGGGTGGCATGTACAGCAGCTTTAACAAAATTTGCCCTGAGCTCTGGTTTGAGGCTACAAGTGTTTATGTAGCCCTGCCTCCCGAAGATGGGTCTGTGTTTAAGCTGAGTGGCAGGACAGGAAAATGACACCTACAACCTCCCTCATTTTCAAAGAATTCCCTCAATATGCTCCAAAATCAGTAGGAACAATCTGTCTCCTATTTGCCCTCAGCACTGTGTAAACTGCCACTTCTGTGTTGCCTCTCTGCAGGTTGTTGTCTCTTTGAGGGCAGCAACCCTGCTCTCGCTGGCCCTCCCAGCTCACCCAGTGCTGGGTGACTTTTAAAGCTCCAGGCTCCATGTCCCACTGGTTTTACAAACTCATGGAATTCAGCCCCTCTGGTTTTTAAAGCCAAATGTTATGGGGATTAGTCTTCTCTGTTGTGAGCTTCCTGGTGCAAGGGCACATTTTTTCTTCCCTTTCCACAAGTGCAGCTTCCTCCCTCCTATGGGCAGCCTCCCTCCCCCTTTCTGACCTTCCTAAACCTTTCAGATGCAGCTTCTCTATATTTAGTTGAGTACTTTGTTCTGTCATTCTTCAGTCACTCTCCCGTTTATTGACTTGTATGTGGGTGATATCTTGAACACATGGGACCAGGTGAGCTCAAGGTCCTTCTATCCCACCATTGTCCCAAGCTGTAATTAAAGCTGGTCCATTTTCTTACATTATACACAAAATGAAATGGATTAGTGACCTAAATTTAAGACCTGAAGCCAAAACTCCTTTAAAAAATTCCTAGGCAATAATTTCTTTGACATCGACTTTAGCAATATTTTTCTGAATGTGTCTCCTCAGGCAAAGGAAACAAAAGCAAATTAAACTATTAAGACTATATCAAACTAAAAAGCTTTTGCACAGTGAAGCCAACTCACTGAATGGAAGAAGATATTTGTAAATGATATGTTCAATAAGAAGTTAATATCAAAAATATGTGAAGAACTCGTACAACCCAATGCTCAAAAAATCCAGTTAAAAAATAATCTGAGGATCCAAATAGATATTTTTTCTGAGGAAGACATTCAGGTGGCCAACAAACATAGAAAACAATGCTCAACATCACCAATCATCAGGGAAATGCAAGTAAAAACCACTATGAGATACCGCTTCACATCATTCAAAGTGGCTGGTAATAAAAAAGACAAATAAGAAGGTTGGTGAGGATGAGGAAAGGAAACACTTGTACACTGTTGGTGGGAATGTAAATTGGTGTAGCCACTATGGAAAACAGTATGGAGGCTCTCCAAAAAATTAAAAATAGAATTACCATATATGATCCAGCAAATTCCATTGCTGGGTATTTCTCCCCCAAAATGAAAACACCAATTCAAAGAGATATATGCACTTCTTTTTTTTATGGTTTTTTTATTATATTATGTTAGTCACCATACAGTGATATATGCACTTCTATGTTTATTTCAGCATTATTTACAATATCTGAAATATGTAAGCAACCTAAATGTTCATTGATAAATGAATGGGTAAAGAAGAGTGATATATATACAATGCAATATTACTCAGCCATAAAAAAGAATGAAATTTTGCCATTCCTGACAGTCTAGATGGACTTGCGGTATTTTGCTAAGTGAAATAAGCCAGACAGAGAAGACAAATACCATATAATTTCGCTGATATTTGGAATCCAAAAAGCAGAACAAATTAAAGCAAAGCAAAAACAAACAAACAAAAAAACTCATAAATACAGAGAACAGAATGATGGTTGCCAGAGGGGATGGGAGAGGAATAGGCAAAATAGGTGAAGGTGGATTAGGAGATACAAACTTCTAGTTATAATGCAAATAACTCACTAGGTTGAAAAGTACAGCATAGGAAATATAATCAACAGTATTGTAATAACTTTCTATGGGGACAGACAATAGCTCTACTGACTGCGATGGGCATTTTATATTGTAATTGATTGTCTAATCACCATGTTGTACACCTGAAATTAGTATAATTTAATGTCAACTATATTTCAGTAAAAAAAATAATTTTGAAAGAAAAATATGTTGCATAGAAAGAATTAATAGATTTTATATACAAAATTGTTGACAGTATTTTCCTTTAGTTGGTCAGAATATGGGCTCCCCCCTCCCCTTCATTGTATTTTTTGAAAATTTCTAGAGTAAGTAATCATTTTATTAATAATTTTTTTCAGACCTGAAAAAATGTGGTAAGTCATAGGAAAAGGGAAACTGACAGAATCTGTAATAAAGAAGCCAGGAAATCAAAGAGAGAGTTTTGAGACAGCTCACGGAAGAGTGGCATTTCAATAGATGGACACATGTGACAGAGATAATACCATGCTGTGTCTAAAAAATGATGACTCATGAAATCATATGAGAAGTCCAAGGCTGAATAAGCCAATATGAGGCATGTCTGAGTCTATTGATGATGAGTATAGGCCATGAGGTTGAAAAGGTACATTAGGACCATGTTATGTAGGGAGATATCTTAAATCATGTAAAGTTTATTGAATATATATGCCTAGGTCACTTCCCAGAATTTTATTTATAGGGGAACTAACAGTCAATTTAGGTAATACTGTTAAACAGGAGCTCCCTGACCCATTGTAGTATAGTACACATTATTAAAAAATATGAAAGGAAAGAAGTATAATTTTTGTAATGTGGGTTGACAATTGAAACCTAGAGTCCAGTTTTTCATAATAGCATTAGCATTAACTAGGAGAACAATAAAGAATCTGGGTTTAAGGAACAAGTGACATCATCTTCTCTGTTTAAACAACAGCTTTCTCCATAGAACCTTCCTCAGAGCCCCCAATACCTCTTTGTTCCTCAGGCTGTAGATGAGGGAGTTAAGCATGGGGGTAATGATTACATCAAACACAAAGAGATGCTGGTCCACCTCTGAGGGGAGAGAGGAACGTGGTGTCATGTAAATAATCATGGCTGGACCAAAGTAGAGACTTACCACACCAAGGTGGGAGAAACAGGTAGCTAGAGCTTTGTTTTTGCCCTCAGAGGAGTTCATGTGGAGAACAGTAAAATAGATGAGGATGTAGGAAGTCACAATGAGTCCAAAAGGGATGAGAAGAAAAGCAATGCCAGACACTAATACCACTTTCTCATAGGTTGAAGTGTCCTCACAAGAGAGCTTCAGAAGGGCCATTACCTCACAGAAGAAATGGTGAATTTTCCTGGAGCCACAAGTAGAGAAGTGATTGCATAAATTGTGTGCATTAAGGAGATGAGCACACCCCCAGCCCACGAGCCAGTGGCCATTTGCATACAGGGGTGTCATGATGACCAGATACCTGAGGGGGCTACAGATGGCCAAATAGCGGTCGAAGGCCATGAGAGTCAGAAGAACACACTCAGCCACTCCTAGCATCAAGTACAGAAAGATTTGGACTCCACAGCCAATGTGAGAGATAAACCGATGTCCAGAGAAGAAGTTGGTGGCCATCTTGGGGACAGTGGTGGAGATTAACATTAGGTCCATGAGGGAGAGCTGGCTGAGCAGGAAGTACATGGGGGTGTGGAGGCAAGCATGACACCAGATCAGCAGGGCTAGGATGGAATTTCCTGTGATGGCCACCCCAAGAATCAGAAGGACAATGGAGATGAGGAGTCTAGGATGCTGGGAGTCAGAGAAAAAGCCAAGTAGAATGAAACCTGTGGTGGAGGATTCATTTCCTTGCTCCATGCCTTCGTCTACTGGCTTGATTTGGAGGATCATGGAAGAAAAACACAAGAGTTTTACTGCTCTTACCATATAAATGCACTACTGATTTGAATCTATTCTGGAAACTTGAATAATTACTGAGCAAATCCAAATATGTTGCAATATATTTGAATGTGGGAAAGATGAATGGTGTGTTATCTATTGTTATTTGAAATAGTATTAGCAACCCATATGGCAGAATAAGCAATGCTAATGAAGAATAGTGATTTTGATCATACTATGTTACATTGTTTGGCACAGTGTTGCTATCATTTCTGAGGATTACAAGTGTAATTTTTAGCTAGTATGAAAATCCCCCTATGTCTTGGTGCTGTGATATAGGCTTTCCAAAATGGACACAGTTTCTAATGCATAACCACTGATGGGACCAGGAATCTCTGCATATTTATTTATTGCTTTTAGATTAACCAACTATGTCTAGATTTATCTTTAGGGTACTCACAGATCACTAAGCAGGTGACTTGATTAGTCATGGGTGGGACATTTTATCTCTCTAATCATTGGGACTGGCCTGGAAAGCCCTGAAAGTGACTTGAAATGGTTCACATGGTCCTTGTGAGTCATCAGCCAATGTAGACTGATTAGAAGAATATTCAATCATCTTGAACACTGTTTATCTGTCATGTTAGTTTTCCCCTATACAACAAATATACGCATTTGTGCAAATCCTTCCATAAAGTTCTGTGTTATCTTATCTAAATTTTTGGCTTTGTTCCTCTGTTATTGGCATTTTGTACCATCTCCTTATGGATGAGGATGAGGCAAGCAAAACTTAAGAAAAAGAGTTATGGCCAAGAACTGTCTTGATGTAGAATTAGGAAGGAATGGATTCACAGAACCTTAACAGAAATTTGTCATTCTTTTGTACTGTGTCTTTTAAAAAATATGGCTCCTCAGCATTTTTAACACACAACACATTTTTACATCCAGGTACTAAAAAATAACCATGAAATCAGTACAATTGTTCACTCAAAATTCTGAATATTTTATTAACATAATACCAAATGGACAGAGCATTATGATTATCTAATTTTTAGTTATCCCATGGATATAGTGTTAAGGCTTCAGTTGTCAGCCTTTTCTCTGATCACACTGGAAGACCTAATCATAGGAGTTAAGTCAGACACAAATATTTCAAGACATTTTGTAAAATGGTTGGTGAAACATTGCTTACTCTATCCTTCCCTAGTAGGTCCTTATTTGCATATTAAAGATCCTGAAAAATGTTATATTAAAAAAGAAATCTCTTCAGTTTTTTAACCTAGCATCTTCTATACTTTGACCCAAGTGTGTTTTTCTGATTACCCTCATTAATACCCCCTAGTCTCTTTGGTTTAGTGGAACACTATTTTGGAAATTTTGACCTAGATTTAAGGACATGAGTAGTTAACAAGGTGTTATTTTCTTTCTACAAGTTCTAAATAAAATAATTTTTATTTTGGCATGTTCTTGCTAGCTGACAAGAAGCCCTGGCTCCTTTACCCTGAAGAAGAAATACCTACTTTTTGTGAGAACAATGAGGAATAAATAAACAGAAAAAACAGAAAGCATATTTATAATTATTTTTTGTTAGTGTAAAAGCATTTAAACTACTTTTCCTTAAAATATAAATAAGTACAGTATATTGGTGTCTTGCTTTTATTTTTTTTATTTAAATTCAATTAGCCAACATATAGTACATCATTAGTTTTTGGTATAATGGTCAATGATTCATTAGTTGTTCTAACACTCAGTGCTCATCACATCACATACCCTCCTTAATGCCAATCACCCAGTTACCCCATCCCCCCTCCCACTTCCCTTCCTGCAATCCTCAGTTTGTTTCTCAGAGTCAAGAGTCTCATGTGGTTTGTCTTCCTCTCTTGCTTTTAAAATAAATTATAGGAAGCACAACAATTTTTCATTGAGTAAAAATAAATAACTTGGATTTCTATTACTGCTGATTTATGTAGAACAATGGAAAGGAAAGGAATTGGAAGGATAAGAAAGTGTAAGAGGGAAAGAGGAGAGACATAAATGGCATCAGAGAATCACAAGTAGGGCATATGAGGGGAGAGGTATCATTTCCTTTCACTTTTACACATCAAAGTGATTCTGATAAATGCCAAGCATTTTTTAGGCACCGAAGATACAGTAATTAACCAATTCTTTGCTCTACAGGAACCTACATTTTTATGAATAGACAAACAAAAGACAAATAAACATGCAAATAATAGGATTTCAGATGGTGACAATGAGTATGAAGGAATATGAAATGAGAGCAGGATATAAAATCAACATACAGAAATCTGTTGCATATCTATACACTAATAACAAAACAGAAGAAAAAGAAATCAAGGAATTGATCCCATTTATAATTGCACCAAAAACAATAAGATACCTAGCAATAAATCTAACCAAAGAGGTAAAAGATCTGTACTCTGAAAACTATAGAACACTTTTGAAAGAAATTGAAGATGACACAAAGAAATGGAAAAAACATTCCATGCTCATGGATTGGAAGACCAGATATTGTGCAAATGTCTATGCTACTCAAAGCAATCTACACATTTAATGCAATCCCTATCAAAATACCACCAGCATGTTTCACAGAGCTAGAATAAACAATCCTAAAATGTGTATGGAACCACAAAAGATCCTGAATAGCCAAAGCAATCCTGAAAAAGAAAAACAAAGTTGGAAGTATTTCAGTTTCAGACTTCAAGCTCTATTACAAAGCTTTGATCACCAAGACAGCATGGTACTGGCACAAAAACAGACACATAGATGAATGGAATAGAGTAGAAAACCCAGAAATGAACTCACAACTCTATGGTCAACTAATCTATGACAAAGCAGGAAAGAATATCCAATGGAATAAAGACAGTCTCTTGAACAAATGGTGTTGGAAAAACTGGTCAGCCACATGCAGAAGAATGAAACTGGACCATTTTCTTACACCATACACAAAAATAAATTCAAAATGGATGAAAGACTTAAATGCGAGACAGGAAACCATTAAAATCCTAGAAGAGAACACAGGCAGCAACCATTTTTACCTTGGCCAGCAACATTTTACTAGACACATTGGTAGATGCAAGGGAAACAAAAGCAAAAATGAGCTATTGGGACTTCGTCAAGATAAAAAGCTTCTGCACAGTGCAGGAAACAATCAACAAACTAAAAGACAGTCTAAAGAATGGGAGAAGATATTTGCAAATGACGTAATAGATAAAGGGTTAGTATCCAAAACCTCTAAAGAACTTATCAAACTCAATTCCCAAAAACCAAATAATCCAATTAAGAAACGAGCAGAAGACACGAATAGGCATTTTTCTAAAGAAGATATCCAGGTAAACACATGAAAAATGCTCAACATCACTCATCATTAGGGAAATACAAATCAAAACCACAATGAGATACCACCTCACACCAGTCAGAATGCATAAAATTAACAACACGGGAAACAACAAATGTCAGTGAGGATGCAGAGAAAGGAGAACTCACACTGTTGGTGTGAATGCACACTGATGCAGTCACTCTGGAAAGCAGTATGGAGATTCCTCAACAAGTTAAAAATAGAACTATCCTATGACCCAGCAATTGCACTACTAGGTATTTACCCAAAGGATACAAAAACAGATTCAAAGGGGCACATGTACCCCAATGTTTATAGCAGCATTATCAATAATAGTCAAAGTATGGAGTGAGCCCAGATTCATTTATGAATCCATAATGGATTCATATCCATTTATGAATGGATAAAAAAGATTGTATATAGGTATAGATATACAATGGAATATTACTCAGCCATCAAAAAGAATTAAATTTTGCCATTTCCAGGGACATGGATGGAATTAGAGTGTAATATGCTAAGTGAAGTAAGTCAGTCAGAGAAGGACAAATATACCATATGATTTCACTCATATGTGGAATTTAAGAAACCAAACAGATGAACATAGGGGAAGGGAAATAAAAAAGAGAGGGAAGCAAACCATAAGAAACTATTAACTATAGAGAACAAACTGAGGTTTGATGGAGGGAGGAGGGTGGCAGTGGGCTAAATGGGTGAAGGGTACTAATGGAAGTGCTTGTTGTGATGGGCACTGGATGTTACATGTAAATGATGAATCACTAAATTCTACACCTGAAATGAATTTTACCATATATGTTAACTAACTAGAATTTAAATAAAAACTTGAAAAAAATTGAATGAAAAGATACACAGAATATGAAAACCTTCTCTGTATGTTGGGAGTGAAAGAAATAGGAATAGAGACCAAGGGTTCCTAGCTGAATATCATGTTATATAAACTGCTTTGTTAAGTGCCCTTGCTGTTTACTTTGATTTTTTGACTTCCAAAAACCTATTCACCTGCTGGCACTATCAGCTGACTTCCCAAAGGACAACCTGGCCTCTTTCTTCAGCCCCTCAACCTCCATTTCTACATACAACCCAAGTCCTAAAGCAACTCAACAGGAATGTAATGGAGCTGGATTTAAGATAGAGTGGAGGTGACCTGGGCAAAATTTAAATAGGTAGTATTAGCTTCCAGCTCTGGATATGGAGATCACATAAATAATTCTAAGTTTAGAAGATTGAAAAGATGATTTCCATGATGACGGCATGGTGACAAGGTAAGCAAATGAACTCTGTTCATCTCACAAAAGAGCGACTGGAAGAGAGAACTCTATGCAGCTCTGTCCTGGGTCATTACAGGCCTTCATGCGTGTATGCTGAATTTATAAATTGAAGCATGAGCTTGAATGCACATTATTTAATCTATAAATCTGCAGCCAATGTTTCAAATATTTGTGATATGTCTTGAATAATGTAACATGGTTTGCAAAAAAACAAACAAAATCTTGTCCTGTTAGAACCTCTTTCTTTAAAAACCACAAAGATGTCTTCAAATACATCTCTGGGAAACAAGGATTTCATTTATGTTTATACATAGAGAGTGTAACTATTTTGATGAGACTGATTACTGACTAGTAGCTGATAGGTTTACTGCCATTATAATCTGTGTATCAGTAAATACAACTCATCTATGTAAAAATCAAACATATAATCTGCCTTGGGTTCTCATCATTCATGGAATTCTCATGCAACTCCTCAATTATCCCTGAGGGTTTTATTGTATTTTTTATTTTTTAAAAATATTTTATTTATTTAAGAGAGAGAGAGAGAGAGTGAGAGCACGAGTGGGGGGAGAGGCAGAGGGAGAACTCCCTATTCTCCCTGCTGAGTAGGAAGCCCTTCCAGAGCTAAATCCCAGGACCCTGAGATCATGACCTAAGCTGAAGGCAGACTCTTAGTGGACTGAGCCACACAGGCACCCTTATCCATGAGGGTTTTAACATACATCTAGGAGCTTTTTCTAGAGTCTTTGAAGATATTACCACATATAGAGTATCACAAAGTATTTCTAACCCTCATGTCTCCTCACTGGAACCTAGGATAATGACTTCTTTCTTCTGTGTGCTACCTGGTCATCATGTGTGTCCATTCTTGTCACCTTCTGGGGAGTCTCAATTCTTCAACATTTTCCTTTGTATTCTGCAGCTCATTAAGTCAGACATTAGGCTATTTACAATGAAGACTTTCAGTTGATGATCTCGGTGAAGCTGGCACTGCACACTCACAGCCAACCCAGGGTATCTCTCTTAGTGCATGAAGCAGAGATTAAATACAGCACCATACCATGGGATCTCTGGGGAGTGTTTTGACTCTGTCCTTCCCCAATAGGTAATTAGCTCTGGTTTTAGGGGGCAGAGATGAATTTGTTAGGGAAAAAAACCCACCTAATCCTCTCTACTGCATTGTGGTGGTTAAGGAGAAAAGCAAAATTTAGACCCAGATATACCTTTTACTACCTACATGATCTGGGCAGTTTCCAGGAACTCCCTCATTTCTGTTTCCTCATCTACATACAAGTTGGAAATAACAATAACCTTCGCATAGGGTTATTGTCAGTTAAAAGAAACAATTCATGTGAAGATGTGAACAATATACCTCACCTGTCCATAATTGGGTTATGATGAATTTTCAGGAGTCCAGCATATCACAAAATAGCCAATATTAATCTAACCTGAATTAACTGAGATTTCACAAGTAATGGATGAATTTGGTTCATGGAAGTTAATAAAAAATGTTACCAATTCATATACTAAGACATAATCAGAGCAGACTGAGGGTCTTACGGCATAGCTAATCTAGGGGAGGAGCCTGTATCTGGGGGAAGGGAGAGAGTCTGACTGACAGGTGATGGACAGGATGCACCTGTATTCAGTAACTTTAGTGGAAATCCCTGCCTTTCTTCCGCTCCATCACAAACTGTCACCAGGTGCTGGAAGTCACTTCCGAATCCATGTTGGGTCTAATTCTTCATGTTTGTACCAGGCCCAGGGCAAAAAGTTGTTTATGATTCTCCTTATTCCTCCAAAATGCCTAATAAATCATTTAATGCTTTATAAATATTATTTTTTATTTAAATTCAATTAACCCATATAACACATTATTAGTTTTAGATGTAATGGTCAATGATTCATCGGTTCTTTTTATTTTTTTATTTTTTATTTATTTTATTTTTTTATAATTTTTATTATATTATGTTAGTCACCATACAGTACATCCCTAGTTTTTGATGTGAAGTTCCATGATTCATTACTTGTGTCATCAGTTCTTTTTAACACCCAGTGCACATCATATCGCATGCTCTCCTTAATGCCCATCACCCAGTTATCCCATCCCCCTACCCCCTCCCTTTCTACAACCCTCAGTTGTTTCCCAGAGTCAAGAGTCTCTCATAGTTTATCTCCCTCTGATTTCTTCCCCTTCAGTTTTCCCTCCCTTCCCTTATGATTCTCTGCACTATTCCTTATATTCCACATATGAGTGAAACCATATAATTGTCTTTCTCTGATTGACTTATTTCATTTAGCATTAATGCCCTCCAGTTCCAACCATGTCAATGCAAATGGTAGATATTCATCCTTTCTGATGGCTGAGTAATATTCCATTGTATATATGAACCACAGCCATTCATCTGTTGAAGGACATCCCAACTACTTCCACAGTTTGGTTATTGTGGACATTGCTGCTATAAACATTGGGGAGCATGTGCCCCTTCTTTTCACTACATTGCCATCATTGGGGTAAATACCCAATAATGCACTTGCTGGGTCTTAGGGTAGCTCTATTTTTAACATCTTGAGGAACCTCCATCCTGTTTTGCAGAGTGGCTGTCCCAATAGTTCATTTTTGCTTTTGTTTCCCTTGCCTTTAGAGACGTGTCTTGCAAGAAGTTGCTGTAGCCAAGGTCAAAGAGGTTACTGACTGTGTTCTCTTCTAGGATTTTGATGGATTCCTCTCTCACATTTAGGTCTTTCATCCATTCGGAGTTTATCTTTGTGTATGCTTTAAGAGAATGGTCTAGTCTTATGCTTCTGCATGTGGCTGTCCAATTTTCCTGGCACCATTTATTGAATAGCCTGTATTTGTTCATTGGATATTCTTTCATGATTTGTCAAAGATCAGTTGACCATAGAATTGAGGACAATTTCTGGAGTCTCTATTCTTTTCCATTGACCTTGTCTGTTTTTGAGCCAGTACCATGCTGTTTTGATGATCGCAGCTTTGTAATAGAGCTTGAAGTTAGGCATTTTGTTTTTGTTATTGTTTTTGTTTGTTTTTTTTATAATGATTTTTTATTATATTATGTTAGTCACCATACAGTACATCCCCGGTTTTCGATGTAAGGCTCGATGATTCATTAGTTGTGTATAACACCCAGTGCACCATGCAATATGTGCCCTCCTTACTACCCATCACCGGCCTATCCCATTCCCCCACCCCCCTCCCCTCTGTAGCCCTCAGTTTGTTTCTCATAGTCCATAGTCTCTCATGTTTCATTCCCCCTTCTGATTACCCCCACTTTCTTTATCCCTTTCTTCCCCTACTGATCATTCTAGTTCTTATGTTCCATAGATGAGAGAAATCATATGATAGTTGTCTTTCTCTGCTTGACTTATTTCACTTAGCATTATCTCCTCCAGTGCCGTCCATGTTCTAGCAAATGTTGAGAACGCGTTCTTTCTGATTGCTGAGTAATATTCCATTGTATATATGGACCACAACTTCTTAATCCAGTCATCTGTTGAAGGGCATCTCGGCTCCTTCCACGATTTAGCTATTGTGGACATTGCTGCTATGAACATTGGGGTGCATATGGCCCTTCTCTTCACTACCTCTGTATCTTTGGGGTAAACACCCAGTAGTGCAATGGCTGGATCATAGGGTAGCTCAATTTCTAACTTTTTAATGGACCTCCACACTGTTTTCCAGAGTGGCTGTACCAACTTGCATTCCCACCAACAATGTAGGAGGGATCCCCTTTCTCCACATCCTCTCCAACAATTGTTGTTTCTTGCCTTGTGTATTTTTGCATTTCTAACTGGCGTAAGGTGGTATCTCAGTGTGGTTTTGATTTGAATTTCCTTGATGGCTAATGATTTTGAACATTTTTTCATGTGTCTGTTAGCCATTTGTATGTCTTCATTGGAAAAGTGTTCATTTCTTCTGCCCATTTTTTGATTTGTTTATTTGTTTCTCGTGTATTGAGTTTGAGAAGTTCTTTGTAGATCTTGGATACCAGTCCTTTATCTGTAGTGTCATTTGCAAATATCTTCTCCCATTCCGTGGGCTGCCTCTTAGTTTTTCTGACTGTTTCCTTGGCTGTGCAGAAACTTTTAATCTTGATGAAGTCCATTAAATTCATTTTATCTTTTGTTTCTCTTGCCTTTGGGGATGTATCATGAAAAAGGTTGCTTTGGCCAATGTCATAGAGGTTGCTGCCTATGTTCTCCTCTAGAATTTTGATGGATTCCTGTCTCACATCGAGGTCTTTCATCCATTTGGAGTTTATTTTTGTGTATGGTGTGAGATAGTGGTCAAGTCTCATTCATTTGCATGTAGCTGTCCAATTTTCCCAGCACCATTTATTGAAGAGACTGTCTTTTTCCCACCGGATGTTTTTTCCTGCTTTATCAAATATTAGTTGCCCAAAGAGCTGAGGGTCCATTTCTGGGCTCTCTATTCTGTTCCATTGGTCTATGTGTCTGTTTTTGTGCCAGTACCATGCTGTCTTTGTGATCACAGCTTTGTAGTACAGCTCGAAATCCGGCATTGTGATGCCCCCAGCTTTGTTTTTCCTTTTCAACAGTTCCTTGGAGATTCGGGGCCTTTTCTGGTTCCATACAAATTTAAGGACTATTTGTTCCAGTTCTTTGAAAAACGTTCTTGGTATTTTGATCGGGATAGCATTGAAAGTGTAGATTGCTCTGGGTAGCATGGACATTTTAACTATGTTAATTCTTCCGATCCATGAGCATGGAATATCTTTCCATCTTTTTATGTCTTCCTCAATGTCTTTCAAGAGTGATTTATAGTTTCTAGAATATAGGTCCTTTACGTCTCTGGTTAAGTTAATTCCAAGGTAACGTATGGTTTTTGGTGCTATTGTAAATGGGATGGATTCCCTAATTTCTCTTTCTTCGGTCTCGTTATTCATGTACAGAAATGCAACTGATTTCTGAGCATTGATTTTGTATCCCGCCACGTTACTGAATTGCTCTATAACTTCTAATAGTTTGGGAGTGGCTTCTTTTGGGTTTTCCATATAGAGTATCATGTCATCTGCGAAGAGAGACATTTTGACTTCTTCTTTGCCAATTAGAATACCTTTGATCCCTTTTTGTCATCTGATTGCTGTTGCAAGGACTTCTAGTACTATGTTGAATAATAGTGGCAAGAGTGGGCATCCTTGTTGTGTTCCTGATCTTAAGGGAAAGGCTTCCAGCTTTTCCCCATTGAGAATAATATTTGCAGTATGCTTTTCATAGATGGCTTTTATGAGATTGAGAAATGTACCCTCTATTCCTACACTCTGAAGGGTTTTAATCAGGAAAGGATGCTGTATTTTGTCAAATGCTTTTTCGGCATCGATTGAGAGGATCATATGGTTCTTGAGTCTTTTCTTGTTGATATGATGTATCACGCTGATTGATTTGCGAATATTGAACCACGCTTGCATCCCAGGTATGAATTCCACTTGATCGTGGTGGATAATCCTTTTAATGAACTGTTGGATTCTATTAGCAAGTATCTTGTTGAGGATTTTGGCGTCCATACTCATTAGGGAAATCGGTCTGTAGTTCTCCTTTTTGAGGGGGTCTTTGCCTGGTTTGGGGATCAAGGTAATATTGGCCTCATAGAATGAGTTTGGTAGCTTTCCTTGTTTCTATTTTTTGAAATAGCTTTAGGAGAATAGGTATTATTTCTTCTTTGAATGTTTGGTAGAATTCCCCAGGAAAACCGTCAGGGCCTGGAGTTTTGTTATTTGGAAGGTTGTTTATCACTGACTCAATTTCTTCATAATTAATTGGCCTGTTTAAGAAATCAATTTCTTCCTGTTTCAATCTTGGTAGTTTATAGGTTTCCAGGAAGGATTCCATCTCTTCCAGATTGCTTAGTTTATTGGCATATAGCTGTTGATAAAAATTTCTAATAATCCTTCCAATTTCAATGGTGTTTGTCGTGACCTCTCCTTTTTCATTCATAATTTTAATAATCTGGGTCCTTTCTCTTTTCTTTTGGATAAGTATTGCCAGTGGTCTGTCAGTTTTATTGATTCTCTCCAAGAACCAGCTTCTAGTCCTGTTGATCTGCTCTACTGTACTTCTGGTTTCTGCTTGATTGATTTCAGCTTTAATTTTGGTCAACTGCTTCCTCGTGCGTGGATTAGGCCTGTCCCTCTGTTGCTGGTACAGCTTCTTGAGGTGAGAATATAAAAACTGCATTTTAGATTTTTCTATTCTTTTGAGTGAGGCTTGGATGGCTATGTATTTCCCCCTTAGGACCGCCTTTGCAGTATCCCATAGGTTTTGGACTGTTGTATTTTCATTCTCATTGGTCTCCATAAATTGTTTAATTTGAATTTTGATTTCCTGGTTTATCGAGTCATTCCTGAGCAGGATGGTTCTTAGTCTCCAAGTGTTTGAGTTTCTTCCAAATTTTTCCTTGTGGTTGAGTTCCAATTTCAGAGCGTTGTGGTCTGAGAATATGCAGGGGATAATTTCAATCTTTTGGTATCGGCTGAGACCTGTTTTGTGTCCCAGAACATGGTCTATTCTTGAAAATGTTCCATGGGCATTAGAATAGAATGAGTATTCTTTGGTTCTGGGGTGTAGTGTTCTATATATATCTAAGAGGTCCAACTCGTCGAGTATGGCATTCAAAGCCTTTGATTCTTTGCTTAGTTTTTGCTGGGATGTTCTGTCTATTTCTGAGAGTGGAGTGTTGAGGTCCCCTACTATTAATGTATTTTTATTTATATGTCTCTTTATTCTGGTTAAGAGTTGGCTTGTGTATCTTGCTGCTCCCCTGTTGGGGGCATATATATTTATAATTGTCATATCCACTTGTTGAATACTTCCTTTAAGAATAATATAGTGCCCTTCTGCATCTCTAACTATAGTCTGTAGTTTAAAATCCAGTTTATCTGATATGAGAATTGCTACCCCAGCTTTCTTTTGAGGTCCATTTGCATGAAAGATGGTACTCCATCCCCTTACTCTCAGTCTGAATGCATCTTTGGGTTCGAAATGAGTCTCTTGTAGACAGCAAATGGATGGGTCATTTCTTTTTATCCAATATGCAACCCTGTGGCGTTTTGAGCAAGAATTTAAACCATTAATGTTAAGACTGAATACTGAGAGATATGCTTTTAATTCTGCCATGTTGTCAGTAAAGTCTTTGTTTGTATTGGCTGTGACTTTCTGTTTTGTGTCACTCTTGGGGCCTTTTTACTTTTATAGAACCCCCCGTAATACCTCCTGTAGGGCTGGTTTCGTGGTTATGAAATTGGCTAGTGACTGTCGATTCTGAAATGTCTTTATTTCTCCATCAATTCTGAATGACAGCCTTGCTGGATAAAGGATCCTTGGCTGCATGTTTTTCTCTGAAAGAGCTTTAAAAATGCTCCCCCAACCCTTTCTCTCATTCCAGGTCTGTGTAGACAGGTCTGACGTAATTCTGATGCCTTTGCCTTGGTACGTGAGAAATTTCTTTGCCCTGGCCGCTTTCAATACTGTATCCTTGGATCTCATATTTGCGAAATGCACTATGACGTGACATGGTGTAGGTCTGTCATGGTTGACCTTGGGACGGGTCCTCTCTGCCTCTTGGACACGAATGTTTGTTTCCCTCACTAGATTAGGGAAGTTTTCAGCTACAATTTGTTCAAATATCTCTTCTAGACCTCTGTTTTTCTCCACCCCCTCGGGGATGCCGATGATTCTAACATTGGATCGTTTCGTTGAGTCAGTAATCTCCCGTAGCCAACATTCGTGGGCGTGGATTTTTTTAAGACCATCTTCTATTTTTATTTTTTCCTCTATTAACCCATCCTCCAATTCACTAACCCTTTCCTCCGCTTCCATGACCCTGGCCGTCAGAGCCTCTAGTTTTGCCTGCATTTGGCTCATAGAATTTTTAATTTCTGTCAAATTCGCTCTCATTTCCACCCTTAGGGATTCTATATTCTCAGTAACATTTTCCTGAATCCTTTTTTGAAGTCTACTCATTATCTTGACCATTGTTACTCTGAATTCCATTTCTGATAATTTGGTTACATCCATATCCGTTACTTCTGTGGCAGAGGCCACAGACTCACTGTCTTTTCTTTGCTGGGGGGGGGCTTCTCCTTCTTGTCATTCTAATGAGGAGAGGTTGCGGGGTTGTCCAGAGCCCAAAATTATTGACTCGGTCCCTGGCCGTGCCCCTTGTTTTATAGGGATCTTAGAGATGTGGGCTTCTTCTTTAAAGATTTTATTTATTTACTTATCTGAGAGAGGGAGACAGACAGTCAGCAAGAACAGAACAGAAGCAGGGGAGTGAGAGAGGAAGAAGCAGACTCCCAGCGGAGGAGCCTGATGAGGGACTCCTTTCTGGAACGCTGGGATTACGCCCTAAGCCGGAGACAGGCGCTCAATGACTGCACCACCCAGGCGCCTCGGGTTGTGGGCTTCTTGATTTTTCAGCCTGCCTTCTGTGTTCTGCCCCCGTGCAGGTGGCAGCCACTTCCCGGCGCCCAAACGCGGCGGCTCCCTCCCCCTTCTGTTTATCTTCCGATATCTGTGCATGGTTTACAGCTCCCCTCTTCATACCTCAATACTCAGCGCTGGAGATGATCATTTGTAGAGATCCAGATGCATCATCCTGCATCTCAGGCTGATTCCGTGGTTATTTAGGCTGGTCTGGTACCTATCCAGCTCGACTCAGGGGACCGGCTGAAAAAGGGGTCCCCTACTCCTCCGCCATCTTAACTCCCTCCCCCCTGAAGTTAGGCATTTTGATAACCCCAGCTTTGGTTTTCTTTTTCAACATTCCCCTGGAACCTCAGGGTCTTTTCTGGTTCCGTACAAATTTTAAGATCTTTTGTTCCAGCTCTGTGAAAAATGTCATTGGTATTTTGATAGGGATTGCACTGAATGTGTAGATTGCTTTGGGCAGCTTAGACATTTTAATAATGGTTATTCTTCTAATCCATGAGCATGGAATGTTTTTCCATCTCTGTATCTTCCTCGATTTCTTTCATAAGTGTTCTGTAGGTTCTAGAGTAAGATACTTTCCTCTTTAGTTAGGTTTCTTCCTAGTTATCTTACGGGTTTTGGTGCAATTATGAATGGGATCGATTCCTTAACTTCTCTTTCTTCCATCACGGTGTCAGTGAATAGAAATGCAATTGATTTCTGTGCATTGATTTTGTATCCTACCATGCGCTGAATTGCTTTATGAGTTCTAGTAATTTGGGGGTGGAGTCTTTTGGGTTTTCCACATAAAGAATCATATCATGTGCAAAGAGAGAGAGTTTGACTTCTTTGCCAGTTGCAATGCCATTTATTTATTTTTGCTGTCTGATTGTTAAGTCTAGGACTTCTAGTACTATGTTGAACAATAATGGTGAGTGTGGGTGTTCCTGTCATGTTCCTGAACTTACGGGGAAAGCTCTCAGTTTTTCCCCCATTGAGAATGTTATTAGCTGTGGGCTTTTCATAGATAGATTTTATGATATTGAGGTATGTTCCCTCTAGCTCTATAACTAGAAGAGTTTAAATCAAGAAAGGATGTTTTATTTTGTCAAATGCTTTCTCTGCATCAATTGAGAGGATCATACGGTTCTTGTCTTTTCCTTTATTAATGTGATCTATCATGTTGATGGATTTGCAAATGTTGAACCACACTTGCATCCCAGGAATAAGTCCCACCTGCCATGATGAATAATCCTTTTAATGTACTGTTGAATTCTTTTGGCTAGTATCTTGGTGAGAATTTTGGCATCCATGTTCATCAGGGATATCAGTCTGTAAGTCTCCTTTTCGGTCAGGTCTTTGTCTGGTTTTGGGATCAAGGTAATGCTGACCTCACAGAACAAGTTTGGAAGTTTTCCTCCCATTTCTGTTTTTTGAAACAGCTTCAGTAGAATAGTAATTGTTTGTGATCTTCTTTAAATGTTTGGTAGAATTCCCCTGGGAAGCCATCTGGCTCTGGATTCTTGTTATTTGGGAGGTTTTTAATTACTCTTTCAAATTCTTGGTATTGGTCTGTTCAAATTGTCTATTTCTTCCTGTTTCAGTCTTGGTAGTTTATAAGTGTCCAGGAAGGCATCCATTTCTTCCAGATTGCTTAATTCGTTGGCATATAGTTGCTCATAATAATTTCTAACAATTGTCTCTATTTCCTTGGTGTTGGTTGTGATCTCTCTTTTATGCATGATTTTATTAATTTGGTTCCATTCTCTTTTCTTTTGGATAAGTCTGGCCAGAGATTTATTGATCTTATTACTTCTTTCAAAGAACCAACTTCTGGTTTTGTTGATCTGTTCTACTGTTTTTCTGGTTTCTATTTCATTGATTTCTGCTCTAATCTTAATTATTTCTCTTATCCTGCTTGGTTTAGGATTTATTTACTGTTCTTTCTCCAGGTCCTTTAGGTGTAAGGTTAGCTTGTGCATTTGGAATTTTTCTAATTTCTTGAGAGAGGCTTTGATAGCTATGTACCTCCCCCTTAGGACCGTCTTTGCAGTAACTTGTAGGTTTTGAACCAATGCGTTTTTATTCTCATTAATTTCAATGAATTGTTTTCATTCTTCTTTACTTTCTTGGTTGACCTATTCATTCTTTACAGGATGCTCTTTAACCTCCAAGTATTTGAGTTTTTCCAAATTTGTTCTTGTGATTGAGTTCCAGTTTCAATGGATTGTGGTCTGAAAGTATGCAGGGGATAATCTCAGTCTTTCAGTATCGGTTGAGACCTGATATGTGATCTATTCTGGAGAACGTTCCATGTGCACTTGAGAAGAATGTGTATTCTGTTGCTTTAGGATGGAATGTTCTGTATATGTCTGTGAAGTCCATCTGGTCCAATGTGTCATTTAAACCTCTTGTTTCTTTGTTGATCTTCTGCTTAGATGATCTGTCTATTGCTGTGAGTGGAGTGTTGACATCTCCTACTACAAATGAATTATTACCCATATGTTTCTTTACTTTGGTTTCTTTACTTGGTTTATATAATTAGCCAATTATATAATTGGGGGCATGGATATTTACAATTGTTAGGTCTTCTTGTTGATAGACCCTTTAAGTATGATATAGTGTCCCTCTACATCTCTTCCTATGGTCTTTGGTTTAAAATCTAATTTGTTTGATAAGATTACTACCCCAGCTTTCTTTTGAGGTCCATTATCATGGTAAATGGTTCTCCATCCCCTCACTTTCAATCTGGAGGTGTCTTTAGGTTCAAAATGAATTGCTTGTAGACAGCATATGGATGAGTCCTGCTTTTTTATCCAATCTGATATCCTTTGTCTTTTTATTGGAGCATTCAGCTCATTTCCATTCAGATTAACTATTGAAAGATATGAATTTAGTGTCATTGTATTGCCTGTAAAGTCCCTGTTTCTGTAGATTGTCTATGTTACTTTTCTGGTCTATGTGATTCTTGGGCTCTCTCTTTGCTTACAGGATCCCCCTTAATATTTCTTGCAGGGCTGGCTTGGTAGTCACATATTCTTTCAGTTTCTGTCTCTCCTAGAAACTCTTTATCTCTCCTTCCATTCTGAATGATAGCCTTGCTGAATATTCTTGGCTGAATGTTTTTTCTCATTTAGTACCCTGCACATATCATGCCAGATTTTTCTGGCCTGCCACGTTTCTGTGGGTAGATGTGATAGTCTGATGTTCCTCCCTCCATATATAAGAAATTTCTTCTCTCTAGCTGCTGTTAGGATAACTTCTTTGGCTCTAAGCTTTGCAAGCTTCACTATTATATTTCAGGGTGTCGATGTATTTTTACTGATTTTGAGAGGATTCCTCCCTGCCTCTTGGACACAAATGCTTTTTCCTTCCCCAGATTAGGGAAGTTCTCAGCCACGATTTATTCAAATATACCTTCTAGCTCTCCCTCTCTTTCTCCACGCCCTCCTGGATCCCAATGATCCTGATATGGTTCTTTTCAATGTATCATTAAATTCTCTAAGAATCTCTTCATGCCCTATGAGTTGTTTTTCTCTCTTTTCTTCAATTTCCTTCCTTTCCATCAGCATGTCTTCTAGATCACTTATTCTCTTTGCCTCATTTACCCACGCAGTTAGAACAGCCTATTTAGACTGGATCTCATTCATAGCATTTCTAAGTTCAGCCTGCTTAGATCTCATTTCTGCCCTTAGAGAATCTGTATTGTCATGTATACGTTTTTCAAGCCTAGCTATTAGCTTAATAATTGCTATCCTGAATTCTATCTCTTATATCTTGTTTATATCCATATCCATTCGTTCTGTGGCAGAGGACATTATCTTTGGTTCTTTTCTTTGTTGAGAGTTCCTCCTCCTAGTCTTTATGTTGAGGGATGGTTGAGCAAATGAACAAAGTCCAAAATATCAACCAGGACCCAAGCAAAATGTACACTAGAGAAAATCCAACGTGGCTGGAAGCTACCACAGATATGCAAACAAAGCCAAGATGATTCAAAACAATAAAAATAGAGGGAGGGGTTAGGGATTACAATCTCTCAGGGTGGACAAAGCAGGGTGATCTGCCTGTTCCTGATTAATTTTTTGGTCTCTGTGTTAGAAGACACTATATCCCAAAATTGCAAAGATATCAGAACTCATGTATATATCAAGATAATATTGAATAGAGTGAATAACGGACTCAAATGGGGCATAAATCTGTAAAACATAAATGTGAAAAAAATAAAAGTTAAAAAGCAACTTAAAAACTTAGGTTGGGAAATAAGAATCTATTTGAAATGGGAACAGTGTTTAAAAAAAAAGGAAGGAAGGAAGGAAAAGAATAAAGAAAAGAAGCAAAAAAGAAATGTAAAATTTTAGCCTGAAGTATAAACGAGTCTTGAGGGAACACCTGGAGCTCAATATATTATTTTCCCTTGGCACTGCAGTTTTACCGTCCTGTGGGAAATAAGTTTGTCATTCATCTGTTCTTCCGGTCTGTCTTCTGGGGGCGGGTCCTGCTGCATGGATTCTCAGGCATCTTTGCCTGGGTAGAGTTGCCCCACCCCATGTCAGGGGGAAGGGCTTGATGTGAGCTGGTCATTTGTGTGGGTTTTTTTCCCTGGCATCTTTCGGCTTCTCTGTAGAGGGTCAGAGCAAGTATGTACTTGTGCGTATCTCTGGCTCAGAGCTGCTAGGTCTCCATCCACCCCCCTCAACAAATCCTCCAGGTCAATCCATCTCCACCCCTGATCATACCAAACTCCACAGACTGTCGCATCTTCTGGGGGAGGGTCCTGTTGCATTGATTCTCAAATATCTTTGCTCCAGCCAGAATTGCTCCACCTTTATCAGGAGCCAGGCTACGTGATCGCTCTGGTTTGCTCTATGTGGCTTTTGTTCCCTGAAGGCTTTCAGGGTAGCTTTAGAGGATGAGAATGAAAATGGCAGCCTTCCAATCTCTGGCCCCAGAGCTGAGGGCTCAGAGCCCCACTCCTCTGTGAGCTCTCAGAGAAAAGCAATCAATCACTACTCTCCCTCGTCTCCGGCCTCACCGTGCTCACCCAACCTATGACCGAGCATTTCTATCTCAGGCACACGACCCCATTTGGAGTCTCCAAAACCAGCCTGCTCCTGTGGTGCACCCTTAGGCTGCTCTTCTGGGGGGAGAATGGGGGTTTTCCTTGATTCTGCCACTTGTTGGGCCCCTGCTCAAATGGCAGTGGCCTGACTGTGCCACAGATCACAGTTTATGGCAACCCTGAGCTGCGAGCCCACTCCTGGGCTAACTCTTTGCAGCTGGCTTCCTGCTCTGATACCTGGGAGCTCTGCCACACTCAGGCACCCCTGGTCTTCCTGGGACCTCAAGGATCCTGAGACCACACTGTCCCAGGGAGGGGCCCACCTCCTGCTTAGCCTAGTGAGCAATTTCCCTCACCAGAGCAGGCTTCTAAAATTTCCAATTTTATGCTCTGCTGTTCTATTGCTTGTTGATAGCCAGCTGACAGAGGCTGCCTCCCCCCTTGGTCTATTTTCCCATATATTGCCTTCGATTCACTTCTCCACACCTCCTAATTGTGGAAAATGGTTGTATTCTATTTTCTATTATCTATTCATAGAGTTACAGCTATTCTTTTCTTTGACCGCTGTTTAGTTCACAGGTGTTCAGTATGGTTTGATACCTATCTAGCTGAATTCCTGGGACCACACAAAATTAAGATCTCTTACTCCACCATCTTGGATTCCTATCAATTTCAATTTCTTTTATCAATGTCTTATAGTTTTCAAAGTACAGGTCATTAACATTCTTGGTTAAATGTATTCTTTTTTTAATGTTTTTTCATTATATTATGTTAGTCACCATACAGTACATACCCAGTTTCTGATGTAAAGTTCGATGATTCATTAGTTGCGTATAACACCCAGTGCACCATGCAATACGTGCCCTCCTTACTACGCAACACCGGTCTATCCCATTCCACCACCCCCCTCCCCTCTGAGGCCCTCAGTTTGTTTCTCATAGTCCATAGTCTCTCATGTTTCATTCCCCCTTCTGATTACCCCCCCTTTCTTTATCCCTTTCTTCCCCTACCGATCTTCCTAGTTCTTATGTTCCATAGATGAGAGAAATCATATGATAGTTGTCTTTCTCTGCTTGACTTATTTCACTTAGCATTATCTCCTCCAGTGCCATCCATGTTGCAGCAAATGTTGAGAACTCGTTCTTTCTGATAGCTGAGTAATATTCCATTGTATATATGGACCACAGCTTCTTAGTCCAGTCATCTGTTGAAGGGCATCTCGGCTCCTTCCACAATTTAGCTATTGTGGACATTGCTGCTATGAACATTGGGGTGCATATGGCCCTTCTCTTCACTACCTCTGTATCTTTGGGGTAAACACACAGTAGTGCAATGGCTGGGTCATTGGTAGCTCAATTTTTACCTTTTTAAGGGACCTCCACACTGTTTTCCAAAGTGGCTGTACCAACTTGCATTCCCACCAACAGTGTAGGAGGGATCCCCTTTCTCCACATCCTCTCCAACAATTATTGTTTCTTGCCTTGTCTATTTCTGCCATTCTAACTGGCATAAGGTGGTATCTCAGTGTGGTTTTGATTTGAATTTCCTTGATGGCTAACGATTTTGAACAATTTTTCATGTGTCTGTTTGCCATTTGCATGTCTTCATTGGAAAAGTGTCTATTCATATCTTCTGCCCATTTTATGATTTGTTTATTTGTTTCTCATGTACTGAGTTTGAGAAGTTCTTTGTAGATCTTGGATACCAGTTTTTTACCTGTAGTATCATCTGCAAATATATTCTCCCATTCCGTGGGCTGCCTCTTAGTTTTTTTGACTGTTTCCTTGGCTGTGCAGAAGATTTTTATCTTAAAGAAGTCCCATAAGTTCATTTTATCTTTTGTTTCTCTTGCCTTTGGAGATGTGTCATGAAAAAGTTTGCTTTGGCCGATGTCATAGAGGTTGCTGCTTATGTTCTCCTCTAGAATTTTGATTCCTGTCTCACATCAAGGTCTTTCATCCATTTCGAGTTTCTCTTTGTGTATGGTGTGAGAGAGTGGTCAACTTTCGTTCTTTTGCATGTAGCTGTCCAATTTTCCCAGAACCATTTATTGAAGAGACTGTTTTTTTTCCACTGGATGTTTTTTCCTGCTTTATCAAATATTAGTTGCCCAAAGAGCCAAGGGTCCATTTCTGGGTTCTCTGTTCTGTTCCATTGGTCTATGTGTCTGTTTTTCTGCCAGTACTATGCTGTCTTGGTAATCACAGCTTTGTAGTACAGCTCGAAATCCGGCATTGTGATGCCCCCAGCCTTGTTTTTCCTTTTCAACAGTTCCTTGGAGATTCGGGGCCTTTTCTGTTTCCATACAAATTTAAGGACTATTTGTTCCAGTTCTTTGAAAAATGACCTCGGTATTAAGATTGGGATAGCACTGAAAGTGTAGATTGCTCTGGGTAGCATGGACATTTTAACTATGTTAATTCTTCTGATCTATGAGCATGGAATATCTTTCCATCTTTTTATGTCTTCCTCAATGTCTTTCAAGAGTGATTTATAGTTTCTAGAATATAGGTCCTTTACGTCTCTGGTTAAGTTAATTCCAAGGTAATGTATGGTTTTTGGTGCTATTGTAAATGGGATGGGTTCCCTAATTTCTATTTCTTCAGTCTCATTATTCGTGTATAGAAATGCAACTGATTTCTGAGCATTGATTTTGTATCCCGCCACGTTACTGAATTGCTCTATAACTTCTAATAGTTTGGAAGTGGCTTCTTTTGGGTTTTCCATATAGAGTACCATGTCATCTGCGAAGAGAGACAGTTTGACTTCTTCTTTGCCAATTTGGATACCTTTTATCCCTTTTTGCTGTCTGATTGCTGTTGCAAGGACTCCTAGTACTATGTTGAATAATAGTGGCGAGAGTGGGCATCCTTATCGTGTTCCTGATCTTAAGGGAAAGGCTTCCAGCTTTTCCCCATTGAGAATAATATTTGCAGTAGGCTTTTCATAGATGGCTTTTATGAGATTGAGAAATGTACCCTCTATTCCTACTCTCTGAAGGGTTTTAATTAGGAAAGGGTGCAGTATTTTGTCAAATGCTTTTTCTGCATCAATTGAGAGGATCATATGGTTCCTGAGTCTTTTCTTGCTGATATGATGTATTATGCTGATCGATTTGCGAATGTTGAACCACGCTTGCATCCCAGGTATGGATCCCAGTTGGTCATGATGGATAATCCTTAATGTACTGTTGGATTCTATTAGCAAGTATCTTTTGAGGATTTTGGCGTCCATATTCATTAGGGAAATCGGTCTGTAATTCTCCTTTTTGATGGGGTCTTTGCCTTTTGGGGATCAAGGTAATATTGGCCTCATAGAATGAGTTTGGTAGCTTTCCTTCTGTTTCTATTTTTTGAAATAGCTTTAGGAGAATAGGTATTATTTCTTCTTTGAATGCTTGGTAGAATTCCCCAGGAAAACTGTCCGGGCCTGGAGTTTTGTTATTTGGAAGGTTGTTTATCACTGACTCAATCTTTTCATAATTAATTGTACTGTTTAAGAAACCAATTTCTTCCTGTTTCAGTCTTGGTAGTTTATAGGTTTCCCAGAAGGCCTCCATCTCTTCCAGATTATTTAATTTACTGGCATATAGCTGTTGATAAAAGTTTCTCATAATCCTTCCAAATCCTTGGTGTTGGTTGTGACCTCTCCTTTTTCATTCATAATTTTATTAATTTGGGTCTTTTCTCTTTTCTTTTGGATAAGTGTTGCCAGTGGTCTGTCAATTTTATTGATTCTCTCAAAGAACCAGCTTCTAGGCCTGTTGAGCTGTTCTACTGTACTTCTGGTTTCTAATTCATTGATTTCTGCTCTAATCTTGGTGTACTGCTTCCACATGAGTGGATTAGGCCTATCCCTCTGTTGCTGTTCCAGCTTTGAGGTGAGAATATAAAAACTGCATTTAAAATTTTTTTATTCTTTTGAGTGAGGCTTAGATGGCTATGTATTTCCCCCTTAGGACTGCCTTTGCAGTATCCCATAGGTTTTGGACCGTTGTGTTTTCATTCTTGTTGGTCTCCATAAATTGTTTAAATTGATTTTTGATTTCTGGTTTATTGAGTCATTCTTGAGCAGGATGGTTCTTAGTCTCCAAGTGTTTGAGTTTCTTTCAAATTTTTCCTTGTGGTTGAGTTCCACATTCAAAGCGTTGTGGTCTGAGAATATGCCGGGGATAATTTCAGTCTTTTGGTATCAGCTGAGACCTGTTTTAGAACATGGTCTATTCTTGAGAATGTTCCATGGGTATTAGAATAGAATGAGTATTCTTTGTTTGTGGGGTGTAGTGTTCTGTATATATCTATGAGGTCCAACTCATTGAGTATGGCATTTAAAGCCTTTGATTCTTTGCTTAGTTTTTGCCAGGGTGGTCTATTTCTGATAATGGGGTGTTGAGGTCCCCTACTATTAATGTTTTTTTATCTATATGTCTCTTTATTGTGTTTAAGAGTTGGCTTGTGTATCTTGCTGTTCCCCTGTTGGGGGCATATATATTTATAATTGACATATCCTTTTGTTGGATACATCCTTTAAGAATAATATACTGCCCTTCTGTGTCTCTAACTATAGTCTTTAGTTTAAAATCCAATCTATCTGATATGAGAATTGCTACCCCAGATTTCTTTTGAGTTCCATATTTGCGTGAAAAATGGTACTCCATCCCTTTACTGACAGTCTGGAGTATCTTTGGGTTCAAAATGAGTCTCTTGTAGCCAGCAAATGGATGGGTTATTTTTTTTTTATCCAATCTGCAACACTGTGGAGTTTTATGGGAGCATTTAAGCCATTCACGTTGAGACTGAATACTGAGAGATATGATTTTAATGATGCCATGTTGCCAGTAAAGTCTCTGTTTATATCGGTTGTGACTTTCTGTTCTGTATCACTCTTGGCGCCTTTTACCTTTATAGAACCCCCCTTAATATCTCCCTTAGGCTGGTTTTGTGGTTATGAAATTGGTTAATGACTAGCAATTCTGGAAGGTCTTTACTTCTCCATCAATTCTGAATGACAGCCTTGCTGGATAAAGGATCCTTGGCTGCATGTTTTTCTCTGAAAGAGTTTTAAAAATCCTCCCCCCCCCCCCAGCCCTTTCTCTCATTCCAGGTCTGTGTAGACAGGTCTGATGTAATTCTGATACCTTTGCCTTGGTACGTGGGAAATTTCTTTGCCCTGGCTGCTTTCAATACTGTGTCCTTGGATCTAATATTTACGAATGCACTATGACGTGACATGGCATAGGTTTGTCATCGTTGAGCTTGGGAGGGGTCCTCTCTGCTCCTGGACATGAATGTTTGTTTCCCTCGCTAGATTAGGGAAGTTTTCAGCTACAATTTGTTCAAATATCTCTTCTAGACTTCTGTTTTTCTCCATCCCCTCAGGGATGCTGATGATTCTGACATTGGATCATTTCATTGAGTCAGTAATATCCCGTAACCTACATTCGTGGGCGTGGATTTTTTTAAGTCCGGCTATATTTTCGTTTTTGCTTCTACTAATCCATTCTACAATTAGCTAGTACATCCTCTGCCTCATTCACCGTGGCCGTCAGAGCCTCTAGTTTTGACTTCATTTGGCACATAGAATTTTTAATTTCTGCCAGATTCGCTCTCATTTCCACCCTTAGAGATTCTATATTCTCATTAACATTTTCGTTAATACTTTTTTCAAGTCTACACATCATCTTGACCATTGTTATTCTGAATTCCATTTCTGATAATTTGTTTACATCCATATCCATTAGTTCTGTGGCAGAGGCCACAGATTCATTGTCTTTTCTTTGCTGGGGGGGACTTCTCCTTCTCGTCATTCTGATAAGGAGAGGTTGTGGGGTTGTCCAGAGCCCAAATTATTGACCGGGACCCAGGCCGTGCCCCTTGTTTTATAGGGATCTTAGGGATGTGGGCTTCTTCTTTAAAGATTTTATTTTTTTATGTGGGAGAGAGACAACCAGCGAGAGAGGGAACACAAGCAGGGGAGTGGGAGAAGAAGAATCAGGCTCCCAGCAGAGGAGCCCAATGAGGGACTCCTTTCCGGAATGCCGGGATCACGCCCTGAGCCAAAGACAGGCGCTTAATGACTGCACCACCCAGGTGCCCTGGGATGTGGGCTTCTTGATTTTTCAGCCTGCTTTCTGGGGGAGGGGCCTGCCGTGCCAATACTCAGGCAACCCTATTGGGGTAGAGTCTCCGTGTTCCCTGCGAGGGGAGATGGGGTTGGGCATGCTGTGAGCCAGTATTTCCAGGCTTTTGTTCTCTGGCGGCTTTCCCTGGCGGTTTGCTGTGCCTCTTCTGAGAGTCAGAGCAGCAGCGGCTGAATCTCAGCCTTTGTCTCAGAACAGAGGGATTGTGGACTGTTCTCTACTGATGTTCTGGCCACTTTAACTCTGTTACTGTTGGTGCTACACAACCCTGCAGCATCCCGGGATGTGCGCCCCACACCCGGCATCCCAGCCCTCACTTCCAGGGCCGGCGCATCTCTGTCCTTTGTGTTTCTAACACCACCAGTTGCCAGCCACCCCCGCACACTCCCGGAGCTCCCAGTCTCAGTCTGGATCCAGTGAACACACCGGAGTTCCGTGAGAAGTCTGGTGGCACGCATTCCCCACTCATGGTCACAGTCTGTTTTCTCGCAGGTGCCTGTTCGGGAGTCCGCCCGCTCCCCCGTGCAGGTGGTTACCACTTCCCGGCGCCTGAATGCAGCAGCTCCCTCCCTCTTCTGTTTATCTTCCAATATCTGTGCACGGTTTCACGGCTCCCCGCTTTGTACCTTAATACTCAGCGCTGGAGATGTTCATTTGTAGAGATCCAGATGTATCTTCCTACGTCTCAGGCTGATTCTGTGGATGTTCAGGCTGGTCTGGTACCTATCCAGCTCGACTCAGGGTACCGGCTGATAAAGGGGTCCCCTACTCCTCCTCCATCTTAACTCCCTCTTGGTTAAATGTATTCTTACATTCTCTTTCTGTTACTTCATTATTAGTCTAGAGAACTGCAAGACTTGCTGCTACAGCCATGTCTCTAAAGGCAATGAAAACAAAAGCAAATATGAACTATTTGAATTTCCTCAAGATAAAAAGCTTCTGCACAGCAAACTTAAGTCAAGAAAAGTGAAAGGCGGTCCTGAAAACCCATGAAATCAGAATGACATAGGAAGATACATCTGGATCTCTACAAATGAACATCTCCAGCACTGAGTATTGAGGTACGAAGTGGGGAGCCTTGAATCCGTGCACAGATATTGGAAGATAAACAGAAGGGGGAGGGAGCCTCCGCACTTGGGCGCCGGCAAGCGGTAGTCACCTGCACTGGGGAGCATGCCGGACTTGCAGACCCGCACCCGCGAGAGAGCAGACTGAGACCGTGAGCCTGGGAACACGCGTGAAACCAGACTGAAAACCAGTGTTCCAGAGCACCCCCTAACCATACTGAAACAGGGAGATCAGAAGCACGCGTGCGGGCAGCTGGCAGTGTTAGAAACACAAAGGACAGAGACCTGCCGGCCCTGGAAGTAGGGCTGGGACGCCAGCTGTGGGGTGCACAACCCAGGACATTGCAGGGTTTTTAGCAGCACCAACAGAAACAGTTAAAGAGGCCAAGAGAGCTCAGTGGAGAGCGGACTGCGATCTCTCTGTTCTGAGACAGAGGCTGAGATTCGGCCACTGCGGCTCTGCCTCTCAGAAGAGCCAAGAAAACTACCAGGGAAAGCCACCAGAGAACAAAAGCCGAGAAATACCAGCTCACATTGTGCCAATCCCCATCGCCCCTCACAGGGAACAGGGAGACCTACCCAAACAGGGGTGCCTGAGTATCAGCACAGCAGGCCCCTCCCCCAGAAGGCAGGCTGAAAAATCAAGAAGCCCACATCCCTAAGGTCCCTATAAAACAAGAGTGCACTTCCTGGGTCCTGGTCAATAATTTGGGCTCTGGGCAACCCCACAACCTCTCCTCATCAGAATGACAAGAAGGAGAAATCCCCCCCCCCAGCAAAGAAAAGATAATGAGTCTGGCCTCTGCCAAAGAACTGATGGATATGGATATAACCAAATTATCAGATATGGAGTTCCGAATAACAATGGTCAAGATGATGTGTAGACTTGAAAAAAATATTAACGAACATATTAACGAGAATATAGAATCTCTAAGGGTGGAAATGAGAGTGAATCTGGCAGAAATTAAAAATGCTATGAATCAAATGCAGTCAAAACTAGATGCTCTGACGGCCAGGGTAAATGAGGCAGAAGAACGAATTAGTGAATTGGTGGATGGGATGGTAGAAGAGAAAGCTAATGTGGTCCATATATACAATGGAATATTACTCAGCTATCAGAAAGAACGAGTTCTCAACATTTGCTGCAAGATGGACAGCACTGGAGCAGATAACGCTAAGTGAAATAAGTCAAGCAGAGAAAGACAATTATCATATGATTTCTCTCATCTATGGAACATAAGAACTAGGCAGATCAGTAGGGGAAGAAAGGGATAAAGAAAGGGGGTAATCAGAAGGGGGAATGAAGCATGAGAGACTATGGACTCTGAGAAACAAACTGAGGGCTTCAGAGGGAAGGGGGGTGGGGGAATGGGATAGGCAGGTGATGGGTAGTAAGGAGGGCACATAGTGAATGGTGCACTGGGTGTTATACGCAACTAATGAGTCATTGAACTTTACATCAGAAACGAGGGATGTACTGTATGGTGACTAACATAATATAATAAAAAAAAACAATAAAAAAATAAGAGAAAGCTAAAACAGAAACTTGGCCCAAAAAAATTCAATCTCAAGAATGCAGTTTATGGGAGATTAATGACTCAATGAAATGTTCCAATGTCAGAATCATTGGTATTCCCAAGGGGGTGGAGAAAAACAGAGGTCTAGAAAAGATATTTGAACAAATTGTAGCTGAAAACTTCCCTAATCTAGCAAAGGAAACAAGCATTCGTGTCCAAGAGGCAGAGAGGACTCCTCCCAAATTCGACTACAACAAACCTACACCACGTCACGTGATAGTACAATTCACAAATATCAGATCCAAGGATACAGTATTGAAAGCGGCCAGGCCAAAGAAATTTCTCACGTACAAAGGCAAAAATATCAGGATTACGTCAGACCTGTCAACACAGACCTGGAATGAGAGAAAGGATTTGGGGGGGCATTTTTAAAGCTCTTTCAGAGAAAAACATGCAGGCAAGGATCCTTTATCCAGCAAGTCTGTCATTCAGAATTGATGGAGAGATTAATCATATCTCTCAATAATCACTCTCAATGTGAATGGCCTAAATGCTCCTATAAAGCAGGGTTGCAGATTGCATAAAAAGACATGACTCATCCATTTGCTGTCTACAAGAAACTCATTTTGAACCGAAAGATACATCCAGACTGTAAGTGAAGGGATAGAAAACCATTTTTCATGCCAATAGACCTCAAAAGAAAGCTGAGGTAGCAATTGTCATATCAGACAGATTAGATTTTAAACCAAAGACTGTAATTAGAGCTAGAGAAGGACACTATATTATTCTTAAAGGATGTATCCAACAAGTTGATATGACAATTATAAATATCTATGCCCCCAACACGGGAGCAGCTAGATACAAAAGCCAAGTCTTAACCAGAATAAAGAGGCATATAGATAATAATACGTTAATAGTAGGGGACCTCAACACTCCACTATCAGCAATAGACAGATCACCTAAACAGAAAATCAAGAAAGAAACAAGAGCTTTGAATGCCATACTAGACCAGATGGACCTCATAGATATATATAGGACACTACACCCAAAACAACAGAATACCCATTCTTTTTGAATGCACATGGAACTTTCTCCAGAATAGACGATGTTCTGGGTCACAAAACAGGTCTCAACCAAAACCAAAAGACTGAGATTATTCCCTCCATATTCTCAGACCACAATGCTTTGAAACTGGAACTCAATCACGAGGAAAAATTTGGAAGAAACTCAAACACTTGGTAACGAAGAACCATCCTGCTCAAGAATGATTTGGGCAAAACAGGAAATTAAAAATCAGTTTAAACAAATTTGGGAGACCAATGAGAATGAAAACACATTGGTCCAAAACCTATGGGACACTGCAAAGGCGACCCTAAGGGGAAAATACATAGCCACCCAAGCCTCACTCAAAAGAATAGAAAAATCTAAAATGCAGTTTTTATATTCTCACCTCAAGAAGCTGGAACATCAACAGAGGGACAGGCCTAATCCACACACGAGGAAGCAGTTGACCAAGATTAGAGCAGAAATCAATGAATTAGAAACCAGGAGCACAGTAGAGCAGATCAACAGATCTAGAAGCTGGTTCTTTGAAAGAATAAATAAGATCAATAAGCCACTGGACAGACTTATTCAAAAGAATAGAAGAAGATACCAAATTAATAAAATAATGAATGAAAGAGGAGAGATCACAATCAAAATCAATGAAATAGGAAGGATCATTAGAAACTTTTATCAAAAGCTTTATGCCAAAAAATTAAACAACCTGGAAGAAATGGATGCCTTCCTAGAAACCTGTAAGCTACCAAGACTGAAACAGGAAGAAATTGATTATTTAAACAGAATGATAATTATGAAGAGATTGAAGCACTGATCAAAACCCCCCAAAACAAGAGTCTAGGGCCTGACAGATTCCCTGGGGAATTCTTTCAAACATTCAAAGAAGAAATGATACCTATTCTTCTGAAGCTGTTTCAAAAATAGAAATAGAAGGAAAACTAACAAACTCATTCTATGGGGCCAGTATTACCTTGATCCTCAAACCAGGCAAAGACCCCATCGAAAAGGAGAATTACAGACCGATATCCCTGATGAATATGGATGCCAAAATTCTCAACAAGATCCTAGCTAATAGGATCTGACAGTGCATTAAAAGGATTATCCATCATGACCAAGTGGAATTCATCCCTGGGATGCAGAGGTGGTTCACCATTCACAAATTGATCAGTGTGATAGATCATATCAACAAGAAAAGAGTCAATAAACATATGATCCTCTCAATTGATGCAGAAAAAGCATTTGACAAAATAGAGCATCCTTTCCTGATTAAAAGACTTCAGAGTGTAGGGATAGAGGGTACATTCCTCAATCTCATAAAAACCATCTATGAAAAGCCTGCAGCCCAATGGGGAAAAGTTGAAAGCCTTTCCTTTAAGATCAGTAACATGAAAAGGATGCCCACTGTCGCCATTATTCAACATAGTACTAGAAGTCCTTGCAACAGCAACCAGACAGCAAAAAGGGATAAAATGTATCCAAATTGGCAAAGAAGAAGTCAAGCTGTCTCTCTTCGCAAATGACATGATACTCTATATGGAAAACCCCAAAGAATCCACCCCCAAACTACTGGAAGCTATAGAGCAATTCAGTAATGTGGCGGGATACAAAATCAATGCTCAGAAATTAGTTGCATTTCTATACACAAACAATGAGACTGAAGAGAGAGAAATGAGGGAATCCATTCCATTTACAATAGCACCAAAATCATACGTTATCTCGGAATTAACTTAACCAGAGACGTAAAGGACCTATATCTAGAAACTATAAATCACTCTTGAAAGACATTGAGGAAGACACAAAAAGATGAAAAAATATTCCATGCTCATGGATCGGAAGAATTAACATAGTTAAAATGTCTATGCTACCCAGAGCAATCTACAGTTTCAATGCCATCCCAATCAAAATACCAATGACATATTTCAAAGAACTATAACAAACAGCCCTTCAATTTGTGTGGATCCAGAAAAGGCCCTGAATTGCCAAGGAATTGTTGAAAAGGAAGAACAAAGCTGGGGTCATCACGTTGCCAGATTTTAAGCTATACGGCAAAGCTGTGATCACAAAGATAGCATGGTACTGGCACAAAAACAGACACATAGACCAATGGAACAGAATAGAGAACCCAGAAATGGACCCTCGGTTCTTTGGGCAACTAATCTTTGACAAAGCAGGAAAAAACATCCAGTGGAAAAAAGACAGTCTCTTCAATAAATGGTGCTGGGAAAATTGGACAGCTACATACAAAAGAATGAAACTTGACCACTCTCTCACACCATACGCAAAGATAAACTCCAAATGGATGAAATACCTTGATGTGAGACAGGAATCCATCAAAATCCTAGAGGAGAACATAAGCAGCAACCTCTTGACATTGGCCACAGCAACTTTTTTCATGACACTTCTCCAAAGGCAAGAGAAACAAAAGAAAAAATGATCTTGTGGGACTTCATCAAGATAAAAATCTTCTGCACAGCCAAAGAAACAGTCAGAAATTTTTTTTCAGCCCACGGAATGGGAGAAGATATTTGCAAATGACACTACAGATAAAGACTAGTATCCAAGACCTACAAAGAACTTCTCAAACTCAATACATGGGAAACAAATAGTCAAATCAAAAAATGGGCAGAAGATATGAACAGACACTTTTCCAATGAAGACATACAAATGGCTAACAGACACATGAAAAATGTTCAAAATCATTAGCCATCAAGGAAATTCAAATCAAAACCACATTAAGATACCACCTTACGCCAGTTAGAATGGCAAAAATGGACAAGGCAGGAAACAACAAATGTTGGAGAGGATGTGGAGAAAGGGGATCCTGCTTACATTGTTGGTGGGAATGCAAGTTGGTACAGCCACTCTGGAAAACAGTGTGGAGGTCCCTTAAAATTTAAAATTTGAGCTACCCTGTGATCCAGCAATTGCACTACTGAGTATTTACCCCAAAGATAAGAGGTAGCGAAGAGATGGGCCATATGTACCCCAATGTTCATAGCAGCATTGTCCACAATAGCTAAATGTGGAAGGAGCTGAGATGCCCTTCAACAGATGACTGGATTAAGAAGATGTGGTCCATATGCACAATGGAATATTAGCCATCAGAAAGAATGATTACCCAACATTTGCAGCAACATGGACGGGACTGGAGTAGATTATGCTAAGCAAAATAAGTCAAGCAGAGAAAGACAATTATCATATGGTTTCACTCATTTATGGAACATAAGAAATAGATCAGTAGGAGAAGGAAGGGAAGAATGAAGGGGGGGGGGACAGAAGGGGGAATGAACCATGACAGACTGTGAATTCTGGGATAGAAACTGAGGGCCTTAGAGGGGAGGGGTGTGGGGGACTGGGCTAGGCCAGTTGTGGGATTAAGGAGGGCACATATTGCATGGTGCACTGGGTGTTGTTTGCAAATAATGAATCATGGAACATCACATCAAAAACTAAGTATATACTGTATGGTGACTAACATAACAAATAAAAATTATAAAAAATAAAATAAAAATTAAAAGCACACAGCTATTGCATTATTTAATCATGAATAAACAGGTATTTTATTATATATTTTTTAAAAAATTTTATTTGAATATAGTTGACAGATAAAGTTACATCAGTTTCAGGTGTATAATATAGTTATTCAACAACTATATGTTATTATGCTATGCTCCACCACAAGTGTAGATACCATCTGTCACCATACAACACTATTAAAATACAATTGACTATATTCCTCATGCTGTAACTTTTCTTCTTATGACCTGAATTTTGTAGCTAGGAGTTTATTTCTCCCACTCCCCTTCACCTATTTTGCCCATCTCTCAACCATCTCCCTACTGGAAACTGTCACTTTTTTCTGTGTATCTATAGGTCTGATTCTGCTTTTTGATTGTTATTCATTTGTTGCTCTATAGATTACACATGTAAGTGAAATTATATGGTATTTGTCTGACTTATTACACTTAGCATAATACCATCTTGGTCCATGCATGTTGTCACAAACGAAAAAATTTCATCTTTTTTTATGACTGAGTGATTTGTATTTGATGTGATATGAAGATACATATTACACCTTCTTTATTCATTCCTCTATTGATGGATGCTCACGTTATTTCCATTAAAAAGATCCCTCACTATTATCAATCTATTATTTCACAGATCCAAGGATAACACAACATTCACAAATCAATCATGTAATAGAGCACATTAACAAAACAAAGCATAAAAATCATATCAATAGATGCAGGAAAAGCCCTTGATGAAATTCAGCATCTATTTATGATAAAGCAGAAACTCTCAACAAAGTAGGTTTGGAGGGAACATACCTCAAAATAATAAAGGCCATATACAAAAAATCCACAGCAAACATTATCTTCAAAGAGGAAAGATTGAGACCTTTCTCTCTAAGGTTAGACATAAGACAAGGAAGTCCAAACTCACCATTTTTATTCGACATAGTATAGAAAGTTCTAGACACAGCAATAACAATTAAAAGAAATAAAAGCCACACAAATTGGAAAGGAAGTGGTCAAACTGTCACTATTTTCAGATGACATGATACGATAAAATCATTAAAAGTAATGAATGCAAGCAAAGGAAAGTCAACAAAACTAAATGGCAACCTATGGAATGAGAGAAGATGCTTGCAAATGACATATCAGATAAAGGGCTAGTATCCAAGATCTACAAAGAGCTTATCAAACTCAACACCCAAAACTCAAATAATCCAGTCAAGAAATGGGCAGAAGACATGAACACACATTTTTTCCCAAGAAGACATACAAAAGGGTCAACAGAAACATGAAAAAATGATCCACTTCAGTTAGCATCAGGGAAATACAAATCAAAAGCACAATGTAAGCAATACAATGGCACTAAATTAATATCTTTCAACAGTTCCTTTGAATGTAAATGGTCTGAATGCTCCAATCAAAAGACACAGGGTATCAGATTGGATAAAAAAGCAAGACCCATCCATATGCTGTCTAAAACAGAATCATTTTGAACCTAAAGATACATCCAGACTGAAATTGAGGGGATGGAGAACAATTTATCATGATAATGGACCTCAAAAGAAAGCTGGGGTTGTAATCCTCATATCAGAAAAATTAGATTTTAAACCAAAGACTATAGTAAGAGATGTAAACAAACACTATATCATACTTAAAGGGTCTATCCAATAAAAGATCAAATATTTGTAAATATCAATGTCCCCAACATGGGAGCAGCCACTTATATAAACAAATTAATAACCAAAGTAAAGAAACATATTGAAAATAATACATTAATTGTAGGAGATTTCAACACTCCACTCACAGCAATAAGCAGATCATCTAGGCAGAATATCAACAGAGAAACAAAAGCTTTGGATGATACACTGGACAACATGGATTTCATAGATATATACAGAGCATTCTATCCTAAAGCAACAGAAGATTGACTCTTCTCCAGTGTACACGGAACTTTCTCCAGAATAGATGACATACTGGGTCACTATCACGTCTCAATGGATACCAAGAGATTGAGATTATTCTCTGCATATTTTCAGACCACAATGCATTGAAACTGGAACTCAACCACAAGAAGAAATTTGGAAGGAACGTGAACACTTGGAGGTTAAGCAGCATTCTGCTAAGGAATGAATAAGTCAACAAGGAAATTAAAGAACTTTAACGATTCATTGAAACCAATGAGAATGAACACACATCATTTCAAAATCTACAGGATACTCCAGAGGTGGTCCTAATAGGGAAGTACATAGCCATCCAAGCCTCTCTCAAAAATTAGAAAAATCCCAAATGCACAAACTAACTTTACACCTAAAGGACCAGGAGAAAGAACAGCAAATAAAGCCTAAACCAAGCAGGAGAAGAGAATTCATAAAGATTAGAGCACAAATCAATGAAATAGAAACCAGAACAGCACAAAAGATCAACAAGTTTAGAAGCTGGTTCTTTGGAAGAATGAATAAGATCAATAAACCTCTAGCCAGACTTATCCAAAAGAAAAGGGAAAGACTCAAATTAATAAAATCATGAATGAAAGGGGAGAGATCCTGACTACTACCAAGGAAATAGAAACAATCGTTAGAAATTATTATCAGCAACTATGTGCTAACAAATTAAGCAATCTGGAAGAAATGGATGCCTTCCTGGAAACAGAAACCACCAAGACCAAGACTGAAACAGGAAGAGGTAGAAAATTTGAACAGACCAATGACAAGCAAGGAAATTGAAGCAATAATCAAAAACCTCCCAAAAAACAGGTGTTCAGGGCCAGATGGCTTCCCCGGGGGAATTCTACCATTTATATTTTATATTTATTTTTTGAAAAGTCAATATTTTTTTTCTTTTTAATGTTCAACTAGCCAACATATAATAATCCTTAGTTTTTGATGTAGTGTTCAACAATTCATTAGTTGCTATAATACTCAGTGTCCATCACAACGCATGTCCTCCTTAATACCCATCACCTGGTTACCTCAGCACCACATCCACATCCCTTCTGTAAATCTCAGTTTGTTTCCCAGAGTCCAGAGTCTTCATGGTTTGTCTCCCTCTCTAATTTCTTCCCATTCAGGTTTCCCTCCCTTCTCCTGTGGTCCTCAGGACTATTCCTTATGTTCCACATTATGAGTGAAACCAGATGATAATTCTCTTTCTCTGCTTGACTTATTTCATTTAGCATAATACCCTCCAGTTCCATCCATGTCAATGAAAATGATAGGTATTCATCCTTTCTAATGGCTGAATAATATTCCACTGCATATACGAACCACATCTTCTTTATCCATTCATCTGTTGAAGAACATCTTGGTTCTTTCCACGATTTGGCTATTGTGGACATTGCTGCTTTGAACATGCATGTGTCCCTTCTTTTCACTACATCTATACCTTTCGGGGTAAATACCTAGTAATGCAGTTGTTGGGTCATAAGGTATATCTATTTTTAACATCTTGAGAAACCTCCATCCTGTTTTGCAGAGTGCTTGTACCAACTTCATTCCCATCAACAGTGGAAGAGGGTTCCCCTTTCTTCACACCCTTGCCAACCTTTGTTGTTCCTTGTCTTGTTAACTTTAGCCTTTCTCACTGATGTAAGGTGGTACCTCATTGTGGTTTTGATTTGTATTTCCCTGATGCCAAAGTGCTGTGGAGCATTTTTTCATATGTCTGTTGACCATTTGTATGTCTTCTTTGGAGAAGTGTCTGTTCATGTCTTCTACTCATTTATTGACTGGATTCTTTGTTTTTTGGGTGTTGAGTTTGAGAAATTCATTATATATCTTGGATACTAGCCCTTTATCTGTAATGTCATTTGCAAATATCTTCTCCCATTCCAGGGGTTGTCTCTTGGTTTTGTTGACTGTTTTATCCTGTGCAGAATATTTTATCTTGATGAAGTCCCAATCATTCATTTTTGCTTTTGTTTCCCTTGCCTTTAGAGACATGTCTTGAAAGAAGTCACTGTGGCCAGTGTCGAAGATGTTACTGCCTATATTTTCCTCTAGGATTTTGATGGATTCTGGTCTCACATTTAGATCTTTCATACAGTTTTGAATTTATCTCTGTGTATGGTGTAAGAGAATGGTCCAGCTTCATTCTTTTGCATGTGGCTGTTCAATTTTTCTGGCACAATTTACGGAAGAGACTGTGGTTTTTCCACTGGATATTCTTTCCTGTTTTGTCAAGGATTAGGTGACCATAGAATTGAGGGTCCATTTCTGAGCTCTCTATTCTGTTCTATTGACTTGTCTGTTTTTGTGCCAATAACATGCTGTCTTGATGATCACAGCTTTTTAATATAGCTTGAAGTCAGGCATTGTAATGCCCCCAATTTTTGTTTTCTTTTTCAACATTCCCTGGCAATTAGGGGTCTCTTCTGATTCCATACAAATGTCAGGATTGTTTGTTCCAGCTCTGTGAAAAATGTCAATGGTATTTTGATAAGGATTGTATTGAAAGTATAGATTGCTCTGGGCAGCATAGATGGTTTTCTTCCGATCCATGAGCACGGAAAGATTTTTCCATTTCTTTATGTCCTCCTCAATTGCTTTCATAAGTGTTCTGTAATTTCCAGAGTAAACATCCTTTCCTCTTTCGTTAGGTTTCTTCCTAAGTAGCTTATGGTTTTTGGTGCAATTGTAAATGAGATTGATTCCTTAATTTCTGTCTTCAGTTACATTGTTAGTGAATAGAAATGCAACTGGTTACTGTGCATTGATTTTGTATCCTGCCACTTTGCTGAACTGCTATATGAGTTCTAGTGATTTGGGGGTGGAGTCTTTTGGATTTTCCACAGAAAGTATCATGTCATCTGCAAAGAAAAAAAGTTTGACTTCTTTGCCAATTTGATTTCATTTTATTTCTTTTTGTTGTCTAATTGCTGAGGCTAGGACTTTTAGTACTATGTTGAACAAAAGTGGTGAGAGTGGGCATCTCTGTCGTGTTCCTGACCTTAAGGGAAAAGCTCTCAGTTTTTCCCTTTTGAGAATATTTGCTGTGGGTTTCTCATAGATGGCTTTATGATATTGAGGTATGTTCTCCATCCGTGTATTTTGAAGAGTTATAATAAAGAAAGGATGCTGTGTCTTCTCAAATGCTTTTTGTGCCTTAATTGAGAGGCTCATATTATTCTTGTCCCTTCTTTTCTTAATGTGATCTATCATGTTGATTGATTTAGGAATGTTGAACCACCTTGGATCCCAAGAATAAATCCCACCTGTACATGGTGAATAATCCTTTTAATGTACTGTTGGATCCATTTGGCTAGTATCTTGGTGAGTATTTTGCCATTCATGTTTATCAGGGATATTGGTCTGTAATTCTTCTTTTTCATGTCTTGAATATTATTTTATTTTTATTTATTTTTCTATAATAATTTTTATTATATTATGTTAGTCACCATACCGTATATCTCTAGATTTTGATGTAAAGATCCATGATTCATTACTTGCGTATAAAACCCAATGCACCATGCAATACATGCCCTCCTTAATACCCACCATAGGCCTATCCCATTCCCGCACCCCCTCCCCTCTGAAGTCCTCAGTTTGTTTCCCAGAGTCCGTAGTCTCTCATGGTTCATTCCCCCTTCTGTTTACCCCCTATCTATCTTCCCTCTCTTCTCCTACCGATCTTCCTATTTCTAATGTTCCATAAATGAGAGAAACCATATGATAATTGTCTTTCTCTGCTTGACTTATTTCACTTAGCATTATCTCCTCCAGTCCCTTCCATGTTGCTGCAAATGTTGTGAAATCCTTCCTTTTGATGGCTGAGCAATATTCCATTGTATATATGGACCACATCTTCTTAATCCAGTCATCTGTTGAAGGCCATCTCGGCTCCTTCCACAATTTAGCTATTGTGGACAATGCTGCTATGAACATTGGGGTACATATGGCCCTTCTCTTCACTACATCTGTATCGTTGGGGGCTAATACCCAGTAGTGCAATGGCTGGATCACAGGGTAGCTCAATTTTAAAATTTTAAGGGACCTCCACACTCTTTTCCAAAGTGGCTGTACCAACTTGCATTCCCACCAACAGTGTAAGCAGGATCCCCTTTTTCCACATCTTCTCCAACATTTGTTGTTTCCTGCCTTGTCCATTTTTGCCATTCTAACTGGTGTAAGGTGGTATCTCAAGGTGGATTTGATTTGAATTTCCCTGATAGCTAATGATTTTGAACATTTTTTCATGTGTCTGTTAGCCATTTGTATGTCTTCATTGGAAAAGTGTCTGTTCATATCTTCTGCCTATTTTTTTTATTTGATTATTTGTTTCCCATGTATTGAGTTTGAGTTCTTTGTAGGTCTTGGATACTAGTCTTTATCTGTAGTGTCATTTGCAAATATCTTCTCCCATTCCGTGGGCTGCGTCTCAGTTTTTTTTTTTTTTTTTGACTGTTTCCTTGGCTGTGCAGAAGATTTTATCTTGATGAAGTCCCACAAGTTCATTTTTTCTTTTGTTTCTCTTGCCTTTGGAGATGTGTCATGAAAAAAGTTGCTGTGGCCGATGTCAAGAGGTTGCTGCTTATGTTCTCCTCTAGGATTTTGATGGATTCCTGTCTCACACCAAGGTCTTTCATCCATTTCAAGTTTAGCTTTGTGTATGGTGTCAGAGAGAGTGGTCAAGTTTCATTCTTTTGTGTGTAGCTGTCCAATTTTCCCAGCACCATTTATTGAAGAGACTGTCTTTTTCCCACTGGATGTTTTTTCCTGCTTTATCAAATATTAGTTGCCCAAAGAGCCGAGGGTCCATTTCTGGGTTCTCTATTCTGTTCCATTGGTCTATGTGTCTGTTTTTGTGCCAGTACCATGCTGTCTTGGTAATCACAGCTTTGTAGTACAGCTCGAAATCCGGCATTGTGATGCCCCCAGCTTTGTTTTTCCTTTTCAACAGTTCCTTGGAGATTCGGGGCCTTTTCTGTTTCCATACAAATTTAAGGACTATTTGCTCCAATTCTTTGAAAAATGACCTCAGTATTTTCATTGGGATAGCATTGAAAGTGTAGATTGCTCTGGGTAGCATGGACATTTTAACTATGTTAATTCTTCCGATCCATGAGCATGGAATATTTTTCCATCATTTGTGTCTTCCTCAATGTCTTTCAAGAGTGATGCATAGTTTCTAGAATATAGGTCCTTTACGTCTCTGGTTAAGTTAATTCCAAGGTAACGTATGGTTTTTGGTGCTATTGTAAATGGGATGGATTCCCTAATTTCTCTTTCTTCAGTCTCTCATTATTCGTGTATAGAAATGTAACTGATTTCTGAGCATTGATTTTGTATCCTGCCACATTACTGAATTGCTCTATAACTTCTAATAGTTTGGATGTGCATTCTTTTGGGTTTTCCATATAGAGTATCATGTCATCTGCGAAGAGAGACAGTTTGACTTCTTCTTTGCCAATTTGGATACCTTTGATCCCTTTTTGCTGTCTGATTGCTGTTGCAAGGACTCCTAGTACTATGTTGAATAATAGTGGCGAGAGTGGGCATCCTTGTCGTGTTCCTGATCTTAAGGGAAAGGCTTCCAGCTTTTCCCCATTGAGAATAATATTTGCGGTAGGCTTTTCATAGATGGCTTTTATGAGATTGAGAAATGTACCCTCTATTCCTACTCTCTGAAGGGTTTTAATTAGGAAAGGGTGCAGTATTTTGTCAAATGCTTTTTCTGCATCAATTGAGAGGATCATATGTTTCCTGAGTCTTTTCTTGTTGATATGATGTATCACGCTGATCGATTTGCAAATGTTGAACCACGCTTGCCTCCCAGGGATGAATCCCACTTGGTCATGATAGATAATCCTTTTAATGTACTGTTGGATTCTATTAGCCAGGATCTTGTTGAGGATTTTGGCGTCCATATTCATTAGGGAAATATGTCTGTAATTCTCTTTTTTGATGGGGTCTTTGCCTGGTTTGGGGATCAAGGTAATATTGGCCTCATAGAATGAGTTTGGGAGCTTTCCTTCCATTTCTATTTTTTGAAATAGCTTAAGAAGACTAGGTATTATTTCTTCTTTGAATGTTTGGTAGAATTCCCCAGGAAAACCGTCTGGGCCTGGAGTTTTGTTATTTGGAAGGTTGTTTATCACTGACTCAATCTCTTCATAATTAATTGGCCTGTTCAAAAAATCAATTTCTTTCTGTTTCAGTCTTGGTAGTTTATAGGTTTCCAGGAAGGCTTCCATCTCTTCCAGATTGCTTAATTTATTGACATATAGCTGTTGATAAAAGTTTCTAATAATCCTTCCAATTTCATTGGTGTTGCTTGAGACCTCTCCTTTTTCTTTCATAATTTGATTAATTTGGGTCCTTTCTCTATTCTTTTGGATAAGTCTTGTCAACGGGTTGTCAGTTTTATTGATTATCTTAAAGAACCAGCTTCTAGTCCTGTTGATCTGCTCTACTGTACTTCTGGTTTCTAATTCATTGATTTCTGCTCTCATCTTGGTCAACTGCTTCCTCGTGCGTGGATTAGGCCTGTCCCTCTGTTGCTGTTCCAGCTTCTTGAGGTGAGAATATAAAAACTGCATTTAAAATTTTTCTATTCTTTTGAGTGAGGCTTGGATGGCTATGTATTTCCCCCTTAAGAAAGCCGTTTCAGTATCCCATAGGTTTGGGACCATTGTGTTTTCACTCTCGTTGGTCTCCATAAATTGTTTAATTTGATTTTTGATTTCCTTGTTTATCAAGTCATTCCTGATAGGATGGTTCTTAGTCTCCAAGTGTTTGAGTTTCTTCCAAATGTTTCCTTGTGGTTGAGTTCCAACATCAGAGCATTGTGGTCTGAGAATATGCAGGGGATAATTTCAATCTTTTGGTATGGGTTGAGACCTGTTTTGTGTCCCAGAACATGATCTATTCTTGAGAATGTTCCATGGGCATTAGAATAGAATGAGTATTCTTTGGTTCTGGGGTGTAGTGTTCTATATATATCTATGAGGTCCAACTCGTCGAGTATGGCATTCAACACTCTTGTTTCTATGTTGGTTTTCTGCTCTGGTGCTCTATTGCTGATAGTGGAGTGTTGAGGTCCCCTACTATTAATGTATTTTTATCTACATGTCTCTTTATTCTGGTTAAGAGTTGGCTTGTGTATCTTGCTGCTCCCCTGTTGGGGGCTTATATATTTATAATTGTCATATCCACTTGTTGGATACATCCTTTAAGAATAGTATAGTGCCCTTCTGTATCTCTAACTGTAGTTTTTAGTTTAAAATCCAGTCTGTCAGATATGAGAATTGCTACCCCAGCTTTCTTTTGAGGTCCATTGGCATGAAAGATTGTATTCTATCCCTTTACTTTCAGTCTGAATGTATCTCTAGGTTCAAATGAGTCTCTCGTAGACAGCAAATGGATGGGTCTTGTCTTTTTATCCAATCTGTAACCTGTGTGATTTATGGGAGCATTTAGGCCATTTACATTGAGACTGATTATTGAGTGATATGATTTTAATGATGCCATGTTGCCAGTAAAGTCCTTGTTTCTATAGATTGTGACTTTCTGTTCTGTATCACTCTTGGGGCCTTTTTACTTTTCCAGAACCCCCCTAATGTCTCCTGTAGGGCTGGTTTCGTGGTTATGAAATTGGTCAATGACTGGCAATTCTGCAAAGTCTTTATCTCTCCATCAATTCTGAATGACAACCTTGCTGGATAAAGGATCCTTGGCTGCATATTTTTCTCTGAAAGAGCTTTAAAAATACCCCCCCCCCCCAACCGTTTCTCTCATTCCAGGTCTGTGTAGACAGGTCTTACGTAATTCTGATAACTTTGCCTTGGTACGTGAGAGATTTCTTTGCCCTGGCTGCTTTCAATACTGTATCCTTGGATCTAATATTTGCGAAATGCACTATGACGTGACGTGGCATAGGTTTGTCGTGGTTGAGCTTGGGAGGGGTCCTCTCTGCCTCTCTGACACGAATGCTTGTTTCCCTCGCTAGATTAGGGAAGTTTTCAGCTACAATTTGTTCAAATATCTCTTCTAGACCTCTGTTTTTCTCCACCCCCTCGGGGATGCTGGTGATTCTGACATTGGATCGTTTCATTGAGTCAGTGATCTCCCGCAACCTACATTCGTGGGCATGGATTTTTTTAAGTCCAGATTCTATTTTATTGCTTTTTCTTCCACTAACCCATCCTCCAATTTGCTAATACGTTCCACTGCCTCATTTACCCTGGCCGTCAGAGCCTCTAGTTTTGACTGCATTTGGCTCATAGAACTTTTAATTTCTGCCAGATTCGCTCTCATTTCCACCCTTAGAGATTCTATATTCTCATTAACATTTTCGTTAATACTTTTTTCAAGTCTACACATCATCTTGACCATTGTTACTCTGAATTCCATTTCTGATAATTTGGTTATATCCATATCCATTAGTTCTTTGGCAGAGGCCACAGACTCATTGTCTTTTCTTTGCTGGGGGGGATTTCTCCTTCTCATCATTCTGATGAGGAGAGGTTGTGGGGTTGTCCAGAGCCCAAATTATTGACTGGGACCTAGGTCGTGCACTATTTTCTTTTTAAAGATTTTATTTATTTATTTGACAGAGATAGAGACAGCCAGCAAGAGAGGGAACACAAGCAGGGGGAGTGGGAGAGGAAGAAGCAGGCTCATAGCAGAGGAGCCTGATGTGGGGCTCGATCCCATAACGCCGGGATCACGCCCTGAGCTGAAGGCAGACGCTTAACCACTGTCCCACCCAGGCGCCCCTAGGTCGTGCACTATTGTTTTATAGGGATCTTAGAGATGTGGGCTTCTTGATTTTTCAGCCTGCCTTCTGTGGGAGGGGCCTGCCGTGCTGATACTCAGGCAACCCTGTTTGGGTAGAGTTTCTGTGTCCCCTGCGAGGGGGGATGGGTATGGCATGCTGTGAGCCGGGATTTCCAGGATTTTGTTCTCTGGCGGTTTGCTGTGCCTCTTCTGAGAGTCAGAGCAGCAGTGGCTGAATCTCAGCCTCTGTCTCAGAACAGAGGGATTGCCGACCGTTCTCCACTGATGGTCTGGCCACTTTAACCCTGTTACTGTTGGTGCTGCTCAACCCTGCAGCGTCCTGGGATGTGCGCTCCACACCCGGCGTCCCAGCCCTCACTTCCAGGGCCATCGCACCTCTGTCCTTTGTGTTTCTAATACCGCCAGCCGCCAGCTGCCCCGGTGTGCTCCCGGAGCTCTCTGTCTCAGTCTGGTTCCAGTGAACACACCGGAGTTCCGGAGTTCCCTGAGAAGTCTGGTGGCATGCGCTCCCGGCTCATGGTCTCAGTCTGCTGTCTCATTGGTGCCGTCCGCGAGTCCGCCCACTCCCCCGTGCAGGTGGCTACAGTTTCCCGTTGCCGGAACACGGCAGGTCCCTCCCCCTTCTGTTTATCTTCCGATATCTGTGCACGGTTTCACGGCTCCCCGCTATGTACCTCAATACTCAGTGCTGGTGATGTTCATTTGTAGAGATCCAGATGTATCTTCCTGCGTCTCAGGCTGATTCCGTGGATGTTCAGGCTGGTCTGGTACCTATCCAACTTGACTCAGGGGACCGGCTGAAAAGGGGTCCCCTACTCCTCCCCTGTAGATTTTTTTCTGATCTATTCTTGTCTTTGTCACTCTTGGTCTCTTTTGATCACTCAAAGTGTCCCCTTAATATTTCTTGCAGGACTGGCTAACTGGTCATGAACTCCTTTAGTTTTTGTTTGCCTGGGAAACTCTTTATCTCTCCTTCTATTCTGAATGATAGCCTTGCTGGATAGAGTATTCTTTGTTGCAGATTTCTCCCATTCAGCACTTTGAATATATTAGGACACTCCCTCTGGCTTGCCAAGTTTCTGTTGAGAAATCTCCAGCTAGCCTATGGGCCTTCCTTGGTAAGCCTATTACTTCTTTTGTATTGCTTTTTTTTTTTTTAGATGTTTTTATCACTATATTTTGTAAATTTAATTACAACATATCTTGGTGTTTCTGTTTTTATTGTTTCTGTTTGGGGCTCTCTTGCCTCCTGGATCTCGATATCTACTTCCTTCTCTAGATTAGGGAAGTTTTCTACTATTATTTCTTCAAATAAATTTTCTGTCCCCCTATCTTTCTCTTCTCCTTCTGGCACTCCTGTAATATACTTGTTATTACATTTGATGGAGTCATTGAGCCCCCTAAGTCTATTGTCATTTTGCATAATTCTTTTCTTTCTTCTTTCTCTTTCTTTCTTTCTTTCTTTCTTTCTTCTTTCTTTCTTTCTTTCTTTCTTTCTTTCTTTCTTTCTTCTTTTCTTTCTTTCTTTCTTTTTTTCTCTTTTGTTTGTTTTTGTTGATGTTTTTCAGCTTGATTACTTTCCATTAACCTGTCTTCTAAGTCACTAATTTGTTCCTCTGCTTCTTGCATCCTGCTTTTCATTCCATCAAGCATGTTTTTCATTTCATTTATTGTGCTCTTTATCTCTACTATGCTATTCCTTACCTCTGTGTTAAGGGTCTCACTCATGTTTTCCATTCTTTTCTTAAGTCCAGTGAGTATCCTTATGATCATTGCTTTAAATTCCTTATCAGGCATGTTACTCATATGTTTCACCTAGAGCTCTGGCTGTGGCTTTGTCCTGTTTTTTTTTTTTTAATTTGGGGTAAATTTCTGTCTCCTCATTTCATCTGCCTCTCTGTATCTGTTTCTCTGTGTTAAAAAAATAAAAGTCAGCTGTGTCTTCTGCTCTTGAAAGTAGTGACTTTATGACAAAGAGTTCCTGTAGTGCCCAGCAGTGTTTTGTCCCCTGTTTACCAGAACCTGACATTTCAAGAGAGTATCTTATGTGTTGCTTACACCCTAAAATTATGCCTGATTCATTTTTCCTTTCAGTGTAGCCATCTGCACTGTCCCTGCCTGTTGAGGGCTGCCCTTGCTTTCTGTGGTGTTACCAGGACCCACACAGGCCAGCTTTGTGGTGACATTTCCATTGGGGAACTTGGGAGTGGGACAGCAGTGTTATTAAAATTTGCCCTAGTCCTATGCTGGATCCCCTAAAGTACTGTAGTGACTGGAGGCTGTGCACTAGAAAAACCAAGATTGTGAGGCTGAAGTGGGGGACTAAGGTGGCCAGGGGCCATGCAGCTGGGCATGCTGAAGTGGGTAGGTGAGATGTGTGGCTGCAGCTGTGCACTTGGTGGCTGGGTGTGGGCAAGAGGGTGGCCAGGGGTCCATGCAGGATTTGGTGAGGAAAGGCAGATGGGGCATGCAGCTGGGCATGGCATGTATTGGTGGCTGAGTGCACATGGTTGGGCTTAGCCAGAACTTTCTTTTTTAATCCCAACCAATGCTATAAAATACTTGGTTATTGACCATTAATTGTGACACTGGCTGTACACCTTTCATAGATTCCCTTTGGCAGGTCTAAGAATTTTCCTTCTATTCTTAGCTTCCTAAGAGTTTTATATGATTGGGTCTTTGTTTTTTAGAGTGCTTTGCATATTTATTGTAATAATTATTTTAAATTCTTTTTTACCAATATTTAAAATTTTTTTATTATTATGTTATGTTAGTCACTATACAATACATCATTAGTTTTTGATGTACCATTCCATGATTCATTGTTTTTGTATAACACCAGTGTTCCATGCAATGCATCCCCTCCTTAATACCTGTAACTGGGCTAATTCTTCCCCCCACCCCCCTCCCCTCTAAAACCCTGTTTGTTTCCCAGAGCCCACAGTCTCTCATGGTTTGTCTCCTTCTCTGTTCCCCCCTTCATTTTTCCCTTCCTTCTCCTAATGTCCTCCCTCTATTCCTTATGTTCCACAAATAAGTGAAACCATACTTCGTTCTCTGCTTGACTAATTTCACTCAGCATAAACTATTGGTATGTTACGTTACATTGATTGATTTGGGAATATTAAACAAAATTTGTGTTTGAGATATAATCCTACTGATTCATTGTGTATAATTATTTTAAATGTTGGTGGATTCAATTTGCACACTTTTAAATTATTTATGTGTCTATATTCATGAGAGATAATGGTCTATAGTTGTGATGGTTTTGTCTGGTTCTGTTTCCTGGGTAATAACTGGCTTCATAAAATGTATTGGTAAATGAATTGGTCGATTTTCCAGTTCTCTTCTTTTTTTTTAATAATAATATTTTATTATGTTGTTAGTCACCATACAGTACATCCCTAGTTTTTGACGTAAAGTTCCATGATTCATTACTTGTGTATAACACCCAGTGCACCATGCAATACATGCCCTCCTTAATACCTATCACTGGCCTATCCCAATCCCCCACCCCCCTCCCCTCTAAAGCCCTCAGTTTGTTTCCCAGTTCTCTTCTTTTGAAAGTATTTATAAAGGATTGTTATTTTCAAAATTTTTTATTAAATGTTTCATAGCAACACCTGGATGGCTCAGTCGGTTAAGCAACTGACTCTTGATTTTGGCTCAAATCATGATCTGAGGGTCCTGGGATCCAGCCCCATGTCAGGCTCTGTGCTCGGTATGGTGTCTGCTTGTCCTTCTCCCTCTTCTTCTCTCCCCCCCACTCTCTCTCTTTCTCTCTCAAATAAATAAACAAACAAATAAATGTTTCATATATTTAAGAGGAAATCTACATGAGAAAGACAATTATCATACGATTTCTCTCATCTATGGAACATAAGAACTAGGAAGATCGGTAGGGGAAGAAAGGGATAAAGAAGGGGGTAATCAGAAGGGAGAATGAAGCATAAGAGACTATGGACTCTGAGAAACAAACAGGGCTTCAGAGGGGAGGGGGGTGGGGGAATGGGATAGACTGGTGATGGGTAGTAAGGAGGGCATGTATTGCATGGTGCACTGGGTGTTATACGCAACTAATGAATCATCGAACTTTACATCAGAAACCAGAGATGTACTGTATGGTGACTAACATAATATAATAAAAAAAACATTAAAATAAAAAAAAATGAAAAAAATCTAAAAAATAGAGAGGAAATCTACATGAGTCAGTATTTTTCATGTATGGGAAAATATTTCTTTACTCTCTTTACTTGTTATAGGTCTATTCATATATTTCTTCTTGAGTTTACTTAGATAATATATAGTTATATAGGAATTTAATTCTAGTTAGTAGTATTTCATGTTTTTATATTTCCATCAGCTGAGGTGGAAAAATAAGGATTAATAATATAGAAGAATGAGATTTTTGAGGCAACTATGAATATCACACTCACAGTTTCTTCTGTTTTAAGAAGAAGAGTGTCACTACCACTGCTATACTTACTACTCGTATTTTTTATGTGGGACCAATACAATACAGAATCAAAACAAATAGAGAACTGCCATTTGATTTTGGATTTTGCTCTGTTAGACCACACACTAACCCTACCTTCACTTCTGCATCAATAATTAGAGAACAAAAATAAATTTGAGTAAAAACATATAAAATGACATAAAGAATGGCATTGAGATGTGAATTTAATGAAACAGAGTGGCTAACAATTATACATACAAATTAGACAATGTCCAAACCATAACCACATATAGATATAATACCAAAGAATTTATGTATAAAACAAATATTCACATAAGACAGACACTAAGACACTTACAATTTTATTAGGTGACCATAAAACCATCATAGTAATAAAGTGTTTTGTATATATAGCAAACAAATAAACTCTTTATAAGTACTAAATAACTTTATTAAATAACTTTATTTGGAAGTTTGAGTAGTCCAGAAGACAGACAAATTGGAAGTATTGTTAATGAGTAAAGAGAGGATGAACATTTTATATTCTCCAGAGAAAATTATTTTAAATGGCACAATTCAAGGCCTAAAAAATTATAAGATGTATGAAAGCAGAAATCTCGCATGTCATATTCTCTGGGCTCTGTGAAATAACAATAGAAGCTATCAGTTTAAATGTAATCAATAAGTAGCATCTCACTAAATGCATATTTCAAGTAAGATCTTTCGTATAACTACTAGATAGTAGGTCCAAACAGAGATACTTCTACAAAGACTTGGATGTGCTAAAGAAACATGGCAAGTGGAACACAAGGACTTGAATTCACAAAACTAGTTCTACCAAGAGTAACTTAATATTACAAAAAAATAAATAAATAACACAATTGTGATGCACAGACACACTCCATTAATAGTGGAGGACTATCCCACCAGAAATTTGTGCAAAACCTGAAAATACTTTCAAACATTATCAAAACAATCACGTTCTACAAATAATGTTGTGATATGGTACCTTAGAAGACGGAAGAATCGGTCCAAATACATAAAATAGAAATTTTTATAAAATGCTGTTGTCTCTGGGGTGCTTGGGTGGTGCAGTTGATTAAGTGTCTGACTCTTGATTTCAGCTCAGGTCGTGATCTCAGGGTCAGGATATCGAGCCCCATGTCAGGCTCCATGCTCATCATGGAGTCTGCTCAAGACTGTCTCTCCCTCTCCTTCTTCCTCTGCCCCTCCTCACCACTCTCTCTCTCTCTAAAATAAATAAATCTTTCTTTAATGCTGTTGTCTGCAACAGAAATATCTATGCAAAGTATTTCCTAATGTGTGTATGTGCATATCTGTGGCTCTAGTATAAAATACATAAATTCCAAAACTTCCTTACTGCAGATCCCTAAAATTACTCAAAAGTTAAAAGAATCCTTAAAATGGCCAACAAAACTAATAAGAAAATTTATAAGACCATCCCAGGACCTGAAGTAAGTTAAGAATCTAGAGAAGTAATCAAACTAAGAAGCCATCTCTCCATCCAGACACAAGCTGACCACAAGGAGCTCAAAACCTGTGTGGAACAAAGAAAGAAAGAAAGAAAGAAAGAAAGAAAGAAAGAAAGAAAGAAAGACCTGAAAAACTCCAAAATGCAGTGTCCCAAATTTTACAACTGAATTAGAAAGTGTGAAAGACACAAATCAATAAGCTAATGAGTGAAGGGTCAGAAGAAATTACATGTCACATAATAAAGATATCAGCAATGTGTTTAAAATATTAAAGACAATGGGAAAATATGACATGAAAATGTGGGAAGAGCAATAAAGTGTACATTTGTCAAGAATATTTGGAAAGGAGCCTAATATACTAAACCATTGAAAAATAAAATAACTCAATTTAGTACACAATTTTTTGTGAAATATTAAATTAGTCTGAGTTGATGAGAGAAATTATAAACCTGAATATGGAACAGAAATATTGCAACCAAGGACATTAAAGAGAAGACGTTTATGGAAAAATTCTGTAATCACTTTACATAAATGAGGATTTGAATGAGAAGAAATAAAAATCATTTAATTGTTTCACTAGAGTATACAAAAGAAATAAAACAAAATTAAAGAAATGATGACGAGGGGTGCCTGGATGGCTCAGTCGGTTAAGCGTCTGCCTTCAGCTCAGGTCATGATCTCGGGGTCCTGGGATTGAGCCCTGTGTCAGGCACCCTGGTCAGTGGAGTGTCGTCTTCTCCCTCTGCCCTCTACCCCTCCTGGTCGGTTGTGCTCCTGCACTCTCTCTCAAATAAATAAATAAAATATTTTTTTAAAAAAGAAATGATGATGAAAATTTTCTATTTTCAAAACTAAAGGAGGATATTACAAATCAGAAATGCATTGTAACAAAAATGGGCAAATAAAAATACCAGAAATATTAATCAACTGTGTAACACAAAAGAAAAGGAAAAAAATAAAAGCACTGAGAAAAAGGGAAAATGTTTAAAGGCAATGAAAGTTAAGATGGAAAAAAACCTACAAAGGTGAGAGCAAAATGTCTGCAGCCTTCCTAGAAGCCAGAATACAAAGAAATAAGTATAAAGAGTGCAGAGAGAGACTATTGTTCAACTAAAATTGAGTACTTACGATTAGGAGTTAAGATGGCGGAGAAGTAGGGGACCCTTTTTCAGCCGGTCCCCTGAGTAGAGCTGGATAGGTACCAGACCAGCTTAAACAACCACGGAAGCAGCCTGAGACACAGGAAGATACATCTGGATCTCTACAAATGAACATGTCCAGCGCTGAGTATTGAGGTACGAAGTGGGGAGCGTGAAACCATGCACAGATATCGGAAGATAAACGGAAGGGGGAGGGAGCCGCCGCGTTCGGGCCTGGGAAGCAGTGGCCACCTGCATGGGGGAGCGGGTGGACTCGCGGACGGCACCCGCCAGAGACAGACTGAGACCCGTGAGCCGGGAGCACGCGCCACCAGGCATCTCGCAGAACTCCGGAATCCCGGTGCGCTCACTGGATCCAGACTGAGATCCGGAGCTCCCAGAGCGCACGCGGGGCGGCTGGCAGCTGGCGGGCCACCTGCACGGGGGGGGGGGGGAGCGGGCGGACTCGCCGTCGGCACGCGCGAAACAGCAGACTGAGACGCTAAGCCGGGAGCGAGCGCTACTAGGCTTCTCGCGGAACTCTGGAATCCCGGCGTGCTCACCAGAAATAGACTGAGACCCAGAGATCCGGGAGCGCACAGGGGCAGCTGGCGGCTGGCGGCATTAGAAACACAAAGGACAGAGACGCGCCAGCCCTGGAAGTGAGGGCTGGGATGCCGGGTGTGGGGCACACATACCGGGATGCTGCAAGGTTGAGCAGCACCAACACTAACAGAATTAAAGTGGCCAGAACATCAGTGGAGAACGGGCCGCAATCCCTCCTTACTGAGACAGAGGCTGAAATTCGGCCGCTGCTGCTCTAACTCTCAGAAGAGGCACAGCAGACCGACAGGGAAAGCCGCCAGAGAACAAAAGCCTGGAAGTACCGGCTCACAGTGTGCCCATCCCCATCCCCCCTCACAGAGGACACGGAGACTCTACCCAAAAAGGATTGCCTGAGTATCAGCGCGGCAGGCCCCTCACCCAGAACACAGAAGGCAGGCTGAAAAATCAAGAAGCCCACTAACCCGGGGCACCTGGGTGACGCAGTCATTGAGAGCCTGTCTTCAGCTTAGGGCATGATCCCGGCTATCCGGAAAGGAGTCCCGCATCGGGCTCCTCTGCTGGGAGCCTGCTTCTTCCTCTCCCACTCCCCTGCTTGTGCTCCCTCTTTCGCTGGTTGGCTCTCTGCCACATATAAATAAATAAAATCTTTAAAGAAGAAGCCACATCCCCAATATCCCTATAAAACAAGGGGCACGGCCTGGGACCCAGTCAATAATTTGGGCTCTGGACAACACCGCAACCTCTCCTCATCAGAATGACAAGAAGGAGAAGCCCCCCCCAGCAAAGAAAAGACAGTGAGTCTGTGGCCTCTGCCACAGAAATAATGGATATGGATGTAACCAAATTATCAGAAATGGAATTCAGAGTAACGATGGTCAAAATGATGAGTAGAATTGAAAAAACTATTAACGAAAAGGTTACTGAGAATATAGAATCCCTAAGTTCAGATGATGAGAGCAAATCTGACAGAAATTAAAAATTCTATGAGCCAAATGCAGGCAAAACTAGAGGCTCTGATGGCCAGGGTCACCAAAACAGAGGAGCGTATTAGTGAATTGGAGAATGGGTTAATAGAGGAAAAAAACAAAATAGAAGCTGCTCTTAAAAAAATCCAAGCCCACGAATGTAGGTTACGGGAGATTACTGACTCAATGAAACGATCCAATGTCAGAATCCTCGGCATCCCCAAGGGGGTGGAGAAAAACACAGGTCTAGAAGAGATATTTGAACAAATTGTAGCTGAAAACTTCCCTAATCTAGCGAGGGAAACAAACATTCATGTCCAAGAGGCAGAGAGGACCCCTCCCAGGCTCAACCACGACAAACCTATGCCACGTCACGTCATAGTGCATTTCGCAAATATTAGATCCAAGGATACAGTATTGAAAGCGGCCAGGGCAAAGAAATTTCTCACGTACCAGGCAAAGGCATCAGAATTACGTCAGATCTGTCTACACAGACCTGGAATGAGAGAAAGGGTTGGGGGAGCATTTTTAAAGCTCTTTCAGAGAAAAACATGCAGCCAAGGATCCTTTATCCAGCAAGGCTGTCATTCAGAATTGATGGAGAAATAAAGACATTTCAGAATCGCCAGTCATTAACCAATTTCATAACCATGAAACCAGCCCTACAGGAGATATTAAGGGGGGTTTATAAAGGTAAAAAGGCCCCAAGAGTGATACAGAACAGAAAGTCACAGCCAATACAAACAAAGACTTTATTGCCAACATGCCATCATTAAAATTCTCTCTCTCAGTTTTTAGTGCCAATGTAAATGGTTTGAATGCTCCCATAAAATTCCACAGGGTTGCAGATTGGATAAAAAGAAATGACCCATCCATTTTCTGTCTACAAGAGACTCATTTTGAACCCAAAGATGCATTCAGACTGAGAGTAAGGGGATGGAGTACCATCTTTCACGCAAATGGACCTCAGAAGAAAGCTGGGGTAGCAATTCTCATATCAGATAGATTGGATTTTAAACTAGAGACTATAGTTAGAGATGCAGAAGGGCACTATATTATTCTTAAAGGAAGTATTCAACAAGTGGATATGACAATTATAAATATATATGCCCCCAACAGGGGAGCAGCAAGATACACAAGCCAACTCTTAACCAGAATAAAGAGACATATAGATAAAAATACATTAATAGTAGGGGACCTCAACACTCCACTATCAGAAATAGACAGAACATCCCAGCAAGAACTAAGCAAAGAATCAAAGGCTTTGAATGCCATACTTGACGAGTTGGACCTCATAGATATATATAGAACACTACACGCCAGAACCAAAGAATGCTCATCCTATTCTAATGCCCATGGAACATTCTCAAGAATAGACCATGTTCTGGGACACAAAACAGGTCTCAACCCATACCAAAAGATTGAAATTATCCCCTGCATATTCTCAGACCAAAACGCTCTGAAATTGGAACTCAACCACAAGGAAAAATTTGGAAGAAACTCAAACACTTGGAGACTAAGAACCACCCTGTTCAGGAATGACTCGATAAACCAGGAAATCAAAAATCAAATTAAACAATTTATGGAGACCAATGAGAATGAAAATACAACAGTCCAAAACCTATGGGATACTGCAAAGGCAGTCCTAAGGGGGAAATACATAGCCATCCAAGCCTCACTCAAAAGAATAGAAAAATTTTAAATGCAGTTTTTATATTCTCACCTCAAGAAGCTGGAACAGCAACAGAGGGACAGGCCTAATCCACGCACGAGGAAGCAGTTGACCAAAATTAGAGCTGAAATCAATCAAGCAGAAACCAGAAGTACAGTAGAGCAGATCAACAGGACTAGAAGCTGGTTCTTTCAGAGAATCAATAAAATTGACAGACCACTGGCAAGACTTATCCAAAAGAAAAGAGAAAGGACCCAGATTATTAAAATTATGAATGAAAAAGGAGAGGTCACGACGAACACCATTGAAATTGGAAGGATTATTAGAAATTTTTATCAACAGCTATATGCCAATAAACTAAGCAATCTGGAAGAGATGGAATCCTTCCTGGAAACCTATAAACCACCAAGATTGAAACCAGAAGAAATTGATTTCTTAAACAGGCCAATTATTTAGGAAGAAATTGAGTCAGTGATAAACAACCTTCCAAATAACAAAACTCCAGGCCCTGACGGTTTTCCTGGGGAATTCTACCAAACATTCAAAGAAGAAATAATACCTATTCTCCTAAAGCTATTTCAAAAAATAGAAACAGAAGGGAAGCTACCAAACTCATTCTATGAGGCCAATATTACCTTGATCCCCAAACCAGGCAAAGACCCCCTCAAAAAGGAGAATTACAGACCTATTTCCGTAATGAATATGGACGCCAAAATCCTCAACAAGATACTTGCTAATAGAATCCAACAGTACATTAAGAGGATTATCCATCATGATCAAGTGGGATTCATACCTGGGATGCAAGCGTGGTTCAATATTCGCAAATCAATCAGCGTGATACATCATATCAAAAAGAAAAGACTCAGGAACCATATGATCCTCTCAATTGATGCCAAAAAAGCATTTGACAAAATACAGCATCCTTTCCTGATTAAAACCCTTCAGAGTGTAGGAATAGAGGGTACATTTCTCAATCTCATAAAAGCCATCTATGAAAAGCATACTGCAAATATTATTCTCAATGGGGAAAAGCTGGAAGCCTTTCCCTTAAGATCAGGAACACGACAAGGATGCCCACTCTCACCACTATTATTCAACATAGTACTAGAAGTCCTTGCAACAGCAATCAGACGACAAAAAGGGATCAAAGGTATTCAAATTGGCAAAGAAGAAGTCAAAATGTCTCTCTTTGCAGATGACATGATACTCTATGGAAAACCCAAAAGAAGCCACTCCCAAACTATTAGACGTTATAGAGCAATTCAGTAACGTGGCGGGATACTAAATCAATGCTCAGAAATCAGTTGCATTTCTATACACGAATAACGAGACCGAAGAAAGAGAAATTAGGGAATCCATCCCATTTACAATAGCACCAAAACCCATACATTACCTTGCAATTAACTTAACCAGAGATGTAAAGGACCTATATTCTAGAAACTATAAATCACTCTTGAAAGACATTGAGGAAGACATAAAAAGATGGAAAGATATTCCATGCTCACGGATCGGAAGTATTAACATAGTTAAAATGTCCATGCTACCCAGAGCAATCTACACTTTCAATGCTATCCCGATCAAAATACCTAGGACATTTTTCAAAGAACTGGAACAAATAGTCCTTAAATTTGTATGGAACCAGAAAAGGCCCCGAATCTCCAAGGAACTGTTGAAAAGGAAAAACAAAGCTGGGGGCATCACAATGCCAGATTTTGAGCTGTACTACAAAGCTGTGATCACAAAGACAGCATGGTACTGGCACAAAAACAGACACATAGACCAATGGAACAGAATAGAGAACGCAGAAAGGACCCTCGGCTCTTTGGGCAACTAATCTTTGACAAAGCAGGAAAAAACATCCAGTGGAAAAAAGACAGTCTCTTCAATAAATGGTGCTGGGAAAATTGGACAGCTACATGCGAAAGAATGAAACTTGACCACTATCTCACACCATACACAAAAATAAGCTCCAAATGGATGAAAGACCTCGATGTGAGACAGGAATCCATCAAAATTCTAGAGAAGAACATAAGCAGCAACCTCTACGACATTGGCCAAAGCAACCTTTTTCATGATACATCCCCATAGGCAAGAGAAACAAAAGATAAAATGAACTTATGGGACTTCATCAAGATAGAAGGCTTCTGCACAGCCAAGGAAACAGTCAGAAAAACTAAGAGGCAGCCCACAGAATGGGAGAAGATATTTGCAAATGATACTACAGAGAAAGGACTGGTATCCAAGATCTACAAAGAACTTCTCAAACTCAATACACGAGAAACAAATAAACAAATCAAAAAATGGGCAGAAGATATGAACAGACACTTTTCCAATGAAGACATACAAATGGCTAACAGACACATGAAAAAATGTACAAGATCATTAGCCATCAAGGAAATTCAAATCAAAACCACACTGAGATACCACCTATGCCAATTAGAATGGCAAAAATAGACAAGGCAAGAGACAACAATTGTTGGAGCGGATGTAGAAAGGGGATCCCTCCTACATTGTTGGTGGGAATGCAAGTTGGTACAGCCACTCTGGAAAACAGTGTGGAGGTCCATTAAAAAGTTAAAAATTGAGCTACCCTATGATCCAGCCATTGCACTACTGGGTGTTTACCCCAACGATACAGACGTAGTGAAGAGAAGGGCCATATGAACCCCAATGTTCATAGCAGCAATGTCCACAATAGCTAAATTGTGGAAGGAGCTGAGATGCCCTTCAACAGATGACTGGATTAAGAAGATGTGGTCCATATATACAATGGAATATTACTCAGCTATCAGAAAGAACGAATTCTCAACATTTGCTGCAACATGGACAGCACTGGAGGAGATAATGCGAAGTGAAATAAGTCAAGCAGAGAAAGACAACTATCATATGATTTCTCTCATCTATGGAACATAAGAACTAGGATGATCAGTAGGGGAAGAAAGGGATAAAGAAAGGGGGTAATCAGAAGGGGGAATGAAGCATGAAAGACTATGGACTATTAGAAACAAACTGAGGGCCTCAGAGGGGAGGGGGGTGGGGGAATGGGATAGACCGGTGCTGGGTAGTAAGGAGGGCACATATTGCATGGTGCACTGGGTGTTATACACAACTAATGAATCATCGAGCCTTACATTGGAAACCGGGGATGTACTGTATGGTGACTAACATAATATAATAAAAAATCATTTAAAAAAATAAATAAATAAAAATAAAGTAAAATAAAATTGAGTACATAGCTAAATATCTTGAAATAAAAAGAATAAGTTTAGTTTTCAAGAAAATACTGCATTCCCAATAGGTAATAGCAATATTGAACCAAAGTACAAGAATAGTACTTTAGAAATTTTTTCTTTGTATGGAGAGAAAATTTTCCTTAAGGGAGTTTTAGAAAGGAACTTGCAAACATATGGGAATATTAAATCTCTTTTATAGTAAACTAAAGAAACTGGAGGATTGATGGTATCACAGGTTTCAAAAATATTTAGATAAATTAAAATATAATTTTAAATTACATTTAAATTAAAATTAAATTTTAAATGTTATTTAAGTATATTCTGTGTCATTTGAATAAAGGCCAAATAAACATTTTTTTGGATATCTATTTTATGAATAAGTAGTTATAAATTGTTTGTAATTTTCCCACACTTTTGAAAGACATTTTCATCCTTTTATCAGAACTAATTATTACCAAAGCACTGACAGTGGCATAGACATTGGACAGAAGCTTCTGGAAATCCAGGATGACTGGGTCATAATTCCATAACACAGTTGAGGACAATGAGATGATGATGTCTATCCAGTACACGACCACAAAGAAACTCACCAACAACAGGACAGTCTGGGTGGCCCTGGTCTCTGGGGAGGCTCTTGGGAAGCTAGTGCTGTGAAGGTGCTGGCAACGCCTCTGATGCCTGGTGAGGAGAATCACCATGTATGCACTTGAGAGCAGCATGACTCCGACAAAGTAGACATCCCTGGCTATTGTCAACGTTAAAATCAGTCCCCTGATGATGGGGTCCATGGGAGAAAGTGAGCAGTATTTACTGACATTCAGTAGATTGGTCTGGGTCACATTAAAAGATGCCACAGAATAGATGATGCAGTTACTACTGAGAGACAAACTGAGAAACTATAAGATGAGAAAAGAATGGAAGATGTACTTTGTGCATTTATATTTAAACCTGGCCAACCAGGAGGTGCTGGGGCTGATGGTGATGACCTGGAGCACACTCAGGAGGCAGGTGGTGCAGATGGAGAGACTCCTTGTTACTCTGCTCATGTAGAATAAAGCCTTACATTCAAAATCATTTATAGAGTTCAGTGATCCCAACACTTCTGCAGACAATAAAAACAGCCCAGTAAAGAGTTTCATTATGTGAACAAAGGACAAGTGACAGATGATCAGGTCAGTGGGCTTAGGCCTGTGATCCAGAAGGAGCATGAAGATGTGGAAGAGAAGGAGGAAGATGTTGGCTGAGACTCCAATACCAGCTTGTAAAAATTGGCATATTTTAACAGTAACATAAATGGAAGATGCGATCATCATAATGGCAGAAAAGCATATTTTGTATATCTGAAAAAAAAGACCTCACATCATCAGTGTCATTATTTTTGTTGTCGAAATCACCACAATCACAATTTTTATTTCACCTAATTTTTATTTTGCCCAGTTAATCAGTAAACCTATGTTGTATAAAGTCTGAGAAATACAATCTCAACATTACTTGTGCACCAATTTGGGTGTGTGAATATTATATACACATATCTATTTGCTGTCTATCTATCTACTTATTTATTTATCTCTCATCCATCTACAGAGAGAGAGAGAGAAAAGGAAAGAGGGGTTAGGAGAGAGACATCTCAAACAACATATCCATAATCATGCCAGGATAATGTACCCATTCTCCATACTCCTATGGTACATGCATTTCTTTTCTCCTTCTCCTTCTCCTTCTCCTTCTCCTTCTCCTTCTCCTTCTCCTTCTCCTTCTCCTTCTCCTTCTCCTTCTCCTTCTCCTTCTCCTTCTCCTTCTCCTTCTTCTTCTTCTTCTTCTTCTTCTTCTTCTTCTTCTTCTTCTTCTTCTTCTTCTTCTTCTTTTTCTTCTTCATCTAGCTTTATTGAGCTATAATTGACACACATCACTGTATACCCTGAAGCTGTGTAGCATCATGGTTTGACTTACACATTCTGGGAAATGATTACCACAATAAGTTTAGTTAACATCTATTACCTCATATAGGCACAATTTAAAAAAAAAGAAAAAGAAAAAAATTTTTTCCCTTGTGATGAGAACTCTTAGGATGTATACCCTTAACAGCTTTCCTATACATGCATTTCTTTTGTAGAAAGTTTGCTTTCCTGTTCTGCATTATTGTGTCTCATACTCAGTACCAAGAATGCTAAATAGCTGTATAAAGAACTCATAGGTGTTTGTATAATTGAACTGTTGTAAATTTTATGGTAACGTCAAAAGAATCACCAAACAATTGGGACAAAGTTATGTCCAGGTGAGTGTTGCATCACACTGTGACACTTTCTCTTCTTCCTCCTTCCACATTTAGGGACCACCATGATTACATTTGGCTTATCCTGATAATTCAGCATAATCTCCCCATCTAAAAATCAGATAATTATTAATTTTCCTTCTATCTGCAATCTTAATTCTCATTGTCATATAACCTAATGTATTCACATTAAGGGTATGAAGATTTGGAAGTGGACTATTTATTTATTTATTTTTAAAGATTTTATTTATTTATTTGACAGAGATAGAGACAGCCAGCGAGAGAGGGAACACAAGCAGGGGGAGTGGGAGAGGAAGAAGCAGGCTCATAGCAGAGGAGCCTGATGTGGGGCTCGATCCCATAACATTGGGATCACGCCCTGAGCTGAAAGCAGACGCTCAACTGCTGTGCCACCCAGGTGCCCTGTGGACTATTTATTTTTATTACAAATCCTATTAACAAAATTTATCCGACATGACCTGGCTCACTCCCCTTTATTCTCAATCACAGTTGCCTTCTATAATCTCTTTTCATATCAGTAGGGAATTGCTGAAGACCAACTCGCAATTTTCAAGAGGACAAACACACAATTCTCCACTATGATGTCCACAGAGTTGTATCAAAATGTGGTACAGCCACTTTGGAAAACAGTGTGGAGGTCCCTTAAAATTTAAAAATTGAGCTACCCTATGATCCAGCAATTGCACTACTGGCTATTTACCCCAAAGATACAGATGTAGTGAAGAGAAGGGCCATATGCACCCCAATGTTCATAGCAGCTTTGTCCACAATAGCTAAATTGTGGAAGGAGCTGAGATGTCCTTGAACAGATGACTGGATTAAGAAGATGTGGTCCATATATACAATGGATTATTACTCAGCCATCACAAAGAACGATTTCTCAACATTTGCTGCAACATGGACGGGACTGGAGGAGATAATGCTAAGCAAAATAAGTCAAGTAGAGAAAGACAATTATCATATGGTTTCACTCATTTATGGAACATAAGAAGTAGGAAGATTGGTAGGAGAAGAGAGGGAAGAAGAAAGGGGGGTAACAGAAGGGGAAATGAACCATGAGAGACTATGGACACTGGGAAACAAACTGAGGGCCTCAGAGGGGAGGGGGGTGGGGGAATGGGATAGGCCGGTGATGGGTAGTAAGGAGGGCACGTATTGCATGGTGCACTGGGTGTTATACGCAACTAATGAATCATGGAACTTTACATCAAAAACTAGAGATGTACTGTATGGTGACTAACATAATATAATAAAAATATTATTATAAAAATGTTTATATGAAGATCTTTTTCATGGGACTTCATTTAATAAAAGGATATCCTCCCATGCCTTTAAAAATCCTCATGTCTCATCAGAATACTTTCAATATTAGAACACTTTGTAAAATGTCACTGAACAATTTTGCAATTATTTTATCATGTTGTTTGCCCTGTATGAAAGCATAATTATTTTACCCAATTAATGTGATCCAGGGATTTAAAAAATTAGCTGTATTACTTATTCTTTTTTTTTTGAGGCTTAGCCTACAGTCCTTTAATGAAAAAAAATCAGTGAATGAACAAAGCAATTGATTAAGATACAGATATGTGAGATGTACGTGAAAAGAGGTTATAAGATTTACAAAAAATTACAAAAAGAGTACAAAGAATTCCTATATACTCTACCTAACTTCCCGTAATGTTAACATGTTGTATAACCACAATACAATGATAAAACCAGGAAATTGCCATTGCTACTCTACCGTGTCCCACTAATATCCTGTTCATGGTCCAGGGTCCGATATGGGATTACACATTGCATTTATCTGTCATGTCTCCTTAGTCTTTAAAACTGAGACTGTGTCTTCGTTTTTCTTCATCTTTCATGACCTTGACACTTTTGAAGAGCACCAATCAGCTGGATTACAGACTATCCCTCAATTTTGGGTTTGCCTGAGTTTTATTACTTATTCTTTTATTTATTCTTCTCTTGAAAGGAAAGAGTACTCACTTTTGTTTTCAGTAAAGAAATTCTGAGAGTTAATATTCTTGGCTGAAACTCAGAATGTCATTGCTGAGGTAAACATTGCTCTATAATCCCCTGATATATGTGATTTTATAAAGAAATAATTATATATTTGATTAAATGGCTGTAACCATTTTTCCAAATGTTTAATCTATTATGTGATAAATTTATTTTCAATGCCAGAGCCAAAAAAACTAGTAGTTCCCACAAGCATATATCTGTACTCACAGAACACTTGGGTTCTGCTGTCATGTTGATTCCTTAGAGATTAGGGCAAAATTTGCTTAAAGGGACAATGATATCCAAATTTTAGGGATCGCAGTCCAGTACCAGTAAAACAGCATTTGGGTGTTGACCACTAACATATGTGTAATTATTTAACTGTACAAGTGAATCATTTCAAAAAGAGATAATATTAAATAAAATGACATAGATAAAAATTTTAATATTTTATTTTATTAGTTCATGAGCTATATGGCTGGCCACCTCTAATTCATGCCTACTTTCTGTAAATGGCTATCACATACTGAAAAAGTGTATTCCTGCTGGATATATAAAAAAAATTTTCCAGTGACAGTCTTGAGGGTGCTGAGCCTGGACAGGAAAGCACCATGTTTCTCATAGATTCAAGTTGAGCAATAAAATGTAAAACACTCAGTTAAATTTGAATATCAGGCAAATAATGAAAAATTATTTTAGCATATGTATGTCCTAAAAATTGCATACACATATTACACGGAAGTAAGCAAATATTGCACAGTGGTACAAAAAAGTCATTGTTGTCTTTCTGAATTTCAAACTGCTGTGCATCTTGTGTTTATCTGGCAACCTTACCATGGAAAAATCATAGGACTTGGAAAACATAGGGCATATCTGTAGAAATAAAATATTTTTAAAAATCTATAGAATTGATAGGCTGATGAGAATGTAAAGGTGAACTTGGTACCAGCTCAAATCTTGAAAACCTAAAAATCTAAATGCACATCTCAGTACTCACTCTGGGAAGAGACACCTAGTTTTTCCTGGGGCTGAGGATGAAGCCCATGAGCAGTCCCAGAAGGCAAATAATGCAGTTGAAGTTCTTTCTCATTATTATACCCTCACTTGAAGCTACTATATATATAATCATAGATATGTATATTATATTATATACATAATAATGGATAAAGGTGGGTAAATATCACCAATAAGTAAACCTGGGATAAAATACTCATCATAAATTCTTTGGACTGACATTAAATGTCCAAAATAATGAGGTGTAATGTAAGGAAGAAGTCGTTCACAAGAACTCAAGTAATATTTCTCATTAGACTATATTTTATTGGAGAAAATATAGTTTGATAAAATTTATTTCCTCATCTTCAGAAAAAATCTTGCATTTAGAATTGTATTTTTAATAAGTTATGTAATAGTTATACAGATGTTTGCAGACTGCCACACATACATATATAATACATAATATATATAACTATATATTATATATAATAACATATATAATGCTATATATATATATAGCATAATCTATATGACAAAATCACATCTTTTCTGTTTTATTATTGTGTTACTCGATAACATTATATTCCTCATTAATTTCACCATAGTCTGTAAAAACATTGTAAAACCTATGATTAGTCGTTGAGAGCATAAAGTCATTATGAAAATTGCAAGTGAAAAGGTTCAGGTAAGTCAGTTGATTCAGTGGCAATAGTGATATCATGAGAAATAGAGCTGGCAATTTCAAGAAGGAAAAAAAAAACTTTTTACATAGATCAGTTGCACAAAATATTTTTGTAAAAGGTACAAATGCCTAAAGAATAAGTAAGTTAAGTATTAGATACCACTGAAAAACTGAAAAGCATCTATTATTCTGTGACTACTGAAATTAGTTCAGACTGCAGTTTATTTTTTCCCCTTGTTCTATATGGTTTTTTAAAAAATTTTTAACTTAAATTTTAGGTAGTTAACATAGAGTGCAATATTGTTCCTGGAGTAGTATTCAGTGATTCATCACTTACATACAATACCCAGTGCTTGTTACAAGTGCCCTCTTTAATACCCATCACCCATCTAGCCCATTCCCCACCCAGCTCCCTCCATCTCTATTGTTAAGAGTCTGTTATGGTTTGTTTCCCTCTCTCCTTTTTCCCCCCTTCCCATATGTTCATCTATTTTCTTCCTTAAATTCCACACATGAGTGAGATCACATGGAATTTGTCTTTCTCTGACTGACTTAAAACACAATGCTTATCGACAAAGATATCATTCTTTTAAGGCACTTTATTCTCAGCAATTCTGGGGAAAAGCATAGGCAGGGAAAGCGAGAAATAGTAAAAAGCATTCAAATGCAAATAGAACATCACAAATATTCCATAAATCTACACATTTATATCCTAATAACATTAAATAAATTTACCTTTAATATGGTAATGTCAACTAATGGTAGTTATAATTCAATAAGATAGAAGACTGAAAGTATGAGAAGCGAATTCTAATACTTTAACAAAAACTCCCATCTAACACTTGAGCACTCACTGTTAATAAAACTGAGAAATGGTCACTTACCCAAGTGAGACTTGACAGTGAGTTTGTTTGTGTGAAATGAGGCTATAAGTAGTTATAGGGAAGAGATGTCCTGAGCTCATCTCCCCAATGCCCATTAGTGTCACGTCACCTGCAGAAGCAGGACAGCCCTAGCTTTGGGATTTGTAGGAAGGAGACAACCACAGGGAAAACTGAAATTACCTGATTCCTAGATAACAACAGATGAGGGACACCTGGATGCCAAACTTTTCTATGTGAATGATCATTTTCCTAGATAACGTTTCTGGTGAGTTGTATGGTCTCAGTACCCATCAATAAACCAAAAACTACCAAAAACCTTACCTTCAAATGAATAGTACACCATGTCAGATTGCCCAATGTATCTCCAAGGGTTCAGGAACTCATTGGCAGAGGGAGGCAAAGATGGCAGAGGAGTAGAGGACCCCATTTCAACTCGCCCCCTGAATTTAGTTGGATATCTATCGAATCATTTTCAACACCCACTAAGTCAGCCTGAGATGTAAGAATATATATCTGGATCTCTACAAGCAGAAAAGCAACTGCTTTTTGCAAAGTAGGACATGTGGAGTCATGAATCTGAGGGGAGATATCAGAAGATAAACAGAAAGGGGAGGGAGCCTCCATAAGCTTGTTCCTGGAAAGTGATATAACACTGGAGCACAAATTTGGAACCCTTAGTAATCTGCTCTAGTGAGGGATATCCCTCTGAAAGGGGCTCCTGCAATGAAAAGGCAGAATTCTAGGTGGGGCATTGTGGAATCAGGATCCAAGGAGTCACAGAGCGAATGAGGGTGCCTGAACCTGTAGAGTGCCCAAGCAGTGGAGCCAGGAAGCAGGTTATGGTCACTGAGCCCAGGAAGGGACTCTCAGCTCAGGTCGCCATAAACTTCGAGCAGGGCCAGTTGTTAATCACTCTTTTCCTGAGCATCCTGAAAAAGACTGGAATGTGGGGGCCATTTACCATCCCCTGGGAGGGGTGAAACAGCTGTGCCCATGATTGGGCAAAAGCTCCCAGGGCAGTGACGGTCTGGAAAGGACATTAGGGAAACACCCAAACACTATCCAGGAGCTTTGGGTGTGCCTGCAAGCCCTCAGCCACTTACAGTTTTAGAGTCACAAAGGGCAGTGGCACTCCTGGGTCCCTGGGACTACCTCTGAGAGAGTTGCAGTGGGCATGCACCATGGGAGGCTATGCTTTTGGCAAATACAGAAGTGGAGACTTTTTGTCCCAGAGGGTTTATTAAGGAGGGAAGACTGTGATCTTTCTGCTCTGGGCCAGAGGTTTGGGGATGGCCATTTTTGTTCTGATCTTCTAAAGAGGCATGGAAAGCTTCCAGGGAACAAAAGCCACACAGAGGACAGTTTGCACTGAGCCCATCTCTCTGATCAGTTTGCACTGAGCCCATCCCCCTGGGACAACTCCGCCCAGGCAGGGATACCTGAGAAACAGTGCAACAGGCCCCTCCCCCAGAAGACAGACTGGAAGAACAGGTGGATGAGAAGCCTATGGATCCCACAAGACTGTAAAATTCCAACGCCAGGGGAAAATAGTATATTGAGTTCCAGGTGTTGCCTCATGACTCATTTCAGATAAAATTCCTTTTTTCTTTTTTCTTTTTCTTATGCTTTTTCTCTTTTTCTTTCTTTTACCTTTTTCCCATTCCAACTAGATGCTTATTATACCAACTTATATTTCATAGTCGCTTTTTAACTTATATTTTTTCACATCTACATTTTATAGATATATGCTTCATTTTACTCCTTTTTACACTCTATTCAATTATATATATGTTTTGCTTTCCTTGCAATTTTGGGATGTAGTGTCTTCTAACACACAGACCAAAATTCACTCAGGAACAAGTAGATCACTGTGCTTTGTCCACACTGCAAGATTACAGTCTCTCTTCCCCTCTCCTTCTTCTTTTCAGTTTTTTCCTGTGTATCTTTGGCTTTGTTTGTTTTTCTGTGGTGGCTTCCAACCACTCCAGATTTTTCTAGGGTGCATCTTGTTTGCGTCCTATTGATATTTTGGACTCTGTTCATTCATCCACCCATTGTCCTCTGGGCAGAAACACTAGGAGGAGGAACTCACACAAAAAAAGAACCAGAGGCAGTGTTCTCTGCCACAGAGTTAATCGATATGAATAGAAGATGTCAGAGAGAAAATTCAGGATAGCAATCATAAAGTTAATAGCTAGGCATGAAAAAAATGTAAGAGACAATATAGAATCTCTAAGGGCAGAAATAAGATCTAGTCAGGCCACTCTTAAAAATGCTATGAATGAGATGCAGTCTAAACTGAATACTCTAACATATAGGGTCAACAAGGCAGAAGAGAGAATAGTGATCTATAGGATAGGCTGATGGAAAGGAAGGACTTTGTGGAAAACAGAATTAGTCAACTAATAGCTCACTAAAAAGGCTTGGAGTGATTAACAATGCCATGAAAGGTTCCAGTGTCAGAATTATTGGAATCCCTGAGGAGGTGGAGAGAGAGAGAGGACTAGAAGGTATATTTGAGCAAATCATGGCTGACAACTTCCCTAATCTGGGGAAGGAAATAAGCATTCATGTCCAAGAGGCAGAGAGGACCCCTCCCAAAATCAATAAAAATAGGCTGACACCCCAGCATATAATAGTGACGCTTGCAAATCTTAGAGCCAAGGAAGCTATCCTGAGAGTGGCTGGGGAAGAGATTTCTTACGTACAGAGGGAGGAACATCAGAATAATATCAGACCTGTCCACAGAGATCTACAGGAAAACGCTGGCAAGACATATTCAGGGTACTAAATGAGAAGAACATGCAGACAAGAATACTTTATCCAGCAAGGCTGTCATTCTGAATTGATGGAGAGATAAAGAGCTTCCAGGACAGGCAGAAACTGAAAGAATATGTGACCACTAACCCAGCCATGCAAGGAATATTAAGGGGGATTCTGTAAGTGAAGAAAGACCTCAAGAGTAATATAGACCAGAAAGCAACAGAGACAATCTACAGAAACAGGGACTTTACAGGCAATAGAATGGTACTAAATTCATATCTTTCAATAGTTACTCTAAATGTAAATGGGCTGATGCTCCCAGGACCCATCCATATGCTGTCTAAAAGAGACTCATTTTGAGCCAGTTTTCCGAAAGAATTAATAAGATCAATAAACCTCTGGCAAGACGTATCCCAAAGAACAGAGAAAAGACCCAAATTAATATGCAAATGACACTACAGATAAAAGACTGGAAGGGGCGCCTGGGTGGCACAGCGGTTAAGCATCTGCCTTCGGCTCAGGGCGTGATCCTGGCGTTGTGGGATCGAGCCCCACATCAGGCTCCTCCGCTATGAGCCTGCTTCTTCCTCTCCCACTCCCCCTGCTTGTGTGTTCCCTCTCTCGCTGGCTGTCTCTATCTCTGTCAAATAAATAAATAAAATCTTTAAAAAAAAAAAAAAAAAAAAAAAAAAAAAAAAAAAGACTGGCATCCAAAATCTACAAAGAACTTCTCAAACTCATACACGAAAAACAAATAATCAAATCAAAAAATAGGCAGAAGATATGAACAGACACTTTTCCAATGAAGACATACAAATGGCTAACAGACACATGAAAAAATGTTCAAAATCGTTAGCCATCAGGGAAATTCAAATCGAAAACACATTGAGATACCACCTTATGCCAGTTAGAATGGCAAAAATGGACAAGGCAGGAAACAACAAATGTTGGAGAGGATGTGGAGAAAGGGGATCCCTCTTACTCTGTTGGTGGGAATGCAAGTTGGTACAGCCACTCTGGAAAACAGTGTGGAGGTCCCTTAGAAAGTTAAAAATTGGGAGGAGTTAAGATGGCGGAGGAGTAGGAGACACCTTTTTCAGGCAGTCCCCCGAGTCGAGCTGAAAAGGTACTAGACCAGCCTAAACAACCACGGAACCAGCCTGAGACGCAGGAAGATGCATCTGGATCTCTACAAATGAACATCTCCAGCGCTGAGTATTGAGGTACGAAGCGGGGAGCCATGAAACCGTGCACAGATATCGGAAGATAAACGGAAGGGGGAGGGAGCCGCCGCGTTTGGGCGCCGGGATGCGGTAGCCACTTACACGGGAGGGCGGGCGGGGCTCGCGGACGGCACCCGCAAAACAGCAGACTGAGACCATGAGCCGGGTGCGCGTGCCACCAGGCATCTCGCGGAACACCGGAATCCCGGTGCGCTCACTGGATCCAGACTGAGACTGGGAGCTTCCGGAGCTCACGCGGGGCGGCTGGTGGCTGGCGGCATTAGAAACACAAAGGACAGAGATGCACCGGCCCTGGAAGTGAGGGCTGGGACGCTGGGTGTGGGGCACACATCCCCCGGACACTGCAGGGTTGAGCAGCACCAACAGAAACAGAGTTAAAGTGCCCAGAACATTAGTAGAGAACAGGCCGCAATTCCTCTGTTCCGTGACAGAGGCTGAAATTCGGCCGCTGCTGCTCTAACTCTCAGAAGAGGCACAGCAGACCGCCAGGGAAAGCCACCAGAACAAAAGCCTGGAAATACCGGCTCAGAGAGTGCCCATCCCCATCCCCCCTCGCAGGGGACGCGGAGACTCTACCCAAACAGGGTTGCCTGAGTATTGGCGCGGCAGGCCCCGACCCCAGAACACAGAAGGCAGGCTGAAAAATCAAGAAGCCCACAACCCGGGCGCATGGGTGGCGCAGTCATTGAGCACCTGACTTCCGCTTAGGGTGTGATCCTGGCGTTCCAGAAGGGAGTCCCTCATCGGGCTCCTCCCTGGGAGCCTGCTTCTTCCTCTCCCACTCCTCTGCTTCTGTTCCCTCTCTCGCTGGTTGGCTGTCACATAAATTATTAAATAAAATCTTTAAAGAAGAAGCCCACATCCCTAAGATCCCTATAAAACAAGGGGCACGGCCTGGGACCCAGTCAATAATTTGGGCTCTGGACAACACCGCAACCTCTCCTCATCAGAATGACAAGAAGGAGAAGCCACCCCCGCCAGCAAAGAAAAGACATTGAGTCTGTGGCCTCTGCCACAGAAATAATGGATATGGATGTAACCAAAGTATCAGAAATGGAATTCAGAGTAACGATGGTCAAAATGATGAGTAGAATTGAAAAAAATATTAACGAAAAGGTTACTGAGAATATAGAATCCCTAAGGACAGAAATGAGAGCAAATCTGACAGAAATTAAAAATTCTAAGAGCCAAATGCAGGCAAAACTAGAGGCTCTGACGGCCAGGGTCACAGAAGCAGAGGAAAGGGTTAGTGAATTGGAGGATGGGTTAATAGAGGAAAAAACCAAAATAGAAGCTGCTCTTAAAAAAATCCAAGCCCACGAATGTAGGTTACGGGAGATTACTGACTCAATGAAACGATCCAATGTTAGAATCATCGGCATCCCCGAGGGGGTGGAGAAAAACACAGGTCTAGAAGAGATATTTGAACAAATTGTAGCTGAAAACTTCCCTAATCTAGCGAGGGAAACAAACATTCATGTCCAAGAAGCAGAGAGGACCCCTCCCAAGCTCAACCACGACAAACCTACGCCATGTCACGTCATAGTGCATTTCGCAAATATTAGATCCAAGGATACAGTATTGAAAGCGGCCAGGGCAAAGAAATTTCTCACGTACCAAGGCAAAAGCATCAGAATTACATCAGACCTGTCTACACAGACCTGGAATGAGAGAAAGGGTTGGGGGAGCATATTTAAAGCTCTTTCAGAGAAAAACATGCAGCCAAGGATCCTTTATCCAGCAAGGCTGTCATTCAGAATTGATGGAGAAATGAAGACATTTCAGAATCACCAGTCACTAACGAATTTCGTAACCACGAAACCAGCCCTACAGGAGATATTACGGGGGGTTCTATACAAGTAAAAAGGCTCCAAGAGTGATACAGAACAGAAAGTCACAGCCAATACAAACAAAGACTTTACTGGCAACATGGCATCATTAAAATCATATCTCTCAGTACTCAGTCTTAACATTAATGGTTTAAATTCTTGCTCAAAACGCCACAGGGTTGCAGATTGGATAAAAAGAAATGACCCATCCATTTGCTGTCTACAAGAGACTCATTTCGAACCCAAAGATGCATTCAGACTGAGAGTAAGGGGATGGAGTACCATCTTTCACGCAAATGGACCTCAAAAGAAAGCTGGGGTAGCAATTCTCATATCAGATAAATTGGATTTTAAACGACAGATTATAGTTAGAGACGCAGAAGGGCACTATATTATTCTTAAAGGAAGTATTCAACAAGTGGATATGACAATTATAAATATATATGCCCCCAACAGGGGAGCAGCAAGATACACAAGCCAACTCTTAACCAGAATAAAGAGACATATAAATAAAAATACATTAATAATAGGGGACCTCAACACTCCACTCTCAGAAATAGACAGAACATCCCGGCAAAAACTAAGCAAAGAATCAAAGGCTTTGAATGCCATACTCGACGAGTTGGACCTCATAGATATATATAGAACACTACACCCCAGAACCAAAGAATACTCATTCTATTCTAATGCCCATGGAACATTCTCAAGAATAGACCATGTTCTGGGAAACAAAACAGGTCTCAGCCGATACCAAAAGATTGAAATTATCCCCTGCATATTCTCAGACCAAAACGCTCTGAAATTGGAACTCAACCACAAGGAAAAATTTGGAAGAAACTCAAACACTTGGAGACTAAGAACCATCCTGCTCAGGAATGACTCAATAAACCAGGAAATCAAAAATCAAATTAAACAATTTATGGAGACCAATGAGAATGAAAATACAACAGTCCAAAACCTATGGGATACTGCAAAGGCAGTCCTAAGGGGGAAATACATAGCCATCCAAGCCTCACTCAAAACAATAGAAAAATCTAAAATGCAGTTTTTATATTCTCACCTCAAGAAGCTGGAACAGCAACAGAGGGACAGGCCTAATTCACTCACGAGGAAGCAGTTGACCAAAATTAGAGCTGAAATCAATCAAACAGAAACCAGAAGTACAGTAGAGCAGATCAACAGGACTAGAAGCTGGTTCTTTGAGAGAATCAATAAAATTGACAGACCACTGGCAAGACTTATCCAAAAGAAAAGAGAAAGGACCCAGATTATTAAAATTATGAATGAAAAAGGAGAGGTCACGACGAACACCATTGAAATTGGAAGGATTATTAGAAATTTTTATCAACAGCTATATGCCAATAAACTAAGCAATCTGGAAGAGATGGAATCCTTCCTGGAAACCTATAAACCACCAAGATTGAAACCAGAAGAAATTGATTTCTTAAACAGGCCAATTAATTATGAAGAAATTGAGTCAGTGATAAACAACCTTCCAAATAACAAAACTCCAGGCCCGGATGGTTTTCCTGGGGAATTCTACCAAACATTCAAAGAAGAAATAATACCTATTCTCCTAAAGCTATTTCAAAAAATAGAAACAGAAGGAAAGCTACCAAACTCATTCTATGAGGCCAATATTACCTTGATCCCCAAACCAGGCAAAGACCCCCTCAAAAAGGAGAATTACAGACCGATTTCCCTAATGAATATGGATGCCAAAATCCTCAAAAGATACTTGCTAATAGAATCCAACAGTACATTAAAAGGATTATCCATCACAATCAAGTGGGATTCATACCTGGGATGCAAGCGTGGTTCAATATTCGCAAATCAATCAGCATGATACATCATATCAACAAGAAAAGACTCAGGAACCATATGATCCTCTCAATTGATGCCGAAAAAGCATTTGACAAAATACAGCATCCTTTCCTGATTAAAACACTTCAGAGTGTAGGAATAGAGGGTACATTTCTCAATCTCATAAAAGCCATCTATGAAAAGCATACTGCAAATATTATTCTCAATGGGGAAAAGCTGGAAGCCTTTCCCTTAAGATCAGGAACACGACAAGGATGCCCACTCTCACCACTATTATTCAACATAGTACTAGAAGTCCTTGCAACAGCAATCAGACGACAAGAAGGGATCAAAGGTATTCAAATTGGCAAAGAAGAAGTCAAAATGTCTCTCTTCACAGATGACATGATACTCTATATGGAAAACCCAAGAGAATCCACTTCCAAACTATTAGAAGTTATAGAGCAATTCAGTAACGTGGCGGGATACTAAATCAATGCTCAGAAATCAGTTGCATTTCTATACACGAATAACGAGACCAAAGAAAGAGAAATTAGGGAATCCATCCCATTTACAATAGCACCAAAAACCATACGTTACCTTGGAATTAACTTAACCAGAGACATAAAGGGTCTATATTCTAGAAGCTATAAATCACTCTTGAAAGACATTGAGGAAGACATAAAAAGATGGAAAGATATTCCATGCTCATGGATCGGAAGAATTAACATAGTTAAAATGTCCATGCTACCCAGAGCAATCTACACTTTCAATGCTATCCCGATCAAAATACCGAGGACACTTTTCAAAGAACTGGAACAAATAGTCCTTAAATTTGTATGGAACCAGAAAAGGCCCCGAATCTCCAAGGAACTGTTGAAAAGGAAAAACAAAGCTGGGGGCATCACAATGCCGGATTTCGAGCTGTACTACAAAGCTGCGATCACAAAGACAGCATGGTACTGGCACAAAAACAGACACATAGACCAATAGAACAGAATAGAGAGCCCAGAAATGGACCCTCGGCTCTTTGGGCAACTAATATTTGATAAAGCAGGAAAAAACATCCAGTGGAAAAAAGACAGTCTCTTCAATATATGGTGCTGGGAAAATTGGACAGCTACATGCCAAAGAATGAAACTTGACCACTCTCTCACATCATACACAAAAATAAACTCCAAATGTATGAAAGACCTCGATGTGAGACAGGAATCCATCAAAATTCTAGAGGAGAACATAGGCAGCAACCTCTACGACATCGGCCAAAGCAGTCTTTTTCATGACATATCCCCAAAGGCAAGAGAAACAAAAGATAAAATGAATTTATGGGACTTCATCAAGATTAAAAGTTTCTGCACAGCCAAGGAAACAGTCAACAAAACTAAGAGGCAGCCCACGGAATGGGAGAAGATATTTGCAAATGACACTACAGATAAAGGACTGGTATCCAAGATCTACAAAGAACTTCTCAAACTCAATACACGAGAAACAAATAAACAAATCAAAAAATGGGCAGAAGATATGAAGACACTTTTCCAATGAAGACATACAAATGGCTAACAGACACATGAAAAAATGTTCAAAATTATTAACCATCAAGGAAATTCAAATCAAAACCACACTGAGATACCACCTTACGCCAGTTAGAATGGCAAAAATAGACAAGGCAAGAGACAACAATTGTTGGAGAGGATGTGGAGAAAGGGGATCCCTCCTCCATTGTTGGTGGGAATGCAAGTTGGTACAGCCACTCTGGAAAACAGTGTGGAGGTCCCTTTAAAAGTTAAAAATTGAGCCCCCCTATGATCCAGCCATTGCACTACTGGGTGTTTACCCCAAAGATACAGACGTAGTGAAGAGAAGGGCCATATGCACCCCAATGTTCATAGCAGCAATGTCCACAATAGCTAAATTGTGGAAGGAACCGAGATGCCCTTCAACAGATGACTGGATTAAGAAGTTGTGGTCCATATATACAATGGAATATTACTCAGCTATCAGAAAGAACGAGTTCTCAACACTTGCTGCAACATGGACGGCACCGGAGGAGATAATGCTAAGTGAAATAAGTCAAGCAGAGAAAGACAACTATCATATGATTTCTCTCATCTATGGAACATAAGAACTAGGATGATCAGTAGGGGAAGAAAGGGATAAAGAAAGGGGGGGTAATCAGAAGGGGGAATGAAACATGAGAGACTATGGACTATGAGAAACAAACTGAGGGCCTCAGAGGGGAGAGGGGTGGGGAAATGGGATAGGCTGGTGATGGGTAGTAAGGAGGGCACGTATTGCATGGTGCTCTGGGTGTTATACACAACTAATGAATCATCGAACCTTACATCCGAAACCAGGGATGTACTGTATGGTGACTAACATAATAAGAAATCATTAAAAAAAAAGTTAAAAATTGAGCTACCCTATGATCCAGCCATTGTACTACTGGGTATTTACTCCAAAGATACAGACATAGTGAAGAGAAGGGCCATATGCACCCCAATGTTCATAGCAGCATTGTCCACAATAGCTAAATCATGGAAGGAGCCGAGAAGCCCTTCAACAGATGACTGGATTAAGAAGATGTGGTCCATATATACAATGGAATATTACTCAGCCATCAGAAAGAACGATTACACAACATTTGCAGCAACATGGATGGGACTGGAGGAGATTATGCTAAACGAAATAAGTCAAGCAGAGAAAGACATTTATCATATGGTTTCACTCATTTATGGAACATAAGAAATAGCAGGAAGATCGGTAGGAGAAGGAAGGGAAGAATGAAAGGGGGGTGAACAGAAGGGAGAATGAACCATGAGAGACTGTGGACTCTGGGAACAAACTGAGGGCTTCAGAGGGAGGGGGGGATTGGGATAGGCTGGTGATGGGTATTAAGGAGGGCATATATTCGCAGTGCACTGGGTGGTACATGCAAATAATGACACATGGAACACTACATCAGAAACAAAGATATACTGTATGGTGACTAACATAACATAATAAAAAATTATTATTAAAAAATAAAAATAAAATCATGAATGAAAGGGGACAGATCATGACCAACACCAAGGAAATAGAGACAATTGTTAGAAATTATTACCAGCAGCTCTATGCCAACAAACTAAGAATTCTGGAAGACATGGATTCATTTCTGGAAACTTATAAACTACCATGACCAAAACAGGAAGAATAGACAATCTGAACAGATCAATAACCAGCAAGGAAATTGAAGCAGTCATCAAAAACCTTCCAAAAAACAAGAAGAGTCTGGGCCCAGATGGCTTCCCAGGGGAATTCTACCAAAGATTTAAAGAAGAAATCATACCTACTCTACTGAATCTGTTTCAAAAAATAGAAATGGAAAAAAAACTTCCAAACTCATTCTATGAGGCCAGAATTACCCTGATCCCAAAACCAGACAACGATCTCATCAAAAAGGAGAATTACAGACCAATATCTGATGAACATGGATGCCAAATATTCACCAAGATACTAACCAATAGGATTCAACAGTACATTAAAAGAATTATTCACCATGACCTGGTGGGATTTATTCCTGGGAGGCAAGGGTAGTTCAACATTCACAAATCAATCAACACGATAGAGCACATTAATGAAAGAAGAGACAAGAACCATATGATCCTCTCAATAGATGCAGAAAAAGCATTTGAGAAAATATAGCATTCTTTCCTGATTATAACTCTTCAAAACATACAGATAGAGGGAAAATACATCAAGATCATAAAAGTCATCTACAAAAAGCCCACAGCGAATAGCATTCTCAATGGAGAAAAGCTGAGATCTTTTCTCTTAAAGTCAGGAACACAACAGGGATGCCCACTCTCACCATTATTGTTCAACAAAGTACTAGATGTCCTAGCCTCAGCAATTGGACAATAAAAAGAAATAAAAGGCATTCAAATTGGCAAAGAAGAAGTCAAACTCTTTCTCTTTGCGATGACATGATACTTTATGTGAAAAATCCAAAAGACTCCACCCCCAAATTACTGGAACTCAAATAGCAATCCAGCAACACGGCAGGATAAAAAAAATCAATGCACAGGTATCAGTTGCATTTCTATACACTAGCAATGTGATGGAAGAAAGAGCAACTAAGGGATCAATTCCATTTACAATAGCACCAAAAACCATAAAATACATAGGAAGAAACCAAACCAAAGAGGAAAGTATCTGTATTCTAGAAACTACAGAACACTTATGAAAGAAATTGAGGAAGACAGAAAGAGATGGAAAAACATTCCATGCTCATGGACTGGAAGAACAAACATTGTTAAAATATCTATGCTGCCCAGGGCAATCTACACATTCAATGCAATCCATATCAAAATACCATCAACATTTTTCAAAGAGCTGGAACAAACAATCCTAATATTAGTATGGAACCATAGAAGACCCCAAATAGTCAAAGTAATGTGGAAAAAGAAAACCAAAGCTGGTGGCATCACAATGTCAGACTTCAAGCTCTATTACAAAGCTGTAATCATCAGGACAGTAGGATACTGGTACAAAAACAGACACATAGGTCAATGGAACAGAATAGAGAACCCAGAAATGGACCCTCAACTCTATGGTCAACTAATCTTCGACAATCAGGAAAGAATATTCAATGGAAAAAAGACAGCCCTTTCAATAAATGATGTTGGGAAAGTCGGACAGCCACATGCAGAAGAGTCAAACTGGACCATTCTCTTACACCATACACAAAGATAAACTCAAAATGGATGAAAGACCTCAATGTGAGACAGGAATCATCAAAATCCTAGAGGAGAACACAGACAGTAACATCTTTGATCTTGGCTACAGCAACTTCTTGCAAGACACAACTTTAAAGGCAAGAAAAACAAAAGCAAAAATGAATTATTGGGACATCATAAAGATAAAAAGCTTCTGCACAGGAAAGCAGTCAACAAAACTAAAAGGCAACCCACGGAATGGGAAAAGATATTTGCAAATGACATTACAGATAAAGGGCTGGTATCAAAGATCTATAAGGAACTTCTCAAACTCAACACCCAAAAAAACAAAGAATCCAGTTAAGAAATGGGCAGAAGACATGAACGGACACTTCTCCAAAGATGACATACAAATGGCCAACAGACACATGAAAAAATATTCCACATCACTTGGCATCAGGGAAATACAAATCAAAACTACAATGAGATACCACCTTACACCAGTTTGAATGGTTAAACTAACAAGACAGGAAATACCCAATGTTGGTGAGGATGTGGAGAAAGGGGAACCCTCTTCTACTGTTGGCGGGAATGCAAGCTGGTATAGCCACTCTGCAAAACATGACGGAGTTTCCTCAAGACATTAAACAAAGAGCTACACTACAACTCAGCAATTGCACTACTAGGTATTTACCCCCAAAGATACAGGTGGGTAACAACTTCTTTGACTTTCACTGGAGCAACTTCTTACTAGACACATCTCCAGAGGCAAGGGGAAGAAAAGCAAAAATATACTATTGGGACTTCATCAAGATAAAAAGCTTCTGCACAGTGAAGGAAACTATCAACAAAACTTAAAGGCAGATAATGGAATTGGAGAAAATATTTGCAAATGACATATCTGATAAAGGGTTAACAACCAAAATCTGTAAAGAACTTATCAAATTCAATACCAGGGGAAAGGACGCAGGGTTTGAAACATGGTGGATGACATGGACCAGCAACAAACTACTAACACTGCAGAAGAGTCCCTGGATCTCATCAGGCTCAGCATGGATGAGCGAATTTATGTGAAAATGAGAAATGACAGAGAGCTTCAAAGCAGATTACGTGTTTATGATCAGCATTTAAATATGATGTGGAGGAAACGGTGACCACTATAGAAATTGATGAGAAAACATGTGAAGCAATATATAAATCAACAAAATGCAATATTCTGATGCTTTTTGTCTGGGGAGATGGTGTTGTACTAGTTGTCCCAACATTAAGAGTTGACTGAAACAAGGAATTTATCATGTATGGAATATAGAAGACTTTGTATGACCGCCTCTTTAAAAGTAGAAGACATTCAAAATAGAAACCTGTGTAAATTTTGATATAAGAAATGACCAAGGATTCTTCCACTACTGAAATGCCTTAATTTGCAGATAACTCAAAAATTCTTAATCTGAAGGGCATTTCAATTTTTTTCCAACTGTTTAAATAAATGTGATCACCAAGACACAGAACTCTTTTTTCAAGAATTAATTGGCTCTGCTGTTTTCTCAGACAATTTCTTATTTTTTTCCTTTAAATTTGATGTTTCCTTTTTTGAAACAAAACAAAACAAAACTCAACACTCAGAAAACAAAGAATCCAGTTAAGAAATGGGCAGAAGACATGAATAGACATTTTTCAAAGAAGACATCCAGATGGCTAACAGACACAGGAAACGATGCTCAACATCACTCATCATCAGGGAAATACAAATTAAAAACCATGATGAGATACCATCTCACGCCTGTCAGAATGACTAAAATCAACAACATGGGAAGCAACAGGTGTTGGCGAGGATGCTGAGAAAGGGGAACCCTCTCGTACTGTTGGTGGGAATGTAAGCTGGTGTAGCTACTCCGGAAAACAGTATGGAGGTTCCTCAAAAAGTTAAAAATAGAGCTACCTACAACCCAGCAATTGCACTACTAAGTATTTATCTGAAGGATGCAAACAGTGATTTTAAGGGGCACATGCACCCCGATGTTTATAGCAGCATTATCAATAATAGCCAAATTATGGAAAGAGTTCAGATGTCCATCGATGGATGAATGGATAAAGAAAATGTGGTAGATATATGCAATGGAATATTACTCAGCCGTTAGAAGAAATGAAATCTTTCCATTTTCAATGACATGGATGGAGCTAGAGAGTTTTATGCTAAGTAAAATAAGTCAGTCAGAGAAAGACAAATACCACATGATTTCACTCATATGTGGAATTTAAGAAAGAAAACAGATGAATATATGGGAAAGGGGAAAAATAAAAAAAAAGAAAAAAGAGAGGAAAACAAACCATAAGTGACTCTCAACAATAGAGAACAATCTGAGGGTTGATGGACAAGGTGGGTGAGGGTTGGGCTAGATGGGCTAGGGGGGCACTTGTGATGAGCAATGGGTGTTGTATGTAAGTGAAGAATCACTGAATTCTACTCCTGAAACCAATATTATACTATATGTTACCTTCCTAGATTTTAAATAAAAACTCAAAGAGAAAAAAAAAAGAACATTTGTTTATCAAAAAACACCACTGAGAGAATAAAAAGGAAGGCACAGATTGAGAAAATATATGTGCAGTAGATATAAACAAAAAGATGTTATAACCAGAATTATGTTTTTTAAAGATTTACAAATCAAAAGACAAACACCCCATTTTTTAAAATGGGCAAATACTTGAGAACAATTTCCAAAAGAGGATATCCAAATGGCCAATCATTGTATGAGAAAGCTTGCCTTCATCCATGTCTGAGTTCCAAACGTTGCAACCACAACCCACCTCTCCTGGTTTTGACCTATAAATTTATTTTTCCATCCTAGACCTGTCCTCTGAGATCTTGACCCACAGATTAGACTGCTCACTGGATGTCATGCGGGCAACTCAGAATAAAATGCTCAAAGGTGAATTCATTATCCTCACACTCACAATTCATTTCTCAAATTTTTTCTGTAACTCTAAATGGTACCTCCTTCTGTTTAGTTACACCTGCAAGAAATCCAAGAGTCACCTGCTGGTTCACCTTCTATATCCATTCTCCTCTTCATCTTTAATAATAGAATCCCAAAACTGAGGGTTTTAGAGGGGTGGGGGGTGGGGGATGGGTTAGCCCATTGATGGGTAGTAAGGAGGGCACATATTGCATGGAGCACTGGGTGTTATACGCAAATAATGAATCATGGAACACTACATCAAAAACTAAGGATGTACTGTATGGTGACTAACATAATAAAAAATTAAATAAAAAATTAAATTATCAAAAAACACAATAGAATCCCACATCATGTTTTATTTATGTGTGAATTAGTTTATGTATTTATAATATAATGAACACTCTAACACAAGAACTACATATATCTAATAATTTATATCTCTCGACTGCACCCTGACCCTCTTTTCTGCATCATCCTGTCCCCACACGTCCCCACTGGTGGTAAGTGCTATTCTGCATTTTTATTTTTAATCCCCTTGCATCATGGATAAGTAGGGAGGGAGGTTCACAGAGATTATGCCTAACCAACATTGTTCAGTTTTGTTTGTATATAGTCCTTCTACAAATGGTATTATACTGTACATTTTTTTCTAGGACTTGTTTTTTTCACTCACCATTGTTACAAAGACTTAGCAAGGTTGCCACCATTAATTGTGGGGCACTTCCTTTCCCTGGCACTACCATTTCATGGTGTGGCTACACCATAATTTATGTTATCTGCTCCCACAAATGGGCATCTTAATGTTTTCAATTTTTTGCTACAATGAACAATGTTGATATGGACATCCTTGCACATGTCTCCTGAGGCTCGTGTGCAAGAATTTTCCAGGCTCTGTTCATAGGGGTTAAAGTGTGCAAATATTCAACCAACCAAAGTCATCTCAAGTTGTTTTCCCAGTAGTTGCTCTAAATTACACTCGCTTAACCCCCAACAATGGATCCACTTCTATGTTTGGTAATGTCAAATATCTTAATTTTGATCAATGAAGTGGCTATAAAATTCTCATAATGTGGTTTTCATTTTCCCGATTAATAGAAATTAGGGATTGCTTCATATATTTATTTATAGGCTAAAAGCTTTTCCTCTTTTCAGAATTGCATATCATGTCTTTTGTCCTTTTTCTACTGAATAAAAATGTTTATATTTTCTGGGTCTGTAAAAGTTCTTTATCCTTTGTTCTAATCCCTTGTCAATTATATATATATTACAATGATTATTTCACAGCTCGTGACTTTTTTCACTTTCTTAAAGGCATATTTGAATGACAACATTTAATTTTAATGACGGATCTGAGACCTGTCTAGATGGAGCTCATTTTCATTTCCACGTGTTTGGCCTGGGTCAGGGCAGTTGTCTGAGACCCACTGAAAATTGGTCTGACATCATGGGCAGTGGCAAAGGTCAGGTATTTAAGAAGGCTCGCCACCTGCTAGTGGGGGGAAGGTGAGAGCAGATCCCGGTTAGCTTAAGTGAAGAGCACTGTATGAGACATCTCTTCTAGATATTACATCAGTTCTCTGGATGGCTGATAGAGCAAAGGGTTTGGGACAGTTTCACATTCCATAGCATGGCTCTGGAGCCCCTTGGGAAGGAGCTGTCTGAAGAAGAAACAATGAGGCAAAGGGGGGAGTATGGGCCAAAATGTCTGAGAGTGATGTAGTCCTACCCCTCTGTTGGACTTCTGCCCACTCTATATTGACGCTTTCAGTTTTTGAGATCTTCAAATGCCTCTCCCTCCCTCCTTCACTCTACTCACCACACTCTTATCACAAAGCCAAACTAGCCCTTGAATTCCCCCTGGTGGAAAGAGTATGACAGTAAACCTTGAAATTTTTTAATTACTTTATTCGTTTACCTTAACTGTAAAATCACTTCAGTTCCTAACATGGGATGAAGGCAGACGAAAAGGTGATTAAATGTGAGCTCAATGTGATGGCTCTTTGGAACAATGTTTATAGCAGTAAAGTCCGCAATAGCCAAACTATGCAAAGAGCCCAGATGTTCATCGAGAGCTGAATGAATAAAAAATATGTGGTTTGCGTCCACAGTGGAATATTACTTAGCCATCAAAAAGAACGAAATCTTGCCATTTGCAACAACATGGATGGAGCTAGAGGGTATGATGCTAAGTGAAATATGTCAGTCAGAGAGAGACAAATACCATATGATTTCACTCATACGTGGAATTTAAGAACAAAACAGGAACATAGGGGAAGGGAAGGAAAAATACAGTAATATAATAACAGAGAAGGAGGCAAACCATAAGAGACTCTTAACTATAGGGAACAAACTGAGGGTAGCTGGAGGGGAGAGGGGTGAAGGGATGGGGCAACTGGGGGATGGGCATTAAGGAGGGCATTTGATGGAATGAGCACTGGGTGTTATATGCAACCGAGGAATCACTAAATTCTACCTCTGAAACCAACAACACACTAAATGTTAACTAAATTGAATTTAAATAATTTTTTTTAAAGAAGCAGGCAGAACACTAAGGGGCAGGGGTTAGATACGGAGAGGTGATATTCTTTTTATAAATCTTATAGAAACCTTGTTATATAAATGTGAATACTTGAATATGCTAATTGTCAATGAGGCATAAGTTGGTGGAAAAAAGAAGAAAAGTGAAATGAATTGACGCCAGTGGCCCCAGAAGGTGGGAAATGTAAACAAGACGTATTTGGAGAAAAAGGGATGAGGAGGATAAACCAAAGGAAGAAACAGAAAAAGAATCTAAGAAAAATCAGGGTCATTAGTTCCGTGGGGGAAGACAGGTGTTCGGAGCCACACATACGGGTCCTCCTGGGGTGGAGCACTGCCAGGCCCGGATTGGAGCCCGTGTCCACCATTCACAGGGGCAACATAGCCAGATCAGGAAGGTCAGACCAGCTGTTTGAGGTCAGGCCTCGCCCAAGACCCTGGGAAAATCCCCAGGCTGGGGTCCATAAGGATCTGCTCTGTGGTTTCAAAAACTCAACTTTTTTTTTTAATCAAAATTAACAATTTATTGCCTATTACTAATTTTTTAAAAATATTTTTATTATATTATGTTAGTCACCATATAGTACATCCCTGGTTTTTGATGTAAAGTTCGATGATTCATTAGTTGCGTATAACACCCAGTGCTCCATGCAATACGTGCCCTCCTTACTACCCATCACCAGCCTATCCCATTCCCCCACCCCCTTCCCTCTGAAGCCCTCAGTTTGTTTTTCAGAGTCCGTAGTCTCTCATGCTTCATTCCCCCTTCTGATTACTACCCCCTTCTTTATCAAAAATCACTTTCTTGATTCATCCCTGAATAAGGAATCTGGGGATTCAATTCAAGCAAAAACCCACACGAGACTAGGTAAATGAAAATCCCACTATTTGACAATTCACCCCGCTGTCAGTAGAGGGCACCCCGCCCAAGGAAGACGGAATTCAGATGCGCAACTTGTTCCCCAAACCAAGGAATCAAGTCAGTTGGGTTATGGGGTAAACTGTTTTCTTTCCTTTTTTCTTTCTCTTTTTCAGATCTAGAAGAGTTTATTTTGGAGAAGGACTGTTTTATTTTCTATTTATCTTTGTACATTTTACAAGAGCTGTACTATGAACATATATTACTTTGATCAGGAAAAAAAGGTTATTTGAAAATAAAATTCGTTCAACTTTCTAGTCAAATAGTACAGAAAATTATAGGTATTTGCCATATGGAAAATATTAATTGTTGTATCATCTCAGTAGAAGAAATATGAGTCTTCTTGGCACTAGTCTTTCAGCTTCTCTGTGCATTTGACACTGTGTAATAAAACTTGGGGGAGTATCTTGAATATAAAATTGAGAAAAGTTCTGGGAGGAAAAAAAGAAAAAATCTATAAATTCAAGGACCACATCTACCTAAATATTAGAACCAGTCTCTCAGATACCCTTACTCTTAGGTGTTGATGAGTAAATGTTGAAAAATTCTTATTCTTGAAGTATTTGTTCAAACATTCCCTTCTGATTACATAAAATCTTCTAACATTTCCATGACAGAACACAGAATACCAGGTACTATTGTCACTTACCAAATTACCCCAAAACGTAGCATCATACAACAACCGTTTCAGTTTGCTCACGGTTTGGGGGTCATAAATTCAGGAAGGGCTCACCTGGGCAGTTGTCACTTGGGATGTCCCATGCAGTTGCACTCAGATGTCGGCCGGCTCGATATGCAAGATGGCTCACTCACATGGCTGCAGCCTCTCCAGCAAGACGGTCTCAGGGTCGTTAGACTTCTCACATGGCAGCTCTGCACAGCTCCAGGCTCCCAGCTTGAGCAGCCCAGCAAACCAGGCAGAAGCTGGGTCCCTTTTCATGATCTAACCCCAGTCCCGCTGCATGGCTTCATGCAGGCTGAGCTGGCTGGTCCCACAGTGTGTTGCTCCAGTTGTCTTCGTCCGGGGGGGCATTGAGGACTCTGCTGAGGCCTGATCTCCACTCACCTACCCCATGTGGGGCTGAGGGGCTTCTCCCTTTCCCTAAACAGAAACTTTAAAAATAATAAGCAGACGCTATCTTCAAGGAGAGGTTTCTGACAGGTTCTGCCATATTGCCTGTACCCCGAGAAGGCTGACCCACAGGGTGGGAGAAGTTTTAGCTGAACACAGAGCTGCTGCTCCATTTCCTCAGTCTCCCCTGAAAGCTGGGGAGCAAGAACAAATTCTTGTGAGTGGAGGTGAGGGAAGGTCTTCTGTACAAATTCTGGGTTTCGTTCTAAAACAGAAGAGGCTTGTCCTCTCCTCTTTTCCTCCTTCCTGACTGGAGCCAGGACACCATCTTTGACTGGGGGCTGGGATCCGTGTGTTGAAGATATCAGGATGACACGTGAAAGACTGGGTCCCTGGTGGGTGTGGATGTGCTGGCCCAGAAACACCACCCACTTGGATCTTTGAGCAAGTGAGAAACAGACCATCTTATTTAGGCCAGGATCATGTTGGGTCTCTATTCCAGCTGCCAGACTGACACCCCGTTAGATAAAGGTCCTCTGCTTTTTAATACAGGTGTGCGGGGCATTTCCTGGGAAAAGGCAAACATATCCTTGGGTATGTGCCTTAGGCAATGGTCACAAGAATGAGTCCCTTCTCCTTCCCTTAGAAAGAAAGAACACTAGGAATAACATCAAAAAAAAAAAGAAGAAGAAGAAGGAAAAATAACATCAAATGGGTATCAGTCAGACGGTGCCAGGCCCTGACTTTTCCTGGAGGGTCTCCCACAACAATGCACCAGCAGGCAGAGAGTCTAGGAAGGACGTGGGGTAATCACTGTCAAAAACAGTGGGTGCCTGGGTGGCTCAGTTGGTCAGGCAGCTGACTCTTGGTTTCAGCTCAGGTCATGATCTCAGGGTCCTGGGATGGAGCCCTAACTAGGTCTCCGTGCTCAGTGGGGGGATATGCTTGTGGATTCTCTCACTCTGTCCCTCCCCGCCCCCCGCTGTTTGTGCTCTCCCTCTCTGTCTCTCTCTCAAATAAATAAATCTTTTCTTAAAAAAACACTTACAGAAAAATAATCTGCTCCCTTGTCAATAAGCATTTCTGGGGTTAAGTGGCCTTTAAGAATTTCAGTTGTTACGTGTGACTCTGGGAAAGCCTCGCCCCCGTAAGCACATTGGCCATGCTTCTCACAGGGTCCACTAGGATTAGGGCCAGAGGAGGCTTAAACTCTGCCCCTCTCCAGGTTAGGGTTCCTAATGCACTCCTCAAAATCTCCCCACCATCCTGCCCTCTCAAATCCTCTCCGTCACTGTCACAAGTTCAGTCTCCCCGGCCCAGAGTGGGCCAGAGGTCCTGGAACCTCCCACACAATCACTGCCTTCTTCCTTAGCCAGAGGAATCATGATCTGCTTCTGCGGAACGGTTACTTTTTCAGCAGACTGGTATGTCTGTGTGACCCGGTTCTGGCCAGGGAGCTATAATCAGGCTGTTTGCCGGCTTCCAGGAAGGGAGCAGTGGCAGCAGGAATTCACCTTTTGCCCTTCTTCCTTTCTCTTTGTTCCTGCCTCAAATGTAAGCAGTATGGCCAGAGCTCCCACAGCCAAACAGTAACATCTAGGACAGAAGCTTCCTGCTAAGGAGTTAGACAGAGAGACAGAAGACGCAGGAGTTGTCCTGGAGCCCTGTACCACCTAGCTCTCACTTACATAAGACACTGTGACGAGAGCTTTCTGCTGTATGCAGCTGAATCTAATTCAACATCCTGTCTTACCATTTTGGTATAAAGAGCCAGATTTCAAGTAAGCTGAAGGGACAGTGGGACAGAGAGTAACAGCCTCAGGACCACCCACCCAGGCCCCTTTCTCTCAACGGCTATGCTTGTACCCACTCTGCTTCCTCCCACCGTAAGGTGGGATCAAAAATGAAACCGGGACAAAGAGAGCACCAAAAACAGGGATTTCTCGAGGACTTGGATGGTTGCCTTCACAACCACCCCAAAGGGAGGCACTATTGTCCCTGCCTCACATGAAGAGGCTCTGGCAGGACAAATGGCAGGTCCAGTGTCCGACATAAAGGCAGTGAGAGAGCTGGGTCCAGAGTAGGTCCTTCACATGACAGGCCTGGTCTCTGTGCCTCAGAACAAAAGAGGTGGGGCTCCCCCCTCCCCTCCCCTCTGCTCCAAGTATAAACTCTGACTTGCCCAGGTTAGACAGAGGGTGGATGGGACAACGGATGGAGGTTCAAGGGCCCCACTGGATACAAACCACTGATCTCTACAGAAATCCTGTCAGGAAGCCTGAAACCCAGCATTTGTTGAAGATTATGAAGAAAGAGGGTAAATGAGGAAAATCAGGGTGAAGGTAAATATTTGACATGCTTATGAAACAATGTGTAGAGTTTTAAGTGTTCAACTCATATAAAGCCAAATAAATATTTCTGTAACTTCATGCATTTTATTGACGAATAAATGTTTTATTTATTTATGCAAGAAAGAAACCTGGTAGGTATAAACAGAGATGAGGGACATGTGGAAGTGTGAATGTTTTTATTATTATCTGCTTCCTGATTTTCTAAAGTGAACATGTATTGCTTTTGTAATAAGAAAAAAGTAAATTATACTTTTCATGGTTTTTTATTATTTTTTTAAGATTTTATTTACTTGACACAAAGAGAAAGGGAGGGAGAGAGCACAAGCAGGGGGAGCTGCAGGCAAGGGAGAAGCAGGCTCCCTGCTAAGCAAGGAGCCCAATGTGGGGCTCGATCCCAGGACCCTGGGATCATGACCTGAGCCAAAGGCAGCCACCCAACCGACTGAGCCACCCAGGTGCCCCTACTTTTCATTTTAAAAGGGCGTTGTATCTAACATTAAACACAGACCCCTCCAGCCCAGCCAAGGCCCCAGTCTCAGCCCCTGCTCCCACCCTCGGTCCCCTACTGTACCCTGGTCCCCATGTCCCCCTCCTAGCCCTTGCCCCTCAGCCCTGACAGGATTCCTAGCTCACCCAGGTGGGTCAGCTCGGGGAGAGCATGGTCAAGGACTCCACCCATTTGTCCACACCAAAGGTGACTCACCTCACAAGTGAGACTCCACCAGGGTGATCCAGAAAAGAGAGAAGACTGTGAAAAAGAAATAATAGATCCAAAATGGAGTCACTTGGGCTAAACCCATGGGACCAAACAGGGTTTCATACCTAACTGGATTGCAGTTTCAATCTCCCCCAGGAATGTAGTTTCAACCAGTTTGGAATTTCCTAGTCAGCACTGATGAGGTAATCCACCTAAGACCCCTTTGTTCCCCAAAGGGAGGTGACCTTATCCAAAATAACAATTTTTTTTTTTTCTGTTTATGACTTCCTTGTCCTGCCTTTAAAAACCTTCCCTTTCTGTAGCCCTTTAGAACTCCTTTCTACTTCTTAGACAGGATGCTGCCTGATCATGAACCGTTCAATAAGGCCAATTAGATCTTTAAAATTTACTTGAATATTTGTTATTTAACAACAGCAAAGGCCAAGAGACTGGTGGAGGGAAGACTCATGGAGGGAAGGCGGAAACAATGGTTCTCGGGAACCAGGAGCAGGAAGTGGAGGAAGGGCTGCAGGACAAGGCAGAGGCAGAAGTGCCAAGGCCAAGCCAGAGAAGTGGTGTCCTGGTGTGAGCAGCAGCTGTTCCCACAAGCACACTGCCTCCCTGCAGGGCCTGCATTCGGTATTTCTACAAGCTTTGCATCCCGGGAGGATCATGGCTCTTCAAGGAGAGCAGCCACGTACACATGAACCACAATAGCAGATGATTTGACCGGGCAAACCTGGCCTGAGGACCTACATCAGAAGGAGGAGAAACAGGACACAGAGACCCCTGAAAGTTCTCTTTGCTTCAGGAGAAACCGGAGAAATCAGCCAGTATCTTCGAAGAGCAGCACCTCCTCTGAAATCTCTCTGGGCGGGCGGCGGAGGGGGGGGGGGAGTTCTTCCCCCGCCCAGCCCACCACCTCAGGCAGACCTTGCTGCTGCTTGGCCAGGAAGTCCGGCCCCATCCACCACCCTGGGGCTTGATGGAGGGGAGACCAGAGTACAGAGGAGACTGAGGAGGCATCCCTGAGGAAGCAGTAAAGGATAGAAAGGGGACAGTCCAGGGGGCGCTTGGGTGGAGCAGTCGTTAAGCGTCTGCCTTCAGCTCAGGGCGTGATCCCAGCGTTCTGGAATCCCAGAACGCTGGGATCACGCCCCACATCAGGCTTCTCCGCTGGGAGCCTACTTCTTTCTCTCCCACTCCCCCTGCTTATGTTCCCTCTCTCGCTGTCTGTCTCTGTCAAATAAATAAATAAAAGCTTTAAAAAAAAAAAAAGAAAGAAAGGGGACAGTCCAGTGTTAGGTGGTAGTTAACAGCTTGGGCCCCGTTCGAATCCACCACTCCACGCCAACCAGGTGTGTGGCCTTGGGCAAAGGAACCTCTCTGCGCCCATCTCCTCACCTGTAAAACAGGAGTTCTTACCACTCACAACCGCTTTGAGGATTAAATGAGTTCATGTTAACCACAGAGCTCTCAGAACAATGTGCTTGGTGAGCAATTGTTGAATACATTTAGTGCTAAGAACATGGAGTTTGGCAGCCAAAGTACTCCTGGCCCAGTGTGTCACTGGGCCTTTCCCTGTCTGCAAATCATGGATAACGACCATCTCCCTCCCCCAAAACAGGGTTAAATGACCCATCTAGGAGCACATGGGAAGACAAAACTAGCTCTACAAAAATCTGGAAGATTAAAGTGAATGTCTGACCCCGGTTCCCTTAGCACACTCAGCATTCCCCACTCAGCCTAGGAGAAGGGAGGCCGGACCCGCTCCCTCCACAGTTCACATGTGAGAAGCTCCAGAATAGTATTGGTGAACAAAGTCACCTACCCAGGATTTCCAAACCCACTAATGCATCATCAAAAAAAGAAAGAACAGAGAACAGAAACTCTCAGCATGTGTTTCACATGATGTCAGTCTCAGGAACTGCTGGCCAGCTGTGTGTGTGTTCTAGGCGGCAGTACAAAAGGCATTCTCACTGGGATCACGGTCAGGACTGTGCGAGCCACTCACTGACAGTGCTCACCCTGGTATCAGCTCTGCATCCTGGAGCTCAGGGGCAGGCCCAGGAAATGTGGCACCCAGCACACAGCACCCACTTTGTCAGGGACGGCCTGGGTCCTCCCAGACCAGGCCTGCAGGCTGACAGCAAGCTCAAGTCCATCAAGGGCTCACAGCCCAACTCCAGAGATTAGCAGCAGGGACGCTAGCCATGGACCACCTCCCCCCACCTCCAGGCCTGGCCTTTCTCTCACACCCAGCCCCTCCCAGCTCCCGGCTTCCGGTCATCTGCTTTCCTCCCTTTAGCTGATCCACTTCCTCTTGCCATCCAGGCCTCTGCCTCAGCCCTTGTTCTCCCTTTTTCTTTCTTCCTCTACCCTTCACCGCCTTCTCCACCCTCTCCTCCTGTTCCAGGAGACATAAACACACACACACAGTTTTTCAGACAATTCAGCCTTTATTTTTGAAAATAATTCTGTAGCTTCAACTTTCTTCCATGAACTGAGGTCAGCCCAGAAGCAAAAACAAACACGCTGCTCTCCAACCTGCCATCCTCATCCTAATCTGAGCAGACAAGGGAATGCCCGGGGGGATAGGGGAGGAAGGCAGGAGCCATCCTGTCTCCACTGCTCCACCTCATCCTGAGAGGGCCGCTGGATGCCTCAACCTTCAGGGAGGAGCCTGTGCACCAAACCCCTGGGGAAAAAGGACAAGAGGAGCAATCTCTCTTCCACAAAGCCAGCGTGATACCTCCTACAACAAAAGGGAAGGGATCAATTTTTAGAAAGGCCAGGACCCAGGGACAGAGTCTGTTTCTTTGAGGCAGGATGAGGGAGGAGTGTCCCAGCACACCAAGGCTTTCTCCTTACCACGTTTCCCCCCCACTTCTGGAAATAAGCTGAGAAGTTTTGCTCTCCCCCTTCCACTTTCCATCCTAGAATCACAAACTGCTAAGCTGCAAGGAAGGAAGAGCAGAGAGGTGGTCAGGGATAAGGAAAGCGGTAGAAGAGAAATAGGGGTGGGTGGCGGTAAACCCTGAAAGCCCAATAGCTCCACCCAGATTCTGATGATGACACCCCTTTGGTTAGTCTCATTTTGGCCACAGATAAGTCCCCTTTTCAAATAACCCAACAACCCCTCAAACTGGGGGAAGGTGGGAATGGGGAGCAGATACAGGAGGTGAGCTCATACCTTGGCTGGAAGAGCCAGGACACGGGAAAGAGAGCAGGTCAAGAGAGCTAAAGCTGCAGATGCTCTGGGAGAAAACCTGGAACATGGAAGTCTGTGGCCCCAACATGCCCAAGTGTCCCCTTACCACACAGTGGTTTCCTGCTTAATACCGCCCAACATACCCCTGAAAGGTTCCCCTGATTTGACCCCCTTGAGAACAGGAGAATGGCCCTCACCTTACCCTCTGTGCTCTTGAATGCCATTCGAAAAAGAAAAAAAAGAAGAAAGAAGAAAGAAAGAAAGAAAGAAAGAAAGAAAGAAAGAAAGAAAGAAAGAAAAGAAAGAAAAAAGAAAGAAAGAAAAAAGAAAAAGAAAAGGTAAGTGTACCCAAGAGAGACACACAGAGAGGACGATGCAGCCCAGGGACACGGTCCCATCTCAGCCCGTGATACGGCAAGGAAGGAGCCTGGAGGGACAGGCAGGCGCAGCTAATTCCAGCTAGGATCATAGCCATCCCAGGTCTGCGGAGGGGCCAGGTGGACGCGGCGACCCCGGAACAGGAAGCTGACGATGCCCCGGTAGCCGGCCCTGGGGACTCCGGACTTGAGGTCGTCCATGACTCCCAGGGCTTTGGCAAAGGCCTTGAAGCTGTCCCTGCCGGTGTACTGCACCCGCACCTCCCCCAGCTCGTTCCGCTCACTGGTCCTCACTTTCTCCACCTGTAGCAGGGGAGCCCCATAGACGCGGGCGAGGAAATCTCTGTCATAGGTCTCCTGCCGCAGGTAGGACAGGTCCAGCTGGGTGAAGGGCACGAAGTGCTGGTTCAGCTTGATGAATTTGAGGTGCTGGTCAAAGAACTGCCCGTGGCTCACGCCCTTGCGGCCAAAGGTCATGGTTCTGGAGATCTCGGGCCGCACGCAGGCCCGGCCCTGCCGCTGCTCGGGCCTGCGCATCCAGTCGTCCCAGAAGGCCCTGGGCCACTTGGGCTCCAGCTCAGCCCAGAGCTCGGCCAGCAGCAGCCAACCCAGGCCCGGGAAGAAGTCCGTGCGGTAGAGCAGCTCGGGCTTGCTCGAGTCCACCATCTGCTCCTTGCCGTTGTCGTTCCAGGCGGACACACACCAGAGGGAGGGGTCGGCCCGCAGCAGCGGGTACGTGGCCTGAAAGTACTCGAAGAAGTCTGGTGCCACCTCCAGGTCGTCCTCCACCACCACGGCGGCCGGGAACTTGAAGCGGTGGAAGACCTGGCCCAGCGCCCAGCGGTAGTGGCGCGCGATCTTGTAGTAGCCCTGGAACTTGCGGTGGTCGGGGGGCACGGCGATGCTACTCAGGTCCGGCTGCCGAATGTGCGTGACGGCACTGCCGTACGACGCGATGACCTGCGCAGTCTCCTCGTGGCCGCAGTCCTGGCTGACGATGATGGGGAAGCGCTCGGCCGACGGCCGGTAGTGCAGCAGCTTGTCCAGGCAGCGCCGCACCGTGCTGCGGTCACACGCGATCACCAGGATGGGGATCACGACCGGCGCGGAGGACGCGGGCGCGCGTGGCGGGGCGGGCGCGGCGGCGGTGGGCGCCCTCCAGCGCTGGCTCCAGCGGGCATGATGCTCCCGGATCTGCTGCAGCAGCCCCCGCTGCCGCTCCAGCTCCACCTCCGCGTCCTCGGCCAGGCGGATCACCTCGCGGGTGAGGCCGGCAGGGTCGTCATCCAGGGCGCTGTCCGACGGCAGCCTGCCGGGCGACGGGCGCGTCCAGAAGAAGAGCAGCAGCAGGGCGTTCCAGGCCACGAAGAGGATGGCGCCCCACAGCACAAGCCCTGCAGACTGCTTCTTCAGCATCCTGGCCCCCGCGGGGCGGGCCGGCAGGGGTGGGGCGCGAGGCTGCCCTTGGCTGGCCTACTTCACGTCTTCAGCCCCAGGGACGCGCTCTCTGGCCTTCGGGATTAGGACGCAGCCATGCACCTGAGGACAGGACAGAGAAAACCGACCTTCATCACAAAGGCACGGGGCCATCCTGGGGGGGAGGTCTGGGGGCTGGAGGGGCTGCCAACAATAGGAGCAACAGTGGGGTAGGAAGGGCCAGGAGGTTGACCCCAGAGCTCTCTTAGAAAACAGCTGCCCATCTCCTAATCTGGGATACTTCCCCACTCCAGAATGAGTCCAGGAGTCCTCAGAAAAGCAATATGGTTTGAGGGCTTAGTAGAGAGGGATGCTATAAAGGAGGAAGCAAGGGAATTCTACTTTCCCTTCCATACCTGACAGACTTCAGTTCCATCTTCCATCCAGAGCTTAGGGGCAGGGCTGGAGGTGAGACCACCTGTCTCCCATTCCTCAAATCAAACTGCTCAAAGATTACTGACTTAAAAACTCTAATATCAGGGTGGCTCAGTCAGTGAAGCATCAACTCTTGGTATCAGCTCAGGTCAAGATCTCAGGGTCCTGAGATGGAGCAGGCAGGGGCTCTGGGCTCAGCGGGGAGCCTGCTAGAGTTTCCCTTCCTCTGCCTGTCCTGCCAGCTCACGAGCCAGTGTTCCCCTCTCTCTCAAATAAATAAATAAAATCTTTTAAAGAAATAAAAATAAAAACTCTAACATCACACCTCTAGGCTAAAGCCAGACCTTACCTAACAAGGAAGCCCTAGAGGAATTCCCACAAAGGTCAGGGGCAAAGCCAAGCTGCCCACCATTTATATGACTATTTAACATTCAGTTGAAGGAATCAACCGATGTGAATGGACTACAGAGGCAAAGGCAGAAGTGGAAAAAGCAGCATGACTATCTCTATTTGTTGATACTGTAAGAATATGCCTGAGAAACTCTAACAGAATTAATGATATAACAAACCCAAACAACTGAAGAATTGAGCAAAGTAGCAGGATATAAAAATTAACACGCACAAATCAATAACCTTCATATCCACAAATAATAACTCATTACAAGTCACAATAGATGAGAAAACCCTATTTATGACAGCCATAAAAATGGTAAACTATGTAAGAATACACTTATCAAGAAATATTCTAAACCTACAGGACAAGATTATGGTTCCTGAGAGACACAAAAGAGGACTTACATATCCTTGTTCTTGGTTAGGACATCTCAGCATCATCAGAAATCTCAATAAAAATACGTTTTTTGGGAGCTAGACAAACTGACAGTAATGTGATGGGCACTGGGTGTTACATGCAACGAATGAATCACTGAACATCACATCAAAAACTGATGCACTATATGCTGGCTAACTGAATTTAAATTTAAAAAAAAGAAAAAAAAGTACAAGATCATCTAGGAAAATAATGAAAACAAGGTGTGAAAGAGGGACTAGCCCTACCAGCCATTAAAATATTACACATTACAAAGCTTCTATAATTAAAACTATGTGATGCTAGTTGGTAAATACACAGATCATCCAAAGGAATACAATTTAAACTACAGAAAATAGACCCAAAACCATGTAGAAACCTAATATATGATACAGGTGAGACTTAAAATTACTAGGGCAAAAAAATGGTCTTATTAGTTGTTATAACAACTATATAGCTACTTGGAAAAACAAAATTAGATCTGTACAGAAGAAAAACTTCCAAGTGGATTAGAGATCTAAATATAAAAAATATAACTATACAAGTGCTAGAAGAAAATATGGGTCAATTCCTCTATAACCTGGGTGCAGAGAAAGGCTTTCTAAGTTGGATTCAAAATCAAGATGCAGTAATAAGTAAAACACTTTTGCATGATATAAACATCATTAGCCAAGTTAAAGACAAACTGGGAGAGAATAGTTGCTATATACATACAAATAAAAAGCCAATAGTCTAAGAGACAAAGAACTTTTAAACTGAGGGGGTAAAAAGCCAAAACTTGTCTTTAGACAAGGGCAACTCACAAAAAGATACTGAAATGGTCCTTAGACATATGAAAAGATACTCAATTTCACTTATAAGAAAAATGCAAATTAAAATATACTAAGATAAAATTTCTCATCCATCAGATGCAAAAATTCAAACAGTTGTCTTAACAGTGTCAAATGAAAAACAGAAGTTCTTAATTTTAATGATATTCTATTATCAAGGGTTTCATCTTTTACCGATCATGCTTTTCACATTGTATCTAAAGGGATCTTTGCCAAAATCAAACATATCCTTTCCTATGTTTTCTCTTTCAGGTTTTATAGTTCCAGGTTTATGGTTCATTTTGAGTTAATTTTTGTATATGGTGTGAGGTATGGAACTAATGTCCTTTTATACCAGTTTGGTAGTTTGTCAAAATACTAGACAGAGAGCGACCAAGTCCACTCTTAGATATAGACCCAAGGGAAATGAAAACATACGTTCACACAAAAACTATCTGGAATGTTTATAGCAGCTTCATTCATAATCACCAAAACCTGGGAAAACCCAATGACCATCAACAGAGGAGTACATATAAACAAACCGTGGCTTTCCTGTAAAATGGAGTAATATTCAAAGGAATAAACTATTGATACACACAACACATGGATGAATCTCAAATAATCATGTGATATGTGGATGACCGAAAGAAGAGCATATACACTGACTCCCCTTATATAAATCTCCAGAAAATACAAAATAATCTATAGTGACAGAACGCAGATCAGTGGTTGCCTAGGCATGGATGCAGTGAGGGAAGGTATTACAAAGGGACAGTAGGAAACTTTGCTATTATCTTGATTGGGGTAATAGTTTCATGGGTGTATACACACATACAAACTTATCAAACTGCACATTTTAAATATGTACACTTGACTCTATGTCAATTATACCTCAATTAAACTTTTTCTTTAAAAAAAGATATTACTGGGTCAAATGACAAAATTGGAATGTACACTCAATTAAAGTATCAATGTGGACTGACAAATAGCCATACTGTGGCTATGGAAAATAATATCCCAATTCTTAGCTAATTCAGACTGAAGTAATCAGGAGCAGACAGCCATGACAGATGCCACTTCTCAAATGGGTCAGAAAAAAAAATATCATGTATACATAGAGAGCAAGCAGATGTAGCAAAATGATAACAGAGTGAATCTGAGTAAAGGAATGAGTGTCCTTATACCATTTTAATTCTTGCATCTTTTTTATAAATTGAAATTATTTCCAAATAAACTTTCTTAAACTCAATATGGGGACGTGGCCCACAGCTCTGACTAGCTTTGTCCAATATGGCCCCAGTTAGGCAGATCAGTAGGGGCAACTGAAACAATCCATTTGTCCTGAACTCCTTAATCACTCAAATCCTTAATCACTCAACTCCTTAATCACTCATCACACACCTGCTCTCTGATAGGCTCTGGGAAGGGACCGGGACACACATCTTACTCCACCAGAACTCACTACTCGAAAGGATCTACCACATCCTCCAATTTCCAGACAGCTGACATTACCCACCATGCAACTCTCTCCCTGGCTTTCCTACTTCTAGTCTCCACTCTTCACACCTAAAGCTTCAGGTATGTGCCCTCTTGTGCCTGCTGCTCTGCCAGTTACCCTCTGCCTCACAAACGCCAAAATCTCAGGTTCCGGATCTCATCTCTGCACTTCTGGGCTCTTGAGAGCAGGCAGATCCAGTGTCAAAGGATCAAAGTGTTGATCCTGAAGGGTATCTAAAGGAACCTGGATTCTGTCTCCCTCCTGGGGAGACTCCCCCAGCCCCTGCCAGTACCAGTACCAGTACCAGTACCACCACCAACACCACCACCACCACCACCACCTGTCTTCCTCTGAGAAACCATCCACCCCCACAACTCCATAGTACCAATCTCCTCGAAAACTCAAGTCCATTTCCACTTTACTGTGTCATTAAATTCCCATGCTATATCAGTGCTCATATACAAATCAGAGTTTCCTAGAAGAGAGAGACAACAGATTTCTAGTTTCTTCCTCACTCCCCCTCAGGATATGGTCATTGTTGGATCTTTCCCTCCAATCTCCTGGCCAGGATTCCCCATGCCCTGAATTCCTGCCTCCTAACTGACTGGGCAGGAAAAGTCTTTAGATAAAGCGTTGGAGGAAGGAAAAAAGAGACTGAACTCCATCCTCTGAAATGCTATTCTCAAGGCTGGAGGAGCAGACCTGTCTCTGACTTATCAACAAGCCACCTCAGACCGGCAAGCTCTTAGACTGGTGGCAAAACCCAAGGAACCACATCCTCTCTACCCTGCAGATGACACGCCTTCACTGTTCTCCAGACATTAGGAACTAGTGGCCACATCCACTTCCGCCTAGAACCCTCCCCCCATCCTTCTAAGCCATGCAGATCAAAGCAATCTTCTCAATCTTTCAGAGGACTGGACTCTAAGCAAGTTTGTGAACATCAAGCGTGGCTGGATGGCCCACAGGAAACAGCTGTCCCAGTCCTGCCCAGGCCTCTACCTTAGGGCTCAGGCCCTCATTCTCCAGACCATGACCATTTTTTCTAAATTGTGAAACAGAATTTACTCCTCTTTCCATAGAGAACACAACATGTCTATTCCCAGGCCCCACTGCTTCTCTACACAGACTCAGAGTCCCAGTGCTGTTCCCTACTGCTTCTTCACATGCTCTCCAGGACGGATCCTCCTCTCTATATGGAAGTTAACGAATGGTGTGTGTGTGTACACAAGCACACGTGCTCTCCAGCAGCTGGCAGTGCCTGACGGATGATAAAGCCCCAAAGGCCAGCCCAGCCTTTGGCCAGCAAGCCAACACATTTATCGAGGAAGTACTGCTCTCCCCCCTACCATCAGGAGTAACAAGGGCAAGCCAAACAAATGCTTGGCACCACCCCACATTTTTTCACATCTCTGAAACTCAATCTTCTCACCTCTAAGATGGAAATCATAATAGAATACCTCACTGGACTGCTGTAAAGACTGGGTGAGATCATCTGTATCAGGTGTTTAGAATAGTGCCCAGCTGTGACATTAATGCTAGCCAGTCATTCCTCTGTCCCTTCTCTAGCTGGCTCTCTTTGTTCCACTCTACTAGATCCTTCTGGGCTACAAACACCTGAGCCTGCCTCAAGGCCTCTGCATGTGCCTGTACGACTGGTCTGTTCTTCCCTCCCCCCTTCACTTGGTGTGCTCTCACTCATGTCTCTGCCAGGGAAGATGTCAGACAATGTGAAGTCTACCTCTCCTTCACAATCATTGACCTCAGTGCAACTTCTTGCTCAAGATCTGTTAAATATCCTCAGCTACAAGCTATTCAAGGATGGGGACTAGCTCCCCCAGTGCAGTCAAGCTGTTGTGCTAGGATCTTTGACAATCAAGAGATTTGCCAATGACCTATAAAAAGTGATTTCTGTGTGGATGCCACTCACCCACAATCCCTAAACTGCAATTCCCAAGCCCCAATAGCACTGAAAAAGAGAAGTTTCCTACACTCATTTGGCAGTAAAACCTTTGGTGAAATCTGATGTGATCTAATGTAAGCCTATTTATAGTATTTATTATCCATTTAGTGTGACTATTTATACATTTGCCACAGAAATCAAGATGCTGGATTATGGTGTGCTGTTTCACACTTTACACTACATCATAAATGCACCAGATCATCTTTTTAAAATCCAAAAAATTATAAATTCTGAAACATATCCAGCCCCAAGCATTTCCGAATTATGAAAATCGAAGAGACAGTTACTCATTCACCGCCACAGTCCCATTTCAAGCCCTTGAACCTGAACTCTCTTTCCTTATGAGCTACTGTTTTAAGCCTGAACTCCTGATGTAGCTTCTCAGCTCGTCTACCTGTCACTAATCTTGCTTCCCCCTAAACAACCTTCCCAACAGCAACAGAGCATCCTTCTTTCTTGGAGTGCACAGCTGGTCAGACACTAACCTGCCTTAAAAACCATCTGGGCTACCACTGCCCACAGAATACAACTCAACTTCATTATGACACACGAGGCCTTCAGAACAAATTAACTCAAACATCCTTTTCCAAGCTCACCTCCAACCACTAATCTCTGAACCTCATTCTCTGGCTTCAGCAAGCTACTGATTTCCCCCAGTGAGTACACTTATATGCTGCAGTCTTTGCTCCAGCTGCTCCTTCACCCTGAAATACCACCTATGGACCCACTGTAGGCACTCGCACATCCTTTAGAGCCCAGTTTGGCAAATCCTTCCATAAGCTCCCAGGCAGAGCCAGGCCTTCCCACAACTACCCTCACACCACACTCTCTACACCTCCGGTTTCTCCCCTCCACACTGTAACAGAATCTGTGGCTGTGCTTATGTGGTTCTCACTTTACTCCTTAGGAAAAAAGCTCTATGACCTTTAACCCTATTACAGTGCTTGACACACATATGAAATTCAAGTGACTAGACGGCAGACTGCTTGCATTATTAGCTGAATCAGGGAGAAAGAAGACCAAACCAGCAGCATGAGAGTGAAGGATTATATTTTCCAAAGATGATCACCACATATCCCATCCCACAAGCTCTTCTTACAAAGATTTAATGCCATTCCTCCTACTAGAGGTGGGGGATGCAACGTCTATGTTCCCTCTCTTTGATCTGTGGCTACAGGGGAAGTGACCATGCACGATTTGCAAAACTAGTCCATGAAAGGCAATACAGTTTCCACCTGTTGCTCCTGAGATGCGTGGTCTTTGAATACGGCCACAGAGGTTGGAGGAAGCCCAAGCCACATGGACAGGACACCTAGAGGCATTCCGGCTCACAACCTAAGCTAGGGTTCTAGCCAAAAGCAAGCATCAACCACCAGACATGGGCAGAAGCCTTTCAGATGATCCCAGCCCTGGCCACATGGGGCTGCAACCTCATGAACAACCATGAGCAAGAACGACAGAGCTAAGAAAGGAATAAAATGATTCTGTTTTAAGCCATTAAGTTTTGAGGCGATGTGTAATATAACAATAAGTACCTCAAATAATGAGTAAAACAGAATCTAAGTACCCCTTGATAAGCACAAGGTCCTCTGTGCTCAAAGCCCCAAGTCCAAAATCTGAGGGTCTGCCTCTATTCATATTCCCTTCCTCACCAATAGCTATTATTGAACAATAAACATTAATGTTCAATAGCAGCCATTTATTCTCTCTCACAGTTTCAACAGGTCAGGAATTTGGAGAGTGGGGCAGAGCGCCTGACCTGTCTCTGCTTCATGATGTCTGGGATCTCAGCTGGAAGACTCAAAAGCCGAGAGCGGACTCTCCCTCAAAAGCTTATTCTGTCACATGTCTGCAGGCTGACGTTAGCACGATTAGATGAAGTGCTGGCTGCAGCACAGCCACGTAGCCTCTTCACGTGGCCTGGGTTTCCTCTGAACTTGATGGCTGGGTTCCAAAGATGAGTGTCCCAAGAAAGAGAATAAACCAGGTGAAACTGTATCTTTTTCATGATCCAGCCTTTTACTCATAGGTCAAAGGAATCGTGAACACCTGCCCACACTCAAAGGGAGAAAACCACAGATCCCACCACTGGTGGGTGGAGAACAATGTCCACTTGTAAAAACAAGTGGAATGGGGTATTTATGGGGTGACTGTTTGGGGAAAATATAATCTGCTACACCTTCCTTTTCTAAAATAGAACAATAGTCCTTAACACTGACCTGAGCTCCTGATGTTCTGTTATTAATGACATTTGCCCACAAGGCACAAATTCAAAACTAGTTCTGATTTGCTAGAGTTTCACACTCCTTTAGAGAAGTGACACAGCTGATCCACACCACCAAGTACAAGGACATCTGCACTGTGGTGAAAGGTGAGGAGTGAGCACTTTTAGTGTGTAAAACCCTCAGCCAAAACCCAGGAGGCTCTGAGCAGGTCCCACCAACTCCTGGGGGTCTCTGTTTCTTTCTCTGAAGGACTGCCTAGAAGCTGTAAGATCCCTTTCCAATACCCTGATTCCATGGTATTCTGCAGCCAGTCCCCCCTCTCTGGCAAAACTATTTCTTAAATGTCAAGAGAAGACCAGATAGTTAACTTCTCTTCATGAGCAAGAATGGAGAAGTCATACTTAGCTTCAAAAAAAGTATGGGAGTTAAAGTAATATTGACAGGCTTTCCCTTCTAGCTTTGTCTTGCTTACCATGTTAAAAAGCACTGCCTAAAAAATCCAAAGTACAGAATACACCTCAGATAATGGAGACCTAATTGAATTACTTTCTTGTTCATTATTAGACCTCTGCTAGACTCCTGCATCACGTATCAGGCTCCATACTTTCACAAGGACGGAAGAAATGAAAAGAAGTCAGAGAAGATACACTAAATAATTCAAGAGCTTAGAGAGTAAGACCTAGGAGGAAAGGGAGGCAGGTTATTCATCCTGAAAAAGAAAAGGCTGAAAGGAAGCATGAGGTTAGTGCAGCAAAAAGCCTGGGAAACCAGGTAACCTTGGGCTACCCGACCCACTTGGGCCTTGGTTCCCTTATTTGAACAGAAAAAGAATCGATTTGGATCTTCCCCAGGTTCCCTGGTTTCTGCTGATGAAAAGGATAGCGACAATTTCCCCAATGTCCCAAACAGGAAGTGAGTTTAAGGTGTCACATATGCCACTGAGGTTAAACATAACTACAGTGCTTTCTAACTCTGAGAAAAGGACACAGAAGTAGGAATCCAGAAGAGCTCAATGGTCTCCAGTAATGGGGTCAGACAGGGGTGATTCACCATGGGAGGCGGACTCAGGAGATGGAAGCATCTGAGAGAAAAGGCTCCATGGACTGAAAACTGTTACAAACGACAGAAAATAAAGCTGGATCTCTCAGCCAGTGAGGACCTAAAGCAAAGAGTAATTAAACAGGCCACAGGACAAGGGTTAACCAAGGTGGAGCCTCGCCCTGGAGGTCACTGTTCAGTACAGACGCAGATCAACTGGCCACACAGCCCTTCTGCTCCAGGTTATAAGATGGGAGGCCCTGTACGTCTCAGGAGCCCCCGACTCCACACACGTTAGCTAACAGGTAGGAAAGTTTTCTTCCCAATTGACATATTTTTCACATTGAGTCAATTCTTCCATGCGGCTGAGGAGAAAGAACCCTAGTAACTAGTGGAAAGGACGCCGGGGTGGGGTTTGGGGAAAGGCCACCGCCCCTTCCCGCTCCCCAAAACTTCTCCAGCAATCCCACCTCCTCTGGCCCCGCACCCACGTACGCCCTACCACCGAGTTTCACAACCGCCTCCCTCCCCGCGGAGCCCACCCTTCCTCCAACAGCTGGAGGCCCGGGATTCCGAGAACGGAACGCTGAGTTCGACTTCCCGGCTCGGGAGGGGTGCGCGGCCGAAACCCGGGGCGGGCCGGCCGAAGTCCTTCTCGCTGGGGCGGCCGGGCTCCAGGGCTGTCGGGGTATACGAAGCGCTCGGAAAGGAGCCGCTTCTCCAGCCGGGACCCGAGCTCCTGGAGCGCCCTCTGCGCTCCCGCGGGGCCTCCTTCAGCCGGACCTCCATCCCCTCCCCGGGACAAGCCTCAGAACTGACGGACGCCGGCCTTTCGGGCCCCTACTCACCAAGTCCTCCCTACTTCCCGGCCCTGAACTTGGGCCGCCCCGGGGCGCGGGGAACGAGCCCGGGGCCCCGGCGCGTTCCAGGCGCTCGCGCGGATGCCGGCGCCTTCCTCTCGGCCGGTCCTTCCTACATGCGCCGGGCCGGCCCGCCAGGCGAGCAACGTGGCCCTTCCCCGAGAAGGGCGGGGCCGGGAGGGCCGAGGGGCGGGACCGGCCGCCCGTACTCGCCGGGGGCCCCTTCTCCCCAGGACCGCCTCCTCCGCCCGACTCAGCAATTACCCGCCGTCTGGACATCCCAAGTTTTCCCGGGTTCTGAACTTCAGGAGGCGCTGTGTTGACAGCTGTTACACTGGGCCCTTCCCTGCTCACAATCCCGACCCCAGCCACACCCTCCACCCGGTCCAGCGGAGATTTCTGAAGTCTTGCCCTCCCCAGCCCCAGAGCCTGGAGCCTCAGAGTTGATGCGGAGAGCCCTGCCTGAGGTAGGCCGGGAAGCCAGATGGTGCGTTCACCAAATCCAGGGCCAAGGTTCTGGGGACAGCGCTCGTCAACCTGCTAAACTCTAGCTTACGGGAGGGAGGAGCTGGGGCAACAAAGGGGCCACAGGGTGCAGGGATGTGACAACAAGAACCAAGGTGCCAAAAAAGAAGCCAGAGAGGAAACACCTGCTGCCAAAAGCAGAAAAGGGCCAGCTGTTGTTCCTTTCTTTTTCTTTTTTAAATACCTTCTTTTTTTGTTTGTTTGTTTTTTTCTTTCGAGGTGGGGAATGAGAGCTGTTCACTCTGAGTACAGGAGCAGAGGACAGACTTGTCCTGGGGGTAAGAACCACGAGACCTAAGGAACAAAGGACTTAATCTCAGGATTTTGTGGTAGCCCTGTGAAAGGGGGTGAGGGGGCACCCTGGAAAAGCCTTGATGTCTTGTGTCTGATCCTGGGAAGTGAGGGTGGGGAACTGAGAACAACTGGCTACTCATGCACACCCAGTCTAGGGCCAGCCCTACCAAGTGATGAGGACGCATTCTACAGGCACCAGGCCCTCCCCCAATCCACTTCCCTCCTGTGTTCCAGGCAGGAACTTAACAGTGTGTGCTTACTGACTGATTTCACCTACTAACTTGTTGCTACATGAAACCAGGAATTATGAAGGGTTCTAGAGAAACAAAAGAGCAGGGCATGCCCTAAAGGCACCCCCTGCCTGGGGCTAAGGAAATAAACCAACAGCACAGAGGCCTCCACAGGCTGAACCCTCCCAGCAGCTCTGCAGAGCGCACATCATCATCCCATTCTACAGATCAGGAGTGTGAACCACAGAGTGCCAACAGGCTGAGGGTCGCAAGACCTAGTGAGGGCCGTGGCCAGGTTTTAGACCCAGGCATGCCTGCACTCACTCCTTCCTCTTACACACCCTTGAGTGCAGATGCTCTAAGATGGCTGTGTGTCCAGCATGACAGGTGCACAGTGGGGCAGCAGGGAGGTTCTGGTAGAAGCAGTTGGAGCCTAGCCCTGAAGGAGCAGAGTGAGAAAAGAGCTGACACCTCACTGAGGCTAGACTCGTGAGTGTGAGTGTGTGTGTGTGTGTGTCTCTCCAAGGTTTCCAGCTGAGCAGACTTCATGGGCCATGGCAGGAAATGCAAGCCCACACTCACATGCCAGCCAGTAGCCACTGTCTCTGCACCTCTGCCCTCTTTTTATGCTTTCCTTATGAAGGGAGTTGGGGGATATGGGAAGCCTACACACTCACACTCCATGTCAAAGTAAGAAGGAAAATGATAATTCCTAAAAGTGTAAAAAGTTGGGAGATACTGGTTTGTAGATTCAAGATATCAGGAGCTAAAAATCACCCTCCAGGACAAAGGACATAGTAGGATGCTGAAAAGTGAGGCAGACCAACCAGCCCATGAGATGTCACATTCCCACCTCTAATAATAATCCTTCTCTATCGAAGGCAGTTCAATGGAGACAAGAATGGGGAATTGTTTGTGCACCAGAACTCACACCATAACGACTACAATCCTTTGCTGAAATTCCAAAGCTCACAGGAAGATCTAAGGGTAGAAATTATCCAGCTGCAAAAGGACCATCCCGAGCAGAGAGACCCTGGTTAGAGAACTGGTTTGGGCTGAATTCTTGGATGGAAACAAGAGAAAATATTTGGTCTGAGAGGCAAGAAGCCAGGGTGGTAAGTGCCACACTGGACTGGGAAAAGAGGCCCTAGGCTGTTGATGGAGATTTCATGAGGAGATGTTTAGGAGGGTGGGGGGAGAAGGGCAGAAACAAGGAGTTAAGTGCCTGAATTCTGGGAATGAAACGGAAATTGGAGTACATGAAAATGGAAGAAATAGGAAGATCTGATCACAAGATAAGAGAGAATTAGAAGTGAAAATACTGTATCCTGCCCACCACCACTACCTCCAAAAGAGGACTGGAGAGATAAGGAGAAGGAAGTGAAAACTGTTCCAACTGCCTTCCCATAAACCATACCTAAGATACCCTGAATTTTTTTATAATTTGGAAAGAATTCATGCTCTGAACTTGAGACAGATCTTGGCTGGAAACCATCAGAAGAAGTCAAATCAAAGTTCTAAATCAGTGCTGTGTCTATTTTTCCCTCTCCCATTCTCCTAACATCCCCACTCCCCATGGAGACCCAGAAACACAACTCATCAAGATCAAAGAAAAGAGAAAAGATTAATACAACGACCAGTGAGCAAAGTCTGTGAAATGAGACTTTTGGTTAGCCACATACAATTCCTTTTGTATGAGAGAATGGTATAAATAAATTCAGTTAAAACACATCCACAACTTTTGGTTAAATCTATCACTGGTCCTGGCTAAGTGGTCTGAGTTCCTGGTACCCCCTGTGAGAAGGCACCCCTGCGAGAAGGCCGATGACTGCCTTGAGAAGGCTATCTTGTGACAGGGTCAGGCAGAGCACAGGACTAGTACTTTCAGTGAAAATGACAGGGGAGAGGAATTCTGGTTCAGTCTAGGGAGGAAATGTCTTACCTGAGAGGCTGACAGGGCACTGAATTCCCTCCCTGAAGGTTTGCAGCAGAATCCAGATGGCCCTTATCAGGTCAGATACTGCAGAAGCAGCCCACCACTGGGCAGGCGATTACAGTGTCTGCCTCTCCACACTTGGGCAAGCCCTTTGTGCTTAGGGCTTCTGTAGCTTCCCCTTACAAATCAAACTGGGGAAATAATCCCTGCTCTCTCTTCCTTACAACAATGTGGTGACAGAAAAGTGACCCAACAGCCGAACACTTCACGTAACATAAGCGCCATATAAATAGAGCACAGCTCTATGGTACTTTAAGTGTTTCTAAGCACTCACAGGTCTTCCAGGTAAGATGAGGGCTGCAAACGCATCCTGAGACTGGATGTGCCTTGCAAGGACTGGCACCAGGAATCTGCTGGGCCAAGGTGGGGGAGGTGATGTGCCACCCTGAAATCTAGACCTTCTAAAGTAGAAGCCTGGCCTGAAAGGTACTGCCCCAAGTCAGCCTCAGACCAGAGAAGGAACAGCTCACCACTGGGGGAAGGCGAGCAAGAAAGGAAGGAGGAGGAAAAAAGAAAGTAAGTCACAAATACATGATTTTCAGCTTGCAAATGACCTTAGTTATTGCTGCCAGCCCCCCAGTGAATGTTAGGTCCAGGTGTTACACAGCTAGTAAAAGGCAAAAGGATGCTAGAAGCCTAGCTTCCTGCCCCGTGCCCCCAGGCACCATACCCCACTGTCTATCAAAATTTCCAACACATCTCCTTTCTGTTTGATGTCACTGAGAAAATCGGGTATCTTGGCACAGGTAAACCGGAGTTCAAGGAAGGAGCAGGAAGGAGGTGAGAAGGTAACTATGAATAGGTCTGTGGGAACAGAGCCTGCAAAAATATAAAGGGCTAAGAGATGGCAGTCCAAAAAAACTGTCATCTTAAAGAGCAGGAGAGAATACCAGGATATGGCACAGGAAGAAAAGGCCCAAAATTTACTCCAAGAAATGGAGCTCCATCTCCTAACTACACAGTTGGCCCTTGAGACTTACACTTTCCTCCACCACTCTTTAATCTGCTACCCCAAACAGGCACACTTATCACTAGGACCAGAATCCCTCAATCTAAGTTCTCCTAGGTTCACCTTTTCCACCACTTGATATCCCAGGAATTGTTTAACAGCAACAAGATGAGACAAATTCAGGGCAGGCTTTTAATTGAGGACATCCAAGGCTTTTGCCAATACACTAATTCAATAAAAGAGCAGTGGGGCGCCTGGGTGGCTCAGTCGTTAAGCGTCTGCCTTCGGCTCAGGGCGTGATCCCGGAGTTCTGGGATTGAGCCCCACATCAGGCTCTTCCGCTGGGAGCCTGCTTCTTCCTCTCTCACTCCCCCTGCTTGTGTTCCCTCTCTCGCTGGCTGTCTCTCTCTGTCAAATAAATAAAATCTTAAAAAATAAAAAAAATAAAAAATAAAAAAATAAAAGAGCAGAACTCCTAATGCGGAGTTTTTCTGTATGTACCAATTATACAAGCATTATCAAACAATGTCAATGATACTGTTTTCCATGTACACGGCCCTGGATACTTTTCAAAATCTATCATTTCATTTGCTCCCTGTAACAACCTGTGAGGTACCTGTAAAGTTAGTTATCCCCGTCTTACAGGTGAACAGAACATGGCAGAGCTTAACCGACATATCTAGGGTTGCACACTAAGAATGTCAAAGCTAGAACAAAAATTCAACTGATCTCAAACCTGTATTCTGTTCCTCTGCTATCTGCATAAGGTTTCATGGCCCCTTTAGAGAGGGAGGAAGAAGACAGACAATTTAGGAAGTTATCTAGACCATCTTCTACCCTCCCCCCAAGGCAGTTCTATTCAGTTAGTTCCCCAAAGCACAGCAGCCTGTCTCTGCCTAGGTAATCTATCCTAGAGTCTTATTTAGCCCAAAATGTGTTGACTCAGTGTTGGCCCTTCCTCTCCTCAGAAGCCTAAATTCTTTTCATGTTCTCCTAGGCCTAACTTCACAATTGCCATTGCACACAACCCCTTACAAGGTACTCCTCCTGCCTGGGTAAAGAGAGGCTGCAAACAAGTCTGCACTCGAAGACAGTGACACAGAGGGGAAGCTTCCGGTGCACCCATCAGGGTAAGGGTTCTCATCAGGCTCCTCCTAAATGGCAGCGTCCCCAGATTTGCCCCACTCAACATACTCTGCACAGGAGCAGCAAGACACCAAGTGGGAAGTGAGACAGGCACCTTACCTTTCTTCTCTTCTCTCAGTTGCTCCCCTGGAGATCATCAAACCCCCTTCCAGCACTCCATTTCCAAAACTTAGTCTCCCAAATTAGATACACCAAACAAAGTGCAGCTTCTCTCCTCTTATCCAGGTCCAAAGTCCATGGCTGAGTGGACTCTGAGGGGGAGGAGTCTGGGGGGGAAGGGGGATGTCCAGGCCCCTCCCCCCCCACTGCAGGGTTCAGTGTCCCTCCCAGGGGCCTGTTACATTCCTTCATTCAGCTGGCTTATTAAGCCCAGAGTCTGGTGTTGGGCAGATCCCAGGTTCTATCCCATCGCTTGCTCAGGGAAGGGAAGTCATCCACTGCGAGGACTGGCCAGTCTGTCTTCTGCTGGGGTTCATGAGAAGAAACAGGCCATAGAGCCGGCATGGCCAGAAGGCTGATTTCAGTGTTAACCTGTGGAATATTTAAACATTATGACACTTTCTAATCTACTATATACCCAAATGGATTCCTAAGACCCCTTACCTAAATTAGATTCCTTTACCCTGCTCTATCATCAATGGAGACTGTCTTCTAAGAAACATAGAAAAGAACATCCTTCTTCCTTCTCCCTCTTGTCTTGTTATTGCCACACACTAATCTCCTACATCTCCCAAGCTTCTTAAGAGTGTTCAGTGTTTTAATCGCCCGGTCAGCTCTCCCAGAATGAACTAAATCCATTCCAGACCTAGATGCTGGCACCTTCCACATACATTCTTTGCTCTTTTCGCTTTACCCTCACCTCCCCCTCTGCTTCCAAAACTGTGCCAGGGATGTAATTCCTAATCTCAGTCAAACTCCTTCCCAGGGCCACTGAGAGCACTCTCCTGTAATAGAGGCCTGAGTCCTGCCAGCAATAGCTGCACAGTGTTCCAATTTCTCAGTTGGGAAGCCCACCCCGGTCGCCCCCTCTCTTCTAAGTTTATTCACACACACACCGTCGCCCCCTCCCTTCTAAATTTATTCCTAAACACACACACACACACACACACACACACCCTTCCTTCCTGTAGGGGCGTGGCGTTCACATGACCCCCCCCCCCCCCGCCATGAGTTTAACTCCTCCCACCCTTCTCCTCCGAACCCCGTGCTCCGTGTTCACGGGGAAAGGGAGTGACACTGCGACCCTCCCTAGACTCTGACCCCCACCCCCCTACCGCCGGACGACCCTCGCCCCGTCTGCGTGGGGTCGTTACCTGGATCCCGCCCGCCCGGTCTCAGCTGGAAGCCGTGGCCCTCCCGGGTCGGAGTCCAGGCCCCAGGCTGGGTCCCGACAGGCGGCCCAGGCCCCACCCCCTCGACCCCCGGCGGCCGGGCCCTCCCCTCGCGCTCCTTTCCCCCCTCCCACCATCCACCGCAGCCACTTCCGCCCGTGCTCCGGAAGTGAGTCCGCGACACTGCCACTTCCCTTCATCCCGCCTCATTCTTCCACCACACCCCGCTCCCCCTCCCCACCGCCCATCACCACCGCCACCACGGGAGCGAGGGACGAAGGTCTGCACTGTTCATAGGACTGAAGACGAGGTGCGGGCACGACCGGGTCTGGAAGAGAACTGAACGTGGGGCCAGAGCACAAGAAGGGGCGGGGCAGGGAGTACAGCGGCGAATGAGAGCGCGCGTCACTTCGCGCCGCGCCGTAGGAAGAGCGCATGCGTCGCGGCGCCTCGGCCGGTCGCGGGTGTCGACGCTTGGCCGGCCTGGCGGGGTGGGACTTGGGCAGGAAAGGGGTAGGGTAGCTTGGCCCCTGGCCCGCCTTAGGTCGCCTAGCAACCGCCGGCGGAAGGGTTGCTGCCAAAAGCCCAGGCAGCTCCGCTCTCCGGTTGTGGGTCGTCTCGGCGAGAAACAATTCAGGAAGCCCCGAGGCCCGTGTTAACCGTTCCTGTGCTGACAGCTCTGTAGCAGGACCAAAGGGAAGTTTTATTTTGTTCATCGCTTCCTTTTTCTCGCTGCTTGTCTCGCCCAGGCAGGACGTTTCCTTGAGTCCGAAAAGAGAAAGAAAAGGGTAAGAGTGCTCTAAAATGAATGCCCCCCGTCCCGCACCTTCAGTACACGTTGTACACGCTGTGCGAAGCACTTTACAAGTATTAATACCCGGAGTATTAATACTTGGTTATCACCCCCTGAACAGCAGAGAGGCAGCCTGCGGTTACAGAACTAGAAAGTGCTACGTAGAGACGGCCTCCCACCTCCCAGTCTGTAACACTACCCAGTACTGCCGCTATCGCGTTCCACCTGAGCCCTGTCTCTGAAGAAACCTTTCCACTCCTGCAGTGGACTTCCAAGTCCCAAGATGGCCCTGGTTGCTTTTTTTTCTAAATACATTGGCCTGACTTGCTCTTGAGTTCAGCTTGAATGCAAGAGGAGCTACTATTAATTTTTGGAGTTCATATGTCATCCCCTTGATGACATGTAGTAGAATCTTGCCAGGACTATGAACGGATTGGCAGCCTCTGCTTTTTCCTCCTTTCTGAAAACGTTAACCTAGGCTTCAGTCTTCTGGCCTACCTTAGGAGATGTTATGATTTCTAAAAAGGGATATGTATATCTGGTCTTCATTTCATTCCTGGCTCAAAGTTCATAAAACCCTTGGAATCTCCTGAGTGATAAGAGCACTAGGAGCATCTTTTGTTCTAATATAGGGTCATTGACCGTGGTTCCATGGGTCCTTGGCACCCTCCCACACCCCACCCTATGTTTCTCTTCATCTGGCTATTCATCCGTATCCTTTATTATGTCCTTTACTAAATTGGTGAGTGTAAATGAGTGTTTTCCTGAGTTCTGTGAGCTGCTGTAGCCAACAGTCAAATCCAAGGGGAGGAGGTCCTGGGAACTGCCAGTTTGTAGCCAAGTCAGACAGAAGTTGTGGGTAACTTGGGGACCTGCTACTTGTGATTGGTATCTGAAGTGTGGTCAGTCTCATGGGACTCTGGATCTGATGCTAGCTATCTCCAGGTACGTGTCAGAATTGAGTTAAACGGTAGGACAACCAGCCGGTGTCTCAGAAAATTGCTAGGTGGGGTTAAAAAACCACATATATTTGGTGTCAGAAGTTATCAGAAGTGAAGAGTTCTATTGAATAGGAAAGAAGATGTACGGAAGAAAAGTCTGGGTTTTTCTAGTACATATATTGGTCTGACTTGCTCGACTCCAAGCTGAATCCAAAAGGAGCTATAACTAATTTTTGGAGTTCATATGTTCTAAAATATTGCCAGGACTGTGGATGGATTTGCAGCCCTCGGTTTCTTCCCCGTTTTTGAAAACTGGAACCTAGGCTCCGGTCTTCTGGCATATCTTCTGTTCCCATGATTTCTCCAGATGACTAGCAGTGACTAATGCATATTTTCAGTACTGGGAATGTAATAATTGCTGAGTCAGGAGTCTTGAAATGATTTATTTGGAGAGATGTCATAATATTAGAAACATTCTTAAAACAGAATTTATATTGCTATTACACTCAAACCTAACAAGTCCACAAATAAGTTCTTTCCCCAACTTAAACTTACTCCATCCAGCTGTCTTTCTCATCTGAATTAATGGCAACTCCGTTTCATTGCCAGGTCCAAAACCTTAAAAGCCATCCTCATACATTTCTCTCAGTCCTCTACCCAATTGGGAAATTTTGTTGACTCTACATTCAAACTATATCTAGTATCCAACACCTCAGCATCCCCACAGCAACCTCCATCTCTCACCCAACCGGGTCTCTGCTACACTACCGCCCCCAGAAAAGCCTAATCTCCATACAACAGCGAAAGGGATCCTGACATTTCTCCACTCAAAACCACACAGTGGTGTCCCAGTTCACTTGGAGTCAAAAGCCAAAGTCCTTGCGGAGCCCAGCACTGACTAACTGCCCTATTTATCTCTGGCCTGCTCTCCCTCTTGCTTACTCTGACTCAGCCACACTGCCTTCGTTGGTTTTCCTTGAGCCCATTTCAGGACCTTGGCACTGGCTGTCTCTTCTCCTTATCCAGATATTTGCCTAATTCACTGCCTCACTGCTTTCAAACCTTTTCTCAAATGTCGCCTCAATGAGGCCTTCCCTGACCAACCCATGTAACCCTCCCCCCACTCACTGCAGTGCCAGTCTATCTTAATCAGCTCCAGTTTTTCCATAGCACTCACTTCTCAACTAACCTATTTATTATGCTTACTACTTATTGTCTGTCTATCCCTGTAGAGTATAAATTCCATGAGGGGAGTCATATTTCGCTATTTGATTCCTTGCTATATCCCAAGTACCTAGCTGTCAGTAGGTGCTCAACAAATATTTGTGGAATAAATGAACTAATAAATGAACTGGGACAACTATTTTCATGATAGAGTATTCCCATCCAGGCCTTTCTCACATGTAGATACATGACATAGTATATTTTACATTATAGTTTTTTTCACACTATACCATAGATACTGTTCACATTTCTAAATATTCATAATATGCTTTTTAAAGATACTTAGATTTTTACATGCTTGTTCCAATAAGTCAAACAATACAGAGTAGGGTCAAGAAAAAATTATCCTTTCTCCTCTAATCCCACCCCGCTGAAGGGGACCACTTTTAAATTTAGTGGATCTTTTCTAGACACACATACAAACACATAACGGGTATAGATTTCACAGTTCAAAGACAGGTAATACCTGAATTGTAACTTTATTTTCTATAACTCAAGTCACTTTTTATTCTAGGCCTTATTACCTCTGATGGCAGAAAAACTAAATCTAGTTAATTCAAGGTAAATGCTAGCACTTTATGATTTGTTTATTTATTAATGATCAGTTACAGTTTAATTCCAGTGAATTCAGAATTTATTAATGCCTTTTCTTCTGTCCTTTTATTTCCATATAATTGCCTGGTTTTTAAAAATTATTATAAAATAAATGGACATTCATTACAGAAAAACAGTAAACCATAAATAAGCAAAATGAAAAAATTAAAGCATCCAGAAATAAAGTGTGTGTGTGTATATATATATACGTATGTGTATATATATGTATAGGATCATATTATAATTAGCTTAATCTATTATGAACATTTTTCCATGTCAAAAAATATACTTCTGTGTCATTTTTAGTGACTGCTTGGTATCCCATTACACAAATGTACCATAATTATAGTCCCTGTCTTTTGTACATTTGGGTTGTTTCCAACTTTTCACAAAATTACTTGTAGCTAAATCTCTGTGCACATCCCTCATTATTTCCTCAGGATAAAATCCTGGAACTGTTGTCAAAAGCTGCACTTATTATTGAAGGCTTTGATGCATGTTCGCAAGATACCTGCAGAAAGGTGGCACTGCTTTGACACCAGCAGGCGGGAGGGTCCTCTGCATCCTACCAGCACCGTGTTACCATTCTTTGTCATCTCTGCCAATCTGACAGAAGAATGGTTTTGTATTGTTTTTAAGTTGTATTTTCTTTACTAGTAAAGTGGAACCTGTTTTTTGTTTTTTGGTGTTTTTTTTTTTTAAGATTTTATTTATGGGGCACCTGGTGGCTCAGTCCATTAAGCGTCTGCCTTCTGCTCAGGTCATGATCCCAGGGTCCTGGGATGCCGTCCCACATTGGGTTCCCTGCTCAGTGGGGAGCCTGCTTCTCCCTCTGCCTGCCGCCCCCCTCCCCCGCTTGTGTTTCTCTCACACTCTCTCGCTCTCTCTCAAATAAATATATAAAATCTTTTAAAAAAAAGATTTTATTTACTTATTTGTCAGAGAGAGAGAGGGAGAGAGAGCATAAGCAGGGGAAGCTGCAGAATAAATTAATACTTAGGAGTAGACTCTAGACTTTTGTATCTGTTTTTGCCAATGTGGTATAAGGAGTGAATAAAGAGGGGCGCCTGGGTGCCTCAGTCGTTAAGCCTCTCTCTCTCTGTCAAGTGAATAAATAAAATCTTAAAAAAAAAAAAAGGAGTGAATAAGGAGACAGGACCGTCGTCTCCACATAAAAGGCCACAGAATCCCCAGATGAGGGAGGAGGCGTTTGGGGATAATTTGTGTTTTCTGGAGAGCAGTGATAGCCAGTGCCATCCTAGATTTTTGGAAATCTCAATTTTAAATGATCTGTTATCCCTATTAGTTATCCCTATCCATGCACACATAATTATCACACAATGATGCTTCTGTGTCAGGAGAAGGTAGTCCTGACCATGGGCATGTTCTGTCTTTTGTCTTTTCTCACTCTCTCTTTGGCCTGGTCGGTGTTCTTTCCTAAAACACCCTCCTTCTAATGTCTTCCTTAGTGTCTGATTCATTAGTCACCACACTGTTTTCTAAACTCTACTCCCTTCAGCAAATCCAGGAGGAGAGGGTGGACTTTTCTGGAACACTGAAGACAGATATCCCCCACTCCCTTTTTCATTTTCCTTGTGGCAAAAAAAAAAAAAAAAAAAGCAAGAGGGTGGGGAGGGCCAGAGTTGCACTGCGAATACAGGACTTAAGAGGATGTGACAAGCTCAGACATCACCGTAGCTAAGTGTAAAGCTAGACTTCTTACAGACACGTAAGGAATCCTGATGAAACCCAGACTATTAAGCAGAGACTTGAGATGAAGGTTGGGTGGCAGGTGGAGGACACCGGGGATTTCAGTTCAGTCATGGGATGAAAGCTACTTAAGTACACATAGAATCATAGTGCTTCCTTCATCCATTTCACAGTGAAGGATGCACTGACCATCTTGTATCTGGTCTTTCCTTATTAAATTGCATTGTTTTTTTGTTTTTTTTTAATAATAATTTTTTATTATGTTAGTCACCATACAGTACATCCCAAGTTTTTGATGTAAAGTTCCATGACTCATTACTTGTGTATAACACCTAGTGCTCCATGCAATACGTGCCCTCCTTAATACCCATCACTGGCTTATCCCAATCTCCCACCCCCTCCCCTCTAAAGCATTGTTATTTTAATTATTTTTAATTTTGAGCATTTTTCCCCAAAGAGACTATGAGTTTCTTTAGGGCAGACACCTGTTTACCTTAAAATACTCATATATTTCTGTATTTGTTTAATTCAGTGAACATTTACCTGTCAGCTCAGATTCTGGCTCCTCTGATTTCTGTGGTGGAAGATTTGGTTTCCTTTCCCAAGGTGCGATAATGAAATGTATCCTTCACCCCTGGCAAGGTATTCATAAGGATCAAATGAAACCAAGGCTGTGGGAACTCTTTTAAAACTGCAAAGAGCAATGTAAATATCTATGGGGTTTAGGAGTTTACAGATAGCAATCGGAAAGTGCCAGGGTGGTGGGCACATTGAGATCACATGGGAGATCACTTAATGCCCTCTCCATCTGAGAACAGAGAAAGCCCTGAGGCCCACCTTCTCCCTCTCGCCCTTATTAGGAAGCTACTCCTGTTTCTCGCCTGGCCTGTCCCTTTTTCAGGGCTCTCAAAGTATGATTAGGCCATAGTGAAAGCTGGTCTGCTTTTAAATACCTTTCTTTAACAACTGTAAGTTCTAACTTTCACTGGGTTGTTTTGTTTTAAATCCGTGAATTTGCATTTAAACGAAGAGCAGCTCGGGTCAGCATTTCCATAGACCGGCTCCATTAGTGAGGGTTGTGCAGTTACCTAGCGAGTAAAAAACCTTGGATCCTGATGCCAGAGGCTGGTTTCCCCGGACTGAGCCTCCACAGGTGGTGGGGGTAGCTGGGAGAAAGGAGAAGGAGAAGGGAGAAGTCAAGGGAGCCCAGTCCAAATTAGAAGTGCCTTTTGCCTTCAGGATGTATCAGTCACAGGGAAAGAGAATTATTCTCAAGATAGAACAAAAAGTTACAGGTAAAAAACTGAAGACATTTCAGAAGTACTGAAAAAGTGTTTAGAGGGACAAAAAATTAATCCAGAGCATCTCCAGGGCTTAAGTGGGTCACCAGTGATGTCTTACAGGGAAGGAGAGAGTAACCCCTGGTTTGGGGTCACGAATGCTTTACTTCAAGCAGATCCAAGCTCAAACAGGAATATTCCTACTCCTTATAATCTAAGCTGGTTTTGGTGTCAGGGTGCTTGGATTCTAAAGGTTCTGACTGCAGTGACCAGCTCTCACATACCCCAACCGAATCCTTCAAAGCTTCTCCTTGTACGGGAGCAGTTCAAAGTACTTGGGAGAAAACGATTACAACTATTACCCCCAAACTATCATTGTACCTTATCATAATTCCCTTATCTCTTTTGAAATGCGTTTTAAACCAGAATAACCATTTCTAATTATTGGAAACATTTTAAATAACTTTTAGTAATAATCTTTATTAGTCATAAAAAAGGAAAGGTCATACATAAATCTTTCAAAGGACCATTTCTGCTCTTTTGCTAGGTGTGTGATTCACTGTTTTCCATCTTATTCTAGGACAAAGGTGTCCACGTGTCCCCTCATTCCCCCCCCCCACACACACACCACTCCACCCCCACAATAGGCTACTTCGGAATAATGGAAGAATGTAAGTTGAAGGCAACCCAACACACCAGCAAAGACTCACTAGGAATCATCTGGAAACTGTCTAAGGAGAAAAAAAAGCCACAGGCTTCTGGGGGTTAATAATCCTTTCCTGTGCCTGCTACTTCCCAACTCTCATTGTAGTGTGGCAGTCACCTCTGTGTTGTGTCACACACTGATTCATTCCTAGGACCTGTTAAAGGACTGATCTTTTCAGGTGATTGACCCTGCTAAATAATCAGGCCCACTTGAGGTATGTCTGTGGAAATATCAGGCTTGCATGCTTGCATTCTTTTTTTTTTTTTTTTTAAGATGTATTTGAGATACAGAGAGAGAATGCACAGGAGTAGGAGGGCCAGAGGGAGAGGGAGAGAGAATCTCAAGCCAACTCTGCACTGAGCATAGAGCCTTATACAGAGCTTGATGCGGGGCTGGATCCCACGACCCTGAGATCATGACCTGAGCTGAAACCAGGAGTCAGACGCCTAACCTACTGAGCCATCCAGGCACCCCACATTCTTGCATTTAACATGCTTTCTTGAGTGGGCAAAAAACAATTGGAATTTCAGGAGAGAATTGGGCATGTGTGTGTTTATGTATATATATGAAATGGGTCAGATATACTCAGCTACAACCTAGAGTGAGGACAATATTCCAAGAAAAAATAACAGTTTACTTTTTTTCTGGACTTCGGCACTTCATTCCAGGCAAGAGACCAGGGATCTTTGGTCTGAGGGATGCGGAGACTCTGAATTCATCTCCCCTCCCTCAGCCTGGGCTCTACTCTGTCCTTCTCTATCCCCACAAAATCTTTGGAAGTCTCTTATTACCAGCTCAAATGCCACTCTCTCCTTGAAACCACAGTAGTTGTCAGCACTGGTTCTTTTTTGCTTGTATTGGAATTCATCATGGTGTACCTGTCCCTGGTCTTATTCCTCTCCATATTCTTCAGCTCCACCCAACCCCCAGCTGTACCTTGAGAGACTGGAGTGGACTGTGAACAGCTGTAAGATGTAGCTAGATGTGAGCAGCCACAGAGGAAACCAAAGTTTTAGTGAAGCACTATACGCAAATCCTGCTTGGGAAGGTGTGGAATCAAAACTAAGAAAGAAGGGCAGGAGAGAGAGACAGAATGTTGAAGATTTAACCCGATCCATTTTGAGATAATGAGGAAAGAAACATGACATAGTGAATGAGGCAGGACTTTGGGGTAAAATCTGAATGAAATTTACAGATTCCAGTAAACCAAATCCCTAAAAAGAGATAAAGCCATAGTTTCACAGACGCATAGTTTCTAAAATGTTAGAAACTGGGTTGCAAATTGTACAAGTTCGAACCCAGAGGACCAAGTTTGTAGGGTAGTGGAAAATAGCTTTGGCATTCCAAGAACAATATATTGTTTCTGCATTTAAAATGTAAGGAAGTGCAAGCTGAAAAGTAAGTGTGGGAAAGCCAGAGCGAAGGCCTGCCGAGACACAGGATGGCACATCTGTGTCTTGTACACTTGGGAGCCTGTTGCCTTGGGTTTGTCTGCCAGCTCTACTGTAGAGCTCTGTGCCGTGGGCAAATTCCTAACCTCAATGCCTAAATTTCCCCACCTGCCAAGTGGGAAATGAATAATGGCCACCTCATGGTATTCTTATGAAGACTGGAAGAGTCAGTCTTCATAAGCAACAGTGCCTGGCATGTAGTGAATACAGTATCTGGTTATTTTGTTATATAAAATTTGGACAATCTAATTTTTTTTGGAACGAGTAAGGAAACTTTAGGGAAAATCTGATCGAATCCTTGGATTCCACAAATGATGAAACACAGTGTCATTAGATGACCTTTGTAAGTCATGTCAAATGCATTTTATTACCTACTACTCTTTTAGGGTCATCCTGAAATGCCTTTTTAAAAGTATTCAAATCTTGGCTTCTATGATGATTTTTTTTTTTTTAGATTTTATTTATTTGACAGAGATAGAGACAGCCAGCGAGAGAGGGAACACAAGCAGGGGGAGTGGGAGAGGAAGAAGCAGGCTCATAGCGGAGGAGCCTGATGTGGGGCTCGATCCCAGATCACCAGGATCACGCCCTGAGCCGAAGGCAGACGCTTAACCGCTGTGCCACCCAGGTGCCCCAATGATGATTCTTGAATGCAGGAACTTGTGTCTTAACCTCATGTGACCCCAACAGTGTTAGGCACAAATAGCAGCACTTAATAAATATCTATGAGGGTTGTTTTTTTTTTTTTAATACAGAATATCAAACCTATCCCAGTGGCAGCCATTTAGACATTAGTTTTGTTGCATTGGGTTTTTTTCATAGCACTTGGGAAGACCCAGATGGCCCTGGCAGAAAGGTCTGGATAATAAGTGTTAACAAGGGGAGAGAAGGACCCAGAAGAAATTGTGGCGCCTGGACAACAAGTCCTGATGGATCTTGGCAATCAGAGGGAGGAAGGCCAGTGTCGTGAAAAGGTCTGATGACAGCAAGGATCATGGCCTATACTTTCCAGCTGCCCCTGTCTGTCCACCTACAGCAGACTCTACTTCATGTGCTAATTCCACAAATGTGAGCCCCTGTCCTTTTGCTGCTCACCACCCACTGAAGAAACACAGTAACTACCTTACAACCCAACCCAAGCCGTGGAGGGCCCCCAAGCTCGCAACTCAGACTCAAAGCCTTAACCAGGAGGTGAGCTTTACTCTTGCCATTAACCAAATGTGAAGGGCACAGCCGGAAACCTGACCAGCACGGAGGCAGAGAAGATCCCAGCACTTCCCTAAACCAGCCCTTTGTGAGCAGTTTCAGACAATGACCAAATTTTTTGGGGTGGTGGTGGTGGGGGTGTTGGTAATGAGAAGAAAAACCAAGTTCAAAGGTTCTGATTCTGAGGGGATGAAGAGGCTTGGCCTGTGTGGAGAGTTAGTGTGCTTTGATGGAAAGGCAAAGCTTTTCTTTGAGATACATAGAATTGGAAGCGGAAGGAGGCTGGTGATGTCAGCTCAGGAGGAGTGGAGTAGGACGCAATTCTCAGTCCTCCCTGTAGGCTCTCCCTCATGGAGAGGATCGCTTATAGAGACTGCAGGAAGGAGAGACTGTGATTCTGTGAAACGGCTAGATTGGGCTGGTGACTGTCCTTTGTCTCTGAGCTAGAGATGGCATCTCTGAGGTTCGGATGCCAAGGTCAAGTGGACACAGCAGGAGCAGGGTTTGTGCCACCTTGCCTATCCAATGCCATGTCTAAGAGGGTGACCCCAGGATGGGAGAACCCTCAAGGGGGCGGTGGGGCGTGTAGCCAGCAATTAAAACGAAGGAGAGCAGAAGGAGGCTAAGCCAAAATGTCCCCCCTCCCAAGAGCAATGCCCACATCCTGTCTGGCCTAGATCTATCCTTAAGATTCAAGATGTTCAAAGTAAAGGAGAACAGGGTGTGTGGCCAGTTGGGTTGTCAGATACAATATGAAACACCCAGTTAAATTTGAACTTCAGATAAACAAGGAATTATTGTTCTTGCATAAGACATACACTAAAAATTATTGTTTATCTGAAATTCAAATGTAACTGGGCAACTTGGTTTTGTTTGTTTGCTTTGCTAAATCTGGCAATGCTAGCCATGCGTCAATGTGCTAAGCGAGCCTGAACATTTTTTAAGATAGACTTAAAGGAAGTAGCGACTTCTATAAACAGCACTGAGTCCTCCAGGCTCCAGGGTTTGGTTACTGATTCTGAGGTGACAGTACCTTCTCCAAGCACAGAGCCTGTCTTCCTTCTGGGAGCTGTGGAACAAGAAGAGAAAATAACTGTTCGACACAGGCTGGTTTGATTGGCCAGCCAAAGCAAAGAGCAGTAATAGCTTAAGGATTTCACACAGCTGGTCTTAGAGGTTGTGAATGCAGGGATGCCTGCATTTGGGGGAAAAGAGAGTAGAGAGTAGAGTAGGTTGAGGGGAGAGGATCAGGGTGTTTTGCCCTTATTATGTCTCATGAATGGCTGTGTGTGTACGTGGCTAACAATATTTCTTACTGTAGTTAGGGTCCAAAATGGAAACCACTGACAAGAGGTTGATACTTGCAGGGCATTATCGTGAAAACTGTGTTGGATCAACAGCCGGGATGAGTTTGCTTGACACTCACAGGTGAGGGTGAGCTTTGCCTTGTTCTAGAAAAATCACCTTCTGGAACCAGCTGAACTTTTCATGGAATCTGCAGTCCCTTGCATATGTGGATGGCCGATGGTTCATTTAAAGTGGAGTTCCTAGTTTTGTCATTTTGTTCACTTTGCTGCAATCACTCACTAAAAACATACACTGGGATCCAGTATTGTTGCACCCAATCTCAGGCAATAAATATAATACTATAAAAATACTATATAAATATAACAAATAATGTGGGACTAAACACACTGTCCAAATGGCCTTTGAATTTTATTCATTTCCTCCTCTAAAACAAAGGTTTTTCAACTTTAAAATCCTTGGCGCTTACTTGGCTTAATTCCTCAGAACTATCCCAACTGGTTTTAAAAGAGTCATTATTTCTCTCATGCAGTGAACATATGATGCTTTTACTTAGGAAGAGGAAGAAAAAATGTTTACAGTCTCACTTTGCACTTTAAAAAATGTCTATAACATTAGCTCTTGATTCAGAAATTATAAATAAAGCGGTTTTATCATCCAATGATACTGAAATACTATGTGTGTTTTACACTTTATTGTTTCAGGGATTTCATTTTTATTTTGTACTTTTTTGTAAGAAATAGCTTCTTAATCCTAAGCCTAAATATTTATTGTCCTACACCAATCGCCCTGAGCTCCAACGTTTCTGCGAATTTTGCTGTTATGCATGGATGGAATGGGTTTGCTGTGGGGTTTTTTTAGTGGAAAACACCAGATACACCTGGATCTGAAATTAATCCTGACACACAGGAATGCTCAAGGTCCTTTGCTGTAAAATACACATAATAAAAGTACCTACCTTGTAGAACTGTGGTGGGATTTCTATGAGAGAATGAATGTGAAGTCTGGTGTGGCAGAGACAATGCTACGTAATTCACCAAATTCCATTTCTGTTTCCTCTTCTTGAGGAATGAGACACATTTTCAACCTCCCTCATATTGGTTTGGGGCCAGGTGACTGGGCCATGTCCTGGGCTGTTTCCAGGCCTGACTACTCAGCCTGGCGACCAAGGGGCACATCTGTTCCAAGTCACATGGCTAGAAGACATAGAGGGGTGTCCTACCCCACGTAGGACTTTATGTGAGCAAGAAACCAATTTGTAATGGTTTGGGGGTTGGTTTGTTACTACAACATTGCCTCGCCTACCCTAATACACTTGACATATGTAGGTAGTAAACAGTTAATGAATTTTAGCATTTAACTTAAATCTATGAACAAGTATGGAATAATTCCTCGCATATATGTTATTATAAGAAAAAAGCCTAGTCAAAGATCAGAGTATACAGTGTTGTGCATTTTGTGTAAGAAAGAAGGGGAAATTAAAATGTATACTGGACCCTAGAACAGCAGAGTTTGAACTGCATGGGTCCACTTACACAGTACTGTACTGTAAGTGTGTTTTCCTTATGATTTACTTAATAACCTCTAGCTTACTTTCTTATAAGAATACAGTATATAATACTTATTACAGTAAGGTATTAGTAATTAAGTTTTAAGGGCGTCAAAAGTTGCACATGGATTTTCGGCTGCATGGGAAGTCGGTATCCCTAACCCTCGTGTTCTTCAAGGGTCAACTATATCTCTGTATTTGCTGATTTTTGCAAAAGGAAATGCAGTAAAGGAGAAACCAGAAACTAATGAAAATGAAACAGAGTGGAGAGGATGTACATGGGAGTGAGGCTTCTCTGGCTAAATGTGTTGATATAATGTTGATTTTTGAACCATGTGTTTTATATACTCAAAAACAAAAGCTAATCATAAAGAAAATCCATTAAATCTAGACCTTAAAAGAAACAAATGATCTAACTTTATATAAAATTAGTTACTAAACCAACAATGAAAAAGAAAGTTACTTTGGGTAACCTGGACACACTACTCTGACTATACCTACATTAATATTATTGGGAACCAAGAATTTCCAATATCAAAGGAAAAAGATAAAATGTAAACAGTATTTGAAGAAAAATACTGTTTAACAATGCCAATAACAATATGAACTCATGCTACTTCATACATATATACATAAATATAATCCTAGTTGTGTTCCTGAAGCACCCAGAAGAAATGACACCCTAGTATAGTGGCAGTGGGTACCACTAGCCCCCATACCTTGCAACTCCCGATGTATTAGTGGTTCAGGCAAGAATAATCAATGGGTTCTAGGGGCGCCTGGGTGGCTCAGTCGTTAAGCGTCTGCCTTCGGCTCAGGGCGTGATCCCGGCGTTCTGGGATCGAGCCCCACATCAGGCTCCTCCACTAGAAGCCTGCTTCTTCCTCTCCCACTCCCCCTGCTTGTGTTCCATCTCTCGCTGGCTATCTCTCTCTCTGTCAAATGAATAAATAAAATCTTTAAAAAAAAAAGAATAATCAATGGGTTCTAAAACCATTACATAAAAAGTAATTGGGCAATAGGTTATTCCTACAGGAGCAAATTATCACTCCACAGATCATTACCAGTTTCAAAGAGAAAGATGTTCCTTTTGGTATTGGATCCAATGTATGCCCATTCCCACAGATGCGTTTGGCCCTGCCTGCCTGCCTCTCAGGACTCACTTGCCCTGATGAGGTCCCAGTGATGGTGGTAAAGCTCCAGCCTCCATCTCGTCACCTCACCTCCTACAATGACAGACATCTCTCTCTGCCTTCGGCAAGGCTGTCATTACACCAGAAAGGTGTACAGAAGCTCCCATACCCAAGTCCAACACGGTGGGACCCACAGAAGCCCTACTTTCCCGGTGGCTGCCCGGAGGCACTGGTAACACAATCCAGACATACAGGGATATTTACACGCTGTGGGCTTTGTGTCAGAGAACAACTCCACTCATATGAGACAGTGCATAGAGCACGTCCAAGGATGTCCCACATGACCAAGTGGGGCTGCTTACGAAACCAGGGCCAGCTTGGCAAGAAACCACATTGCATTCATTCTCCCTCTTTCTCTTCCTTCCACCTTTTTTGCTTCGATTCTTTCCTTCCAACTTTTTTGCACCTGTCATAAAACATTAGCCTGTGAACGTTGCCTCAGTCTCCATTTCCAGGCAGACACTTCTCCATGGAGGGTTGGCAGTCACTTTGTCACCCAAGTTATCACCTCAGCATCACTACTCGTGGAAAAACCCGATACATGAACACTCTTCTGAGATGTCTGTGAAGTATTCCTGCAAAAAAATGTTTAACCTAAGCCTAATGGAGTCTTCAGAACTAACTTCCATTTTAAGGACAATACAGTCTTAAAAGCAAATGTTAAAGAACACCACCCACGCTGTATGATGACTAAGATAACACAATAAAAAAAAATAACACCATCCAGGTACAATCAGACAAATGAAGAATGTGTGCCTTTCTCTCAGTTGCTTGGCCTGGATTCTTGAAAAATCAACATCATAGGTCAAAACCAAACAGAAATTAAAGTGGGGGAGAGTTTCCAGATTAACCTCCAGATGGAATCCACAAACATTGATTAGATCATGGGGGAATTGCATAGGAATCTGTAGGAGACAACTGGGAAAATTTAAATATGGCTTGGCTATTAGTTGTGATTGTAGATTGTTAATTTTCTAAGGTGTGGTTATATAGGAGATTGCCCTTGTTTTTAGGAGATTCGTGCTGAAGTATTTAGAGATCATGAGGTCATTTTAATAACTTATTTTCGAAACTGGTTTATTTTGGTATGTCGGGGGTGGAGGAGAGAAGGAGAAAAAGCAAACAGGGTAAAACATTAACAACCACTGAATCTAGATGGAAGGCATTTGTGGTTCTAGTCTTTCAACATTTTTAAGTGATAAAGTAGGAAGATAAATACCAAAAAGCCAAAATAAACAAACAACAAACAAAGACAACCTAGGTAAAATTTAGGATATATTTGTGTTTGAAGAAATGTTTTAAGCTATGTTTTATTTTCTTCTGTTTCAAGTAAGCAGCCAATACTTTATCAGGGATGAATTCATCTACCTCAGAATGGATATTCACCCCTAAATCGCTGTGCTTTCAAAAGTTTTTACCTCTTGCATATTTCTAGCAGTTTCCCAGGTAGAAAAAATTCGATGCCAAGTCTGTACACCCGAATTCTTGGCAGAACAGTCAGCAAGTAATATGGAGAGCTGCTTCCTTTAAATTCTGCATTTATCACACGAACTGTGAGCGCTGAGGTGCCGAGGCACTATGGAGAAATGCTCCTTAAAGTCTGATTGATCTGGTAGACGCATCAGCTATCTTTCCCTGCATTCCTAATCTTGTATGGGATGCCGACCGGAATGGCAGCTTTCTCTACAGCCACAGTGGCAACAGACAGACACCGATGAACCATTTAATATGGTGAAACACATGTATTTCAGGCTTCTATTATTAGAACGACCTCTTGACTCACAGAGAAAACTCTTGCAAAACTTCGTTTAGTTAATGTGACCATTTTATTTGTTAAGACACAGTTTTCCATTATCATCATTCTCCCACGCAGAACCTGCCCTTCATTTCCAAGACGCCTCCAGACAGAGGGGCTCCCAGTCTGCTCTCACCATTCCAGTTGGCCCAGGGCAGCCCATCTCCAGGGCTTCCACCCACAATACAGTCCCAGGAATGTGCTCCCCCTTATGTTACATTTGGCTCGGCCATGCCCCGGACCCCTAAAGGAGCCCTCCACAGGTTGGGTGTGGTCTCTGCTCTGTCCAGGAAGAACCCTCCCCGGTACACTAATGTGTGTTCTTCCCTTCTTCTTCTTCTTTCTTTTAAGATTTTATTTATTTATTTGAGAGAGACAGAGAGAACCCAGAGGGAGAGGGAGAAGCAGGTTCCCTGCTGAGCAGGGAGCCCAGGATCCTGGGATCATGACCTGAGCCGAAGGCAGACGCTTAACCACCGAGCCGCCCAGGCGGCCGTGATGGCCCCTTCAGCAGTAGAGCTCCTCAGTGAAGGCTGAACTCACGGCCACCGCATGAAGTTTCTGCCTCATCGGTGCTGCCTAACAAGCAAGCCCAAATCTCCATGGCTTCTCCTCCTCCCCTCCCCCCCACCAAAGCTGTTTATTTTTATTTTTCTTGCATTTGAGCAGAGGCAGCTCTGCTTCAGGCCATGGTCAGATATAGGGCAGCTCCACTTGTCCTATCGTCTGGACCCCCAGCTTCCTGGCGCAGGTGCTGCTCATGAAGGCTGAGTGGCATGGAGAAGAACACGAGAGGCCACTTAAGGCCTCAGCTCAGAACTGACACCTTGTCACTCCCGCCCACATTCCCCTGGCCAGAGCCGGACATCAGTGGGGTAGGGAAGTACTCCCTGCCTTGGGGAACCTCGGCAAGGGCAGGGAGGGTAGGAACAATGGCAGGCCCATAACACCATCAACCTCAGCCTCCCTCCTAGCTTGATGTGGGCTTAGAACTCAATTCTTAGAACTCAACACACAAAGGGATGTGAGGGGAAGCAATGTGTGCAACCTCTGGGCCTTGCCCTTGGAAGGACTGGGCATGCCCTGACTTTCCCCTGCCCATCCCGGAGGAGAGGGTGGGCTGCAGCAATCACGTGGCCCAGCGGCAGATGGCACAGCCGTCCCCAGGCCTACCTCTGCACTGTGGTATGGACGTCATTTACGTGGGAGGATTTTTGCATCTCCTTCCTGGCTTCTGAGAACCCTAGCTAGTCACTCATTCGCTCAACAAGCATTTACCAAGTGTCTTCTTTGAGGCAGGCACTGCTCTAGGCCTGGGAGGAAGGGAGTGTGAATAGAAACAAAGTTGGCCTTTCTGCACCTTGCCTGTGGCGTTGGTCACAAAAAATCTACACATGTGATAAAATTGCATAGAACTAAATAACACACACACGAGTACAAGTAAAACTGAGGAAATCTGTACAAGGTCTTGGCCTTGTACCAATACTGACATCCTAGTTGTGGCAGTATATTAGAGTTTTGCAAGATGTTACTATTAGGAGAAACTAGGTCAAAGGATCTCTGTGTTCTTGCAACTGCTTGGGAATCTATAATGATCTCAAAATAAGAAGTGAGAAACAAAAAGACCGGGAGTCTGGTCTCCTTGTGCTTACGTCTAGAATGGTGTCAGGAGAAAATCCAGAGAGACTTACTTGATATGAATATTTGAGCAGACACAAACTATCGGTGAACAGGAAGACTTCAAAGTGCTTACAGCTGGCTCTCAGCTGTCACAGAGCAGCTTACAGAGCATGAGAAAGTACACGGTTTTCTCTTGTGACTGGTTACTAGAAACTGATGTTCCTTTTAGGGTAGAAGCACAGCGTAAGCTTAAGCGTATGGGGGGCAGTAGGAAGCTATAGGTTATGCTGACGTGAAGAAAGCTTAATTTTGGCTAAGGTCAGAATCAGCGTTACTGAACTATCAGGACAGTGTCATGTTTCAATTACATGACAAAGCGTGTTTGGGCTAGGGGTACATTCACACTGTGGCCTCCACTGTGGTCTTTCTTTAGCCACGGGAATCAGAAGACTAAAGAATAAAAAAGTCGGGGCACCTGGGCTCCGTTGGTTCAGCATACGACTCTTTTTTTTTTTTTTAAGATTTTACTTACTTATTTGACAGAGAGAGAGAGACAGCCAGCGAGAGAGGGAACACAAGCAGGGGGAGGGGGAGAGGAAGAAGCAGGCTTCCCACTGAGCATGGAGCCCGATGTGGGGCTCGATCCAAGAACCCTGGGATCAGCCCCTGAGCTGAAGGCAGACGCTTAACGACTGAGCCACCCAGGCACGCTCAGCATCTGACTCTTAATTTCGGCTTGGGTCATGATCTCAGGGATGAGATCAAGCCCCACGGCAGGCTCCACACTGGGTGTGAAGTCTGCTTGAGAATTCTCTCTCCCTCTGCCCTCCCCCCACTTGTGCACACTCACTCTCTCTCACTCTCTCAAAAAATAAGATCAAAAAGTCACCAATGACAACCTCTGTGTGGCCACAGCCCAGCTGCCACCATCCAGATGACCCCAGTGCCCTGAAGTCTGCAGAGCAATTACATGAAAGGGACTCAGGACAGAGCTATCAGGCAGCAGTTGCTCCCTTTGGACTGGGAAGCGAGAGAGATTTAAAGTTCTTTGTTCCTTAAGCAGGGCGTCCATATAATTTATCATCCAAGCTGAGACACCTGTGAAAATAATCACACTGACACAACTTGTGTCAACACATCAGTCGGTTGCCCTCTTTTAAAAACACTGTATCGTTGACTCTCTTTGTTGGAGAGGCCTAGCTTCCTCCAGCCAACAGAGGCTAACGGATGCTGCCTTTGTCAGCACAGACCCGCCTAGGGACAGGGAACCAGTAAACCCCAAATCTCAGTGAGCTGATGTGCTTAAAGGTTTATTTCTTGCTCATACAAAGTCTAATATGGTGCTGGTGGCCCTCATCCATCTTCTACCCAAATCATTCTGAATATGAACCTCCCCGGTGGCGGGAACAGTGGAACCGAGAGCTGAAGGATTACAGAAATTTTTTGGGCCAAGCCAGGAAGCAGTTTACATCAGACCACCCACCTTTCATTGGCCAGAACCCAATCACATCATCACCCCTAACTGCAAAGGAGACTGGGAAAACCCATCCTCCTACGAGCCCAGGAAGAGGAACTCTGCCACAGATGCACGATTACACACTGGGAGAGGACACCAGTCTGGCTCAGTGTCTTTACGTAGCTCACTGACCCCTGTGCCATGCACAGAGAAACCCCTGAAGATGCAAAGCAGTTTAGTACAGCCCAGAGCAGAGAAGCACCTTCCTTCACTTCCCCTCTGGTTCTGTTGGTTTGTAATCTACCGGCATTCATCTCCGAGCACACTGTTTTCTCCAAAATATGCAGGCTGGAGACCCAGGGAATAGCCCTGATGCTGTGCTTGAAGTCTGAATGCCCGAAGCTGGCAGAATTCCTCCTGGATCAGGGGATGTCAGTGGGTCTGGTCTACGCATGCCTTCAGTTAATTGGATGAGGACCACCCACATTATGGAGGGCAATCTGCTTTCCTCCATCAACTGAAATGTTAATCTCCCATCCAGAAACACCCTCACAGAAACATCCAGAAGGATGTTTGACTACATATTTGGGCACCACGGCCAGCTAAAATGACACATAAAATTAATCACATCCTCCAAGGCCAGATTTTAATGCTTTATATTTCTTGTCTAAAGTGGAAGGGGCGGGGGGAAGGGTCAAGGCCAGGTTCAAATCCCTAATCTTACTCTGAATTCCAGTCTCATTTGTAAAGCGTGAATAAGAACGTTTGCCCTGAGTGATTCTGTAAAGATGAGATGTTGTGTCTGTGAGACACCTAGACCTATGGCTGACTCATAAAGGATGGCAATTATTAAGACTGCAATTTGAAAAGAAAGTTCGAGAAACACTTTACATTTCTTTTTACAGCTGCTTCTTACTAGTAGGTGACTCTTGACCTTTTTTGTTTTCCTTCTGAGGTTTTTCAGTGTCTCAGCAGGAAGTTCCCTCCTCTCCTGTGGGGTCACCATCTCCCGGTACTCAAGTCGCCATCAGTCAGCTGTGCCCTACTTTTCCATGAGCCATTCCTGAGGACCCATGTAATGCCACATGTTTGAACAACTTATGTAGGCACTCCAGAGAAAATCCAAGGGAAAAGAGGAGTGAGGAAGAATTCCCTTATAAATAAATTAAAAAGGTGGGAGTTGGCAGGAAATGATGCAAGAAAAGGAAATAGAAATCAGATTTTCTACTAATTTCCTTTGTGTTCTTATACCATTTCAGAAATTAGCATCTATATTTATGACTGACTGGATGACCCAACTCTTCTGATCCTCTCATTCAACAAACCTGCAGATTTCTTTATTGGGGTGGAGTTGAGGAAGTTTTAAAAGTGGGCCAAAGCCACATGGGAACACGGGTCATAAGTGCAAGGGTCTTCCATAAGTTGAGCACGGCTGAAAGCTTAGAGGAGGTAATGTAGAAGTTACCAAACTCCTCCTTTGAGCCCTGCTCTCCTAGTTACAAAACTGGCTGAGCCACTTTCCAAAAAGACCCAAACAAACTGGCTTTAACAAGACAGGCCTCTGTTTCCCTTTCAGGTGATAGTATAGTGGGGGGGGGGGTTCCCGAGCAACAGTTGCGCTGCTCCACAAGGTCACTGGGCAATGACGCTGACATACCAGCTTTACACCGTCCACACCTGGAATCTACCTGTGGGTTCAAGATGCCACTCCAGCTGTTCTCTTTCCCAGCCAGGCGGAAGAAGGCAAAGCAAGCAGGGGACTAAGAGCTTTCTTTTCAGGGAATCCCCTGAGAGCTGCCCTTTTACTTGTGCTCACATCCCATTGGCCAGAAGCTTGAGGGAAGCCTGAAAATGAGCCGCCCAAACTCTGCTGGGGCAGGGATCTGACTGCAAAGTGGAAGAAGGTGAGACTTGTGCCTTGGCGTAGCCAGTGGTCTCTGACTTCCCTGGTTCTGTGCAGGTGATTCAGCCCCCTCTGGAGAGTCTGTTAGACCCCGTGGGCAACCCCCCCTTCCCCACCCTACTAAAGAAGCTCTACTTTCATCTGTTTGAAAGTACGATCTAAATTTCTATCTGAAAAAAACGAGTTTCTACACACTAGCAAGTCTGAAGACCATTTTAGAGATTAGCGTGCCAACGCGGAAGGGGAAGCTCCAATCAGTGGGGCACTTGCTACACCTTGGAGCTGGTCGTCACCATCTGATGAGCAGAACCTGAGCTAAGGGGGCCGGAGGCAGGCCGCACCGCCTCACACATGAAGCTCATTTGCTTTCCCACCCGATCCGCCTTCCACACTCAGACCAAACAGTTCCCAATCTCAGGAGAAAATAAGAATCCCAACATTGAAAAATCCCATCTTGCTTTGAGTGCGGTCATGGAGGGTGGTGAGCAGAACCAGGGACGTGGAAAGGTACACGTGCAGGATTAGGCCATCTGAATTTGCTCACTGGTGCTGATGGGAGCTAGGCTCCCACCCTCCTACAGAGACTGGGAGACAGGAGCCTTTTCCTCATGTGTTGGCTGGAATAAACGAAATTCTTCTGGCAGCTTGAAGCTTTCCCACACAGGAACTTCAGGGGGCTGGAGCAGACAGCCCAGGGACATGCCATGACCTGTTAGACACTATACTAGTGTTTGTTTCCGTCTCTTAAGGCAGGGTTTGGACGAAGTGGTTATGTGCCAAGAGTTCTTCTGCAGGGCTCACAGCCCACCGCACTTCCGTATCTGGGATCTTTGTGGGTCTGCCCCAGAACAGCACGGCCCTTAGAACAGGGAGACGGAATCAGACCCAGGGCTTCGCATCCCTGCCTTCTCCTAAGCGCCTCTGCTGGGATGGAAATCTTTCCCCGCACAAGCTGGGAGAAGAGGAGCCTTGGTTGCCATCACCCATCTTCTTGGTCATCCTCACAGATTTACAAATTAGAATAGGCCTGTAGTCACAACCCAGGTCCCCAAGCTTCCTGGAGCAGCTGAGCAGGGCGCAGGACCCCAGGTCACACTTTCTGAGGTGCCTGACTGCTTCGGCTGGGTTGTGGGTTTGAGCTCCGACTGCAGAGCACGGCCAGTGGGGCCTGGCCAGCTACAGAGCTTTGCAAAGGCCACAATCCAGGCTGTCTTCGGAGCTCTAGCCCCCTGCCTAGTACACCGTGCTCCCCAACTCTTCTCCATACCCCTCCTCCAACCCCTGCCCTGTCCCCAGAGCACTTTCCTTCTCCCTTTTACACAGGTCCTTGACCCACCCCAGTTACCACGTGTATTTACTGGCGCCTTATAAGTTCAGCCTTTCTTTCTTTTCTTTCTTTCTTTCTCTTTCTTTTCTTTCTTTTTCTTTCTTTCTTTCTTTCTTTCTTTCTTTCTTTCTTTCTTTCTCGTATTGCCTTTTTTTTTTTAGTTACAAGCAATTAGTTACAGGCTCTCTATTTTCTAGCAGTGTGTCTGCCTGTAACTTTCTTCTTCTTCCTTTGCTCAGCTCATGCCTTCTCAGCCTCAGCCATCAGCTGGAACACTGTGCCTCTTCATTGTACCTTTCCCTGAGCCCCCAGGCCAGGTCAATCTCTGTTCCCTCCCATCTCCAGACGTGTATCAAAGTGAGGCCCCAGCTCCTGAAGTCTGATAGTGGAAAGAGGCAGAGGAACAGAGAAGCAGTTTGCTGGCGCAGCAGAGTGAAGGCAAGGCTGACTCAACCCTGGGAGCAAGGCCAACATGTTTGAAAGCAGAAGCTAAAGTGCCAGTGGAGAGGAGAAATTTGAGGAAGGTGGCGAGGGCAGTAGAGCTGGAGAAGGAGCCCTGGTTTAAAAAAGGCAACAAGAGAGAAAGGAAAGTATGCCCATCAAGAAAAAAGAAGCAAGCATCGCAGGCATTCCTAGTGCACCTGCCCTGTACCTGTTGTTCAATAAATGTTTGAAGGGAGGAGGTAAAAAACCGTGGTTGCCTATTTCAGAGGACCTCAGTCTTCTTAGGGAAGTAGGAGGTTTAGGTCTTATGAAATGTGGGCATTAGGAGTCAAGGGCCTCTGAAGAAATATTCTCATTTGTTGATGTATTAGTTAGGATTGACTGACCACTGAAGGGTCAACTACTATAACAAGTAGAGCCAAAATGCAAGGCTCTACAATGTAGTCTCTGTGCTATAGAATTTTAATTTTTGCTCTCTTGATAGTCCAGGATGGGTGTTCAGGTCAGTGACTACCCAGGCTCCACATCCTCAAGGGCCTGAGAAAGCAGAAAGAACAGGAGAAGCATGCAAAGGAGGTTCTCGCAGGCCTGGTATGGAAAGAACACACACTCCCACTCACATTCCTTTTGAGAGACCTCACCCGTTTGCAAAAACAACTGGAAAATGTGGTGTAGCTCTGGCCCCTAGAAGGGAAGAACAGAGTTTGGTAGCCGGCTAGAGGTCTTCACTATGGTAGGCAGGGTGACGGACCCCAAAGATGTCCTCGTCCTCGGAATCTGTGAATATATTGCCTCACGGGGCAAAAGGGATTTGCAGACGTTTGGGATCCTGAAATGAGGATGTTATTCTGGATTATCCCAGAATTGATGCAGCATGAGAAAGACTTGTCTGGCCATTGTTGGCTTTGAAGATGGAAGGGGCCATAGGAGCAGGTTGCAGACGTCCTGTAGAAGCTGGGAAAGACAAGGAATGGACTCTCCTCACAGCTTCCAGAAAGAATGCAGCTTCTGCCGACATCTTGATTTTAGGCCAAAGATACCCATTTTGGACTTCTGGTCTCCAGAATGTTAAGATAATAAATTTGTGTTGTTTTAAGCCACCAAATTGTGGCAATGGGAAACTAATAAACCACACTTAGTAATTCCTTTGTAAAAATACAACCTATTGGTAGTATGAAGCATTATTTTAAATACTAAGAAGATTGGACTACGTCTTCACCTTCCACCTTGTGCACAAGCCTGCCGACGGCCTCATGAGCAATCGGGGACCCGTCAGGCTGGTGGACTTCAATGTGGACAGGTCCCTGGACCAACAGAATCAGCCTCACCTGAGCATTTTCTGCAACTTCGTAGCCACTCCCTAAATCAGGAGCTCTGGGGCCCAGTCATCTGTGTATCAACGAGCCCACCACATAATTCTGACACTTGGGCAAGCTTGAGAACCACTGTTCTAGGACGGGAGCACTGTTCTCGATTGAAGGAGACCAAAAAGATGCAGAAACTATATTAGCAATGCACGAGTCTGAACTGAATAGTTTTATTCCAAAGGACATTCCTGGGACAATTAAAGAAACCTGGATGGGGTCAGAACATTGGATGGTAGTACTGAGTCAATGTTAAGTTTCTGATTTTGATGATTTTATGGTGGTGAGGTAAAAGATCCTTGCTCGTAGGAAATAGACACTAAAAGTATTCAAAGGTGATGGGGTGCCTTGTCAGCAACTTAGTTTTCAAATGGTTTGGGAAGAATAGAAGTTTTATACTGTACTTTCCATTTTCCTTTGAGACAGTTTCGAGATTAAAAAAAAAAAACAGTAGATACCATTTTTCAAATATCAGCTTGTCAAAGGTGAAAAATGCCGACAATGCCTAGTGTTAGTGAAGGTGTGGGGAAATAGAAAGTTCTATGCACTACTGTTGGAAGTAGAAGTTGTTGCAGGATTTTTAGATAGCAAGTTTACACTATCAAAAATGTAAGGCAAATTTTGACTCAACAATTCTGTCTTTAGAAACGTAACCTTTAAATATAACCAATGATGTTGTAATAGTGTTGTATGGTGATACTGGTGGTAAGCATATCATAAGGTATAAACTTGTCAAATCATTATGTGGTACTCCTCAAACTAATGTAACATTGTGTGTCAACTATACTCAATAAAAAAACATTTTGAAAGCCCCCCAAAATTAATTTTTATGATTCTAAAAAAAGAAAAAAAACGTATCCTTCAGATAAATTTCTGTAAGGGAGAGCAAATATATTTTATTGCAAAACTGCTTATACTAGCAAAAAAACTGGAAACAACTCAAATGTTTATCAGTAGGGACTGGTTAAGTTATGGTATAACTATATAGTAAGTTATGAGGAAGCCCTTAGAAAGAATGCAAAAGATGTCAATGTCCTTTCACAGAGAGGAGAACAACCACATAAATGCATGTACGGTAAGCTTCCTTTCTTTTTTTTTTTTTTAAAGATTTTATTTATTTATTCGACAGAGAGAGAGACAGCCAGAGAGAGAGGGAACACAAGCAGGGGGAGTGGGAGAGGAAGAAGCAGGCTCATAGCAGACAAGCCCGATGTGGGGCTCGATCCCACAACACCGGGATCACGCCCTGAGCCGAAGGCAGACACCCAACCGCTGTGCCACCCAGGTGCCCCAGTAAGCTTCCTTTCTGTGAAAAATCTAAAGCAAATGTTTGGAAGCAGAAGTGTCCCCTTTGAACAGTGCAAAGTGTTGCCTCAAGTACACTTCTCCTCCTTATGGGCTCCCTGGTGCTGCTGGCTCTGGTTCCACCCGTGAGAGCCTCTTGTCTGTACAAATTCTTGAAAGTATAAATGCACAGATTATTGGTTTGGATTCCAAAAGTTATGTTATCCTAGAGTTTAAAATGGTTGTGTCCTGACAAGAAAAAAATGCTCCAGATCCAGTCAATCCTAGCCGCTTAGGGACCCTGGGCACCAAGGTGAACATCACTGTGATGCTCTGAATCCTGCCCAGATGCCATCTTGCTTCTGATAAGATTTTGAAGCTGGTTAACTAAACCAGGAGCTTACTCTAACCCTACAATGGGTGTATTTTTGTGGTACCTTTATGCCAGTCTGCAGCCCACCCGAAATACTGCAGTTTGCGACTGGCTAAAAGAGGTGAGTGGGGAACCCCAGATGGAGGCCCCACAGCAAATGGCATGGGGCCATTTAGTCATCAAGACTGTGTTCTGTGCAGAAGTTCGAGTACGGTGTTGGTCTGCTGTCCCCTACCCCCGACGGACTAGGCGCTGAGGCACTGTTAGTCTTGGAGGGTGGTCTAGGTCAAGGGCTGGTGTGCCCAAGGGCAGATCTCTGCATGGGCCACGAGAGGGTCAGTCAGCTCCAGAGAGAGCTAAGGGGCTGGGGGCTGAGGAAGGCCCTGAGATTGCTCTTCAGAGCCCCACTAGTCAGCATTTCCCCAGACAAAATAAACTAGGTTAACACCCAAGATTCTAGACGTGGGGGGAAGTGAGAGCAGAACTGGGAAATGATGTAACTCTTCCCATAAAAGTAGCTAAAAAAACATTTTTTGATGGGGAGGAGGGTAGTAACATCACAGGAAGAAGAAAAATGTTAGAGTATTGCTATTATAGTATTTGTTGTAACATGCTTTAACTTTATTTTTCAAGGGAAAAACCCCTCCTGAGAAAGAAGCTGGGACCTAGGAGCACCAAGGTTTGTGCCCACTGTTTGTGCCTTGTTTTGTTTTAATTATATCTTCAGAGGACAGGCTCTAAGAACTTTTTTTTTTTTTTAGTAAGTGACTACTGATTGAAAACTTTTAAATATGTTATTGAAATAGCTTCAAGAAGACTTAACTTTCGGTAAATAACTAACATATGTATCTCAGATATTTTTTTGTGGAAGGAGAAAATGAATTTGCTTGATTGCAGGCCAACTGAAACAAAATTGGGAGGATGGCAGTGTGGCCACCCCAGAAAAATGTTATCCAAAAATTATTTACTAAGGCTAGGAGTCTTTGAGAAGGGATTATTTTTTCCAGTTTGTGTTCACTTTAGACTCCTGGCTTCAGACCACAAATTCTGTAGCTCCTGAATCAAGCTCCCTTTTGCTGAAAGTTAACGAAATATAAAGGAGAGCTGTAGGCAGTGAAAAAAATCTGTAGAAAGTTGTAAGGTGCAGGATTGAGAGCTTGGCAGATAGCAGTGTATCAGTCGGATTCCAACCAGGAAAACAGAAACCTCTCTAAGTATTTGGGCAGAGGGAATCTAATGCAGGGAATTTGTGACACTCTCAGAGATCAGCATCAGAGAAAGCCCCTGCTGGATGTCATCAGATACAGCTTTTAAAATAAAGTTTAAACAAAATAGAGACAAATTTGAGTATTTGGCATACTCTAAAAAAGGAAACAAATGGAAAGTCTCTAACTGAAAAATAGAGTATCTACTTAATGGCAGATTACACAGCTAATGAGAGACGAATGACATATAAGTTATTTCCAGAATGAAGCCTGGGCAGGGAGCGGGGACAAAGGGGCAGAAATGAGAGGTTCAGGTTACTACTTCACCACAGGGGTTATGGTGATAAGGTCTAATATATGTTTACTGTAGTCCCAGAAGGAAAGAGAAAGAATATGAGGGCACCCAACGGCTGAGAATTTACCAAAACTGAAGATACAAATCCACAAATTTAAAAGCCCAAACAATCTGAAGCAGCATTACTAGAAAAAAAAACCCCAAACACCTAAAAATATCATAGTAAAACTGGAATAAACCAAAAACACAGGAAAAAAAAAAACCTTAAAAGAATGCATTAAACGGGAGAATGAACAGTTGACCACTCACCAACCAGTATGGAAGTCAGAAATTGGTGGCTCGATGCCTCCACTGTGACAAAAGACCCTCAACCTAGAATTCTATTCCTAGGAAAAAATATCTTTTAAGAATGAGGTGGAATAAAGCTATTTTTAGGCAAACAAAAAATGGAAGGTGTTACCTCTAACAGGACAGAATGTCCTATAGGATGTTTTTCAGACAGAAGGAAGGAAAATGACCCCACATGGGAAGCTGAGGAGGCAGAAAGTAAGCAGTAAATAGGAAGATAAATCTCAATAAACATTTGGTATAGAAAACAGTCATACTGTATTCCAGTACATACCCATATACCTTTATATGTACGTAATTAAAGTTCACAAAAACGATAGCATATAAAATGACAGGTAAATGAAGTTAAAGTATTCTAAGATCCTTTCATTGTCTAGTATGAAAGTAAAAGTGCCAATTAACATTAGGCTTTGATAAATCAAGAATGGATCTTTTAAGTCTTTGGCCAGTGAAGAAGAGAAAAAGTATATAACTTCCAAACCAACAGAGGGAAAAGTAGAATAATAGACTCATTGTAATAGAATCCTAACAGAAGAAATCTAACCCAATCTGAAAGAAGTCAAGAAAAGAGATAACATAACTTAGGTCAGGTAGGGTAAATAGAAAGCAGTGAGTAAGATTTAAGCCCAAACGTACTGGAAATTATACATGGAAGGCCTAATGTTCCTGTTAAAAGAAATTATCAGACTAGATTAAAAGCACAACATGCTATTTCCAAGAGATACATCTAAACACATCTTTGGGCTTTGAAATCTAGTAAAAGGATGAAAAGAGATATGCCATGTAACATAATTAAAAAGAAGCAAATGTTATTAATATCAGGAAAAAATAGACTTCAAATAGGCAAAAGGCATTGGTACAGTTAGAGGCTTTCTTCTTACAATTTCAATTCCTCAGGAAGATATAGCAATTCTATATTTACATGCATCTAATAACATGGCCTCAGATATATAGAGCAAACTTCACAGTCCTGTGAGTGGAATTACCTCATTAACTGACAGAACAAACAGAAAAAATCCATTAAGAGCAGAGAAGATCTGAACAATGCATTACCAACTCGATCTAAGGCTTTGTCTGGATGAGTGCACCCAGCGCCCGCAGAACACATCTTCTCCAGCGCCCACAGAAACCTCAGAGATCAAACACGTGCGGGGCCATAAGCAGATCCCAACAAATGTCGAAGGGTAGCAATCATGCAGAGTATGTTTTCTGACCACAATGTGATAATAAAATATAACTAGGAAGTCCCTGTAAGTTTTAAAAATTAAAAGCATACTTCTAAATAACATATGGGATCTGTTGTGATTGTGATTTTTGTTCTTTGTTACACCAGAGGTTTACCAATATTAATACGCTTTCCAAAATACCAACCTTGACTTTTGATCCTTTCTATTGTGTCATTTTCTGTTTCATTAATCTTTGCTCTAATTTTGATCTCCTTTTTAGCTTAAAAAACAAGACAGGTCACTAGTCAATTTAACAATGATGTTCATATAGAGATTTGCAAAATACAAAATGCTTTTTCATGAATCCTTAAAGCAACCTTGTGAGTTGGGTCATTTCCCTCGTTTTACGGATGGGGAAATTATGGACAGGAAAAGAAATTCATGGTTGTTGCATTCACTGGAATGCTGGCCCTAACGTTTATATCCAAGACCAGAGGAACTTCTGCCCTCCTCCAGGGCTTTGCCCTGCCAACCCTTGGACCCCCTCTTATCCTTTCAGATCTTAAGGGACACTCACCCCCAAACAGCCATGGTTAAGATGGTGGAGGCTTGGCTCCCACTAGCCTTTTCTGTATTAATTTCCAGGCCATCTATTGTCAGGAAAACAGGGGGTGTGGTGGGGAGAAGCAAAATGCATATAGTATGAGTGGGCAGGCTGCCTAAGCGGGAGAAGCAAGTGCAAAGCAGCCTTGGTCCTACCCAACACTCTTGGTCACTGGAGTAGAGCTGGAGACTTCTTCTGCTGACCCCTTTTCCAGCCTGAAAAAGCAAAGCACGTTTGCTTAGAAACAATGGATTGCTTGCCTAGAACCTGAAAAATAATTTCATCTGGGTTTATGTATGAACACTCTAGGGGTGAAGTGGTACTGAGTACCAGTCATGCAATGCAAGGGAACTTTTCCCTCATGGGGATTCAAAAATGAGACAGGGTTAACTGAGGACCAGTTAGCTGAGGACAGATAGTGGGGGACCTGAAGTCTGTCTGCATCATGACCTTGAAAAATTGGGCATAACCACTTCCAGGGGATTACTCGGGCTGGGAGGTTTCTCCACGCCTCTTCCTCAGCCTCAACTGAGTCCCTCAGCCTGGAGACATGGAGAAAGAAGTCACAAATTTTAACACGATTCTTTCTGCAGAGTGTCCCCATTTAGACCTGGCAGTTTTCTCAGGCTGTGGAGAGTATCGTTAATGCTCAGGAAGGAGTGTGTGTGAATCCCATGTAGAGAGACTACAAAGTATAGTGGCCAAAACGTGGTCTTTCCACCACAAAGCCCAGATGCAAATAAGGGCTCTTTCTCTTATCCAAGATCATTTTAGGCAAGTAATTAAGTTTTCTGTTTTATGCTGTGTGTCCTCAGCTGTCTCTTACTGGAATAATAATAGTAGCTAGTTGGAGAAGTTAGTGTTATTAGAGCTCTTAGAAGTGCCTGGAACGAGAAGCGTTAGCATGAAGGTGTGTGAAGTAAGTCTTGCCATGTGGTGGCCCCAGTCCCAAGACTCTAGCGACCGGACAGTCAGGGAGTGGAAGGCAGCCCCATCTGAAAGCCAAGAAAATATCCCAAGGACCACCCCACACACAGATACAACCTAAGATGAGATTCGAGAACAATGATTCTGGATCTGGTTTTTCAGCAGTATCTTGCTTCTAAGATTGCTTCCATGTATAATTTCCAAGATTTCCTTCAGAAATGGATTGTGTTTGTGACTTGGCTCACTCATGTTACATCCTGTTCTCAGAACTGTTGACTCTAGGAATTTAGAGGGAGTGGGTTATTCTCTCAGTAGCAGGGAGTCAGGAGGTCAGTACATGTTCAGAGAGTAGAAAATTTTACAGTTCTCCTTACTCCCCCTTTTTATTCCTGACTTGTTCTTTTTTCTTTGATCAATCTCACCAGAGGTTTGTCAGTTTTATGTCTTTTCCAAAGCACACACACATGCATTTGGTTTTGTTGATCCTCTGTATTGTTTTCCTATTTCATCAAAGTCTATCTTTTATTACTTTCTTATTTTAACTCTTTTGGGATTTATTTTGATTGTTCTATCTTTTTGAGATGGTACTTAGATGATTACTAGGTTTTGTGATTTTCTAGAATATCTTTTTAGGCTATAAATGTTTCCCTAAGCACTGCTTCAGCAATATCCCGGTGGTCTTGATTACAGTATTCAGTTCAAAATATTTTCCTCCCTGAACCATGATTAAGAAAAGTATTTGTAAATTTCTGAATATAATGGGGATGGACTAAGTATCCTTTTATTATTAATTTCTAATTTAATTGCATAGTCAAGATAACATACTCTGTATGATTTTAATTTTTTAAAATTTGTGGAGGTTTACGCTACAGTCCAGCAAATGGTCAATTTCTTCCCCAGCTTCACTGAAATATAATTGACATGTAACATTGTGTAGGTCAATTTTTGAAAATGTTTCATGTGTGTTTGGGAAAAAAAATTGTATCTTTCATACAGTGGTGCAGGGTTCCATGTATTAGGTTGCTTACTAAATCATTGTGTTCAAATCTGTAACTTTACTAATTCTTAATATTCTTGTCCTATTACTGAGAGACGTATCAAAAATCTCCCATCATGATTGTGGATTTTATATTTCTCCTTTGAATTCTGCATATATTTGTCAACTCTTGAGCTATGTTATTTGGTAGATACTAACTTAAAACTGTTACATCTTCCCAGTATTTTCTCTTCCCTGGACCTTTTGTCTTAATGTAATAAATGATTCCCTTTATCTGTAGGAATAGTTTATGACTTAAAGTATCTATTTCATCTAATATTAGTAGAGCTACACCAGTTTCTATTGATTACTATTTGCTTCAAATAACTTTGTCTCAATCTTTTACTTTCAAATCTTGAGTGTCCTCATATTTAAGGTGAGTCTCTTGTATACAGTATACAGTGGAGTTTTATACTTTTGTCCTGCCTGCTACAGTGTGAATGTTTGTATTCCCCCTCAAATTCACATGTTGGAATCCCAATGCCCAGTGTGAAAGTGTTAGGTTGGGATTTGGGAAGTGATTAAGTCATATGAAGGGAGCCCTGATGAACGGGATCAGTGCTATTATCTGAGACCCCAAAGAACTTTTCAGCCCTTTCCACCACATGAGGGTACAATTAGACATCTGCAACCTGGAAGAGAGCCCTCACCCAACCATGCCGATCTCCAACCACTCTGATCTTGACCTTCTAGCCTCAAATATGGTTCTGTTGTTGATAGCCACCCAGTCTATGGTATTTTGTTATAGTGGCCTGAACAGACTAAGACATTGTTTGGCAATCTTTGTCATTTGAATAGAAATATTGATATTTTTGGCTTAAGATCTACCACCGGTTTTTCCTTCTCTTTCCTGTTTTTTCTTTTGCTTTTTATTGATTTTTAAAAATTCACTTTTCCTCTATTAGTATTAAAAATGTACATTGCATTTTGATTCTCCTAGATTTTACAATGTCTATGAGATTAACCAAAGCCTTTCCTCATACAATACTTAATTTTTTTTTACTCTCTTGACATATTATTGCTGTCTGCTATTTTGAGTCTATCTTAACAACTCTAAATCTTTGTTTTGTATAAAAATGTTCATTTACATTTGCCTACCTATCTCTTACTCTTTGCTCTTCCTTTTTCATCTCAGAACATCATCTGGGATCACTCTCTTTCTATATTAAAATGCATTCTTTAGAATTGCCTTCAGTGAGGGTCAGCAGGGGAAAACAAGTTTTGTCCTAAAATGTATTTATTTTGTCCTCACTCTTACAAGATATTTTCACTAGGCATAAACGTCCAGGCTGACAGTTATTTTCTATCTTTATACTCATGTTTTCATTCCACTCTTTTACCTTCTGTTGTTGCTGAGAAGTATGTTGTTCTTTGAAGGTAATTTGTCTTTAGCTGTTAATTTTTCTTTCTTTTTCTGCAGTTACACTATGATGCATGTAGATATGATTTTTGTAAATGCATTCTTTGGGCTTTTCAATCTGTTGACTTGTGTTTTTCATCAGCTCTGGAAAATTCTCAGCCCCAGTCCCTTTGGCCCTTTTCTTCTGTCCTTGCCTTCTGAGACTGTGACTTTACATATATTTATATGTAAAAACTTCCCAAAGAAAACATTTCTCTATTTTCCCATATTTTTCTAACCCCATGCTGCATTCTGGATTTCTTCACCTTTATCTTTCAGTTCACCAATTCTATTTTTAATTTTGTCACAATATGTAGCCAAATACATCTTTAAATATTTTAAACAAAAAATTTTTTAAAATTAAAAAAACCCCACAAAAATACCAAAATATTTTTTTTAATTTAAAAAAACCAACATAACTGATAATATGTGAAGTCTATGTGAATCTGTTCTTTTCTGGTTTTGTCATGTTGCCTTTTCCCCTTGTGCCAGATTATCCTTGTTTACTTATTAAATGCTCCTGAAAAATCACCTCTAAATGTTCCCTGAGGTCTAGAGTGAAGTCCTCTTTCAAAGATGCCTCTTGTTGCTTTGGCCAGGGCTCAGGTTGTGTTTACCTGGGTCATAAGGGTTGGTCAGTGACCACAAGGTGTTTGGGATACTTTCTTTTCTACTGCTCTGTTCAGTTACAAGGCCACTGTCTCTACAGCCCCCTGGGACTGAGGGATGGTTTCTCTTGAGGATGCAGCACTTCAGGAATCCAGCTTAACTGCAGAAAGTTCTCGTGTAAGATTCACCATCTCAGTGGGCCTGGCCCTGACCTTGTCTCACTCACTCCCTGTGGCTGGTTCAGTGGGACCCAGCTATGCAGCATCAGCTAACAGTTTAGGACAGAAGCTGCTTTGGTGTTCCCTTCTGATGACAGGATCTCATTTTTAAACTGTCCTGTCTGTTTAGTCTTTTTATTCTCAATGCTCTCTTGAGAGGAGGGGTGGGATGCCATCTACATTTTTAAAAATGCAGTCTTTCATTGTCATTGGTATGAAATTGACCAAAGTAACCTTGCCTGTCTTTCCCAGAAGGTACCATCCTCTTCAATGCTGGTTTTTCTCTCTTCCAGACTTTGAGGTTTTCCAGTCCAGATCTTTAGGTACTTTTTTTTTTTTTTAAAGATTTTATTTATTCATTTGACACAGAGAGAGAAACAGCCAGTGAGAGAGGGAACACAAGCAGGGGGAGTGGGAGAGGAAGAAGCGGGCTCCCAGCGGAGGAGCCCGACGTGGGGCTCGATCCCAGAACACCAGGATCACGCCCTGAACCGAAGGCAGATGCTTAACGACTGCGCCACCCAGGCGCCCCCAGATCTTTAGGTACTTTATACACTTGACTTCTATCTTTCTGGTCTGCCCATGACATTTTACCATACAGTTAACTTAACAAAATCCAGAGCTAAGAGCATCTTCACCTCCTCAGAAAAAATACAAGCACTTTAGGCCACTTTCATGCAAATCTTTCAGCTTCCAATTTAACCGACTATTGTCCAACATTTCAATTCTACCTTTAGTCCTTTGAATTAGACTCCGCCTTTTAAAAATTTTTTTTTGATTTACCTACATGTTGGCAAGTTTAATTCTTCTTGCACATCAGGCATTTTCTCTGGAAAGAGGTGGGGGATGGTGCTCCCGAAACACGCTCGTCCTGAGGTGAGCCCGAACAGCTCACTGAATCTGCAGAAAGTCTACCTGGCACAAGGGGAAATCATATGAGACCAGCTGGAGCAGCATGTCACCGGCCCTCGGACTGGAGACCCAGGCCAAGAGGCCCTGAGGTCCATTTCCTGTGGGTCAGTCAGTGGAGGCCTCAGTAGCAGCAAATCCTAGTGCTCAGCAGGCTGGAGCACTCGGAATCCCCATTTGAGCGGCAGCCACCCTTGCCCTTGTTATTTCATTGGTTTCTCTCACAACTGTAGGTGGTACATTGGGTCCAGGCAGAGCCCAAGTACCTGGGTGTGTGTGCATGGAGGGGTGATGCTCAAACCATTGGTGGCCTCAAGTAAATGAAAGTTGGATACCTGGCGACTCCTTGGAACTGATATTCTATGGCCTTCCTTTCTGCCCACTATGCACGGATCCTGCAACAGCCATCCCCTTTTGAGGATGTGTGAGCTTTTCCAATGAGGCCTTCAATCAGACCATCCTATTTCCCACTCCTCCCTCTTTAACAACCCAACTGTCCCACCCAGATATCACCGCTGCCTCCCTCTTCCCCGCTGGTGGAGGTCACTTTCCTCCCAACACTGCAGAGTTCAGTTCAGCACCCATTAGTGTGGTTTTGCTTATGGACTTTCTCCCTTACCTATCCTTTATTTATTCCTGCTGCCTAGCTCCTAGGACAGGGGATTGTGCCTAGCAGATCCTCAACGAGTATTTGCTGACTCCATTAATCCAAGTCTGTGGAGAGGGTCAGTGCTCCGAGAAGGACAGAACAAGTGTGGCTGGGGTGTTCCAAAGTGGAGCTGAGCGGCAGAAATGCTCTTTCCCTCTCCCTTTCCTAGCTCTGTCCCTCCCCTTCCATCAAAACCTACTGGTGGAGGCTTGGAGACAAAGTGAAAGAATCATACCCCTAGAGAGAGGCATGGAAACTACGTGAGGCTAGAACGGGACTAGAGACAAATCCCAGAAAGCCAGGAAACTAGCTAGCTAGAGACTGCTCTCTGGTAAGGAGAGTGGATTTTGGAGCCAGAGAGACAGGACTAGAATTCAGCCTCTACAGACAGGCGCCATCCGGAGTATTCTTGGACAGCTTACTCAACTCTCCTTTTACCCTTTGAGATACCTAGTTAACAGCTTTACACATAACAACATTTTGTTAAATTTTGTTCCCACGAGAACTATTTCTGTGAGGTGGCAGATCAGTCCCACAGCCTGCCCACTCCCAGGAGCTATGATCCAGGCCCAGTATGCGGGTCAGACCATTCCGCACTTCTGGTAGACACGCCACCTAACTTCTTGTGAAACCTGAGCTACGAGTCCTGTGGAATAAGGCCCCTGCTGCCCTCCCTGCTCTGCATCTGGTCTCACTCACCCCACAAAGATGTGACACACAAACTGCTTTCTCAGTGAATTGCTCCATCCAGAGTCAGTCAGAGCCTGTGTACTTTTGAGGAATTTCTTTATTGGAGTTCCACCTTACCTCACCACGACTATCTGGCTCTTCATGGCCAAGACAGACTGAGCCCTGAACAAAGTATTCATAACATTTTACAACAGACAATACACACAGGAAGTGCATGAAATCTTTACAATAACACATTTCAAAACAACCAAACATTTAACAGGATTATTAAGAAGCACGAATTTCCTCCAAACCCTCAATTATCAATAGCTACTTAGCTTTCTAGCTCTTCCAATAAAATCACCTCAGCATTCCTATTCACATGAATCCCTGAATCAATTATTTTTGTGCAGGTGCAAATTCATGTTTGTGTTCCATTAGTTATTTAATGTGCTGAATTTCTCTCTACGGCAGAACCTTGTATTTGTAGCATAACGTGTGAGGTTTACACTCATCACACTTCATCATTCACTGAGGGGGTTCATTTGACATTTTTTAAAAGTTTCTCCCATTCAACCAGTGTATTACAACATTACAACCATATAGTCCAATCAACTTACATTTTTTAAATGACTATTTCCTGCTAGATTCATGTCTATACTTTTTACTCTTCCTACAACAAAATCCAATTTTGTTTCAAAATTTATCATCACCCCTCACAAATTATTCAATTATACCAAATTTATACTTCATGATCACTACTATTAAATAAATTTGTATTCCCTGAAGCCTCTCTCTCCCTGAATTTGCCTGTTGGGAGGCCCTTCTTGTATTTTTTCCCCACTGACCAATGTATAATTAAGATTCAAAGCTGTACCTAAATTTCCCCCATTTCTATTCACAGAATTTACCCAAATAAGAAATTTCTGATGGTAACTATATGACTTCTAAGTGAAGTCCTTTCCTCATCCATGTGTTTTATGTCCAGAAATGTCTACTTATTTTGAAGGTTTTTTAATCACCGTCACTTTGATAGGTTTTATCCCCAGTATAAACTATTTTGTGTTCCATAAAGGCTCAACCACCTTGACACTGGAGGCTTCCTTGCTGGCCATGTGAAGATCACACTGACGAGTACTCGCAGTTTCACTTATACTATGTAAGTTACAAGCCATGAACGAAGAGCTCAGATATTCATACATTCATAAGGTTTTTCTTCCATTTGAGTTGAGACTTGGTAAGCTCTGCCTCCTACAGATATGCTCATCTTGGTCCCGTCCAGAGCATTCCCTCCCTCATGAGTTTTCTTCTGTGATGTGTCACTGTGACTTCCCACACTTGTCACATTTAAAGATTCCTCTCCAGTATGGGTTCTTTTATGCTTAGTGAGATTTGATCTGATATTAAAAGCCTTCCCACACTCATTACATCGGTATGGCTTCTTTCCGGTGTGGATCCTTTTGTGTTGGTCAAGAACTGATCTGTAATTGAAGGATTTCCCACACTCACAATTATAGGGCTGCTGCCCACGGTGGACGCTTTTATGGTTAATAAGACTTGAGTGTGAGATGTATGCCTTCCCACACTCATCACATTCATAGGGTTTCTCGCCTGTATGAATCCTTTTATGCACCGTGAGGCCTGAGCTGTTCCGGAATGCCTTTCCACACCTATCACATATATAAGGTTTTTCCCCTGTGTGGATCCTCTTGTGTTGAGAAAGGAGTGAACTGTAATTGAAAGATTTCCCACACTCAATACATTTGAAGGGTTTCTCCCCAAGATGGACTCTTTTATGGCTTATAAGAGTTCTGCTTGAGAAAAAAGCTTTTCCACATTCATCACATGTATAGGGTGTCTTGCCGGGGTGGGTACTTTTATGGTTAATAAGGCTTGAGTGTGAGATGTAGGCTTTTCCACACACATCACATTCATAGGGCTTCTCCCCAGTATGGATTCTTTTATGCACTTTAAGGCTTGAGTTGTTTCTGAAGACCTTCTCACACCTGTCGCATTCATAAGGTTTCTCTCTAGTGTGGACCCTTTTGTGTTGAGAAAGGAGTGAAGTGTAATTAAAAGATTTCTCACATACATCACATTTGTAGGGCTTCTCCCCAAGATGAATTTTTTTGTGGTTTATAAGGGTTCGGTATGTGATGAAGGCTTTTTCACACTCGTCACACTTATAGGGTTTTTCCCCAGGGTGTACACTTTTATGATTTATAAGGCTTGACAGTGAGATGTAGGCTTTCCCACATTCTTCACATTTGTAAGGTCTCTCTCCAGTGTGGATCCGTTTATGTACTTTAAGGCCTGAATTATTTCTGAAGGCTTTTCCACACTCATCACACCCAAAAGGTTTCTCCCTTGTATGAATCCTTTTATGTTGTTCAAGGGCAGAGCTGTAATTGAAAGATTTCTCACAATAGGTACATTTATAGGGCTTTTCCCCAAGATGGATTCCTTTGTGGTTTTTAAGGCTAGAGCGTGAGATATAGGCTTTCCCACACACGTCACACTTGTATGGTTTTTCTCCAGTATGGAGCCTCCTGTGGACCTTTAGGCCTGAATTGTTCCTGAAAGTTTTCCCACACAAATCACACACATAAGGTCTCTCTCCAGTATGAATGGTTTTATGCTGGAGAAGAAGTGAGTTATAGCTGAAGGATTTTCCACACTCCTTACATTCATGAGCTTTTTTCCCAGGGTGAATGCTTTTATGAACTGCGAGGCCTGAGCTATAGCTGAATGCTTTGCCACAGACATCACACTTGTAAGGTTTCTCTCCCGTGTGGATCCTTTTGTGAACGATAAGGCCTGAGCTGTTCCTGAAGGCCTTCCCACATTCATCACATTCATAAGGTTTCTCTCCAGTGTGGATCACTTTATGCTGAATGAGGAGAGAGCTATAATTAAACGATTTCTCACACTCATCACATTTGTAAGGTTTATCTCCAAAGTGGATGCTTTTATGGTTTAGAAGTGTTCTGCAAGTAATGAAGGCCTTCCCGCACTCATCGCATTCATAAGGTTTCTCGCCTGTGTGGATCCTCTTATGGACCCTAAGGCCAGAGCTATTACTGAAAGTTTTCCCACAGATGTCACATTCGTAGGGCTTCTCCCCTGTGTGAATCCTTTTGTGGACTCTGAGACCAGAGCTGTTCCTGAAAGCCTTCCCACATTCACCACATTCATAGGGCTTTTCTCCTGTGTGGATCCTCTTATGCTGGTCCAAAACAGAGCTGTAATTGAAGGATTTCCCACACTCATCACACTTACAGTTCTTCTCCCCAGAATGGGTGCTTTTGTGGTTTATAAGGCTAGAGTAGGACATGTAGGCTTTCCCACATTCCTCACACTTATACGGCTTCTCCCCAGTATGGATCCGTTTGTGGACGCGAAGGCTCGAGCTGCTCCGAAAAGTCCCTCCACAGTCATCACACTCGTAGCGTTTTTCCCCAGTGTGCATAATTTTATGCTGAACAAGGCGGGAATTATATTTGAACGACTTCCCACACTCATCACATTTGTGTGACTTCTTAACAGCACTGGTTTTCTGCTGTAGACCAGGGTGAGAGGTTCCATTAATGTTCTCCACACATTTGTCTTGTTCACTGCTTATCTGTTCTATAGGGACAGTCTGGTGTATAACATGTTTTGAACTTGGAAGTAAGCTTTTCTCAGATGCCTCGTCTTCCTGTTCCGTCTTTATATTTGCTGTGTTCTTGGCTTTGCCAATCTTTTCCCTGATGCCACTTTTGTCTTCCTTCATTCTTTTTCCCTCAGGATTTTCCAGCTGACTCTCTACCTTGCTATTCCAATCACAAGTTTCACCAACCTTATATTCCTGTATACGATCCTTGTGAAGACCTTCCACTTTTGGCCACAGAGATTCTGCATTTCCAACATTTTCATACTTTTCAGCTGATTTCCCATCCTCAGTGCCCCTCGTCTTCAAATGTGACACTAAACCAAGAAAATGAAAATGATACTTGTTCATTTTGTTTAGAGGAAACTGGAAGAATTACATCCAAATTTACTCATTCACTTGACAAATGTTTATTGACTGCATGCTGTGTGATTAAGTACCATTTTAACTGCAGGGGATACAAGAGGGGACATGCCAAAATTTCTGCCCCTGTGGAGCTAATGTTAAAATGTTAGAGCCCTGGATTTTCAATGGAACAAAGAATTTTCCATTCTTGCATAACAGTTTAGCATGAGGGCAAGTTGAAATGGGTTGAAATGATGCAAAGAACCAAGGACAACATTGATCAGCTTTTGGAAACAATTACCTAGTCATGAAAAAACAAAGAGTAGCAGAAATCTCTGAATAAGAGGAAACAGAAAAATCAGTAAGTAAGACAAAAGAGACATAATCAGCAGAACTAAAGAGGCAAAGCTAAAAAAGGGAAGAAATCAGTACCTAAGTGGTGGTATTGGGGCTATGGTAACGAAAGCATGAAGAGAGTCATGACAGATGTGAGAAAGAAAGCAAACTGCAGCTTCCAGGAGTTTCTGGCCTCCTGGACTTCCCCTCCAAGGAAAACCTGATCCTAGAAAGTGGGCAGTCAGGGAGGAAATCTATATGGAAGGGCATGCTCCAGCATGCCAGGCAAAGAGGCCTTCATTCCTACTTTATGAACAAGCTAACTGCAATCACAGCATATCAAAGATTAGAAGCTAAAATACAAACCCCCAAGCAAAGGAAATACTACTACCTGGGTTCAAATATCCAGCTGCATGACCTTGTGAAAGTTACTTAAAGTGTTGTGAACAACGCCTACTACTTGCTAAGTACTATTTGCATAATTATTACCATTTATTATTTGAGGTTGGGTTATTTGATCAGGGTTGGAACCTGGGTATAAAGCACAGGACTTAGGAAAGGTAAACTCCTTCCTAAAACAGATTTTAGGGCTCAGGCGGGGATTCTTTGTTCCCCCTGAAGGCACTCCACTTGTATCCATGACTTGGGGCAGAGCAGTCCATGTTGCTTAAATGTGAGGGCTACTGGGAAGGCAGTGGAATTCCAGAACCATCAACGGCAACATGCCTTTTATCTGTGCTCTGAATCCTGCTCCCACACACATCAGGGCCCATGCTCCATTCACTCCCTTTGGCCTTGGTCCCTCCACCTCTATTCATCCTCAGCCCTCAGGAGAGAAAGATGTAAGTTCCTACAGCCATAGAACCAAATCCTCTAAAATAAATATACAAGGCGTGCCTGGCTGGCTCAGTCAGTAGAGCATGTGACTCTCAGTCTCAGGATCCTGAGTTTAAGCCCCATGTTGGGCCTGGAGCCTACTTAAAATTAAAAAAATAAATAAACACAAAAATTGTTAGAGAGAAACATAAAAGGGCTGTGAGTGGGGACTAGCCACATTAGGTATTAAAATACAGCACAAAGCCTCTGTAACTAAAGCAGCATGGTCCCAGTGTACGGAGAAAAGGAACAGAATACAAAGTCCAGAAATAATCCTAATTACATACAGAAATCAACCATATGATAAAGATGATATATCAAATTACTGGGGCAAAGATAGTCTTTAGAATAGTGTTGGAACAACTATAAAGCCCTTTGGAAAAACATAAAATCAGATCATTCTTTACACCATACTCAAGAATGTCACCCCAAGTGGAGCAGAGCTCTCAATATAAAAACATGCTGCCATACAAACACCAGAAGAACACACGAGTGAGAGCCTTCAGAACCTGAGAAGAGACAGCTCTCAAACCATGCCTCACATTCAATGACAGGATGGATAAACTGGCTGTATAAGTATAAATTACATGGCAAAAATGCTGTAAGCAAAATTAGAGAAATGACAAATGAAAGAAAATATTTGCAACGTGCATCATATACAAGCGCCAATATCCCTTATATAAAAATTTTTTAAAAGTTGAAAAAATAGACTAAAATTCCTATAGAAAAATGTGCAAGAGACATGAACAGACAATTCACAAAAAGAAATATTAAAATATCCCTTAAACACGTTTTCAATTCCACTCAAAAGAGAAACGCAAATAAGAACTACACTAAGATACTACTTCTCATCTGTCATATAAAAAGCATGACAACACACTCTGTTGGGGAGGCTGTGGCGGAAACAGGTGCTCTCATATATTAATGGGACTGCAAAGGGGCATAACCCCTGTTGAGGGGCATCTGCCAATATTTAGGTGAACTGTATGCATTTATACTTCAATCCAGAAATCCCATCTAGGAATTTACACTGATGATCCACTTCCAACAATACAAAAAAGTGTATGTGCACAAAGGTATTCATGGTAGCATTATTTGTAACTACAGAATCTAGAAAACTACCTGAGTGTCCTAGCACAGAAAACCAGTTAAATAAACTATGGCACACATATGCAATGGAGTACTAAGCAAGAATGTGGAACATCTCTAACAACTGACTGAGAGGGAGCAACTTCCAGGATACCATGTAAAGAGAAAAACAGCATATATGCTATGCTTTATGTTTGAAAGAAAAAAACACACATATAACTGCTTATCTTTATAGTAATGAAAGAAACCAGAAATCAATAAAGCCCCATTACCTGTAAGTGGTGGAGTGGCAAGAACAGAGCAAAGGGATAGGGAAGAGAGACACTCTAAGTACAGCTTTTTGCATAGTTTTTACTATAGAAGGATGATAATGTTCTGCATATTCAAAGAATAAAATTAAATCAATGAGAATTTGAAAAAGGAAAAGCAGCTGAACCACAAAGCACACGGCAACAAATGAACTCATCTGTGTTTCACATGGATATTGTGACCACAGGAAAAGAACAAAAAGAAACAAAGAACTAACCCATAATTTAGGCATATAATATCACAGAATTTGTAACCATATACTATATTCTCTCAGTATCGGGAAGGATGGAGGAGGTGGTGGAGAAGCCCTGAAAACAACTGAATTTTTAAGCAGTTTCTTCCTGAAGGAAGAAATATAAGTATGGAATAGGGGAAGGCAAGAAAGAACCCTGTGGGAATGAATCAGAGGTATCAGTGTGAATTCATGATTTCTAAATTACATGTGTGCACGCACATGTCTATGCACTCACATGCATGTATATTTGCATGTGTATATAGACATATTCCCTAGCTCTCTGCTGAAAAGCTAAGAAGCAAAAAACACCTTAGTGGTAATAAGCACATCTAGCACCCTGTTCTTGGTCTCTACTCCCATTGTCTACTAAAAGGAACCAGAGCTCCTCAGAGAAATGGCAGATTCTAGGCTGGGGCAGAAAACACACAAGATGAGCCGTGGCATCTTGTTACTCCAAAGAGTAAGGAGATGCTTAAAAACGACAGGGGCATGTCACAAGACCATAGGCCAGCCTCACCACCCAATTTAGGCTCCATAATAATTACGTACAGTAAATTATAAACCACTGAAAGTGGGAATTTGTGAATCCATACATATACAAACAGGGGAGAAAGAGAGGCCACTTACTTACAGCAGAATGTCAGGGCCAGTTGGTAAATGTGGGGAGAGGAGCAGAGTTGGAAAAAACAAAAAACAAAACAAAAAAACCCCAACCAAAACCAGCATTCTGGGGCGCCTGGGTGGCTCAGTCATTAAGCGTCTGCCTTCGGCTCAGGGCGTGATCCCAGGGTCCTGGGATTGAGCCCCACATCAGGCTCACTGCTCTGCTGGGAGCCTGCTTCTTCCTCTCCCACTCCCCCTGCTTGTGTTCCCTCTCTCACTGACTGTCTCTCTCTGTCAAATAAATAAATAAAATCTTTAAACAAAAAAAAACAGTATTCTGTAACTATCTGAGCAGACTGGATCAGGAGAGAATTATCACTGGATTCTAAATGTGGGGGTAAATTTTGAGAAGGGGCAGTATATACACGATCTAAAAATACTGCCCCTAGAATGAAAAGGAAAAAACAGTAATTACACAGTGGAGAAATCAGACAACGCCTTGGCCAAGTGTTCTAAATTAAGATCACCAATGGTGGCAGAGGGACACCATGCGCTCCAGAAGTGACATCCTGAGGACACATCGCCTATGAGAATGCATCACCTGAGCTTCAAAATCACAAGCAGACATCGGGTAGATCCAACATGTAGACTGCTCTACTCAAAGTAGTATTTGTATTCTTCAGAAGTATCATTTTCATAAAAGACAAGAGAGGCTACAGAAATGTTCTAGATTAAAGATGGCTAAAGAGACTTGACCACTATACTTAATACCTGACCTTAGTGGGTCTGTACTGGAAAATTATAAAAAGAATAATTGTGCCAATTGACAAAACTGGAATACAGATCGCACAGTATCAACTCTGAATGTACTGAAGGTGACAGCTGTACTGTACTCAGGCAAGAGAACATCCCTATCCTTAGTAAATATATACTGAAATATTTATGGGCAGGAGGCCATGACATATGCATTGTCTTCAAGAAGTTTAGAAAAAAATTATATGTACGAAAGAGCAAAAGAGAGGGAAGACAAAAATGAAGTAAAATGTTAGCTATAGGGGCGCCTGGGTGGCACAGCGGTTAAGCGTCTGCCTTCGGCTCAGGGCGTGATCCCGGCGTTATGGGATCGAGCCCCACATCAGGCTCCTCTGCTGTGAGCCTGCTTCTACCTCTCCCACTCCCCCTGCTTGTGTTCCCTCTCTCGCTGGCTGTCTCTATCTCTGTCAAATAAATAAATAAAATCTTAAAAAAAAAAATGTTAGCTATAGGTGAATGAGTAAACACTATCTTTTTACCATTCTTATTCTTGACATTTTTCTATATATTTAAAACACTTTTCAAATAAAAAGCTTAAAAAAGGTCAAAAAGTAAATTTAAAATTCCCTTAACTATACCTTCCCCTCCAGATACTGCTTTCGCCATCCTGCTTCCTATTCACAGTTATCTCTTGAAAAAGTGGTCATGTCCATCTCCCATCTGATTTCTCGCACTCAGACCACACTGCATTAGCTTCTTTGGGGCCAGACACTGACTCCCCCGCCTGCTGTCTTAGATGTCTCTGGCCTCCCTGTTCCATCTTAAACCTTTCCTCTTCTGACCCCACATATTCTCCCTGGGCAGTCGGATCTATCTGGGTGGCTCCTGCCATTCCTACAAGCCACGTCTCAGATCATCTCTGGCCCAGCCTGCTCTCTTCAATTAGAGACCCTCCTGTCTACCCTCGCCCTCCCCTTTGCGTAAATCAGAGTGGGCTCTTCTCCTTGCCTCACCCTTCCACATCCAAAAGAGCCCCGAGGACCAGCTGATTCTATTACCAATACTTCAAGTCCCTAATCCCAATTCTATTCCCACTGCTAAAGGCCTTAGTTTAAGCCTTCCTAAATTATCCTTTTGAAATTCTGCCATAGTCTCCCTACCTTAAGTTTTGAAAAATGCACACCTGGTCACTCCCCAATATCAAGTCTTCCCAGGCTACTTAGTGTGGCACTTGAAGCTTTCTGCATATGGCCACCTCAAATGACTGGCTGGACACCAAAGGGCCATGCTAACCCACCCCTCACTGCTACTGCATTCACTAATCCTTGGCCCAGCTGGACCCTTCCCCTGACTTTCTCTGATAGGCTAATTGTTCATCCACTTCACAGTCCCTGAGATTCCCTGTGTGGCTGCTGACTGGTCTGGTCTGCATGACATCACAAACATTTCACTGGTTACCCTTCTGACCTAGGCAGACACCAGGAGTCTCCCTGTTTCAGGCATGCTTAAATTAACCTCCTGTTTGGATGGAGGCACAGTGTACTATCACCCAGTGTAGTTCACCCAACCTCTTAATGACTGATATCAAACCAAATTAATATAAATGTGCTTCTTCATTGAAAATTGATCGTTTGCGGTGAGATTCATATTAATCAACGCTGAGTCTAAGAAAAGGTCAGTCAATATAGGCAGAGAAGTGCCAAGACATAAAAACTCAGTAATAGGATAAATGCTGCTGCTATGGTCTGAATATTTAAGCCCCCTCCTCCCAAATTCATGTTATAATCCTAACCCTCAGAGATTATGGTTTTGGGGCAGGTGTGGGGGGTGGAGCTCTGAGAGGTGCTTAGGTCATGAAAGCAGAATCTTTGTGAACGGGATTAGTGTTCTCATAAAAAAGTCATCACAGAGATTCTTTGGTGTCTTGACTTTGGACATCCCAGTCTCTAGAAGTATAAGAAATAAATTTCTGTTGTTTATACACCATCCAGTGTGTATTTTGTTATAGCAGCCCCAAAAAAGACATCTGCTAAAATATAAACACAATCGAGAGTTTCTAACAAAATATTAAGTTTTCTTTACAAACAATAAAATGTATTCTAGCATCTGTTATCTTTGAGGCTTCATGTTGCCCAAGAATTTAGATTACGATCCATATCTGGCTTTTTTTCCCCAGGGGGATGTAGATATAGGTAAGATCTTGTCATCAAGGAGCTGGCAGACTAGGAGATCTGCAGGAAATAAAAAATGGCAAAAAAAAAAAAAAAAAAAAAAAAAAACCCAAAAACCCAACCCAAACCAAACCAACCAAAAAAAACTAACACAAGATAAAAATAGCAGACACGGCACAGATGAGAGAGGAGACGGAAGGGACCAACTCTGCTTTGAAGGATTAGGAAAGCTTCAGAAACAGAGTAGTTCCAGCAGAGGGAGGAACAGGTGCAAAGGAACTAGTGTTCACTGCCCTCTGGAGCAGAGGGTGGTGGGCACAGCTGGACAGGTGGGCAAAAGGAAGGGCTGCACCAGGGTTTGCCCTTCACACTAACAAGGGCAGACTTGATCCTGAGGAGTTTTAGGCAAAGGAATAGCAAACTCAGATACGCATTTTGAAAGACCACATGTTCTTTTAAATCAGGAGTTGGTAACCTTTTCTGCAAAGGAATAAAAAATATTTTAGGCTTTGTGGGTCATATATGACTCTGTCACTAATTTTTGTTTGCTTTTAAACATCCTTTTACTTTTTTTTCCTTTTTTTTTTTTAAAGACAGCGAGCGCAAGGAGCGGAGTGAGGGGAAGAGGTAAAGGGACAGAAACAATCTTAAGCAGTCTCCACATCCAGCATGAGCCAGACATGGGGCTCGATCTCACGACCCTGAGATCATGACCTGAGCGGAAATCAAGAGTTGGTCGCTCAAACAACTGAGCCACCCAGGCACTCTTAAACATCCTTTTAAAAGTGTAAAATTCTTAGCTTGCAGGTCATACAAAAACAGACTGTAGGCCCAGTAGTTTGCCAACCTTTGATAGATAATATCAAGGAATCAGAATTAATTTAGGATGGTGTGATAATGGCATTGTGGCTATGTTAGAAGTGTCTTTTTTTTTTTTTTTTTTTGGTAGACTCAAGTATGCTAGGATGAAATGACATGATGTCTGAAATTTCCTAAGGGGTGCCTGGGTGGCCTAGTCGGTTAAGCGTCTGCCTTCAGCTCAGGTCATAATCAACACGGCTCCTGGATCGAGCCCCACATTGGGCTCCCTGCTCAGTGGGGATTCTGCTTCTCCCTCCCCCTCTGCCTCTCCCCCAGCTCATGTTTGCTCGTGCTCTCTGTCAAATAAATAAATAAAATCTTTTTAAAAATTTTAAATACTTCCATAAAGAAAAAATAAAAAAGGAAAGGTGAGACAAATGTAGCAGAATCATGATAATTATTGAACCTGAGCTATGAGTGTATGGAGTTCATTGTACTATTTCACTTTCCCGTGTGTTTAAATTTTTTCATAATAAAAAATAAAAGAAATAAAGATCCCTCATACTAGTTGCAGTAGAAGAATGAATTGGAGAGAGAACTGAGTACTGGAGTCTGGAGGAGGTTATTATAAGCCAATCAAAACTGATGTGCCCTATCAAAATACCAACAGCATTTTTCACAGAGCTAGAACAAACAATCTAAAATTTGTACGGAACCAGAAAAGACTCTGAATAAACAAAGCAACCTTGAAAAAGAAAAGCAAAGCTGGAGGCATCACAATCCCGAACTTCAAGGTATATTAAAAAGCTCCAATGACCAAAACAGTATGGTACTGGCACAAAAACAGACATACAGACCAATGGAACAGAATACAAAACCCAGAACGAACCCAAAATTATATGGTCAATTAACCTCCGACAAAGCAGGAAAGAATATCCAATAGGAAAAGACAGTCTCTTCAACAAATGGTGCTGGGAAAACTAGCCAGCAACATGCAAAAGAAGGAAACTGGACCACTTTCTTATATCATGCACAAAAAATAAATTCAAAATGGATGGGGTGCCCTGGTTGGCTCAGGTGGTTAAGTGACTGACTCTTGATTTTGGCTCAGGTCCCGATCTCAGAGTCATGAGATGGAGCCCCGTGTCAGGCTCCCTGCTCAGCAGGGAGTCTGCTTGAGATTCTCTCCCCCTCTGCCCCTCCCCGCACTTGTGTGCATGCTCTCTGTTGTTCTCTAAAATAAATAAATCTCTTTAAAAAATGGATAAAAGACCTAAATATGAGATCTGAAACCATTAAAAAATCCTAGATGAGAACACACATAGTAACTTCCTTGACACTGGCCAGAGCAACTTCTTTCTCAATATGTCTCCTGAGGCAAGGGAAACAAAAGCAAAAAGAAACAACTGGGACTTCATCAAAATAAAAAGCTGCTTCTGCACAGGGATGGAAATAATCAATAAAACTAAAAGGCAACCTACAGAATGAAATAAGATATTTGAAAATGACATATCTGATAAAGAGTTAGTATCCAAAATATATAAAGAACTTATAAAACTCAACACCCAAAAACCAAATAAAAGAATTTAAAAATGGGCAGAAGAGATGAACAGGCATTTTTCCAAAGGAGACATCCATATGGCCAACAGATACATGAAAAAATGCTCAACATCACTCATTATCAGGGAAATACAAATCAACAGTACAATGAGATACCCCCTCACACCTGTCAGAATAGCTAAAATTAACCAGAAACAACAGGTGTTGGAGAGGATGCAGAGAAAGGGGAACCCTCCTCCTGCACTGCTGGTGGGAATTCAAACTGGTGAAACCACTCTGGAAAACAGTATGGAGGCTGCTCAAAAAGTTAAAAATAGAACTATCCTTGGACCCAGCAATTGCACTACTAGGTATTTAACCAAAGGATACAAAAATAGTGATTTGAAGGGGCACATGCACCCCAATGTTTATAGTAGCATCATTTACTACAGCTAAGATACAGAAACAGTTCAAGTGTCTGTCCACTGATGAACAGATAAAGACATGGTATACATAAATACAATGGAATATTACTCAGCCATAAAAAAGACTGAAATCTTGCCATTTGTAAGGACATAGATGGAGTTAGAGAATTATGCTAAGCGAAATAAGCCAGTCAGAGAAAGACAAATAGCTATATGATTTCACTCGTAAGTGGAATTTAAGAAACAAAAAAAATGAGTAAAGGGGAAAAAAGAGAGGCGGGGGCAAATAAAAAAACAGACTCTTAACTTCAGAGAACAAACTGATGTTACCAGAGGGGAAGTGGCTGGCGAACGGGGGAAATAGGTGATGGGGACTGAGGAGGGCACTGGTTGTGAGGAGCACTCAGTGTTCTATGGAAATGCTGAATCACTATATTGTGCACCTGAAACTAGTATTACACTGTACGTTAACTAACTGGAATTTAAATAACAACTTAAAAAAAGAAAAGACTGATGTGTTGGCTAAGTCATACATCCCCCACGACAGAAGAAAATAATCACTCCAAAAGCACAATTACTGCATAGAGTAGGCTGGGAAGGTTTAATTTCTTAAAGGTTCTACAAGCTGGATGGGAAACTGCTTTCTAACTCCTCTCTAGTTGTCAGCAGGAAGCATGACCCAACAGCCAGCTTTAGAATGCCATCCAATCCTTCCAAATTACACATGTCCCACCACCTCTGCACTTGTTCATGTTCTACTATCAATGCCCCAAAAAGCCTGTCTACATAGTAAGAACCGGCCCCTGATTCTTGCTGTCCCTGCCCCAGGAGTCAGGAACCACTTCTCAAGAGCCTGGACAACATTGTGGCCCATTCTGCCCAGAAAGACCTGCCTATTAACAGGCTGCAACAAGCAACACATCAGCAGCTCCTCTGGATTTCCAGATTACCAAACACATTCCACAAGTCAATCTGCCCTCAAGTGTGACACCTGGATTCTGTACCTTGAGTTCCTGGATATTATATTTGAATTGGAAATGACCGGAGAAAGAAAACGAAAAAACAAGGCATGTGGGCACAAAATGCTTTATCAATTCAGGAGAAAGATACCTAGGAAGTTGAAGAATGACATAGATGAAAGATGGAACCAAGAAGTGAGACAGTGATATACAGATGAAAAGAGAGAATGTGGTGTGTGCTTTAGTTATTACTGCATTTAGTTTATGAATAAACTATAAATGGTTAACATGAGTTGGTTCTATCGCTTAAAAGTAGAAATAAGCATTAAAGGTGATTTTTCCTTAAAGTAAAAAATGAAACAGAACATTCTCATACCTGGTAGCGGTGAAGAGATTTCTAGTCATCCTGGGGGAAAAGGTAAGCAAAAGATATTCTGAAAGGGAGGCTGAGAGATTTTCTGAAGCTAAAGGGGCAGACAATGGCTGGAAGGGAGTCATGAATAGAATTAGTTTATTAGGCTAGCATACGGCTAAGCATCATAAACACAAGGTCCAGGAGAGAAAACCTACTTGATTTTATTTTTTCCTTAAACACTCTATAGGAGCTGTTACAATCATGATTTGGCATATTTAACAATTTACCAATAACTGGCTAAGGTAAAACAAAAATTATTATGATTGATCCCTTCTTTAAAAACCCTTGCTAACATATGCCCTAGTAGAACGTCATTGAGTGCACCATTGTTGAAGTAACAAAAAGCTGAAAAAAACCCGAATGGCTCCGAATAGATCTAAAAAATTATGGAACATTCAAAACATCCAAACAATAGCCAATCCGATACCACAGTGCTGTGTTTTTGTTCGTTTTTTAAAAGCTCTTTGTGTTCTGATGATCCTAAAATACACTAAGAGAAAGAAGCAAGGGGACAGAACTCTGGAGAGTACCCTGCCACCTGTGTGAAAAAAGGGGAACTAACTACATTCACATTTGCCAGTATTTGCATAAAGAAACTGGATGGCTACACTCTAACAAATGTGATTATCTAGGGGTTTGAGGGGCATGGGAAGACGACTGAGCGGGAGCAAACCTTTTCACTGGTACCGGCTTATATTTTAAACATCTGAACCATATGAATATTAAACAAAGGAGTAAACGTATTTAAAAATTTATTAACAAAACAAAACCCTCGTGCTTTCGAAAAGAAAACAGGCCGGTGGCCACCTAGTCCATATGTCTTAGAGCAAGCAGCACACCGAGCCCTGGCACGTCCCCTTCATCTTTCGCATCTGCACGGTCCCCGCTGTCCCTGCGTCCAGGTGCCTCTCAGACGCTCCCCCACTGAGACAACTCAGCTCTCGGAGCCCGCGCCGCTCCTCCGCTCCTCCCCCAGTCTGTACACGGGTGAGCATCCCCAGAGCAAGGGCCTGGAGGCGGCTCCCCGGGGCTCCGTCCGCACCTGTGGCAGGAGCCTCTCAACATCATCCCTCCAACCGTGGGGAAAAAGCTGGGGGAGTGGGGGGAACTGGGGGAAATCGAATCAGATCCCCCCTAGGGGTCCCTGCAACGCTCCTCATCACTCTCAAGTCCTGGGGCCAAACTTCACTGCTGGGGGCACGCCAAGGGGGTGATTTTAAAGCGCTCGTGTCCAGTGTCCCCCTCCGGCCCGGGAAAGCAGCGAATAGTAGAAAAAAGACAAGAGCCAGGCCCCAGCCTGTCTCCGGACACCGGGCACCCCCAACCCGGCCCTGGCCGCTCGCACGGCCACAGTGGGGCCCACAGAGAGACCAGTCTGTTCCAGGGGCACGCCCCACACCCCTCGGCCGTCCTGAGGTCCTCCCTCCGCTCCACTCCGCCGGAACGTGCCTCCCGAAGTGCGTAGGGGGAGGGGGGACGCTTCCCCCTATATCCCGCCCGAGACCCGAGGGGCAGCCAAGACCCGGCCACTGAGGGAAGGGCGTGGCAGGCGAGGGCCGGGGGCGGGAGCGCGGGCAGCCGCGGACTCACGTACTGGCTGTGGCGGCGCCGCGGGAGCCCGGCCGCCGGAGGGACAAAAGCGCGGACGGCCCGGCCGGAAGGGCCCGCGCCGGCTCCAGGGCACTTCCGAGTCCTCTCTGGGAGGCCGGAGGACGGACTCGATGATAGTTCCCCGTTCGGCCACGTGACCCGTGGTGCGCTCGGAAGGCGTGGGCGCGGAGGGAGACTGGTTTGTGTGCAGCTTACCCGGTTCCTGCCTGGTGTTGGGCTTGGGCCCGCAGCCGGGGAAGTGCGGGCGAAGCTTCCAGTTTTCGGGGACTTTATATTCCGGAGTGGGGCAGGGAGTAAGGCAAATGAGTGGGTAGGTAGAATAAACACCGAACGACCTATGTACCTGAACACAGAACACTTTGCAGAGTGAGGCGGGGAGGCGAAGCGCAGCGCCGGCGGCTGTGGGCCGGGTCCGGCCCCTCCGAGAGTCCGGCCCTGGGCAGGCGCGGCGGCCGGAGAGCCCCAGGCCACGGAGCGCGTGCAAAGAGCCTGGGCTGCGCGGACGCAGCGCCGGGCCAGAGCGCCCCAGCACCAGACTGCACCCCCCGGTGCCGACTGCCGAACCCCCGACCTGGAAGGACTTTAAAAGTGATCCTTTTTTTAGGAAGTAACAGCTAGATGTTTTTCCTCTTAAGTTTAAGTAATTGCAAAGAACATATTTTGGCGCGCTGTGAATGCTGACATTAAAAAAAAAAAAAACCCTCTTTTCAGACATGTACAACAGACTCTAAATTTAATACTATCATACGCTTTTAACAGAAATTTTACATCATTTCGGATTTTTCCTTGAACCTGTCTTTTTATTTTATGTCCCTCACAGGATTTGGATCTTAACCTAAAATATTTTCATTCTCACTGAAGGTTAACCTAATGTAAAAAGTTTAATGCCTTGTTTTATTGTTTACTCTAGCATGCATCTCTGTAACAAAATTAGAGGTTTACATATTTTTCCACTCAAATGTTAATTGTTTTCTGGATTATTAGCAAAATTATATATATTGCTAACTTTTAATATCAGTTCTTAGACAAAAGGTGAAATGTCTGGAAGCAAACTTTTTTTTTAATAAGGTGCATTTTAAAAAACAAATTATGCAAAGTACTTGGATGAATTTCACTTCTCGCTGGAGTGAGCCCATGTTCAGCATCAATTCTATGTCTAATTTTCATTTTTATATATGTAGGGGTGGGGTAAATAGAGGGAATAGAAGGGGTTTCCTTGTAGCAGTGGGTTATTTATCATATTTGGCTCCATGCCGGAACCTCATGCCAGTGTGAGGTGCGTAGTGTGTTAGAGGAGACCAAGACAGCTGGGAGACCCTAGGAAGGAGCAGAGACCCAGGTCCTTCTCAAGCCCTGCAGTTTCAGGCAAAAGCACATGCAGGGGTTGAAGTTTGGGAGTGGATTCCCCTAGAGCTACCCCAACAGGTACCCTGGCCAACATGTAGCTATACAGAGTACTTGAAATGTGACTAGTGTAGTGAGAATCTGTTTTTAATTACATTGTATTCCAATATGCACATGTAGGGGTGCCTGGGTGGCTCAGTCCCTTAAGTGTGGGACTCTTGGTTTTGTTTGGGGTCAAGATCTCAGTGTTGTGAGATCTTTATATTCCGGGGTGTGCTTCCTCTCAGGGAGTGTGCTTCCCCTCTCCCTCTCCCTTTGTCCCTCCCCACCCACTGGTGCATTCTCTCTCTCTCTCTAAAATAAATAAATCTTAAATAAATAAATAGGCACATGTACCTAATGTCCTCCATATTGGCCAGCACACCCCTAGAAGTTGCTTCAAGCAGTCTTCATGAAATGCCAGAAGAATTCACATGATGAAAGGTCGGGTGTTAGTTGGCCTGCCACCTATGGCGGGGAAGACTGGGTTTTCTCTTTAGGCAGCTAGGTGCCTAATATTTATGTCCAGGTTGGGAGGTTTTGCTCAATGAAAAGTTGTATGTGTGTGGGAGGGATCACTGGGAAGCTAAATAAATCATTTTAATTAAAGTGATATTATTTTATGTACTTATGTTATTTTAGGTGATAGTTTTTCCTCCAGGAACTTTGTCATACTTCAGGCACTTTTTGTTTGGCCTTTGTCTACACACACACACACATGCTAGCCTTTTCCACTACCTGTCTCTTCTGGATATTTACAAGTCAGAGCAGAGCGTCTAGCCCTGCACTGATCAGTATGCAAGCAATTTTTTATATATGGCTATTAAGCACATGAAATGAAAAGAAAAAAAAGCACATGAAATGTGCCTAGTCTCAGTTGAGATGTGCTGTAAATATAAAATCCACATCTGATATCTAAGACTTAGTAGAAAAAGAGAATGTAAAATAATATTTTAGAATGTTGATTACATACTGAAATAATATTTTGGTTTTATAGGGTTAAATAAAATATATCATTAAGATGAATTTCATCTGTTTCTTTTTATTTTACATGTGTTTACCGAAAACTCAGAAATCATTTATAAGGCTCACATTACAGTCTATTAGATGATGCAGCTCTAAAAACCCAATAGGTACAGCGGTGACATTGTCCTGCGTTTGCTCTTGCTTTGGAGCTCATCTTCCTCTTTGAAGTAGTTCAAGTACAGATTAATGTTAAGCCCCAAAGGCGCTTAATACCAACTCCACTTCTAGTCATTGCATTTGGTCACGAATTAATAAAATAAAAGTCCCCGTCCCACCATAACATATGTATCAAGCTCATTATGTAAAGTTTGGAAAAGAAAGAAGAATTAGAAACACTAACCACTTTTGATTGACATAATATAATAAAAAAATTTTTTTAAAAAGAAACACTAACCACTTTTAATCCTGGTATCTAGTGACCACTACTGTTAACATCTTAATAAACTTCCTTTTCTACTGCCAATTTGCAGATGTTTTTTAGATGGTTGGAATAGCACTACATCTGCAATTTTTATGTACTGTTTTTACAAATATTATACAGTATCATTTTCATGTAACAACTCTGTGATACTCCATTGAACTGTGATCTCCTTAACTCTTCTGTTGTTGATCTTTGAGGATCTTTCCAATTGGGTCTCAATAAATAAATGAATAAGTAGGTAAGTAAGTAAATAGATAAATCAGTGCTTTCCTTGGAACAGCTAGCAAGAAGAATAGAGAATCAGACAAGGATGTAACTCATCACTACCATTATTTCCTACTGCAGCTGGATGAAGGGGAAAAAAAGGCAGAATATAAATAATGGAAAGCAGGAGTATAATTATCCTATTTGTAGATAAAAGGATTTTATTTATGGAAAGCCCATGAAACTCATCCAAAAAAGAAAACAAAACCCTAGAATAGACAATAAAAGAGTTCTGTAAGGGGTGTGGTTTCAAAATTAACATGAAGAAATCAATATTTTCCTTATGTACAAACTACAATTAAAGTAATGTTAGGAAAGATTACATTTACAACAGAAGCGAACAAGACCAAAGAACCTGAAACTGTAAAAGTCAGCTCACTCAGCACTGTGCAGGCAGGCGGGGAGGGTGAATGACAGGAATTAAGAAGACAAATTGAAGACCTAGGTGAAGAAAAGTTGCAATGCTCTAGGAGTCACAAAAGATGAACTAAAATTATGGAAAGATTCTTGAATGCCCTATTTGCATGAATGGAAAGACTTGTTATCAGACTGATGTCATCTCTTTCTAAGTTAATCTATAACTGTAATGATCTCAATAAACAATAGGAATCAGATCTTCAGTAGCACACAATTGATTCTAAAGTTCATGTGGAAAAATGAAGATCATTTGTTTCTAGCTAGAAAGTACCTGAAAAAAAAAAAAAAACAAGTGATGAGGTTGGGGCACTATTATAGCATATGAACAAGCTGGTGTAATTCTGAGACACAAATTCTAAAAATAAACCTAGACAGGTATTTAGTATTTGATAAAGGTAGCATTTCACACCAGTGGGGAATAGATGGTGTAAGGACAACTATGAAGCATTAAGGAAAAATAAGGTTGGCTTTAAACCTCAGTCTTTATGTCAGGATAAACTCCAGATGTATCAAAGACATAAACTGTGCCCACATTATAGGACACCTGGGTGACTCAGGTCATGATCAGAGTCCTGGGATCAAGCCCCACATTGGGCTCCCTGCTCAGCAGGGAGCTTGCTTCTCCCTCTTCTCCTCCCCTCCGCCCATATGCTCCTGTGATCTTTCATGGGTAAATAAGCAAATTTTTTTAAAAATGTGCCCATATTAGTGATCCATAAAAATAAAAAATACTGCTGCTTCTACCACCTCCATAAAAGTATTAAGGAAAAAAAGAACCACAAACACACATACACAGGGGATTTCTTTGATCATTTTGGAGTGGGGAACATTTTGTTTTGTTTTCTTTTCTGCTATAACACAAAATCCAGAAATCATAGAAGTAAAAACTAATTAATTAATATACATAAAAATAAAATATTTTTGTAAGCAAAACCACCATAAGCAAAAAAAGAATAACTGGGAAAAATATTTGAGTCTTGCATCAAAAAGGGTAAATTGAAGGAGCTTGGGAAGATGTCAGACTAGGAGGACCCTGAGCTCACCCCCTCCCACATTTACAACTAGATATCGTCCACATCCAAGTCAATAAACTAGAAAGCAATCTGAAGACTAGCAGGACAAACTCCACAACTAAATATAAAGAAGACGCTGCAGCTGAAAGGTTAGGAAGGTCAGTAAGGTAGAGGGAGGCTGTGTGCAGGAGGGAGGCAGCTGCGGGTATGGAGAGGGCAGAGAAAGGGGCCCTGGCACCAGGGAGCTCACATGGGTTAGACTAATCCCCATAGTGTTTGGCTGTAAAAACCAGAGGGTCTGAATTCCATGAGTTTGTAAAAACAGTGGGACTTGGAACCTGAAACTGTAAAAGTCAGCTCACTCAGCACTGTGCAGGCAGGCGGGAAGGGTGAGTGACAGCTGGGTCACCACCCTTAAAAAGACAGCAGCCTGTGTGGAGAGGCAACATAAAAATGGCAGTTTGCACAACGCTGGGGCAAACAGGAGGCAGATCTGTTCACACTGATTTCAGACAGTGCTGGGAGACTTCTCCAAAAACAGGGGAGCTGGCAGTGCCATTCTCCTCCCTCAGTGCCCAGCATAGACACAGAGCCATCTAAAGGAGGTGGGGCTGCACAGACACTTGCTGCCTAACTTGCTAGCAGTGCACCAAGCCCACCAGCTCTCCTAAAGACTTACCCACCCCAAGCCTGCTAGCCTCAGCCCTGGGCCTGGGGTAAATATTTTTTTAAAGCACTGCTAGCATCGCGACCAGTCACCAGGTGCGCAGCTGCCACAGCACGCCCTGCCCAGCCTCCATGCCACACCCAGCTGAGCCTCCCCAGCCACCATCATGCACCGTGCCCAGCCATGGATGTGCTCCACACCCAGCCTCATGCACACAGCTACTCTAGCACACAGCCCCCACCCACTATAATGCTTTGGGGGATCTGGCATAGGACTAGAGGCCCAACTCAAACTTTACTAGCACTATGGCCCCACTCCCAAATTCCCCAGCAGCCATGCCCCCTCATAGCCGGCCTGCACAGAGAGCAAGCACAGCCCACAACAGGAAGACAGTCGGCACAGACAACAAGGTCACTGAAAAGGAAAGTGACTCAGACACAACAGCTGGGTGTAAGAAACACACCCAAGACACTCTCCCGAAGTGCCAGGTTCTGGGGAACAGAACACACCAGGGCATTCCAAGACCTCTTCTTCATAAAGTCATTACTTTCAAGAGTGGAAGACATAGCTGACTTTCTTTCTTTCTTTTTTTTTTCCCCCCAAAGATTTTATTTATTTATTTTTCAGAGGGAGAGAGAGAGCACACGAACACAAGCAGGTGGAGGGGCAGGGAGAGGGAGAAACAGGTTCCCCGCTGAGCAAGGAGCCCGATGCAGGACTCAATCCCAGGACTTGATCCCAGGACCCTGGGATCATGACCTGAGCCAAAGGCAGACACTTAACCAGCTGAGCCACCCAGGAGTCCCATATAGCTGACTTTCCTAACCTACATAAACAGACAGAGAGGCAGACAAAAGGAGAAGACAGAGAAATTTATCACGAATGAAAGAACAGGACAAGCCCACAACCAGAAAGCTAACTGACACATATAAATAACATGCCTGATAGAGAATTTAAAGCAAGATCATAAGGATACTCACTGGACTTGAGAAAAGACTGGAAGACGTGAGTGAGACCCTTAACACAGAGACAAGGGACAACATAGCAGAGATAAAGAGCACAATAAATGAAATGAAAACACACATGATGGAATGAACAGCAGGCTGGAAGAAGTAGAGGGATGAATTAATGACCTAGAAGACAGAGTAGTAGAAAGCCAACAAGCTGAATGAAAGAGAAAAAAGAATTATGCAAAATAAGAATAGACCTAGGGACCTCAGTGACTGCATCAAACGTAATAACACCTGTATTACAGAAGCCCCAAAGAAGAAGAAAGAGGGGCAGTTGGGTGGTTAAGTTGGTTAAGCATCCGACTCTTGATTTCGGCTCAGGTCATGATCTCGGGGTTGTGGGATCGAGGCCCACCTAGGGCTCCATGCTCAGTGGGGAGTCTGCTTGAAGATTCTCTCTCCCCCTCTGCCCCTCCCACTCATGCTCTCTCTCTCTCAAATAAATAAATCTTTTTTTAAAAAATGGGCAGAAAACATGAATAGACATTTTTCCAGAGAAGACATCCAGATGGCCAACAGACACAAGAAAAGATGCTCAACATCACTCCCCATCAGGGAAATGCAAATCAGAACCACAATGAAATATCACCTCACACCTGTCAGAAAGGTTGAAATCAACAACGCAAGAAACAACAGGTGTTGGTGAGCATGTGGAGAAAGGGGAACCCTCTTACACTGTTGGTGGGAATGCAAACTTGTGCAGCCATTGTGGAAAACAGTATGGAGGTTCCTCAGAAAGTTAAAAATAGAACTACCTTGGGGCACCTGGGTGACTCAGTTGGTTGGGTGTCTGGTTGGGTGTTTTCAGCTCAGGTGATGGTCTCAGGGTCACACGATCAAGCTCCACATTGGACTCCTTGCTGAGTGTGGAGCCTGCTTGGGATTCTCTTTCTCCCTCGCCCTCTGCCCCTCCCCTGCTCATTCTCTCTCCTTCTCAAAAAAAAAAAAATTGGAACTACCTTATGATCCAACAATCCACTACTGATTATTTACCCAAAGATTATGAGAACACTAATTTAAAGGGATACATGCACACCTGAGTTCATAGCAGCATTATTTACAATAGCCAAGATATGGAAACAGCCCAAGTGTCCATAAATTGTTTAATAAAGAAGATGTGGTGTGTATGTATGTGTGTGTGTATATATATGGAATGCAATTTTATTCAGCATAAAAAGGAATGAAATCTTGCCATTTGCAATGACATGGATGAAGCTAGAGAGTATTGTGGTTGGTAACTGATGGTTACCAGAGGGGAGAGGGATGGAGGATGGGAGGATAGAGGGATGATGGGGATTAGAGAGTGCACTTGTCATGATGAGCACCAGGTGTGTATGCAAGTGTTGAATCACTAAATTACACACCTGAAACTAATATAAACTAATGTAACTAGTATGTTAACTAACTGGAATTAAAATAAAAACTTTTTTAAAAAGGGTAATATCCCTGATCCACAAAGAGCTCCTCCAAAACTGATAAGCAAGACCAACAACCCAAAAGAAAAGTACATTCATAGAAAAATATTCAAATGACTCATAATAAAAAATGCAAACCCAAAAAAGCACAGAGATACCATTTTTTCTCTTATCAGATTAGCAAACATCCAAAAGTTTGTTAACAAACTGTGGTCGTAAGAACAGAGGGAAAGCCCTCTCCTTGCCCTGCTGGTGGGAATGCAGACTTTCTCAACCTTCAAGGAGGTATCTTGGCGGAATGGATCACCATACACACGCCCTTTGCTGCATCAGTTCTCCTCTAGAAATGCACCATGCTGGTGTGAAACGGTGTGTGGAAGTATTTTTCACTGAAGAATTTTTAAAAGTAAAGATTGCAAAAAAACTCTGAATGTCCAAGGTAAGGAAGTGATAGAAGAAATCAGTATACTTCCGTGTGTATTAGTTTGCTCGGGCTGCCATAACAAAGCATCACAGACCGGGTGGCTTAAACAACAGAAACGTATCGGCTCAAAGTTTTGGAGGCTAGGAGACCAAGAGCTAGGGGTCAAGAGGGCTGGCTCTGCCTGAGAGCTGTGAAGGAGAATCTGTTCCATGCTTCTCGCCTAGTTTCTGGTGGTTTGCTGGCAATCTTTGGCGTTCCTTGGCTTAGGTGTGTAACAACCCATCCTTGCCTCCAAATTTTCTGCCTTTATAAGGAAACCAATCATATTGAATTAGTATCTCAACTTACTCCAAAATGACCTCATCTTAAATAATGATGCCTGCAGTGACCTTATTTCCCAATAAGGTCACATTCTGAGGTACTCAGAGTTAGGACTTCAAAATATGAAATTTCAGGAGGACATGATATAACCCATAATACCATGCGATGGACTAATATTCAGCTGTAAAAAGAAAGAGGAGGCTCTTTATGAGGTGGTATAGGAAAATCTCTAAGGTGCAAAGAAATCAATATTCCAAATTATAATATGCTATACTTTGTATAAGAAAGGATGAAAAAGACATGTACCTATTTGTGTATGTTCATAAAAATATCCCTGAGAGTTCGCACCAGAAATCACTAACATGGGTGTCTGTGGGGAGGTACCTGAGTTTCTGGAGGAGAAGGGTGGGAAGGAGAATTTTTAGTGCATATCATTTTTTATACTCTTTGCATTTTGAACCATGAGAATGTACTATTTTATTTAAAAATATATTTAAGCATAATAAAACAAATTGAATCAGATTGCTAAACTACTCTCAAGAATTATACCAATTTATGAAGCCCCCAACCATGAGTATGGAGTGTTTTACATACTCACTTGCCCAGGACTGGGTTTTAACAGGTTTGTTTTTTCCTAAATTTGCAGGCAACAAAACAAAACAAACGAAAATAAAACATGTAGGATTGTTCAATTTGCTTACCCTTACAGTGATATCCTCCAGGGTCCACCTCCCCTCTTTATTTTATTTTATTTTATTTTATTTTATTTTATTTTATTTTATTTTATTTTATTTTTTTGAAGATTTTATTATTTGACAGAGAGACACAGCCAGCGAGAGAGGGAGCACAAGCAGGGGGAGTGGGAGAGGAAGACGCAGGTCCCAGCGGACAAGCCTGATGTGGGGCTCAATCCCAGAACACCCGGGATCACGCCCTGAGCTGAAGGCAGACACTTAAGGACTGTGCCACCCAGGCGCCCCCACCTCCCCTCTTTAGATTAAGTATAGTCTTAACATCTTTTGTGGAATTTTTGTCTGTCATGGGAACACATTCTGTATCAAAGAAATTCACCTTTTGAATTTGCCATAAATGCTCCTAATGTTTTTAATGTCGGGGAGTTCCTTTCACATTTGGAAGATGTAAAGGGATATGTAAAATCCATGCATGGCAGGTACACCGGTGAGCTGCGAGAGAGACAAGAACGAACCTGGAGTTACTTGAATTATCAGTGGTTTTTAAGGATTACTCACAATCCCTGGAAAAAGATTGAGAAGGAATAGCAGCCCAACTACTGTTCATTTGTGGGTCCTGTGCAAAGGGGTGTATCTTCTTTCCAGAAGTCCTGACTGAAATTGCATCTACAATGATAATTAAAAATAGTGAGTGCTTTTATGTGGCTAATTTTGTGCCAGGCTCTGTTCTAAGTGGTCGACATATATGGATATACTACTGCTTAACACCCCTATGATGAAGGCACTGTCTATAGAACCCTATTCTACAGGTGAGGAAACAGAGAAGGTAAACAATTGCCCAAGGACACACAGCTGGGCACTTTTGGCGCTGGGATCTTTAACAATTTCGGGGGTGCCTGGGTGGCTCAGTCAGTTAAGTGTCAGACCGTTGATTTCGGTTCAGGTCATGATCTCAGGGTTGTGAAATCCAGCCCCACATCAGGCTCCACACTCAGTTCAGAGTCTGCTTGAGATTCTCCCCTTCTCCCTGTGGCCCTCCCCCTGCTCTCTCTCTCTGTCTCTCATAAATGAATGAATGAATGAATAAATTAATAATAAATAAAATCTTTACCATCTTTCAAATGCTCTGTCCTGAGAATGTCTTTGGCATCTGCTGGCCCAAGCCCAGCTGCCTGGTCTCCTCTTGGAGATGCCATTCTTCTCCAGACCACAGGACACGAAGACCAAATAAGAGGCCATGGAGATGCCACGCAGGCCTCTGCCAATTTGGCAGGAGGAAGGAAATGTTTTTTAAAGATAGGCAGAATTGAACTTCCTCTTGTATACATGGACCAATTCACAGTTACATAAGGCTTTGGAGAAGTTGAAAGTCAGAGGAATTGTACTTCATTTCCCTAATTCAGAGAGTGAGCTCTTGGAAAATGGCATCCTGCTCTAAGGCATTTCTCTTGAGTCAGTGTTGGGCTCTGGGTTTTGGGTTTTTTTTTAATTCCTTATTTAAATTACATTTAGTTAACACATACTATATTATTAGTTTCAGAGATAGAATTTAGTAATTCATCAGTTGCATATAACACCCAGTGCTCCTTCCACCACGTGCCCTCCTTAATGCCCATCACCCAGTTACCCCATCCCCCCACCCCCGTCCCCTCCAGAAACCCTTAGTCTGTTTCCAGAGTTCAGCATCTCTTCTTGTTTGCCTCCCTGTCCATTTTCATCTTATTTTATTTTTCCCTCCCTTCCCCTATGTTTATCTGTTTTGTTTCTTAAATTCCACATATGAATGAAATCATATGGTATTTGTCTCTCTCTGACTTATTTCACTTAGCATCATAAGCTCTAGCTCCACCCATGTGGTTGCAAATGGCAAGATTTCATTCTTTCTGATGGCTGAGTAATACACTATTTTATAGATATATATATACACACACACACACCAACCCTTCTTTACCCATTCTTCTGTTGATGGACATCCAGGCTCTCTCCATATGGGCTCTGGGTTTCTTATGGGGCTAGGTAGCTGTGTAACCCTGCACTGCTCCCTCACTCCCTGGGTCTCCACTTCCTCATGAGGATAAGAGGTAGGAACAGTTCCTACTCTATAGGGTTATTGTGAAAATGAAATTAGTATACGTAAAGCACTTACAACGAGCCCTGCCATACAATAACCGTGATATCAGTATTAACTACCATCGTTGCTGTGGTCACATTCCTACAGACATTGGGTCCTGAGGGGAGTGGATCATCCCCCTTTATACACTGGGGAAGAGGTAGGACCCAAGGACTTGGAAGAGAGACTTTATGGGTCGTAGGTTGACTTCCTCATCCCCCAGATCTGGCTCTTTCGGGAACACGTAGAGCATGCCAGGAGCTAGCAGGGGGTGTCTTGTAGGGGCCCCTTAGGACTGCCCAGGGTTTGTGGGTGTTGAGTCTTGTGAAACATGATAGCCTGGTCTTGGCTGGGCTATAGAAAATCATGGGCAAGGCTCAGGTCCATATTTGTACCTGCATTATGGGTGCCATGGTCCCTACAACTCTGGGGATAATCTGTCTATACAAAGAACTGTAACTGAGCTGGAGGGGACAGCAGTGTAGACACACACACAACCTGGATTGGCCCTGGGGAATATATGGAATACCCCAATGATCCAGAGACAGATTCTAGAAAGTACTAGTACTAGAGGTACTCCAGGTTCTACTACAGGTACTAGAAAGCGGCAACGATTTCGTCAAGATGGGCTAGACTAGGGACAGTAGCAAATAAACCCTCCATCTCAGTGGCTGAACACAAGCTTTATTTGTTGCTCATGTAAAGTTCTGTGCCGACCAGATTGTCCTTCTCCATCTTGTAGCCGTAACATCTGGAACACGGAACTTCAGGGCTGTCACTGTTGGGGGACAGAAAACTGGAAGATCCTTATGGGATATTTTTAAGGGGCAGGCCTAGAAGTGCCTTATATCCTTAAGGCCCATGTCTCTTGGACCAGAACCAAGTCACAAAGCTCCATTCCAGCTGCAAAGGTGGCTGAAGTGGGGGAGCTTGTGGGTATTTGGTGAACACTAAATCTTGCTACAGTCAGGGAATTTCAGAAGGAGGGAAAGAGAGAGGCCCTATGGCCATGCTGAACTCTTGCACCCCGAGCTGGCATCATCCAACGAGGCAGACAGGAGGCCTCACCTATTACATGGGCTGGTGACACTTACATTCAGGTACTCAGGAATCTTTCATTAAACTTTAGAGGGTTCTTTCCCCTCCAACACCCACTTATGTTGTATTTTAATTTATTTTTTTAATATTTTGCTGTTTGTTCTTTGTATTAGTGGTGTGTTGTTGTGTAACATACTACTTCTCCACACTTGGTGGCTTAATGCCACAAACATGTATCATCTCACAGTTTCTTTGGATTGGGATTTGAAAGCATCTTAACTGAGTGGTTCTGACTCAAGTTCTCTCATGAGACCGTAGGCAAGATGTTGGCTGGGGCTGCCTCCACTTGGAGGTGCGCCTGTGGGTGGAGAAGCTGCCTCCAGGATGGCTCCTCACGTGGCTGTTCATGGCAGCCTCAGCTCCTCACCATGGTCTCTCTGTGGGCCTGCTGGAGTGTCCCCCTGGCACGGCAGCAAGTGATCAGAAGGCAGAAGCCATGGTAGTGCCCTAGTCTCCGAGGTTGCACTACGCTCCTTATTGGAAGCCAATCACTAAGTCCAGCCCATCCTCAAGGTGAGGGGATTAAGCTCCATTGCTTGAAAGGAAGAATATGAAAGAACTCATGAACAAATTTCAAAACCACAACAGTCTTCCTAGAATTGATTTCAGAATATGAATTTTGTCCCCTTTCAAAGAGCTGATTGTTGCATTGTTTATATCCCCTATTGATTTGAAATACTTTATCATAAAAATTATTATTGAGAGGGGTGCCTGGGTGGCTCAGTTGGTTAAGCATCGGACTCTAGGTTTTGGCTCCGGTCATGATCTTTGGGTCATGAGATTAAGCTCCGCGTCAGGCTCCACAGTCAGTGGTGAGTCCACTGGAGCTTCTCTCTCTCTCCCTCTGCCCCTCCCCTGCTTACTCTCTCTCTCTCAAATAAATAAGTCTTTTTAAAAAATTATTTAGAAAAGAGTCTGTTATGGGCATTGACCTATCTGCCATTCTCCTGTTTAAGAAGCATTAATTATTACAGCAGTCCTAAAACTAACCCAGACCACAAATTCCTAGTGTTCTAGACTTTCGACATGTAAGTGATTGCAATATACAGTGCTACGTGCAACAACAGAGGGGTAGCATGGGGACCTGGGCGATGTGGATAGTAAATGATCCCCGAGAGAGAACGTTAACACGAACTATCCTTGAGGGAGTGTCAAGGAGAGCAGGTCAGGCAGTGATCATGCCCAGGTGAGGTAAACCAGGTGTGTGTACGTGTGTGTGTGTTGTGTGTGTCTGTGATTTGAAGGAGGAACTCCACATACGGGACTCAGTGATAAATTAGACAGACTGTGGGGGAGGTAGAAGGACAAATTGCAGCTGGACTCCATCTTTTGTTTGAAATCCTAAACTCTAGGTCCTGGGACTTCATTCTTCAGGTGTGGGGCACCATAAATGATCTGAATCATGAAAGCAGCAACCTCTCATCTGCATCCCGCAGAAAATGGCCCCAGTTCAGTCTAAGACAAGGCACTGCATGGTACATCAGGTCAGAGGATGAGATGATAGGGGGAGGGAGGTGGCACAAGCATCACCTGAAAGCACATCTAGGCCATTTGCCAGAACCCATGTGGGAGGGTAAGGTGGGAGTCTTCTGACTGCAACAGGAAGGGACCTGCTCTGGAAAAGAGTGGTTTGCCCTGGGATCTGGGCAGATCCACAGAGCCACCAAGACAGATGGCCAGTGGCAGGACCCCCATCTTCCACTTTGAGAAGTTTCAATTTGACCATACAAAGGGTCCACAACAGGACCCTCCCCCAGCCCCAAGAGACACAGGAACAAGAGAAAGAAGGCTGCCATCTGGGAATGAAACTATTTTAAAGTTCAAACATAATAAAGAGAATCAAGATTTAGAAATAAACCAAGAAATTGTCTATACAAATGTGATTGAGTTTATAAACATCCCAAACCCTAAAAATGCCAAGAATGGAGACTCAGAGAGGCAGGGCTAGACTGGGGTTTCCATTTGTGAACGATGTCTGATACTGTTGTACACACCACCCCCTCCCTTAGCCATTCCATCTCCCTTCTCAGCTAACACAGCCCCCAGACTATAAGGGGTAGCAATACACCCAAACCAATCATGATTAGTGTCAGATGACCAAACACAATGATTCTTACTCTCCTTTTCCTAATATTCAATTTCCCAACCCCTCCCTTCCCCCTGCCTTCTTGCAACCAAAGGCCAGGTGACCATTTGGGGCCATTGGGGTGTCTGGGGAAGTCTGCTGTGGACCTCAGGAGTGCTTTTTCTTAAAAAAGAAAGAAAGACAGAAAGACAAGAAAGAAAGAAAGAAAGAAAGAAAGAAAGAAAGAAAGAAAGAAAGAAAGAGAAAGAAAGAAAGAGAGAGAGAGAGAGAGAGAGAGAGAGAGAGAGAGAGAGAGAGAAAGAAAGAAAGAAAGAAAGAAAGAAAGAAAGAAAGAAAGAAAGAAAGAAAGAAAGGAAAGAAAGAAAACCAGCACAGAAGAGAGTAGGCTGATATTGCCTGTTCCCTCTTCTTCCTGCTTCAAGGTCCCTATGATGCCTAGAGCCCCTCCTGTCTTCCTGTGACCATAAAGCAGCACACAGGATACTCTAAAGGCAACTCTCTGGTGATGGGGTGTGATGGTTAATTTTGTGTCAACTTGACTAGGCCACAGGATGCCCAAATATTTGGTCAAACATTACTCACGTGCCTGTGAGGGTGTTTCTGGATGAAATTCACATTTGAATTGGTAGACTGAGTAAAGCAGATTACCCTTCCTGATTTGGGTGGGACTCATTCAAAGTTAAAGGCCTAACTTGAACAAAAAGGCTGACCCTTCTGCAAGTAAGAGAGAATTCTTCCTGCCTGATGGCCTTTAAACTTTTCCAGACCTTTGGGTTGGAACTGAATTGGTGGCTTTTCCTGGGTCTTAAGGTTGCTGACGTGCGCTGCAGATCCGGGGACTTCCTGGCCTCCATAATCGCATGAGCCAATGTCTTACCTCTGCCTGTCTCCCCTATTGTTTCTGCCTCTCTGGAGAACTCTAATACGTGGGGTAAGTCTGATTCTCCATTGATGCAAAAATAAAAATGTACGAGGAAATGTGAAAGCTACAGAAATATGACGTGTTGGGAGAACAGACTGAGGTTTTCCATGGAAACACAACCCCAGATTTTGCAGATACTTGGGGGCTCTCTAGCATTCTCAAGGATGGATTTGGCCTGTGAGCTTAAAAGGAATGTTTGACTCACCTTGGATTGGTAACTATGCATCACACGTGTCAAGGAGAAAAAACTTTTCCTCTGTGCTCTTAGATTTAGCGCCTGGTAGCATGTGACGTTAACTCACAAAAGACGGACGAGCAGGAGAAAATGGCCTAAAATTTTATTCGTATTTTACACACAGGGGAGTATACAGAAAAGAAGCGAAATTGCACGAAGTTAGACTCAAAGGATCTCAAAGGAAAGAGGTTTTCGGTTTCAAGGAACATAACTAGGAAATACATGGAGGAACTGATGAAAGATAAGGGATATTTAGGAAAGCTTGCTTTTGCAGACTTATCTGGGGTGCCTAGGGTCATTCTTCCTGAAACAGAAACACACCTTCATGTAAGGACATTTATGGCCTGCTCTCAGGTGCATAAGGGGAGGGCAGAGAACTCTTTCTCCACTTGGTGATTCTCAGCTGACTTCAGCTCAAAATAATGCCCATGCCAAAGGGCCGTATTTAGGGGCCGCACATTCTGGGCTCCCTCAGAGCCTGGAAAGGCCACACGAAGAAGGCGAAATCCAATAATCTCTTCTACCTTTTACCTCCCTCCCCCATTTAAATAACTCTCCAACTTTCCAGAGGGTAAAATAAATCAAAATTCCACCCTGCCACGTGGAAAGTTCTCTCCGAAAAGGCGGCCGCGGAACTTCCGCTGCAGGTGCGCCTTCAGGGATCCCGACCAGCGAGACGCAGAGAGGGCGGGGCAGAGGCAGCCTTCCGGCCAAGCTCCCGCTACTGCCCCGCAGCCCCGCGTCCTAGGGTTCGGTGCGTCGGCCACCACCAGTCCCGCGTGCCCATTGGCTACAGTCAGAGCGTGCGGGCGCCCCGGGAGGCGTATGCCCGCCCCTGCCCGCTGCAGCCCCGTGGCCCTTGCCGGAGCCTCAGACGACCCGTGGTCCCCCGGCCCCCGTTTTGCACCCGCGGAACCAAGACAGAGGGGCTGCTGCGGCGCAGCGCTCGCTAGGCCCGCCGGCGCAGTTCCGATTCCGCTCTAGGAGGTGGGCGGACCGCATCTCACTGGTTCTGGCCGCCCTACTGCCCTTTTACCCAGAGAGCTTAGGTTCCTGGTCCGAGCTCTAGTTTAGGATGCCTTAGAGCTAAACCTAAAACGGAGGGCGGCTGTAATGCTGTTAGGAATGATAACGTAAATAGGAATGGAGAAGTGAAAAGGTTGTAGATAAGAATGACTATATAAATCCCATTTTGCACACGAAGGAACTAGGGGTCCCCAGGAGTAATCAGGGTCCCCCTGATTGCGGAGGGAATGAGCCTGACATCCCTGGTCCAGGCGAGAGGAATTAGGGTCAGCCTGATGCAGCTCCCTTTGGGCGACCTATTGGAGCTTCAGCGGGAATTACAAGTGCAATGGACTGAAACACATCCAATATGTTGAAATCTACCGACTCATAATGGCACTAAAACACACACACACACACACACACACACACACACACACACACACAAAACCCCACAAAAAAACCTAAAACCTCATTTGGTGCTAAGGAACCACGTTATTATTTAGAAAACTGGTAAATAAAGGAAGAAAAAAAAATCAAGCATTTATCCTATACATGAGTATAACCAAATACTTAACCAGAAGTTTCTTTTGTACACGCTTTCCTGATCATCATTGTGGTAAAAACAAGGTTAGGGTTGTCACTGAACACAGGGTCGGCTAGTTGCGGTCCATCAGCCAGGGGACCAGCCCAAGTCTCTTGGTTTGAGCAAAAGCTATTTTATTACTTGCAACAAGTAAGAGACAGGGAAATAGTTCTGAAAGCACTGTTTCCCTTTGGGGTTAGTGCAGGAAGCTTTTATTCAATGTCCTAGGGGACAGGGACAGGGTGCTTGATATATTAGGGAACTTATAAATAAATATTTTGTTAGTTAGACACTTCAGTTCATCTGTGCAAACTTAGGATGTCAACATGCTAGTGCATACACTGTATGTTCAAAAAATAGCAGAAAACCCTGCTGATAGGAGATCTTAGCGTTATGAGCTAAAGGGGCCTTCTGCACAGGTCCTCAGCTCCAAACTGGCTCATGCAAGGGTGTCTCGTTGGAACACCTGGCCATGTGTCTCCTTGGTGGGAGCTGCTTGTTGTGCAAAACAGAGACATTCTTTCTCTGTTTTTGTCCCTTTTCCCTCCTCCCCTCTGCAGATAGCCTTCTGATCTGAGTAACCCCCCATTGCATCCTAGCGAACGGGTTGTCCTTGCCACTGCTAATAAATGGATGGATGTAGGCCAAACAAAAACAAAAAACAAGACAAAACAATAAAAAACAACCAACCAAACAAAAAACTCTGAATCTTATCAAGCCTCTAGATCCAGTTACCAATTTTCAGAAAATATAGGGACAGAGAAACATGTTAAAAATGATTGAGCCAGTAACATACAGCAACATACAGACTACCAGAAAAATTTCATTTTCTTTCACAAAAAATTGCAAGGAAAAGTAAAAGGAGAGTGAACTAACAGATTACAAGATACTTAAGAGATATATCAACTAATTATAATTTATTATAAATTTGGAATTTATTTGCATGCCGATAGAACACACAGACCAAATAGATCTATATGTTGTCTGTGGGAGACTGTTGGGGAAATGAGAATAATAACTGGATATTGGATGATAGAAAGTAGGTATTATTAATTTTTTAAAGAGATGATAAGTTATGGTTACTATCACATTATATCTCTAAAAGTATCACCTTTTATTTATGGGTGAAATAATGTCTGAAATTTGCTTTAAAACTATGTGGAAGCTTGAGGGGATAGATGGGAATTTAGATGGCAGGGGATGACCAGGAATTGGTGATTTTTGAAGCTAGTGATGGATAGGACTATTGGGGTTCATTCTATTTTCCTTTGTCTATGTTCGAACATTTCCAAATTAAAAGTTAAAAAGCAGCTGAGGGAAGGTGTGGTTCGGGGAAGGAACACACCCTTGGACCTCGTCACAGCAATCCTTGCTCAGGCAGCTCAGCAAGGCCGCGCAGTTCAAGTCACTGCGAGCAAGGAATGATGAACGTGAAGGCCTTTCCTAAGCTCCGGGGCTTCAGAGGGTGTGTTAAATGAGAAAAGCCTCAATCACATTTTGGAAAGAGGAAGACATAACTGAAAGTATTTGGTTGATACACAGACAGACTGTGCACATTCACTCTCCAGGGTAGGCCTCTGGGCCTCTGCTCTCACAGCCCCTTTCAAATCCACAGCAAGGGATGCTCTCGTGGTTGCAAAAGGAACAAACCTTTTAGAATTTCTAAAAAGAAAGGAGGAGAGTTTTATGAGATCACAGGCTCAAGTGAGGGCAGCTGCCCGGGATACACAAACTTCACAAGGATGGTGCTCCAGAGAAGGAATGTTTAATCCTGGGTTATATATGATTTTTTGTTACATCAAGAGTTACAAATCATCATGATGAAGGACATTTCAGAAAAATACACACTTTATCTTTCGCTTTTAGTAGGTGCAAGGTTGCAGGCTTTGGAGGTATGGGAACAGAATGTAGGGAGATTTTTACTCTTATCTTTATTTGAAATGTTTCTTTTAGGTCATTGGCTAAAGAAGCAGTTGTATAATGTGTGCTCAGGGCAGAAATAGAGCCCATACTTTGAAGTTTGGTGAAGACATTCTGATCTTGGTAAGGGTATGGCTTCCTTGGGAGACCAGGAGCAGGGCCCACAGCCATTAAAACTTGAAAATTTCCTTTATCACGCTCAGGGTTCCAGATGGCAGATGCCACATCTCTGCAGCAGGAGAGACACAGAGGGATGGTGACTGGCTCGAGGGGCCACAGGGGTTCCCAGAGAAGAGTCCCATGCCCCTAGTGCAGGGACCTTAGAACAACTGACATTGGACCCAGAGGGGGACACACAGGACCAGCGAAGGGGGTCCTTGGCTTCGCTCAGGATAGACATCAAACTCGACCCGGGAGGAAGTGAACGCAGAGTTTATTAAATAGCATAAGTGATAGAGTATAGCAGGTGGATTGTTTGGGAGACTTGAAAAGAAAAGGAAAGTAAGTCTCTCTGTTGCTTGGGGCTAGAAGTTTATATAGGAAAGGGGTCCAGGGTAGATACTCGTTCAGGAATCCAGGGTAGGCTCTGGTCAAGGGCAGATGGCAGTTGAAAAACAGGTGTTACTTTATAAATCATTGAAGGTATTGGGTGTGGATGCCATTGTCAGCTGAGATTTGTTCAAAGCTAATATCCTAGAACAAGTTTGGGATCCAGTTCTTAGATGTTATCAGGTGTTTGGGGGCCCAGGATGAACTCAGATAATGACTTAGCTTTCTTGCTTTCTCTTCAGAATAGGAAGATAGCTTCTTTGGTTTAATTCAGATGGAAGGTGAAGCACAGAACATGAGTAAATGGGGTCTAGCGTAGAAATAGCAGAGAGGGACCCTTCTAAAAATGGAGTCCCTTCAGTTTCCCTACCTCACAACAACAGCATTCTTCAATCTACAGCAGCCTTCCTGTTCCCAGAAGGGACATAAAACCACAGGAGTGCGGCCTTTTCAGGTCATGCATCCCCTCGGATTCATGGTGCCCTTAGACTACTCATGGCTCTGAGAATCCTGCCGTAACTGTAATTTTATTAAACTATTTTCCAGTTTTTTTCCCCCATGGAAACCTCTTTTGCATAGGGCCCTATTAATATCTCTTTACCTCATGGTCATCTTTCCTAAAATCACCTCCCCAGTCCTGCTCTGCCACAATCCAGCCCAGGACTCTGCTTTAGTTTCTCTTAAGCACATATCAACACCGGACATCACATTAGATACTTGCCTGTTTATTTCCCCCCAGCTTTCAGTAAACAGCACTACTGTGAAGCACCAGCTCAGGCACCAAACACAAACTCCTTTCGTTCTCTCATACCCCAAGTGCAATCCACCAAAACATCCTGTAAAAAGTGTGAGAACAAACTTGCAGCCAAGGTCAAATCTCCCGTTCCATTCCTGTGAAGTGCAATGATACCAGTTTCTGAAACAGCATGTTGCTGCGATCCCCAGGCAGTCTCAAGACCCTCAAGGTGATGACAGACTGAAGGTGGGAACACGAGTGTTTACACGTGTATGCATTTTTAAAATCTGTATTAAACAATCTTTTTATTTTGAGGTACTTGGGGATTCACACATAGTTGTAAAAAATAATACAGCAATATCAACCCAATGGTAACATCTTGCAAAGCTATCGTACAATATTATAATTGGGCTGTTAACATTGATACAGACAAACCACAGAACAGTTCTATAATCACAGGGATTCCTCCTGTTGCCCTTTTATAGCCACAACCACCTCCTCCCCTGACCCTCACATCCCTGACAACTGGAAAACACAAAAATATTCTCCATCACTATAATACTGATATTTCAGGAATGCCAAAAACAATTCAGTTACGTGCATTGCGTATAGAAGATAAGTGCTGTACATGTTTGGGGAGATTTCTGGCACAGTATTTCTCTTTTCTTGAGCAGTTGTAAGTGGTATTGTGTTTTAAATTTCAGTGCCTATATGTTCATTGAGACATAGCCTAAGGAATCTTGAGAAAGAACAAAAAACTAGAGATTATCACAATCCCAGATTTCAAAATATACTACAAAGCTATAGTAATCAAAACATTATGGTACTGGCATAAAATAGACATAAAGATCAATAGAAGAGAATTGAGATCCCAAAAGTAAACCCCTGCTTGTATGGCCAATTAATTTACAATAAAGGAGGCAAGAATATACAACAGTCTCTTCAATAAATGGTGTTGGGAAAACTGGACAGCTACATGCAAAAGGATAAAACTGGGCCACTTTCTTTTCTTTTTTAAAAACTGGGTCACTTTCTTACATGATTCACAAAAATAAACTCAAAAGTGGGTTAAAGACCTAAATATGAGCCCTGAAACCATGAAACTCCTAAAAGAAAACATAGGCAGTAATTTCTTGGACATCAACCTTAGCAATACTTTCTAGATATGTCTCTTCAAGCAAGGGAAACATAAGCAAAAACAGCCTATTGGGACCACACCAAAGTAAAAAGCTTCTGTGCAGTGAAGGGAACCATCAGCAAAACAAAGAAGTAACCTACTGAATGGGAGGAAATATTTGCAAAGCATATATCTGTTGAAGGGTAATACCCAAAACATATAAGAACTTACACAACTCCAAACCAAAACACAGTATAGAAGTTTCCCCCAAGATTAAAAATAGAACTACATATGATCCAATAATTTCATTGCTGGGTATTTACCCAAAGAAAATGAAAACACTAATTCAAAAAGATAGATGCACCCCTATGTTTATCACAGCATTATTTACAACAGCCAAGATATGGAAGCAACCTAATGTCCATCAATAAATGAATAAAGAAGATCACACACACACACACACACACACACACACACACACACACACACAGAGGAATATTACTCAGCCATAAAAAATAATTCAATCTTGCCATTTGTGACAACATGGATAGACCTAGAAGTTATTACGCTAAATGCGGTGTGTAGAATTGTCGAGTCACTATGTTGCATACCTTAAACTAATATAATGTTGTATGTCAATTATATTTCAATAATAATAAAAAAATTGGAAACTTCTTTTAAGTAGACATATTATAAAACAATTATTGTTGAAATAAAGTTTGTTAGAATAACGTTATTTGATTAAAATCAAATTTATAGTTTTTATAGTCTTATACATCTAACAAATATATATTCACTTATTTGATTAGTAAGTTCAAGTAGAATAAGAATGTATGCCTGTATTTTATTTAATGCTAACAATCAGGAAAACGTGGCTGGTTTTCATGAAACCTACAATATCAAAACAATCTTATTTATCAAAGATTTACTCAAATCAAGTGAATATGAAAAATATTTCTATATTCCCAGAAATTTTAGGAACATCAATTTATATAAGCACTTATTTTCATCTAAACCAATTAGGATAGAGTTTCCTTAAGGGATTTTATAAATTAATTTGGTAACACCATCTGGAGGTGGGAAGATACCACATACACATAACATACAGACAGACAGACACAGTAGAGATTTTGTGGTTTTCATTCTAAAATTTTAAACATGAGTCAGGCATAAACACAGAATACAAAACTCTCTAGTGTGTATAAACGTTGATCTTCACCTCTGCCCTTCTCTATATTTTTATCAGAATTGTGTTTCTGCTAGACAGAAGAAGTTACGGTTACAGGCTCAATATGCGGGCTAAAACTCTTCACCGTATTTGTGGGAGGAGACTTTTAAGATTGCCTTTGCCCCAATATGTAATCTTCCAGAAACTGTGGACTAAATCTGGGCTGAGGGACTGAGAAGACACTGGACATTTGGGTGTCTCCAAAGCCCATATGGTGGGTTAAATAGCCAGTCTTCTTCCAATTGGATTTTTTGGTTTTCCACCTCAAGTGGTTGCTTTTGGGGCCCTGACACCCCTGATGGGGGGGCACGGACTTTGAGTGACTACAAGGAGTTGAGGGGCTAGTATGGGAAGGGAAGGTCTGACAGGGGTGAGCAGAAGGGTGCAGGAGGCAGGGGTATGAAGGCTGACATATTGAAAGATCTAAGGGAGCTGAAGGGAAGAGTGGAGGTGATAAAAGGATGGGGGCATGAAGGTGATGGGAGACGATACATCTTAGATGAGACAGTTTGGGAAGATGCTAAGTTTCCCACAGAAGCCCTTGAAATAGCAAATTACCCATAGTAAAGTAATGTCAACAGGAAAGGAAGTAAAGAGAATGAATGCCATAGTGATGAAGCATATAGTTAGTGAGGGTTTGGGAAGGAGGGATTTCATTTGACTGAAAAGCTGCCATGTTCTTAATAGTATCTAGCAAACAAGCTTGCCTTTAACACAGGCTTTCTGTCTTATGAACAGGAACATCTGGGACTCTACCCCAGCCTCTGTTTGCCTGGGATTCTAATTCAGCTTCTAAAATAGACTCAGAATTTTCAGAGTCCAAAAATCTGCCCTTCCGGGCTTCAACAGACCTATTTTTCTGAGCACTGGATCAGGAGTCAGACTCACCGATAGATTCCCAATCAGTGAGTCAGGAGTGAAGACAAAGCCTTCAAAGTTATGCAGCTGGGGCTACGAGCTAAGTCACTCACACATAAAATCTGACTTCACATCCCAGATCTGGTTGGAACTAAGAAGCTCCTTTGTATTTTTCTTTGTATTTAAAAGGACTTATTCTAATGAAGGCAATGCAGGCTCATGTTTGAAGAGTGAAATGGTTCCATGATGAATCAAACTAGCTCACTATGACTTACACAATGAAGAGTGAAATGGGACAAAAGCACTGTAATAAAAAATAAAAAGGAAAGCTCTCCCTCTTTCCTTTACCCCTCCCAATCTTTTGGCCCAGAGGGAGAGCTCTGTGGCTTTTGATTTTGATTTTTCTGTAGTTACTTCCTTAGGCTGGTTGAATGAGAAAAAAGGAAGAACTGAAATAAAAGAAAAGCATTTATTTGAGGTCTTAGAGTTACAAATTGGGAAGCACAGATGTGGGGAGCAATGCAAATTGCATCCCCCTAGTGAACAAAGGTCAAGGGTTTTCAAAAGACAAAATGAAATGTTTGGTTTTTTTCCAAAGACTTTTGGTTGGTGTGGGCAGCAGAAAACTAAGGTTGGCTGAATGTCACTGGTTGCTAAGGCCATCACTAAGCAAAGTCTCTTATTGTAGCAAGTTGCAGGTGTTTGGGCAGAGTCCTTGGAATATTTGCAGTTTAGCCCAGTTCAAATTTTATTGTTTTGTCTGGTGAGAATGTGCATAAAGCCCAGCTCCTTAGTGACCTCTAGTGGCCTCTTGGCTCTCTTCAAAAACACCTTGACATAAGTGACTCCGTTTCACTTACCTTTCACATGTCTCAACCATGTGTTTTACATCACGACCTCCCGTCGGTTGACTCTCTGCTCTGAGAGGTCACGATCATCTCTTTTATCCCACCCTGTACCTTCCTTGACTCTGTTACGATCCTCTTTCCTCCCATGGTCATGCCTACATTTTTAAACAATCATCCTCCAACTAAGAAAGTAAAAGAAAATCTTCAGAAATGAAGAGACTCAGAGAAATTATATTTCCAAAAGAAATTTATTGAAATAAAATACTGGGGGATTTTTTCAAGCAAAATAAATGCAAGGAAAGATGGACAAGACCTGTAACATGAGAAACAGAGAGGAGCAACAAAATTGCCCGAAGTGGTGATTGTTACTGTAACTGCTACTAAGGCACCTGTGATGTTTAATGTAATTCCTTAAAAAAAGTTCTTAAAATGGAAGGAAAATTGTATGTAAGAGCATCTGAAACAAAACTTTCAGATGATTTCAACCAAACCTGGGAGGAAGAGCAGAAAGGAAGGGAAGAGAAATAAAGGCAAGCTCAATATTTTGTCTCCTTCACAAGTGACCAGCACTTCTAGACATTGAGAAAAAATATATGTAGATGTGTACATTGTTAAGGGTCATTATAGATAAAAATAGATTGCAGAACTTCCAAACCACCAGAGGAGCAGGAATAAAACTCCATGACCCACCTAGTCAGGAAAGAAAATACACAAGAAGAAAGCCTGTTTCACAGGAACATAAAATAAGGGGAGAATGAGTCCAAGAAAATCAGTAACCACAATAAATGTGACAATTTAAGTTCTCCTATTAAAAGATGGAGACTTTATCTTGTGGCAGAAAAAGATCTTACGTTTCTTATAATGGATCATAATAATGAAGAAAATAGCAAACACTTATTAATTATATGCCTGACACTGCCTACATACATTGTATATAGTAACTTATTTAAAATAATATCTAAAACAAGATCACAGAGAAAGTTTATAAACAAAGGAGTGGGCAATCAAAAAGTATTCTTCTAGATAGTTCTTGCATTAAACAGGAAAACAGGGGTGCCTGGGTGACTCAGTTGGTTAGTTTCAGCTCAGGTCATGATCTCAGGGTTCTGGGATCAAGCCCTGCATCGGGTTTCCCACTTAGTAGGGAGTCTGCTTGTCCTTCTCCCTCCCCCTGCTCTGTCTTTCAAATAAATAAAATCTTTAAAAGAAAAGAGGAAAACAAAATTAAAATTATAGACTACTCAATAATAAACAACAAATAAACTATATATAGGATGTGGTCTAGGGGATATGCAGAGAATACTGACTAGTCTTACATGTACCTACTGGAAAGCAAGAGTTACAAAATAAATGAGGTCACAGGCATATCAATCAAATTGTCAGAACAAGCATAATAAAACAACCTCCCCAAAAGTAAAAAAAGAAAAAAACCTAAAAGATAAAACAGCTACCAAAGAAATAAGGAAATAGGCTCAATGAAAACAACAGCTTTTTCTTTCAAAATGTCAAAAAAATAAACATTTTAGCAAAACTTCAAAAGAAAGAAAGAACGAAGGAGAAAAAAGGAGGAACACATTAATATCAGAAACAACAGATATAGAGGTTTAAACATCATGAGATTATCACACAGAATAAAAACCAATAAATACGAAAACACAGGTGAAATGAATAATTTTCCAGGGAAATATTAATGACCCAAATCGATTTGTTTATTCTGGTCTATTCAGGTACTGAACAGACACTTTCAGTATACATTTTTACAACAGTTAGGAATCTATTGTCCCCAAAGCCCTTGCCCAGATGGTTCTGAGTTAATTCTAGCAAAACACCACTGCTGTGGCACATAAAAAGAGTTCCTAGCAGAGAAGATGGAAAGTTTCCTTACTTGTTGTAAGATAGCTGCACCATCTTTTTTTTTTTTTTAAGATTTTATCTTTAAGTAGTCTCCACACCCAACGGCGGCTCAAACACAACCCTGAGGTCAAGAGTCGCATGCTCCAGTAACTGAGCCAGCCAGGAGCCCCAGCACACAATCTTCCTTCCAAACTGAAAGAGAATGACACGGGGGGTGGGGCTGGTGAGAAAGATAAATGAAGGGAAATTGTATCCTACTTCACTAATGAATATAGAAGAAAAGCTGATATTAAATATTAGTATATAGAGAAGAGCATTGTAAAAGTATTGCACCACGACTAAGTAGAATTTATTCTAGAAATTCAAGAACGATTCAGCAGTAATGTCAATGACACAGCGGAGCCCACTTGGAACGAGGGTAGGAAGCACAGGTTTGGTGCCCATGGGTGTGAAGCACCATCTTTAAGAACAGCCTAATCTTTTTTTAAATTATTATTACAATCTATATAATTCCACCTCTGTGTCCAACTGTGTTTGAGCTGTCCCTGTGAAAAAGCATAATCAAGGTATACTAACCAGAGTTCATCCACTTCCCTCCTCCAAATGGAAAGGACTCATGTGAACACTGTTGTCACAGGGCTTACATTCATCTGGTGGCTTCTTTACAACCAATTCTCATTCTACGCAGTTCTGCATATTGTGAGAAGGTGCTGACTAACTCTTTACTGCAAAGGACGTCTTCTGAGGTGGGAGTGCCCAACGCTGATGCCTTTGGACAGCACTCTCCAAGTCATCCCAGAAATGCCCATTGCCCTTGGAGACTTTGCTGGTTGGGCAGTATGTGCAGCCCTGGCTACTCCACACATCCCCCTGGGACCCAGCTAAAGATGTGCACCTGCAGCTCGGAGAGCAGTGAACTTCTTCCACTCTCTCAATGCGTGTGTGTGCTTTTCCATTTGTGTGACAAAAGTACAACAGTGGGTGTGTGCTAGCTGACAGGCACAGGACTTTCAGTCTGAGCTTTTTGGAGAACAACACAGGAAGTTATGTAATGAGGAAGGCTCAGGAGGGCCATGCTTTTGGCTGAGTGGGGTTGGGGGGAGCGGGTGATGAGAAATTAGCAAATCTGTTCTTTCTATTTTCAAACTCCAGAAAGGATTTTTTAAAAATGTTCATTTAGCCAACATATAGTCCATCATTAGTTTTTGATGTAGTGTTCGATGTTTCATTAGTTGTGTATAACACCCAGTGCTCATCACAGCACATGCCCTCCTTAATACCCATCACCCAGTTACCCTACCCTCCACCCCCTCCCCTCTGAAACCCTCAGTTTGTTTCCAGGGGTCTATAGTCTCTCATGGTTGATCTCCCTTTCTGATTTCTCCCCCTTCAATTTTCCCTCCCTTCCCCTATTGTCCTCTGCACCATTCCTTATGTTCCACATATGAGTGAAACCATATGATAATTGTCTTTCTCTGCTTGACTTATTTTACTTAGCATAGGCAGAAGATATGAACAGACACTTCTCCAAAGAAGACATACAAATGGCTAACAGACACATGAAACAATGTTCAAATCCGTTCTTTCTGCCCCTGAGGAGCACAGAGCAAAATCCATTTCTGTTGATAACTGTCTCTTCTTTTGTATGTCAGTCCATGAAAATGACTAGACTCCTTTGTAAGGAGTAATTTGCTGGTGTATGAGAATATGCCAAGGGCCAGAGAGACTTGCTCCCTAAATTCCAGAAGCCAGAATTGTAGATGAAAATACAGTCACATAAAGACGTTCAGCAAGTGTGCCTGTATGAGACATTTACACAAGTTCAAACTCCAGGGGCAACTTGAGAAGTAAGAAGGAAGAGGTTTGTACACCAAGAGAGGAGGAGTTCACCCATGAGGACACTGGAAGATGGAGTTTTGAGCAGGATCTTGGGGAGAGAGTATGGATTGGCAGAGAGAAGAGGCGGGTAGAAGGCTCTATGAAAGCAATGACGGCTGCAGGTGCTGACTGGTGAAGACCACGGGTGGGACTATGAGAGAGAAGGCTGCGGAAGTTAGGATGAGCACCGAGAGGAGAGGTGGAGACAGAGGTGACACACATTCCTGCATAGACCCTGAAGATGGGGGCAAACAGGGTTTTTCAAACGCCGGAGAGAAGTGGCTCCTCAGGCTTCCCAAGCCTGTCTCTGCACTCTCAAGTTCATCCTAATTCCCTCTTATGGCCATAACTCATCTTCTTGTGAGTTCAGCATGAGTTTTTTGCTCCATCTCCTCTGGTGCCCCATGCTGTGTTTCAGGAAGGCCCTTGAGCTGCAGAGGGGGGGTCTCTCTCTCCCCCACCCCCAAGTCCCCTCAGACAACCCCCTGGGGAGGGCTGGCAGACACCAAGGAGAGTTGGTCTAAATGACTCAATGGAGAGGCTTGAACAGGGTGGTTCTCCACCGTCCAAGGGCAGGTGGAAGTCCTTCCCTTCCTGCTCACAGCCTTCCAGGAGTCCAGAGGTCATTCTCTTTTTGGATACAGGCCTTTGTGTGTTTCCTGAGGACTTTGAATGGAGGTAGCCATGCAGCTGGAGGGATGGAGCACAGGGTCCTGTCCCGGCTGGAGATGCTGTGTAGGCAGCAGCATGCGGGGCCTCCCTCCCACATTCCAGCAGGGCTGTGTCCAGAGCCACAGAAGTGGACTCCACCTGTGCCTTTGGCACTTCTCATGTGACCGTCTCTCTTCTCCCCAGGCAGCATAGAGGACCCTAGGGGAAGGACAATGAAAAGGTCAAGATAAACGTTTCCAAATAGCCCATCTGTATGGTCACCATTTTTCTTCTCCAGCCTGAATCGTTTTGTGTTCTTTCAACTTCCAAATGGCTCCTGGCTGTCCATAGAGCAACTGTGTGATGTGAAAAGTCCTTTGCAATTTGATCCCATCCATTTTTTTTACTTTAAGTTTTAATTTTAATTCCAGTTAGTTAACATATGGTGTAATATCAGTTTCAGGTGTACAATATAGTGATTCAGCACTTCCATATATCACCCTGTGCTCATCACACGTGTCCTCCTCAATCCCCATCACCCATATAACCCAACCCCCCACCCACCTCCCTCTGGTAACCATCAGTTTGTGCTCTGTAGTTGAGTCTGTTTCTTGCTTTGACTCTCTCTTTCTCATTTTTTGCCTTTGCTTGTTTGTTTTGTTTCTTAAATTCCATATGAGCAAAATCATGTGGTATTTGTCTTTCTCTGTCTGACTTATTTCACTTAGCATACTTTTATCCAGCTTTCCCTTCCGCTGGTGAGTTTCATAAACTATCAGGACAAGCCCATAGTCTTTTCCTACCCTGCACATGCTAACCACCTCCTTCCACTCAGAATGTCTGTTCCCTTCCCCTCACCCTCATCATTTTCCTGCTCCTGATCTTGTTAAGTGTTCATTTTATGCTTAATCTGTTCCTGAGCTCTCCTCTGTTTCTCCATCTCCAGGGACCTACACCTACCATTTGAGCTCACCACATAGTCCCTTTGCCATCCTAGGATATCTTTATGCATTCGTAATCCTGTGATGCCTGAACATGGAGTGTCAGCTTCAGCTCACTGTTCTTGCCTCCACCTACTCACTCAAAGCCCTTGCTCCTGCACAGGCCCATTTCCAAACATCAGGCAATTCTAGGAGTCCCTGAGAGTGTCCTGAATGTGAGTGAGCTACACAGTGCCCCAGCTCTGGCCTGTCCCCTAGGAAAGATGTCAGTGTGGGGTTCAGCCATGTGGCCGCACCATGGCCTATGGCAATGGGGTGGTGTGAGGTAATGCTTGCTTCTTCTTTGTTGAGCTCCACTCCATTAGAGAAATCCCAAAACAGTGGCCCACCCTATTTCCAAGTTGTATGTGAATAGCTCTTGCAGGCTTTACTTATGGCAATGCTCCCATGCTATCTTCTTTACTTCCCTTGCCATGCAGAGAAGGGCATAGCTGGTTAACAGTTGAGCACCATCCCTCTGTACATAGTCCAGTCCAGTCCCTGCATCCTTCACTGTGACATTGAGGAGAGAGGGGCTAGCTGGGGATGGCCATCCTGTCTCCCGGGGGCCCCAAATATCCCAGGCAGCCAACTGGAGCATTTTCTCCCTGCTCTGAGTCTCTGCAGTTCACAGTGTCTGCAAAGCTTCCAGCTACCTTTCCCCTCCTTCTAATACCTTAGGGGGATGTTGTCCATGGAAATTCAATTCATGATTTTTCTCACAGAGACAGGATGTGACAGAGACTTCCTTGTTTTGTTCTGTCCATCTTGGTTTTTATAGCAAAGGGCAGAGCGCGCAGCGTGTGTCTTAAGGTAGAAGGTGGGTGGGTAATTCTGTCACAGATGAGTTGGCTCCCTGAACTCAGCTGCCAGCTCATGTCCAGGGGGCTTTAGTATCTGGGACCAAGACATTTTAGCAGGGAGTTGAGCTCACCAGGAATCATCTGCCATTCCAGACCCCGTGCTGCTACCTGCCAGGTATGTGGCTTGTTCTCAACACCTGCCTAAACCTCCACCTTTCAGAAATGGGAAGCAGAAAATGATGGCTTTGGAGACTGGATGAGATGGGTTGGCATCACCTTACAGGCTGACCCTGGCTTTAGGATGGGTTGTTTCAAGTGTGGCTAAGGGGAGATAGTCACTCAGCCAGGTTCACCTGAGGAGGTAGGATTCTGACAGACCCCATTCCGTTTCCAGCCTCCCTGAGGTCTCTTCTTGGGGCCGTTCATCTACCTTGGAGACTAGGGGTGGAAATCATCTTGTGGGCCAATTGAAATCAAACCAGAGTAAGCCGATGAGAATTAATTGACAGCTTGTGGTGGGAAAGACATTGCAGTGGATACTGGAGGGGAGAAGGTGGGAAAGTACTCTACCTCTCAAGGTATACAGCCTAGGATGCGGGATTGGGAGAAGGACAAGCACACAGCTGCTACACAGCCCAAGCTCACAGACGTGGCAAAAGCAAAGAATAATCTTTAAAGAGACACTCAAGAGCTGAGGGGCTGCAAGAGAACATCAGGTGTTGTTCAGGAATTGGAGATGCAGAAAAAGAAGACCGGGATGCCGTTAAAGTGAGGCCAGGGAGAGAATGCAAAGAAACGAGCTTCCCCTGGGAGGAATGTGGAGGCTTTTCTTCATCATCAGTGTGTGCGACCTTTATTCCTCTGTGTGTCTTCAGGGGACATCCCAGAGTCTCCCAGGAGAGTATAGAGAATATGTCCCACCTGCAAAGACTGGCTCCAGCCTGACACCCTCTTTCTGGCTGTCCTCCTCCCTGGGTTCCCCATCTTCGTCCAGTATTCAGTGTGTGCAGACTCTGTCCCCAGCAAAACCTCCTCACCAGAAATAGTCTGCAATCCATTCACACTGTGGTGTGAATAGCTGAGATCTGAAAATGTTTCCCCTCACGGGTACTTGCACTCCAGTGCGGCTCAGAGCCTTTAAGCTGGAGAGTGAGGTCAGAAAGGGTGGACTTCAGGCAGTCGGTGGGCAGGAGGGGGGCCCTTTAGGGCATAAAGAGGTGTTCAGCCCCTCTGAAGTCCCTTCAGGAAATCGCCAGTCTCCCTCCAAGTTAAAGGCTTTTCAAGGCCTGTGCATTGGGAACAAAAGAACCACAGGGCATGTACCTCCTGTCCAAGAAGATGCTGTTGGCAAGGTCCGAGAGGGACTCCAGTTTTGAGTTGTTTTATCAGCAGCGGGAGTTTGGGATTTTTATTCATTTGTGGGTTGGTTGCTCATGCTTGCTTGCTTGGTCTTGTGGCTGAGACCTGGGGACTCAGTCTGCTTCTTCAGTGCATGGGAGATGCTGTGAGGGTGAGTGCTGTGGTCTGTGGTCAGGTGGTCCCTAACTGGAGTCATGTTCTGGGGGATGGGAAAACAGAGGGTGCCTCCAGCCCTGACACACGACAAAGCTGGTGAGGAATCAGTATCCACACGAGCGCAGAGCTTAGGAGAAACCCCCAGTCCACCACGTCCTGGCTGCATGTGCGGGCAAGTTGCCTAGCCTCCCTGTGCCTCAGTTTCCTTGTCTGTGATTCAGACCTAATAATAATAATAATAATAATAATAATAATAATAATAATAATAAATACTTCTGCTACAGGTGAGTGCTTGGTATATAGTAAGTGCTCAAGTCATATTATATGCCTGCGTGTGTGTGTGTGTGTGTGTGTGTGTGTGTGTGTATAACCTCCTTCCACTGCAGCCTCAGTGAAGGCATTCACAGGGGTGTATCATAGTAGAGAATGTGGTCCCACTAGTCGCTCCAGGGTCTGGAACACACGGACTGCCCCCCAGGAGCTGACAGCCTCCCAGCTCAGGGAGAGTAGGGCACCCAGCTGTGAGCCTGTCTGATGCTCTGTCACTGTGCGGTAGGAGAACCCGAGTTACCACCTATCACAAGTCTTGACTAATTCCTCAAAATCTGACTGATCTAAATGGACCCATAAATGCCCTCTGAGCCCCTCTTGTTTGGGAAGGTCCTAGCAGGTGCTGATATATAATCATGGATTTTGCCTGCATGGGCTCTGTTTCCAGGGTCCAGAAGAAAATACTGAGACACGAAAGAGAAGAGAAGGAAACGGAGAGGGAGAGAAAATGCAAAGCCAGGGTGGACTCCCTGTTCCGGAGCTCCTTTGCTGCGTTTCTTGTCATCAGCCAAAAGGGCAAGAGGCTGGACTCTCTGGCCAGAGCCTAGACCTCGGCCCACAGCCTATGTTTATGCTGACTATTGTGTGACTAGTAATTCCAATAGCTATTGGCCATCAAAGTGGCTGAGACCCCTCCAGGGAGTCCTCTGACCTTCACCTGCTGAGGGGCACCTTTTGAAGCATTAATGGAGCTGTTCCAACTTGCTCCTCTGCCTGCCCACCTGCATGTGAGCTCCAGGAGGGGAGGACCCCAGCCCCTGGCCCACTGGCTTCATGGACCATTGCCCACTCTCTGTTGTATTCCCATTGGCTGGGCCCTTCCAGCTCAGGGATTTCCCCCCACCACACACACACCATTAACTCACCTGCACACCCCCTCTGATCACTCCTCTGCTACATGACCCAGCAGCTTTTAAAGTCTTTCATCTACACCCTGATGCTATTGCTGTGTGGGTAGGGCTTTGCAGCCAGGACACCATGAACATGTTTTCAGGAGAAGGAGAATGAAGCAAAGGGGTGGGGTGGCAGAAGAAGGGAGAAGGGGAGCCTGGGGGCTGAAGAAGTCTGCCTTCTCCTCGTGGATGCTGTGATGGAGTGAAAGGAGAGCGTGCAGTCTCTAAGAAAAGATGGAGAGCAAGATGTTTGGGAGGTGGAGGCAGAGGCAGGAGGTGCTGGCTTCTATTCACTAAAGAGCACCTAGCCCTCCCATGGAAGGCTTAATGACCCCCTGAATTGGCATTGGTTTCTTCCATTGTTCAGGCAAAGAAATCTAGGTTCAGGCAGTTATAGGATCTGCTTAAAGTCCCACCACTAAACAGAGGAGAAATGTGGAAAGGCTTGAATGTATCCCAAGATGTATGGGTTGCCCATACTCACTGGCTCTCAGACTGTGAGATGTCACCACAGGTGTCAAGGGGGTGTTAGGACTGAAAGGGGACAGCTCTTGCCTGTGCCAGGGATGGGTCGAGTGGACCACTAATGGAGGATATGGCTAGATGGGGCAACTCTGTTAATGTGGCCTGGAAGACACAGTCTTATAGGGATAGGGACAGTCACCAGCTGACCTCTTGAAGGCTCCACCTGAGGCTTCAGGCCTGGAGGAAGGTGTCTCAGCTGTGGTGGGAGCTGGCAGGCTGCTGCCAGGCATGCACCCCACTTCTGAAAGATCAGAACTCTGTGTTTGTTCCTCTGTTTGTGGACCTTATGTTCCAGGCCAAAGGGAAGTGGGGCAGGGAGAACGAAAATACATCTGAGTCCTTATAGATTTCCCTTTGTTTGGGGAAAGTGGCTGAAACCTAGCAGAGCCCCCACACAATGTGTGGCTCTATTCCTGGCTCTAAACAATGCAAAGCCGAGAAGCTGCTTCCTCTGGGACCCTTTGGCCTTGTCCACTTGCAGCTCCATGAGTCTGGGCAAGGTCAGCAGGGACACCTGGTAAAATTAGAAGCAGCTCTCACATCCAGCTATGGTTGAAAAGAAGCCAGGCCCTGGGAGTGGTAAGAACTATTATTAAAAAAGAAAAAAAAAATGAAGCAGCAAAGACATCGGGCCTGCTGGGCTGTGTTCCAGCTCTCCTGCAACCATTCCAGCATCTCTTTGTTCCTCTCCAGGTGGACCCCACCGCCAAGAAGAAATGATGGATTTCCCAGTCTTCCCGGACTTCTCGCAGCGAGTTCCTCTGCCCAGCAATGTCTTCTTCCTCACCCATTTCCTTCTTCTCCTCCAGCCCGGAGAGCTGAACTCAGGTAGTTTTCAAACCCGCAGCCCAGCCAGCCAGGCCATGAGCCCCTCAGCTTCTGCCCACTCTCCTGCCAGCTGCTCCCAGGGCTGAGATCCACAGCCTGCCAGGCCGTGTCAGGCGCTCCACTCCCACATAGAAGCTGTAGCTTCTGAAAGGCAGGAAGGACCTTCATGAAAGAAGCAGCCAACAGAGAGTATAAATTCATTATGCAAATGCAATTCTCTGATTCCCTGAGCTGGAAGCCAGGGAAACCAAAATGACCAGGCACATCCCAGGTCCTCAAGAAGGTCAAAGGAGGGGGACAGATGTGAAGTAAAAGCTGTTCAGCTATATGGCTGCAAGAGAAACATATCCAAAGATCTGTGAGCACAGCTACGAGAGAAATTCGTTTTTTCCAGAAGGCCAAGAAGAACCCTAGAGAGGAGGTACTGTTTGAGTAGACCCCTGAAGGATACATAATTTCCAGGAAGATGACAGATGGAGGGTAAACTGAGGCAGGTCATGCCCCCAGGAAGAGGGCCAGGCATCAAGTGTGGGGGAAGAGACAGCTTGAGGGAACCTGGAAAGGGAAGCTGGTAGGGAGGGTGTTGGGGCTATACTCAGTGGGCAGCAAGGTGTCTCAAATGCAGTGAACAACAATAAAAGCACAGCCATGTTCCATGAGCAAAGTGAAGGATGGGAGGAATCCATGAAGGGGGAGCTTTGGAAAAGGGTTTTAGCTGAGCTTCAAGGAAGAAAAGGAGGTACAAGAAAAGGTGAAGCCAGAAAAAGGAGCGAGGGCATCCCGAATGGCAGAAAACAGCACGTGCAAAGGGTCTGCAACGGGAATAGCAACTCTCATGGGAATTGCAGAAAACAGGGCATAGAGGGGCCACGTGGAGGCATCATTTAATAGGATGATGAAATAAAAAATTCTAATAAATAAAAATCTCTAAGACAAGATTCGGCCTTTACATAGAAAAACCCATGAAGCAAGGAGCCCCCATAGATTACGTTAATACACTTTGTTGTTACAGAAACTGTACATGTGCATTATAAAAAAATTAGAAAATCAGACAAGGATAAAACAAGAAAACATCTATTCTCATCATGCAGAAATTACCACCATCAACTATTTGGTATATCTCATTTTGGACTTTTTTTTTCTGCACATGTTTTTATGCAAACGTCATTTTTAAAAAAATTTTTATTATGTTAGTCACCACACAGTAGCAAACATGTCATTTTTTTAATCAAATAAGAGAATAGTGTACATATTATTTTGAAACTTGTTTTTGTTTTTGGTCAAAGATTCCTTTTCATTTAATGTTCTGGCCATATTTATGTAACTGTCCCCAAAACAACATTTGCAGCTGGTTGATTCAAACCAATTACTAGTCCAACACCACACATTGTATCTGGTTGTAATATCCCTTGGGTATATTTTAACCTGGCATCTTCATGACAATTTCTGGTTCAAGAAGCCAATTGTCTTGCAAAGTGTCTTTTGTCACCTGAATGGTTTACTGTAGATTTCTGAGCTGCAAAGGAATGTGATAAGAACTTACCTTGGATGAGAGCTGATTTCCGCTGTCATTCTGGTTTCTCGTCCTAGAGGAGGTCAGGGTAGTAGGCCCTGGAGAGCCCATCCTGGCACTTGTGGGGGAAGAGGTGGAGTTCTCGTGCCATCTGTCCCCATACCTGGATGCCAAGGACATGGAGATCCGCTGGTTCCGGAGTCAGACCTCTGATGTGGTGCACCTGTACCAGGGGCGGCAAGAGCTCTACAGCCAGCAAATGGCACAGTTCCAGAACAGGACCAGACTCATCAAGGATGATATCATGGATGGCAGCGTGAACCTGCAGCTCCATGGCATCGTTCCTGATGATGAGGGCCTATACGGATGCCGTTTCCTCTCCAGCAACTTCTCCAAGGAAGCGGTCTGGGAGCTAGAGGTAGCAGGTATGTGACCTGGCCAAAGAGACAGAGTAAGAGGTCCATTTGGACAGAGCCGCTTTGCTCAAGAGTAGACAGAGAAACACAGGAAAAGGGAAAACATATCTAACTAAAAAAAAAAACTATTAGAAAGGAAGATTCATTACAGAATGCACAAAATAAATGTTCACAAAAAAGATACACAAATGGCCCTTAAACACACAAAAAGAGGATCACCCTTACCCATCCTGAAAAAAAGGCAAATTAAAGCTACACTGAGATGCCATTTTTTACCTCTGAGATTGGCAAAAACTCAAGTTTGACCATATACACTGTTGGTGGAGCTGTGGGGAAGCAGACCTTCTGCTTTGTACCCTGGTGATGGAAAGCAAAGCAAAGCTCCAGGGCACGGGACTTTGGCAACAGCTAACAGGACTGCCTATACAGCTACCATTTGAACTGCAGCCCCACCTCTAGGAGTTGACCCTGAAGATAAGCTACCTACAGCTCCAATGTGAAAAGGGCGTGCATATAAGTTTAATCTTTGTAGTATCATCTGTAATTGTACAACAGTGGAATACCTAAATATCTAAGCAAAGGTGTTGAGTATGGTCCATCATGCAATGGGGTGAGCCTCACTATGCCCCTGAAAACATGGGGAGGTGCTCTAAGAACTGACGTGGAGTGATTTCTAGGATGTAGGCAAGAGAAAAAAAGCAAGGTGCAAACGAGGTTCTATAGTATGTAAACTTTTGTGTAAGAAAAAAGAAACGTTGCACAGAAGGAACACAGGAAGGATACACTAGGAACTGATGAAATTGGTTACCTAAGGGAGAGGAGGAAGCCAGGAATGGAAAGGATGGAGAAAGGTCTGCGGCTTTCGTGATGTACGTTTTTTATAGTATTGCTCTTTAAGCATATCAATGTTTTGCATATTCGAAATATGAAGTTAGCTCCACAGGATGGGGAGATGAAGGTGTGTGTGTGTGACACAGGGACCTGAACTCTGGTGGGATTCAAGAGAGAGGACAGAGGACAATCTATGGAAATTTCGGGTTGGATTTTTCTTTACTTCAGGAGACTGTCTCTTGCATAATATGACTAAATGCCAGGAGCCCTTTTTGGCTAAATGGCCCCCGCAATATTTCCAAATGTCCCTCATGGGTAATACTGTCCCCATGCCCCACCTGCCACCATCAATTTAGACTGTCATTTATAGCCCACAGTTGGGGGCCATGAGCCCACATGTATGTTAAGAGCAGTCACAGTTTGTGATAACTTATAATGACTGCAGACGTTGTATGGTGGCTTGAACTTCTAGGAGGGAGCCTGATCTTTTCCACTCTTCTTGCCTCTCCCAGGGCTGGGCTCAGACCCTCACATCTCCCTTGAGGGCTTCAAGAAGGGAGGCGTTCAGCTGAAGTGCAGCTCCAGTGGCTGGTACCCCAAACCCCAGGCTCAGTGGAAAGATCATAAAGGACAGTGCCTGCCTCCAGAGATGGAAGCCATTGTCCAGGATGCCCGGGGCCTGTTCAATCTGGAAACATCTGTGGTTGTCCAAGGGGGTGCCCACAGCAATGTGTCTTGCTCCATCCAGAACTCCCTCCTGTTCCAGAAGAAAGAGTTCACCATCCAGATAGCAGGTTAGTAGATGCTGACTAACCCTCATCTTCCTATCCACCATGTCCTCCATGTGCATTTTTCCAAAGACCATCTAAAAGGGCACAATGGTACTGGGGTCTGGTTGTCTCTGGGGTGGACTGACCTTGACACCTGAAAAGTCAGCACTTTGGATATCAGGAGCCTCCTGAGAGTACAACAGTTTACCACTCACCCATACAGTATGCCGGGGAGGCCCCAGGGAATCAACATTGTGCACCAAAGGCTCTGCCCTAAACCCCAGAAACAACGCATTGGAGGTCATCATGAGAGCCCATGTGTTCCTGATTTCATCCCCCAAACAATATTTATAAGTAATGTGCCCCAAACCCTTGCCCTCAGGTTCACATTCCTGTGGGGGAAACACAAACAAAAGAGTAAATTATATCGTAAGACTAGAAGATGTTAGGTGCTGTACAGAAAAACAACGCAGGGAAGGGTGCTGAGGTGTGGTAGGGTGTGCATGTGATTTAAAAGTGGTAGGTTAGGAAAGAAAATAGTTAGGCAATGAGTTGAAGTGTGAGGCCATTATCTGGGACCACAGCCTTATCATGAGGCGCACACTGAAGGGTTTGATGTTCATGACTAGTTGTTTTAAGTCTTGAGGATAAACCTAACCTATGGGCCATTCTTCACATTGGTACAAATCAATAGTTATATTACAGTTGGCCCTTGAACAAGTCAGGGGGTTAAGGGTGCTCACTACCCTTTGCCCTGAGCATTTGAAAATCCACAGATAACTTTTGACTCCCAAAAACTTAACTGCTAATAATATACTGTTGACTGCTAACATAAATAACACAGATTTTGCATATGTATTATATGCTGTATTCTTACAATCAGGTAAGCTAGAGAAAAGAAAATGTTATTTTAAAAAAACCATAAGGGAGAGAGGATCTTGGGAAAACGGTGGAGTAGGAGGACCCTGAACACACCCCTTCCCACATGCACAACTAGAGATCATCCACATCCAAGTCAATAAACCAGAGTGCAATCCGAAGACTGGCAGAGCAAACTCACAGCTCAATATAGAGAAGAAGCTGCAACTGAAAGTTTAGGAAGGTCGAAAAGGCAGAGGGAGGCTGTGTGCACAGAGAGGGCAGAAAAATGGGCTCTCACACCCAGGAGTTCACACAGGGAAGACTATTTCCCATAATGTTTGTCATTAGAAACTACACAGGGTGCCTTCTGTAAGTTTGTAAAAATAGTGGGATTTGGAGCCTGGAGCTTTAAAAGTCAGCGGAGTCAGCACTGAGCGAGCTGGCAGGGTGAGTGACAGCTGGGTCACCGCCTTTAGAGAGACAGCACCTGCACAGAGAGGCAACATAAAAAAAGGGAGTTTACACAAAGCTGGGGTAAACGGGAGTCAGATCTGTTCATACTGATTTCAGAGAGTGTTGGGAGACTTCTCTAAAAACAAGGGAGCTGGAAGGCACCATTTTCCTCCCCCAGCCTGAGCATAAACACAGAGCCCCCTGCGGGAGGTGGAGCTACACAGACCCTTATAGTCTTGACCCAGAGATCAGGGCAAATTTTGTAAAAGCTGCACATGCACCCTGCCCAACCAACAGGTGCATAGCTGCCCCAGTTGCAGTGCAGTGCCCAGCCATGCACCACCAGCCACCATCACATGCCAGGCCCAGCCTCACCCAGCCATCATTGAGCACTGCGACCAACCTTGTACCCCCACCAGCCTGGCAAGAGCCCCCAGCCACCATAGTGCTTTAGGAGATCTGGCATTGGACTAGTGGCCCAACGCAAATATTGCTAAGACCACCACCACACTCCCAAGTTCCCCAGTGGGAACACCCCCTTAGAGCTAGCATGTTTGGGTCCCACTAACATCACAGAGAGCAAGCACAGCCACCACAGGAAAAGAGTGAGGGTAGACAACTACACTGAAAGGAAAGGTGACTCAGTCACAACAGCAAGGCGTAAGTAAAACACACAGGATGCTTTGCTAAAGTGCCAGTTCCTGGTAGACAGGGGACAGTATACTGCATGGCACTCCAGGACCTACTCTTCATAAAGTCACTACTTTCAAAAGCAGAAAGCATTCTTAGCACACAGAAATAGACACCGAGAGGCAGACAAAATGAGGAGGCAGAGAAATGTATCACAAATGAGAGAACGAGATAAGGCCAGGGTAGAGATCTAAGGGAAACAGCTGTAAGTAACATGTATGATAGAGAATTTTAAGCATGTTCATGATTACTCACTGGACTTGAGAAGAGATTGGAGGACATGACTGAGACCCTCAACACAGAGATAAGGAAAAACACAGCAGAGGGCACAATAAGTGAGATGGAATGTAGATGGACCAAACGTTCCAATCAAAAGACATAGGGTGACAGAATGGATAAAAAAACAAGACCCATCTATATGCTGCCTACAAGAGATCCATTTTAGACCTAAAGACACCTGCAGATTGAAAGTGAGGGGATAAAGAAACATTTATCATGCAAATGGATGTCAAAAGAAAACCGGAGCAATGATGATATTTACATTGGAAAAGAGACTGTAAAACAAAGACTGTAAAAAAAGACAAAGGACACTGCACAATCATAAAGGGGTCTATTCAACAAGATGATATAACAATTGTAAATATTTATGTACCCAACATAGGAGCACACAAATAGATGAATGATTAATAATAAACATGAAAGAACTCATTGATAATAATACAATAAGAGTAGAGGACATTAATCCCCCACTTACAGCAACAGACAGATCATCTAAACAGAAAATCAACAAGGAAACAATGGCTTTGAATGACACACGGGACCAGATGGACACACACACAAACACACACACAATGGAATATTATTCAGCCATAAAAAGAATGAAATCTTGCCATTTGCAACATCATGGATGGAGCTAGAGAGTATTATGCTAAGCAAAATAAGTTCAAGAAAGACAAATACCATATGATTCCACTCACATGTGGAATTTAAGAAACAACAAATGAGCCAAGGGAAAAAATAAGAGAGAGGAAGAGAGTAAAAACCAAGAAACAACCTCTCAACCGTAGAGAACAAGCTGATGGTTAAGAGGGGAGATGGGTTAAACAGGGGATGGGGATTAATGAGGGCACTTATAGTGATGAGCACAGGGTGATTTATGGAAGTGTTGAATCACTGTATTGTACACCTGAAACTGATATTACACAATATGTTAACTAACTGGAATTAAAATAAAAACTTTTAAAAAAGAAAATCATAAGAAGGGGAAAATACATTTACAGTACTGTATTCATATAAAAATATACATCTATGTGGACTTGCAGTTCAAATCTGTGTTGTTCAAGGGTCAATTGTATGATAACACAAAGAAATCTAACCCTTCTAAATGATAACTTGTCGTTGGATAAGAGGACTCAACAACACCACACGTCACACACAGTTCATTCAAAATTTACTGTGTCATTGGGGTGGCCATTTGGGTTAGCTAATTGTGTTATCCAAAGGAAAAATTAAACATCTTATATCTCTATGACAAGCATATAATCACAACTTGGAGCCAGGCACCTTAAACCCCCATGAGAGAGGACATAAGGACATTTTCTCCTTGATGTTTACATTTCAAAGAAATGGCTCCAAACTCTTTAAGAAAAACATCCCTGGATTGTAAAGTTGGCGAGAGTTTATTTAGCTTTCTAAAACATTTACATATATCTCAAAGGGATAGAGAAAGGATTGTTTTAGTTTTGTGAAGCAAATGTTCTAAGAAAAGGGAAAAAGAGGGAAGTCTCTTTCCAAATCCAATTCTTCCTTTTTGGATTTGCATTTATCCTTTTCAAGAGAAGATGTGGGTCAGAGGGGTATCTGTGAGATGCACATTCAGGTAGAGGAAACAGCAAATGCTAAGTTCCTGCCATGGGAATGGGAACCTGTATGGCCACTGGGGAGCAGGAAGGAGGCAGGAGAATCTGGAACAAAGGGACAAGGTCGAGGGTAACATGTCTGGGAGGCACTGAACCCAGAGCCCTTGCTCTTAACTTCAGAGCTTTGCAAACCATCTGTAGTGAAGGGCCCTTGTGGCCCAATACTTTTGCACAAGTCAATAAAAATGCATTCCTAGAAAAATTAAATTGAAAAAGAAAAGAAAACACATAACGCCAAGTGAAATTAGCCAGACACCAAAGGACAGATATTGTTTGATTCACTTACATAGGGAGGTACCTAGAATAGTCAAATTCATAAAGATGGAAAGTAGAATAGAAGTTGCCAGTTGCTGGAGACTGAGGTAGGTAGGGAGCAGGAAATGGGGACTTAGTGTTTAATGGGTAGAATGTCAGCTTGGGAAGACCAAAAGAGTTCTGAAAATGGATGGTGATGATGATTCACAACAATGTGAAAGTAACTTAATGCCATTGAATTGTACCTTTAAAAATGGTTAAGACGGTAGATCTTATGTTATATATTTTACTACAATAAAAAAGAAAAAAAATATTTTTAAAAAGACCACTGAGATAAAGCCACCACTTTTAAAATAATAATCTTCAACAGACACCAAATTATTAAATTAAATTGCTGCGAGAGTTTCTAAAAGGTTACTTTCCATTTTATGTGTATCTCTTGGCCAAGACTCGCCCCTGTCGGAGAGGGCCTGGGCCACATCCCGCCTTAGGGCAAAGCCTGAGTCAATTCTTCCAACGGTGTGATGAGAAGCAGAAGCAGGTGTTTGCAAAAGCAGGAAAATGATAGGTCACCTATCATAAATTTCTTCTGAAATATTTTAAGATTTTTGATAATATGTAACTGGTATTTGAAAAAAATTATTTTTAAGTTGTTGTTAATGCAACAAACTCAGAACTGATGTTTGTATTTTGATTTTGTATCCTGAAACATTGGTCGATTTGTTTGTTCTACTAGGATTTGTTTTCAGAATTTTCTGCATAAATATAAAGGTAGTTTTAATTTTTCAAAAAAAAAGTGAGGAAAATGACTTGTGGGTTTGACAGTGGGGGTAGAGAGCAATAATTCACTGGTTTTCGGATACCAACACCTTTGATTTTCGTGTTCTTCAGAAATAGGACAATTGTGGGGAGAAGTTTGGGGGGCAGGGCCGTGGTTCAAACGCTGGGGGAGAGGCTGGGGTCCATCAGCCCCTTCCTTCCCTACCCTTCAGTTTGCATTTTCCCGTTGCTGCTAAGCAAGTTCGAGTCCACCACTATTCCTCAGGGTCTCTCCCTGCGGAGAGTGCCCGGGCGGCCCGCCTCTCCTGCCCATTTTACAGATTGCTATGGTGCTGCCCACGAGGTTTAACGCCTGCCAACTTGGAAGGATTTCCTGCACGCTGGGTCCAGCATAGGCTTGTCACTGAAGGGTTTAATGGCCTAGAGCGAAACAACTCCCTGTGAGGTGTTTTCCAGACGCATTTTTACCTGGAAGCTCCCCTTGGAAGAGGGCTTTCCTCGGGACTCTGGTGGGACTGCCGCTCCTCCTGGCTATCCTCCTGACGCTGGCGCTGTACTTCTTTCAGAAGCGACGGAGGTGCCAAGGTACAGGGCAGGCTGGGGGTGGGGGTGAGGGGATCTCCCGCCTGGCGCCGGCTTTGCTGGGAAGACTGTGCTGCAGGCGGAGGGGGCACCCAAGAGGCGCCGTCTTGCGGAAACGCGTGGCTGGGGTGGGACGTGGAAAGGAAGGGCGACCACTCGCCCTCACGTACGCTCCCCTTCCTTCGACCTTTCAGAAAAGCTGAGGAAGCAGGCTGAGAAGGACAAAGGTAAGCAGGGACCGAGGCGCACTCTTTGCCCGCTTCCCCAAGTAGCAGAAAGTGGTGGGGGGGAGGGGGAATTTGCTGGGTCGGGGAGGCAAGCGCTTCAGACCCCGGGGCTCTTGGGAGCAGGACAGAAACGCAGCGTGGTGGAGGTTTGCTTTGCCCCTTCCCCTGCCGCGGAGCCCCCTCCTCCAACGCTTGCAGCCGGTCCTGGTTCCCCAGAACGCACCGGGGCCGTCTGTGCACTTTAGGGAAGTGAGCCCTCAGTGTTCATCAATTGAGATTTTCCTCTTTTCTTCATTTCTTCTCCAGAGAGACTCTCAGCAGAACTGGGTAAGTTCTGGGTACCACGCCCCCAGTGCTGGCTGCGGACTAGTGGGGTAACCCGGTGCGTGCGCTATGGAAAGTGTTCAGTAGCTTTTAGGCTCCCAGTGGAGAGAGCGATGGATGGCAACCACCTAATTCTAAATGCATCCTTCTGCACCTCCCACCTCTCCACTCCCACGTGATTCACCCGCAGCTGCCGAGGAGGTCTGACTTCATATCCTCCGACAAACCCGGCCTGCCCCTTTCCTGCACATTCTATGATTTGTTTACAATTCCACCATTAAACATTTACTCCCACTGGTTCATCTTCCCAGGATATCTTTCTCTTTTTAATGCGAATGCCACTGGTAAGGAAGGCACCTTTAATTTGCACCCAAGTGTGACTCATTTATCAGGTTCGCTTTTCTCCCCAGGGGCCTCAAGACGTTGAAACCATGGGCTGTGTGTGTCTGTACAGAGGAAGGGAGAGTAAAGCCAAAGGAAAGGGGGCATGGAGGAAAAAGCTACCATGGGGGCAGGTGGGGGGGGGGGAAGACTTGGAGAACCACCTTATATGCCCCAGTAAAACTCCAGATGAAATTATGAGGTTAGAGAAGCTTGTCTTGTAGTCCACCTAGTCCTACGGAAGGTCAAATATAAAAAGTAATTAACACCATAGTCTAAATTAGTGTACAGTGCTGCCTTTCCCATGAGGGATTACTTTTTTTAAGTTTTTATTTTAGTTCGTTAGTTAACATACAGTGTAATATTCGTTTTACATGTACAATATAGTGATTCCACACTTCCATACATCACCCTGTGCTCATATAGACAGGTTCACTCCTTAATCCCTATCACCTATTTAACCCATCCTCCCACCCACCTCCCCTCTGGTAACCATCACTTTGTTCTCTATAATTAAGAGTCAGTTTCTTTATTTCTCTCTGTCTGTCTGTCTCTCTCTATATATATATTTCCCTTTGCTTGCTTGTTTTGTTTCTTAAATTCCACATGAATGGAATCATATGGTATTTGTCTATCTCTGCTGAGTCATTTCCCTTAGCATAGTACTCTCTAGTCTCTGGTTCCATCCATGATGTTGCAAATGGCAAGATTTCATTTTTTATGGCTGAGTAATAGTCCATTGTATGTATATACCACATCTTGTTTATCCATTCATCAATCGATGTACACTTGGGCTGCTCCCATATCTTAGCTATTGTAAATAATGCTGCTATAAACATCGGGGTACATGTATCCCCTTCAATTAGTTTTCTTGTATTCTTTGTGTAAATATCCAGTAGTGCCATTGCTGGATCATAAGGTACTTCTATTTTTAAACATTTTGAGGAACCACCATACTGTTTTCAGGAGTGGCTGTATCAGTTTGCATTCCCACCAATAAAGCAAACGTGTGGTGGGAATGCAAGTTGGTACAGCCACTTTGGAAAACAGTGTGGAGGTCCCTTAAAAAGTTAAAAATTGAGCTACCCTATGATCCAGCCATTGCACTATTGGGTGCAATTAATTAATTAATTAATTAACATAGAGTATATTATTAGTTTCAGAGGTAGAGAGCAGTGATTCATCAGTTGCATATAAAACCAAGTGCTCCTTCCATCAAGTGCCATCCTTAATGCCCATCACCTAGTTACCCCATCCGCCCAGCCACCTGCCCTCCGGCAGCCCTCAGTTTGTTTCCTATAGTTAAGAGTCACTTATGGTTTTTCTCCCTCTCTGATTTTGTCTTATTTTATTTTTCCTTCCCTTCCCTTATGTTCCTCTGTTTTGTTTCTTAAATTCCACATATGAGTGAAATCATATGGTATTTGTCTTTCTCCGACAGACATTTCACTTAGCATAATACCCTCTAGTTCCATCCACATCATTGCTAATTGTAAGATCTCATTCTTTTTGATGGCTGAGTAATATTCCATTGTGTGTGTGTGTGTGTGTGTGTGTGTGTGTGTGTGTGTGTGTGTATACCACCTCTTCTTTATCCATTCATCTGTTGATGGACATCTTAGCTCTTTCCATAGTTTGGCTACTGTGGACATTGCTGCTACAAACATTGGAGTGCATGTGCCCCTTAGAATCACTATGTATCTTTTGGATAAATACTAAGTAGTGCAATTGCTGGGTCATACGGTAGTTCTATTTTTAACTTTTTGGGGAACCTTCATACTGTTTTCCAGAGTGGTTTTACCAGTTGGCTTTCCCACCAACAGTGTAAGAGGTTTCCCTTTTCTCTGCATCTTTGCCAATATATGCTATTTCCCGGCCTGTTAATTTTAGCCATTCTGACTGGTGTGAGGTGGTATCTCATTGTGATTTTGATATGTTGGGAGTTTTTTGATTACCATTTCAATTTCTTTGCTGGTTATTAGTTTGTTCAAGTTTTCCATTTCTTGCCATTTAGGTTTCATATTTTATATATTTCCAGGAATTTATCCATTTCTTCTAGATTGTTCGATTTGTTGGTCTATAGTTTTTCATAACATTCTCTTATGATTGTATTTCTGTGGTGTGGGTTGTTATTTCCTCCCCATTTGTGATTTTATTTATTTGAGTCCTTTCTCTTTTTTCTTGATAAGAGTAGCTAGAGGGCTGTACATTTTATTGATTTTTTCAAAGAATAGCTCCTGGTTTCATTGATCTGTTCTATTGTTTTTGTAGTTTCTATATCATTTATTTCTACTCTCATCTTAATTATTTCCTTCCTTCTGATGGTTTTAGTTTTTTTGGTTGTTCTTTTTCTAGGTCCTCTAGGTGCAAGGTCGGGATGTTTATTTGAGCTTTTTCTTGCTCCTTGAGGTAGGCCTGTATTGCTATATATTTGCCCCTTAGGACTACTTTTGCTGCATCCCAAAGGTTTGGACCATTGTGGTTTCATTTTCATTTGTTTCCGTGTATCTTTTTTGTTTCTTCTTTGGTTGATACATTCATTGTTCAGTAGCTTTTTTTTTTTTTTTAACTTCCATGTATTTGTGGTCTTTCCAGACTTTTTCTTCTGGTTGACTTCTAGTTTCATAGCATTGTGGTCAGAAAAGTTGCATGGTGTGACTTGGATCTTGAATTGTTCAGGCCTCATTTGTGACCCAGTATGTGACCTATTCTGGAAAAGGTTCCATGTGCATTTGTAAAGAATGTGTATTCTGCTGTTTTAGGATGACATATTCTGAATATATCTATTAAATCCATCTGTTCCACTGTGTCATTCAAAGCCATTGTTTTCTACTTGATTTTCTGTTTCGATGAGCTGTCCATTGCTGTAAGTAGGGTGTTAAAGTCCCCTACTATTATTGTATTATTGTTGATTAGTTCCTTTATGTTTGTTATTAACTGTTTAATGTATTTGAGTGCTCCTATTTGGGGTACATAAGTATTTACAAGTGTTATATCTTCTTTTCTCTCTCTTCTTGTTCTGGGACTCCTGTAATACGAATGTTATTATGTTTGAAGCAGTTACTGAGTTCCCTAAGTCTGTTCTCATTTTGCTTAATCCTTTTCTCTCTCTTTTGTTCAGCTTGTTTGCTTTCCATTACTCTATCTTCCAGGTCACTAATTTATTCTTCTGCTTCTTCCAGCCTGCTGTTCATTCCATCAAACGTGTTTTCATTTCATTTATTGTGCTCTTTATCTCTGCTATGTTTTTCCTTCTCTGTGTTAAGAGTTTTATCATGTCTCCCAGTCTTTTCTCAAGTCCAGTGAGTTCCTTAGAATCATTGCTTTAAATTTTCAGTCAGGCATGTTACTTATATCTGTTTTGCTTAGATCTCTGCCCTGGTCTTGTTCTGTTCTTTCATTTGTGATAAGTTTCTCTGTCTCCTCATTTTGTCTGCCTTTCTGTGTGTGTTTCTGTGTGTCATGAAAGTCAGCTGTGTTTTCTGCCCTTGGAAGTAACCACTTTATAAAGAAGAGGTTCTGGAGTGCCCTGCAGTACATTGTCCACTGTTTACCACACCTGGCAATTCAGGAGAATATTTTATGTGTGTTGCTTACACCCTGCTGTTGTGTCTGAGTCACTTTTCCTTTCAGTGTAGCCATCTGCAGTGACCCTCTGCCTGTTGTGGGCTGTTGTGGGCTGTGTTTGCTCTCTGTGGTGTTAGTAGGACCCAGGCAGGCCAGCTCTGATGGGGTGCGCCTGCTGGGGAACTTAGGAGTGGGGTTGCAGTGCTAGCAAAATCTGTGTTGGGCCACTGGCCCTATGTTGGACTCCCTGAAGTGCTGCAGTGGCTGGTGGCTGTGTGCTGGAACTCCTGGGGTCATGAGGCTGGGTGCAGAGCCTGAGGATGGCTGGGCACAGCTGGGGCTGGTGCACAATGATGGTTGCGAGTTCATGGCTAGGGGTGGTGTGGCTTTAACAATATTTCCCCTGAACCCACAGTCAAAGCTAGCAGGCTTAGTGTGGGCTAGTCCTCAGGAGAACTTGTGGGCATGGCACACTGCTAACGGGTTAGGTAGCAAGTGTCTGTGCAGCCCCAACCTCCCACGGGTGGCTCTGTGTTTATCCTGGGGTGGGGGGCGGTCAGGAGAGGAAAATAGTGCCTGCCAGCTCCTTCATTTTTGAAGTCCCCTAACATGCTCCAAAATTATTATGGACAGATCTGTCTCCCATTTGCCCCCAGTATTGTGTAAACTGCCATTTTTATGTTGCCTCTCTGTGCAGGCTGCTGTCTCCTTAAAGGCAGTGACCTAGCTATTACTTGCCCTCCAGCCTCACCCAGTGCTAAGTCAGCTGACTTTTAAAGCACCAGGCTCCAAGTCCTACTGGTTTTATAAACTCACAGAATTCAGCCCCTCTGGTGTTTAAAGCCAAGTGTTATGGGGATCAGTCTTCCCTGTGTGAGCTCCCTAGTGTGAGGGCCCATTTCTCTGTTTTCTCCACCTTTCCAACCATCCTAACCTTTCAGAAGCAGTTTTGTCTGTATGTTTAGTTGTGGAATTTTTTCTGCCAGTCTTCAAATCTCTCTGCCAGGCTTGGATGTGGATGAAATCTAGTTGAAAACATGGGAAGGGGTGAACTCAGGGTCCTCCTACTCCACTGTCTTCCCAAGCCTCTAGCCAGAATGATTTAATTTTAAAACAAGACATAAGAGGGGTGCCTGGGTGGCTCGGTTGGTTAAGCATTTGCCTTCGGCTCGGGTCATGATCCCAGGGTCCTGGGATCGAGCCCCATGTTGGGCTTGCTGCTCAGTGGGGAGCTTGCTTCTGCCTCTCTCCCCTGCTCGTGCTCTATCTCTTGCTATCTCTCTGTCTCTCAAATAAATAAATAAAATATTAAAATATTAAAAATTTAAAAAGTAAATTAAAAAGAAAAACAAGACATAAGGTGGAAAAGTCAAATGCATAGAATGCATAGAATGCATTCCTACTGACAAAATATCAAAGTCTTAATGTCTGGCCAGACTGGCAAGGGGAAGTAATTGAGTGTGATGTCCTCCCAGTCCTTTAAATAATGCACACAGTAAGTGACCCTGAGGTTTACACAGGTTGTGCTCAGGGCCTGAATTTATGAAGGACCTCCTCCCCAGGAAAAGTTTCCAATTTCAGGGCAAATGAACAGTAGCCTTTCAAACTAGATACGAGCCCTGGGAAGAGGCCCCTCAGTACCAGGACCTGTTTTCCTTTTCTAGCCCTGTGCAGATTTCTGCCTTAGGGTAAAGAATAGGATGAGGCCTAAGAATCATGCAGATGGGTGGTACAGAGACTAAGATGGGATTGGGGTGAGCAGTGGTTTAAGACAAAGGAACCTCCTCCCAGTGACCAGCTGCCTTGGGAAGGTGGTTCCCCTCACCCAAAGACTGATGTCTTCTCTGTGTGTTTTGCTTACAGGGAGGCTTCAGACAGAGCTTGGTAAGTGACCCTTCTTCAGATTATTTCTTCTTGTCCACCTTTTAGCATCTGATTTGCCATGTATGTTCTTCTCTTTTTCCAACCAGGTATGATGCTCAGGATGGAACCCTGATAGCCATGTGGGTGGCAGGAGAAAGGGGAGAAGGGCAAGGGTGGGTGCAAAATGCAATGGGGGAGCGGGGAAGCAGCACTGACCTGGTGTTCTAATTCTGTTTTTCCGTGGCTGCTTCAGACTGGAGAAGGGCTGAAGGCCAGGCTGGTGAGTAAAGCTCGTCTCCCTCCCATTGTCTACTTTACATCTCAACATGCCAGTCACTCACTCTGACTAACCAACCATACTTCATTCTGGTTTCTTTCACAGGCACATGGCATGTATTAATGTATGTCACCTAGTAGAAGTTATATTCAAATTTTACTTTTCTATTTACTTTTCTATTGTTCTGAGGTGTAAGCATGCTATAAACCATTGGTGCCAATTCTGGTTGCACATCAGAATGACCTAGATCCTGGCACCCACCCTCAAAGAATGACTTGAGGATCTAGAGTGGGCATGTTACTCTATATGTAAATAATTTTCCCTATCCCTTCCTCTATTCTCCACCTAAAGCAAACAGTCTGATGTGTAGCTTTATTTTGTATGTATTCTTACAAAAGGTGAATTTCGGCTTTGTGCCCAAGCATTTTCGTTTCTGTAAATGATGTTTACAGTCTTGTGCTATTCCTTGCTTTCCTCACTCATTACTGTGTTTTAGTATCCCTCCCTGCCACGTTATCTAGTCTGTGTCTCCTTGCTGCAGTGCACTCCATTTTAGCCAGCCATGTTCTTCAAATAACATCCAGCCTGCCTCTAACTCCACACCTCCACACACAACGCTGAGTGAATAGCCTCGGATGTGTCACTTTCTGGCTTTATGTGGAGATTTCTCTGGGATGTACACCCAGGCAGGGAATTGCTGGCCCATGGGGATATGTCACTAAGTGGGATAGAGGGATCCCCCAAAGTCAGGGTCATCATCCTGCCATTGGCAGTGCAGGGAGACTCCATGTGCCCACATCCCATATAAGCCACTTTCTGAGTTAGCCAGTCGATGCGGGTGAGTGATTGCTCATTGTTCTTTCAGTCTGTTCTCCTCTGAACACTAAGTTTGGGCATCTCTTCATATGCTAATTGACTTTTGGGATTTCCTCTTTTGAATATTGCCAGTTCATGTCCTTTGGCCATTTTTTTTAAAGTAGACTCCATGCCCAGTGTGGAGCCCAGTGTAGGGCTCAAACTCACGACCCTGAGATCAAGACTGAGCTGAGATCAAGAGTCAGAAGTTTAACTAACTGAGCCACCCAGGTGCCCCTTTTGGATGTTTTTAGTATGAGACTGCTATCTTTTCTTTTATCAGTTCAAGGGGAAATTATATATATAATATAAAATTTATATATATATTTATATATATAGACATATATATTATATATATAGACACATATACACACACACATACATATACACACATCAACAAGTTTCAAAAACACAAGTCATTAGGTAAAAATTTGGAGAATTAGATTTTATCAAAATTAATGGTTTCTTTTCAATGGGAAACCAAGGACATAGCTGCTAATAGCAAGTGACAGACTAGAAGAAGGAATTCACAGTGTTTAATACCAATGAGGGATTAATATCCTTATACAGATATATATTCATCAAATTTGTACCTTATGGCATGTGTTTTTGAAGTTCTGTTAAAGAAAACCTTCCTCATGCTTAGGTCATAAAGATATTCTCTTCCACTTTCTTCTATTCATTTTACATGTGTTGTGTGTATGTCTTTAATCCATCTGAAATTTGCCATTTTATTTGGTGTTATGTGAGAATACAGCAATTTTTCTTCATATGGTGAGGCAGTTTTCCCAGTGCTATCTACTACACCGTCTGTGATTTCATATTTGGTTCTCATGTGTAGAGGGATCTATCTATTGACCACCTATTACTTCATTGTTTTCGCTGTTATGGCTTTTATAGTCCCCAAAAGTAAAAGTTTTCCTCCATTTCTGCTTCCTTTTAAAAGTGGATGGACCTTTTTAGGTCCATTTTAAATTTTAGGATACATTTACAAAATTCCTTAAAAAAATCCAAAAGCAGTTTTGCATGGGATTGCTTTGAATTTATAGATAAATTTAGAAAGAATCAACATCTTTATAGAATTGAGTTATTCTATGCAAGAATAACTACTGGTTATTCTGATGTAAACCCAGAATTTAGAGGCCTTGCTATAAATTTATGGCGCTCTGGAAATTTCTATTACTTTTGCTCTTTTGTGACTTGTTGATCTCTCTGTTGTAAAGCATAGTAAGATAAAATAAAACAGAAATCCACTCAGAATGGTTCATGTTAAGAAAGGAGGCAAAATAGGATATCTATAGGATATCTAAAGGACATTTTAGGACATGAACCATGCTCAGCCAAGCTTCCTCAGACTGAGCCTGCTGGTCAGACATTAAAACTTCTTGTGCAACCTTCATGGCATCCTGGCCACCTGTATTGGTTCTCTTTCCCACATGCTTTGTTCTCCTGCCTTTTTCAGTACAAGGTTAGGTTGCATGCAGGTTTGGTATAAGCCAGCACTGACACCAGCCACTTACCTAATCCTAAATTCCCAGAGAAATGCCATTGTGAACCCAGACCAGTCTGGACTCCAGCTAGCTGTCATGGTGGGAATGAGCTCATTGGGTTTGTAGCATTCCTCATGCATTTTGAGCCTCCCTCAAGGTTGCAGAGTTACTGACCCAGATCTTTGAGTCTCTTTTTCCCTTCTGTTTGGTTTCAGAGTGGAGAGAAGCCCAACAATACGCAGGTAACTGAAGTCAAGGGACTGTGATTTGTGTCTGGGGTTGGTTGGATCTTAAACAGAAGGAAGGTGGAGAGATCTGAGATTAGAGGAAGGATCTGTCCAGGAACCAAGTATGGAGCCTACACACACAAATGCATAAACTTACTTTTGCACATACACAACATGACACACATGCCTGCATGTGCACGCATGCACACATACATGCCTGCATGTGCTCGCATGCACACATACATGCCTGCATGCACACATCTGATTACACTCATACATGCACTTTTTTTGTGTGCACACACCTCCTCCTAAACGCACATTACTTTCTGGGTTTTACTAGATTTGTTTCCATCTGGCAGGAAGGCTGCTAGGGCCAGTGTGTAAGCACCTCTCATTGGACAGAAGAGAGCCTCAGGGTTCCCATTTATCAAATGGGTATGCTTTGAGGGGTGGGTGGTTGGAGGGCAGGGCACTAGACTGGATGATCTCAGAGGTCCCTTTCAGTTTTAAAATCCCAACATTCTGTAAAACTGAGGCTCAGAGCTCACATGATGATCTCAAGGTCACACAGGGTGGTGGCATCAATGAGGAATTGAACCAACCTGGAGCCCCTTCCCCTTGACCAGGAATTGGGAGAAATGAGCCCGCCTCCATCCCGACAAATCTACCTTGTTTTCTATCTCCACTCTCCATGGCACCTAGTATGGTATTTAGGAAACTTCTAGCTCAGGAAAGAAATATGATTCTTCTTATGGCTTTCAGGTGCTCAGAAGTGCCTTGCAAGCTGCTTCAGTACACAGGGGTGGTTTCCGGGGTGGGAGTGACCACCAGGAGCACTAGAGGTTTACCTGTTGGGGAAGCGGGCAGGCAGGGCCCAGAACAGCTCTTCCCAGGCACTAACCCTGTGCCTCTGCACAGTGGACGTAACCCTTGATCCAGCCTCGGCACACTGCAGCCTGGAAGTCTCCGAGGATGGCAAGAGTGTGTCTTCCTGCACCGCAGTGCCTGGTGCTGTGGTGGGGGACCTCCAGTGGTTCTCTGAGCAGACCTGTGTGCTGAGCTGTCAGCGCTTCTCGGCTGGCCGCCACTACTGGGAAGTGCATGTGGGCAGGCGCAGCCGCTGGTTCCTGGGTGTGTGTCTGGCCTCAGCGCCGCACGTGGGGCCAGTGCACCTAAGCCCAGCCAATGGCTACTGGGTGATGGGGCTGTGGAACCACTGTGAGTACTTCATCCTGGACCCACACCGCATTGCGCTCACCCTGCGTGTGCCACCTCGGCGTGTGGGCATCTTCCTGGATTGGGAGGCAGGAAAGCTGTCCTTCTTCAATGTGTCAGACGGCTCCCACATCTTCACCTTCACCGATACCTTCTCAGGGACGCTCTGTGCGTATTTCAGGCCCAGAGCTCACGACGGTGGTGCACACCCAGATCCCCTCACCATCTGCCCATTGCCTCTTAGAAGGACATGCATCCTTGAAGAGAATGAGCTTGATGCCTGGTTACAGCCCTATGAGCCCTCAGATCCCACCCTGGGCCTGTGGTGAGGCACTCTTTTGCCTTTAGGTCTGGGTCCTTGGCAGCTTCCTGGATCCCTGGCTGGGATTTGCTCTCCCACTTCCTCTAGAGTGGAGGAAACATCACCAAAATGGTCAGCAAAGGCTCATGACTAGCACAGCAGAAACAAACAAAAAGAGGAAACTTTGCCTATAGATATGTGCATATATATACATTATATATGTATATATATACATATATATACCACACCTCATTTATGTTAATGAAATGACTTCTGGAAAGCCCCCTAAGGGCAGAGCTGGTTTTCAGGGGAACCAAGTATGTGATTGAAAGGTTGAAATTTAGCCCCCCCTCCCAACCCACCCCTGAACTCAGACAGCGAAAAGAGGCTGGAGATTAAGTTCAGTCACCGACTGCGGACCCACACCTATGTGGTCAGTTAATCTTCCACAAAGCAGGAAAGAATATCCAATGGAAAAAAGACAGTCTCTTCAACACATGGTGGTGGGAAAACTGGACAGCAACATGAAAAAAATGAAACTGGACCATTTTCTTAAACCTCACACAAAAATAAACTCAAAATGGTTGAGAGACCTAAATTTGAGCAGGAAGCCATCAAAATCCTAGAGGAGAACACAGGCAGTAACTTCTTTGACACTGGCCACAGCGACTTCTTACTAGACAAGTCTCTGGAGGCAAGGGAAACAAAAGCAAAAATAAACTATTGGGACTTCATCCTGATAAGAAGTTTCTGCACAGTGAAGGAAGTAATCAACAAAGCTAAAAAGGCAACCTACTGAATGGGAAAAGATATTTGCAAATGACATATCTGAGAAATGGTTAGTATCCAAAATCTAGAAAGAACTTATAAAACTCAACACCCAAAAAACTCCAAATAATCCTGTTAAAAAATGGGCAAAAGACATGAAGAGACATTTTTCCAAAGGAGACATGCAGATGGCCAACAGACACATGAAAAATGCTAAACGTTAGTTATCATCAGGGAAATGCAAATCAAAACTACAGAGAGATATCACCTCACGCCTGTCAGAATGGCTAAAATGAACAACACAGGAAACAGGTGTTGGCAAGGATGCAGAGAAAGGGGAACCCTCTTACACTGTTGCGGGAAATGCAAACTGGTGCAGCCACTCTGGAAAGCAGTATGGAGGTTCTTCAAAAACTTAAAAAAACTTAAAAATAGAACTACCTTATGATCCAGCAATGGCACTACTGAGTATTTGCCCAAAGAATACAAGAACACTAATTCAAAGGGATACCTGTGCCCCCAATTTTATTGTACCATTATTTACAATAACCAAGATATGGAAGGAACCTAAATGTCCATCAGTTGATGAATGGATAAAGAAGAGGTGGTATGGGGCGCCTGGGTGGCGCAGTTGTTAAGCATCTGCCTTCGGCTCAGGGCGTGATCCCGGCATTGTGGGATCGAGCCCCACATCAGGCTCTTCCACTAGGAGCCTGCTTCTTCCTCTCCCACTCCCCCTGCTTGTGTTCCCTCTCTCGCTGGCTGTCTGTCAAATAAATAAATAAAATCTTAAAAAAAAAGAAGAGGTGGTATATATGTACAATGGAATATTACTCAGCCATACAAAATGAATTCTTGCCATTTGCAATGACATGGATAGAGCTAGAGAGTAATATGCTAAGGGAAATAAGTCAGAGAAAGACAAATAACATATGATTTCATTCATGTGAGGAGTTTAAGAAACAAAACAAATGAACAAAGGAAAAAAGATAAACCAAGAAACAGAGTCTTAATTATAGAGAACAAACTGGTGGTTACTGGGGTGGGAGGGGTGTTGGTTAAACAGGTAATGGGGATTAAGGAGGGCACTTGCTGTGATGAGCACCACTGTTGTGTAGAAGTCTTGAATCACTATATTGTACACCTGAAACTAATGTTACCCTGTATGTTAACTAACTGGACTTTAAATAAAAACTTTAAAAAATTTTTTAAAAATAATAAAATAAAAACTTAAAAATGCTAAGTGAAATAAGTCAGAGAAAGACAAATACCACATGATTTCGCTCATATATGGAATTTAAGAAACAAATGAGCAAAGGGGGAATAAAAAGAGACAAACCAAGAGAGAGACCTTAATTATAGAGAACAAACTGATGGTTACCAGAGGGGAGAGGGTTGATAGGATGGGTGAAATAGGTGATGGGGATTAAGGAGGGCACTTGTGAGGAGTACCTGGTGATGTATGAATTGTTGGATCACTATCTTGTACACCTGAAACTAATATAACACTATATTACCAACTGGAATTAAAATAAAAAGTTTAAAAAATTATAAGCTTGTTAACATACCATGTATGCTATTCAGGAAAGGTTGGTTTTCTATAATCATTTGCATTAGTGTGCAAATGTTTTGGGGTCCTACTCACAAATGTTATATGATAACATTAAAAATATGTTCCTTGACTGTATTCAATGATTATCTATTCCTTTGATTGTTTTTATACATTAAATAAGAGAAACAAGCATATAGCTGATACAAAAGGCAAGTTAAATTATTTTTTAAATAGCTGATAGCTCTACTGGTGCTTTTAAATAATGGGGAAGCCCAGGGATCTTAGACATTCAGCTGCATGTTTTGTGAACCATTAAGGCCATGCTGGAGGCCCCCCAAAAGGCCAGGATATTCAGAGTAGAAACCCAAGCCTCCTTCCAAACCCCATGGCTCTCTTGAAAGTTTCTAAAAATAGGACATGGTATGTTCAGTTCTCACCACTGTTTACATTTTCCTTGAAGCTATTCCTCAAAAATGGGAAATGGTGACCACAACACTTATGTGTGGATCCCAGTCCAGTGTACAAAATACAACTGTGATGTGAGGCTGCCCTTGCTTGAGGCAGCCCAGGGCTGGCTAACTCACAGGGGCAGGCAAAGCTGAGAGAGGACATTAACTTCAACAGTGGGTGGGAGTCAAGTTATCATTGGCCCCACAGGAATCTTACAGGGGGAGACAAATATTCCCATGGATTGAGCACTTCCACACATCTTTGGTGGGATTATAAATTGGCACATTTTGAGGTCAATTTGCTAATTTCTATCAGTTTTCAAATGTAGGAACTGAACATTTCCAAATCCAGGAATCTGATCTACAGAAATGTTCACACCAGCACCTGAAAATATAAGAGGATCTTCATTGCAGCAGTGAAAGCAGGAATGGAATACCACCTACTTGCTATTAGAACAGATAAAATACAGTCTATTTATACTATGGGTACCATGGCACCATACATTTTTATAGGGAGTGTGTGTTATTGCTTTTGTAATTAAAAAAAGTAAGCCAATGTTTTTTCCTTCTGCCTCATGCCAATGGGAAACAATCACAAGAAAATATTTTAAAAATATATAATTGAAAATCAAAACCATCTGATTGAATAATCTTAACATTACAAGGTAGTGACATGACACATTTTCATATCTTTCATAGTTTTTAAATCCCTGTCTTCGATTGCCTCCATAGAGCCCTTCTTTCTTATTCCTCAATAACAGAGTCCAAAGTGTTCATATAACTTTAATTATTAAATGATATGTCCGGTTTGCAAACTCTGGTCTCACATCCAATTCTGACATCTGGCAGACTGTGTGTCTGTTCTAGGGAGAGGGCTGTTCTGCCCCTAGAAACCTCTACTTCCTCTGACAGACTTTTGCTGTTCTCTTAATGCTGAGGCAAGGAGAGACAAAGCCAACAGTGCAGCCACAACCTCCCCTGGGTCCTCCTCATTCCTCAGTTCCCCCAGCTTTAGCTAAACCCCTAACCTCTGCTCCATTTGTTCATGCCAGAACACTCCAGTGCTTCTGTGATGTTGGGTCCCCTCACTTGGCAGACTACATGCTTGAGAAGGATGGTGCAGCTGAGTAGCTCAATTTAGATAGCTTTCCAGATATTCTTTTGACAGAGGAAACTCACACCTTGTGTGTGTGCTGTGTTAAGTGGGAGTTACGCAGGTTGTCTCCAAGGACCACACCCTGTAGTTTTCTCTTTCTCTCATCATATCTCTCATCATATCAAACAAGATGCCAAACATTTGGGGGGCATCCCCCCACACTATATCTAATTCTTTTAGGGTTGGCTTAGGAGAGTGGCAAGTACCCCCACCCTCCTCTCTGTGGAGGACAGGGAATTGCTTCTCACCATTCCACTCCCAAGGCCTTGGTGACCCCCTCACCCCACCCAGTGTCTTTCCCATTCTCTGCCCCCCAAAGCAAATGAGCTCCTCTTTTAGCTATCTACTTATTTCACACTTTTTAATTTACAGTTTATGATCAATGCAAATCAATTCTATAAAATAAGAAATTATGAAGAATCAAAGCATAATTATGCAAATTCAAAATAGATATTCAACACAAAAATTACAAGCATAAAAACAGACTCATTCACACACACAGCAGCAGCATGAGATCCAGTAGATGTTGTCTCAAAGAACAGCAACACTTGCTTTTCTTCTTAAAGACTGTGGCCACATCAGAAGTAGAAAGCCTCAGCTTATGAGTATGTGTTGACCCATGAACCAAAATTTGTTTTTAAAAATGCTTTTTACATTGAAACTCTTGTAAAAGATACATTTTCCAGAATTAAGTCTCCTCTCAGGCTAGTTTCTAGCATCTAAAAACTGACTGATACAGAAAGTATTCCAAATATAATTATCTGACTCTTAGAGGTTAAAAAAAGTTTTTTCAAAAATCGTTTAAATAATTTCATTTCAGCAGGAATTTGCATTTAACTTCATTTTGTTCTTTTTTAAAATTTAAAATGAAATATAATTTTCATCTTATTGAAACTTTTAGAATAAATTCAAGAATAAATTAAAAAAAAAGATTATTGCAAACTTAATAATGCTGGTATTCTTCCAGCCTTACTCCAGCATGGGTATCCTTGGTTTGGCATCCACAACCCTAAGCCAGGCCTTCACCCCACTCCCATCATTCCACTTACTTCCTTCCCAGGCTCTTCCACTGACTCCTCCATCCTGGCTTCAGGAAACATCATATCTGGTTACTGTGCCTGTTTCTAAAGTTCTAGCCTGGAACTTGTTCCCACAGGGGCCAAGGCTCAGCAACCCCCCTCCTGGAGACCTGGAAGGTTCTTCCTCCAACCAGCAGACCCCTGTGTCCTGGCTGCCACAGTTGGCATCAGGCTGAGGAACTCTTATTGTACTCCTCTTTCCCACCAATAATTTGGAGATGACTTTGTAGACCAAGGTCCAAAACCATGCCACTGCTGGGTTTTGTGTATCTGTCACTGCTGCTTGCCTCCCTAGGATGCTCTCCAAACCTCTCCTGGAAGGTGACCTTGAAGAGTTGGTCAACAAAAGACTCAGGTGAGCCCTAGTCCTGGGAAACAAAGAAATGGGTGAGTTGGTTAGCATAGGGATACTGGCCAGAGTCTTTTTTGGCCTGAAGGTGGTTTTGGAAGGGTTCACTCCACACAAATGGGGGTCCACCTCTCATCTGCCTTCTACTAACCTGGGGGCTCACAACCTCATTGTAGGGCCAAGTAGTGACTGCATTTTTAAACTGTCACCTTCTTAATGGACAAATTGCTCTCAGTAGGCCAAAGAAGAAAGAACAGGGACCAACAGCAGTAAACTAAGCAAGTTCAATGCAAGGACATGAGTCATTTAAGTTGAATTAATTTCCTCTGCTGGCAACCATTGGAGAGAACCTCAGGCACAGAAAAATATAGCCTAGACTTCGGGTTTCTGCTCTGCAATATAAAGACCTTTGAAGCATCACTCCCATCCTTACAACAAGAAAACAACTGAATAAACTGAAAAACAATAATTCTTCTCAGATCCATCAGAGAATTTGGGTCACAGGGCAAACTTTTGCCCAAAAAAATGGAGAGAGAGCAACTATACACCAGAGCATCCTGTCCTTCCTCCATTTCTCTGTAACAAAAACCAGTACTCAGGGGAAACTACTTTATTTGACCTAGGGAAGGGAAATTAGCCAACTCCAGCCCCCTCTAACCTTCCTGCCACACCTAAGGTGGGGGACCTGAGAAGTATTTGTGAAGGTCGTATCTAAGGGTACAAGCCTACAAAAGACTGAGACCTAATCATAGGACTATAGAGTGCTACCCCTCCCTAATATCCTACTATCATAGCAATGGGACCTCTGCACAATTACAGCATTATAGTTGAAAAAACTGTAAGGGTCAGACTCTAAAACTTTCCAGGGTAGACCAAAACAATGACACTAGAGGAAATTTAAATCTCAGACAATCACAGCTGTAGCAAACAGAGTGTAAGTCCTAGCCAGATCAGCATAAACCATCACACTAAATCTTAGATAATCACAAAGGTCTGAGAGCTAGGGCAGGGTTGAATGATAAAGTTTCTCTCCTACACAAGCCCATTCCATCAAGACTAGCTGTTTCTCCTAATTCATGGGAACAAACACAGTCAAGTAAAATGAGGAAACAGGGGAATATGTTCCAAATGATAGAACAAATAAAATGTCAGAAAGAACTTCATGAAATGAAGGTAAGTAATTTATCTGATAAAGAATTTAAAATAATAGTAATAAAGATGTTCAACAAACTTCAGAGAAGAATGGAAGAACACACCAAGAACTTCAACAAAGATATAGAATATATAAGAAATACCAAACTAAAGAATATAATAACTAAACTTAAAAATACACTAGAGCGTTTCCACAACTGACTAGATAAGCAGAAGAAATGACCAGTGATCTAAAAGACAGGGCAGATCTAAAAGGGCAGTAGAACTCAACCAAACAAAGCAGCAAAGAAAAAAAAAAGATTTGAAAAGTGAAGATAGTTTAGGGGACCTATGAGACAACATAAAGTGGGATAACATTCACATTATAGGGATTCCAGAAGAAGAAAAGAGGTATAAAGGGGCAGAAAAATTATTTGAAGAAATAATGGCTAAAAATCTCCCTCACCCGGGGAAGGAAACAGACAAGCAGACCCAAGAATCCTACAGAGTTCAAATAAGATGAACCCAAAAGATCTACACAAATACACATTATAATTAAAATATCAAGTTACAGAGAAAGAGAAAATCTTAAAAGCAGCAACAGAAAAACAAGTTATTAGGTACAAAAGAACCCTCATAAAATTATAAGCAGATTTTTCAGTAGAAATTTTGCAGGCCAGAAGACAGTGGCATGATATATTCAAAGTGGTCAGAAGAAAAAACTTCAAACAAGAATACTCTACCAGCAAGACTATTATTCAGAATTAAAGGAGAGAGAGTTTTCCAGACAAGAAAAAGCGATAGGAATTTATCACCACTAAACCAGCCTCACGAGAATGGTTGAAAGAATTTATTTAAACTGAAAATAAAGAACATTAATTAGTAACAAGAAAACATATAAAAATGTAAATCTCATTGGTAGAGGTAAATATATAGTAAAGGTAGTGGATTAATCACTTATAAAGTTAGTATAGAGGTTAAAAAACAAAAGTAGTAAAAATAGCTACAACTACATTAATCATCAGTTAAGTGATACAAAAAAAAAGATGTACAAGTGATATCGAAAACATAAAAATGGGGTAAACAGAAGTGGGAATGAACCATGAGAGACTATGGACTCTGGGAAACAAACTGAGAGCTTCAGAGGGGATGGGGGTGGGGGATTGGTATAGGCCAGTATGAGTATTAAGGAGGGCACATATTGCATGGTGCACTGGGTGTTATATGCAAATAATGAATCATGGAACATTACATAAAAAACTAAGGATATACTGTATGGTGACTAATGCAGAATAATAAAAAATTATTATAAAAAAAGAAGATAAGAATAAAATATTTTATGAACCAAATCCTAAAAAAAAAAAACCCATAAAAATTGGAGTAAAAATATAGTTTTAGAATGCGTTCAAACTTAGGTTGCTATCAACTTAAAAGAGACTGTGTATGTACACGTGCACGTTGTTATATGTTAGCCTCATGGTATCGATAAAGCAAAAACCTATAGTGGTACACAAAAGATAATAAAGGAATCTAAGCATGACAATAAAGAAAAATCACCAAAGCACAAAGGAAGACAGTAAGAAGAAAGAAACAGAGAAGAATTACAAAACAACCAGAAAACAATTAACAAAATGGAAATAAGTACATATGTATAAATTATTACTTTAAATGCAAATGAACTAAATTCTCCCATCAGAACACATAGTATCAGTGAATGGATTTAAAAAATGATCCATCCACACATGCACCCCAATGTTTATAGCAACAGGGTCCACAATTGCCAAACTATGGAAAGAGTCCAGATGTTCATCAATGGATAAATGGATAAAGAGGATGTGGTATGGAGTATTACTCAGATGCACAATGGAATATTACTCAGCCATCAAAAAGAATGAAATCTTGCCTTTTGCAATGGCATGGATGAAACTAGAGTGTATTATGCTAAATGAAATAAGTCAGTCAGGGAAAGACAAATACCATATGATTTCACTCATGCGGAATTTAAGAAAAACCAATGAACATGGGGGAAAGGAGAGAAAAATAAGATAAAAACACAGAGAGAGGCAAACCGTAAGAGATTCCTTTTTTAAGATTTGTTATTTATTCTGGAGACGGAGGAGGAAAGAGAGAGCATGTGTGTGTGGGGGGGAGTGGAGGAACAGTGGGAGAGGGAGAGAAAAACCCAAGCAGACTCCATGCTGAGCATGGAGCCTTACAGGGGGCTTTATCTCAGAACCCTGAGATCACCACCTGAGCCAAAACCAAGAATTAGATGCTTAACTGACCATGCCACCCAGGTGCCCCACCATAAGACATTCTTAACTATAGGGAACAAACTGAGGGCTGCTAGAAAGGAGGTGGGTAAGGGAATGGGGTAATTGAGTGATAGATATTAAAGAAGGCACTTCTGACGGACACTGGGTGTTGTACGTAACTGATGAATCACTAGATTTTACACCTGAAGCTAATGTTACACTGTATGTTAACTAACTGGAATTTAAATAAAAACTTGAAAAAAAAGGATTTTTCCAAAGAAGACATACAGATGGCCAAGACACATGAAAACGTGCTCAATATCACTAATCATTAGGAAAACGCAAATTAAAACCATAATCAGGTATCAACTTACACCTGCCAGAATGGCCAGAATGAAAATGACAGAGGAAGACAAATTCCATATGATTTCACTCATATGTGGAATTTAAGAAACAAAACAAAACAAACAAAATAAGAGACAAACAAAAAACCAGACTCTTAACTCTTAACTATAGGAAACAAACTGAGGGTTGCTGGAGGGGAGGTGGATGATTAGTGATGGCGTAATGGGGTGATCGGAAATAAGGAGGGCACTTGAAGTAATGAGCACTGAGTGTTGTATGCAACTGATGAATCACTGAATTCTACCTCTGACACTAATAATACAGTAGGTTAATTAAATCTAATTTAAATTAAAATTTTAAAAACAGACTCTTAAATATAGAGAATAAACCATTTGTTGTCAGATGGGAGGTGTGTGTGGGGGGGGTGAGATAAGTGAAAGGGATTAAGAGTATACCTACTGTGATGAGTACTGAGTAATGTGTAGAATTGTTGAATCACTATATTGTATACCTGAAACTAATATAACTAATATGCTAATTACACTTGAATGAAAAAAAGAATACATACATGATAGGGACTTATACCCAAAGTATACAAAGGCCTCTTAAGACTTGAAAATAAAAAAAAATCCAAAATAAAATGGGCAAAGATCTGAACAGGTACCTCACCAAAGATGTACAGATGGAAAATAAGCATATAAAGAAGATGTGGTTCATATATACACTGGAATATTACTCAGCCATCAGAAAGAATGAATACTTATCATTCACATCAACATGGATGGAACAGGAGGGGATTATGCTAAGTGAAATAAGTCAAGCAGAGAAGGACAATTATCATATGGTTTCACTTATATGTGGAATATAAGAAATAGTTCAGAGGATCATAGGGAAGGGAGGGAAAACCGAATGGGAAGAAATCAGAGAGGGAGACAAACCATTAGAGACTCTTGACTCTGGGAAAAAAACTGAAGGTTGTGGAAGGGGAGGTGGGGGGGAGTGGTAACTGGGTGATGAATATTAACTAGGGCATGTGATGTGATGAGCACTGGGTGTTATACACAACTAATAAATCGTTGAACATATCAAAAACTAATGATGTACTATTATATGTTGGCTAATTGAGCACTGGGTGTTATAGGCAAACAATGAATCATGGAACACTACATCAAAAACTAATGATGTACTGTATGGTGACTAACATAACATAATAAAAATTTTTTAAAGATTTTATTTATTTATTTGACAGAGATAAAGGCAACCAGCGAGAAAGAGAACACAAGCAGGGGGAGTGGGAGAGGAAGAAGCAGGCTCATAGCGGAGGAGCCTGATGTGGGGCTCAATCCCATAACGCTGGGATCACGCCCTGAGCCAAAGGCAGACACTTAACTGCTGTGCACCCAGGCGCCCCCATAATAAAAAAATTTTTTTAAAAATAGAACAGTAAAGAGGGAAAAAATTAATTAATTAAATAAAAATTTTTAAAAGGAAAAAAATTGCTAAACATCATATTCTATTTAAGAACTGCAAATTGAAACAGTGAGATATCACTACACACCTATTAGAATGGCTAAAATCCAAAACACTGATGAGTACAAATATTGACAAGGATATGGAACAACAGGACCTCTCATTCATTGCTGGTTGGAAATACAAAATGACATAGTCATCTTGAAAGACAGTTTGGCAATTTCTTACACAATCAAACATAATCCTATGACCATGGAACTGTCTTACTATATGATCCAGTCTTATCATACCATCCAGCAGTCACACTTCTAGTCATTTACCTAAATGAGTTGAAAACTTACGTTTACTCCAAAGATACAGACGTAGTGAAGAGAAGGGCCATATGAACCCCAATGTTCATAGCAGCATTGTCCACAATAGCTAAATCGTGGAAGAAGCTGAGATGCCCTTCAACAGTTGACTGGATTAAGAAGAATTGGTCCATATATACAATGGAATATTACTCAGCCATCAAAAAGAACGATTTCTCAACATTTGCTGCAACATGGACAGGACTGGAGGAGATAATGCTAAGCAAAATAAGTCAAGCAGAGAAAGACAATTATCATATGGCTTCACTCATTTATGGAACACAAGAAGTAGGAAGATCAGTAGGAGAAGAAAGGGAAGAAGAAGGGGGGGTAAACAGAAGGGGGAATGAACCATGACAGACTATGGACTCTGGGAAACAAACTGAGGGTTTCGGAGGGGAGGGGGGTGGGGGAATGGGATAGGCTGGTGATGGGTAGTAAGGAGGGCACGTATTGCATGGTGCACTGGGTGTTATACGCAACTAATGAATCATGGGACTTTACATCAAAAACTAGGGATGTACTATGGTGACTAACATAATATAATAAAAAATATTATTAAAAAAAGAAAACTTACATCCACATAAAAACCTGAATATGAATGTTTATAGTAGCTTTATTCATGATTACCAAAAACTGGAAGCAATAAGATGTTCTTCCAAAGGTGAACACATAAACAGACTGTGGTACATTTATACAGTGGAAAATTATTTGCAGCAATAAAAGAAATGATCTGTTAAGCCATAAAAAGATGGAAAAACCTTAGATGCATATTACTAAGTAAAAGAGGCCAGTCTAAAAGACTGTATGATTCCAACTATATGACATTCTGGAATAAGCATAACAACTCAGTAAAAAGATCAATAGTGCCAGGGTTTTGGAGGGAGATAAGGAAGGAAGAATAGAATGAACAGGGAGATGTTTATGGCAGTGACACTAGTCTGTACAATAAGGTAATGGTGGATACATGCTATTATTCATTTGGCAAAACACATACAATATGCACCACAAGAATGAACCTCAATGTAAACTATGGACTTTAGTTAATAACGAAGTATCAATATGGATTTGTCAGTTGTAACAGATGTACCACACAAATACAAGATGCTAATTATAGGGGAAACTCTGATGGGTGGCAGGAGGATTGGAGAGCAGTGGTATATAGGAGCCCTCTACACTTTCTTTTTTTTTCTAAGAATTTTTTGTCATTTATTTAAATCTAAATAAAAGTTTATCTTTGTCACTATTCCTTAGAGTACATCCCTAGTTTTTTTTAATGATCCAAAAACACAGTATTTATTCCATGATAACTTCATTTGTATTAGCCCCCTTGCCTAAAATCTCCTTTCTTTTTTTTAATGTTTTTTTATTATATTATGTGTCACCATACAGTACACCCCTGATTTCTGATGTAAAGTTCGATGATTCATTAGTTGCGTATAACACCCAGTGCCCCATGCAATACATGCCCTCCTTACTACCCGTCACCAGCCTATCCCATTCTCCCACCCCCTCTCCCCTCTGAAGCTCTCAGTTTGTTTCCCAGAGTCCATAGTCTTTCAGGGTTCATTCCCCCTTCTATTTACCCCCCTTCTTCTTCCCTTTTTCTCCTACTGATCTTCCTACTTCTTATGTTCCATAAATGAGTGAAACCAGGAGCCCTCTATACTTTCAGCTCAATTCTCTGCAAACCTAAATTTTCTCTAAAAAATAAAGTCTATTGAGGCACCTTGGTGTCTTAGTTGGTTAAGCCCTTCTTGATTTTGGCTCAGATCATGATCTTGGGGTCATAAGATTGGGCTCCAATCAGAGTGTGGACGGTGAATGTCATCCTCAATGGGGAAAAAAAATGAGAGCTTTCCCCCTAAGGTCGGGAACATGAGGGAGAGGCCCACTCTCACCATTATTATTCATCTTAGTACTAGAAGTCCTAACCTCAGCAATCAGCCAGCAAAAAGAAATAAAAGGCATTCAAATGGGCAAAGAAGAAGTCCAACTCTCTCTCTCTCCTCACAGATGACAGGATACTTTCTGTGGAAAACCCAAAAGACTCCACCCCAAATTGCTAGAACTCACACAACAATTCAGCAATGTGGCAGGATACAATCAAAGCACAGAAATCAGTTACATTTCTAAACACTAACAATGTGACTGAAGAAAGAGAAATTAAGGAATTGATCCCATTTACAATTGCACCAAAAAAAGAAAAAGTAAGATACCTAGGAATAAACCTAACCAAAGAGGTAAATGATCTGTACTCTAGAAACTACAGAACACTTATGAAAGCAATTGAGGAAGACACAAAGAAATGGAAAGACATTCCATGCTCATGGGTTAGAAGAATAAATGTTGTTAAAATGTCTATGTTACCCAGAGCAATCTACACATTGAAGGCAATCCCTATCAAAATAACATCAACATTTTTCACAACTATGGAACAAATAATCCTAAAACTTATATAGAACCAGAGAAGACCCCAAATAGCCAGAGGAATGTTGAAAAAGAAAACCAAAGCTGGTAACATCACAATGCTGGACTTCAAGCTCTATTACAAAGGTGTAATCATTGGGCTTCTGGGTGGCTCAGTCGGTTAAGCATCTGCCTTCAGCTCAGGACATGATCACAGCATCCTGGAATTGAGTCCCACATGGGGTTCCCTGCTCAGCAGGGAGTCTGCTTCAACCTCTGCTCCCCCCCCCACTAGTGCTCACTCTCTTGTTCTTTTGCTCTCTTGCAAAAATAAATAAATAAAATATTCAAAAAAAAAAAGCTCTAATCATCAAGAGAGTATGGTACTAGCACACAAACAGACACATAGATCAATGGAACAGAATAGAGAACCCAGAAATTGACCCTCAACTCTATGGTCAACTAATCTTCAACAAAGCAGGAAAGACTATCCAATGGAAAGGAGACAGTCTCTTCAATAAATGATGCTGAGAAAATAGGACAGCAACATACAGAAGAATGAAACTGGACCATTTTCTTACACCATACAAAAAGATAAACTCAAAATGGATGAAAGATCTCAATGTGAGATTGGGATAGGCCAGTGAAGGGTATTAAGGAAGGCACGTATTGCATGGTGCACTGGGTGTTATACGCAAGTAATGAATCATGGAACATTACATCAAAAACTGGGGATATACTGTATGGTGACTAACATAATATAATAAAAAATATTATAAAAAAAGAGCTCAATGTGAGAGCAGAATTAATAAAAATCCTACAGGAGAGCATAGGCAGCAACCTCTGTGACATCGGCCACAGCAAATTTTCATGACACATCTCCAGAGGCAAGAGAAACAAAAGCAAAAATGAACTATTGGGACTTCATTAAGATAAAAAGTTTCTGCATAGCAAAGGAAGCAGTCAACAAAACTAAAAGGCAACCAAAGGAATGGGAGACAATATTTGCAAATGACATATCAGATAAAGGGCTAGTATCCAAGATCTATAAAGAACCTCTCAAACTCAGCACCCAAAAACCAAATAATCCAGTCAAGAAATGGGCAGAAGACATTAACAGACATTTCTCCAAAGAAGACCTACAAGTGGCCAACAGACATATGTAAAAATGCTCCACATCACTTGGCATCAGGAAAATACAAATCAAAACACCAATGATCTCATAGGAGGAGCTCCCCAAAGCAAGGGGAAACTTTTCCTGGGACAGCTCTAGGAGTTGGAGAGCAGTGGAGAGACGCTCTTCTCATGTGGAGCCTGAGGCCACGAGAGGAAGTGTGCTCTCTGATTCTAGAAGTTGAAACATCCTTAGGATAAGTATCTACAACTATTTTGAACAGAATGGAAAATGCCTAAACCAAAAGTACCCATGGACCTTATTTTGATAAATATTGATAAACAGGCTCTAGGAATGAGGACACATCTTCATTATATCTTTCTTTATTGAGAGTAGGAGGGTATATTGCGAAAGGAGTTAAGATGGTGGAGGAGTAGGGGTTCCCTTTTTCAGCTGGTCCCCTGAGCCAAGCTGGATAGGTACCAGACCATTATGAAAACCCACAGAATCACCCTGAAATGCAGGAAGATACATCTGGATCTCTACAAATGAAAATTGCCAGTGCTGAGTATTGATGTAGGAAGCAAGGAGCCATGAATCCGCACACAGATATCAGAAGATAAACAGAAGGGGGTGGGAGCATCCACACTCGGGGGCCGGGAAGTGGTAGCCACCTGCACTTGGGGAGCAGCCAGACTCACGGACGGGCACCTGTGAGACAACAGACTGAGACCGTGAGCCTGGGAATGCATGAGCATCCAAACTGAAAACCGGAGCTCCAGAGTGCTCACTGGAATCGGGCTGAGACTGGGAGCTCAGAAGCACGCGCGCGACCAGACTGAAAACCTGGACTCTGGAGTGCCTGTGAACCATACTGAAGTATGGTGCTCAGGAGCACGTGTGGGGGTGGCTGGAGGCTGGCAGTGTTAAAAACAAAAAGGACAGAGACGTGCTGGACCTGGAAGTGAGGGCCGGGACACCGGGTGCAAGGTTTTTAGCAGCACCAACAGAAACAGAGTTAAAGAGGCCAAAAGAGCTCAGAGGAGAGCGGACTGCGATCTCTCTGTTCTGAGACAGAGACTAGGACATGGACACTACTGCTCTGACTCTCAGAAGAGTCACAGAAAAACACCAGGGAAAGCCGCCAGAGAACAAAAGCCCTGAAACACCAGCTCACATTGTTCCAATCCCCATCCCCCATCGCAGGGGACAGGGAGATTCTACACAAACTGGGTTGCCTGAATATCAGTGCAGCAGGACCCTCCACCAGAAGACAGGCTTAAAAATCAAGAAGCCACATCCCTAAGGTCCCTATAAAACAAGAGCACAACTGCCTGGGGCCTGGTCAATAATTTGGGCTCTGGGCAACCCTGCAACCTCTCCTCATCAGAATGACAAGAAAGAGAAATCCCCCCCACCCCAGCAAAGAAAAGACAATGAGTCTGTGGCCTCTGCCACAGAACTAATGGATATGGATATAACCAAATTATCAGAAATGGAGTTCAGAGTAACAATGGTCAAGATGATGTGTAGGCTTGAAAAAAATATTAACGAACATATTAACGAGAATATAGAATCTCTAAGGGTGGAAATGAGAGTGAATCTGGCAGAAATTAAAAATGCTATGAATCAAATGCAGTTAAAACTAGAGGCTCTGACAGCCAGGGTAAATGAGGCAGAAGAACCAATTAGTGAATTGGAGGATGGGATAGTAGAAGAGAAAGCTAAAACAGAAACTAGGCTCAAAAAAATCCAATCTCAAGAATGTAGGTTATGGGATTACTGACTCAATAAAATGTTCCAATGTCAGAATCATTGGCATCCCCCAGGGGGTGGAGAAAAACAGAGGTCTAGAAGAGATATTTGAACAAATTGGAGCTGAAAACTTCCCTAATCTAGCAAAGGAAACAAGCATTCGTGTCCAAGAGGCAGAGAGGACCCTGCCCAAATTCAATGATGACAAACACTATGCCCTGTCACGTCATAGTGCAATTAGCAAATATTAGATCCAAGGATACAGTATTGAAAGCGGACAGGGCAAGGAAATTTCTCATGTACCAAGGCAAAGGTATCAGAATTACGTCAGACCTGTCTACACAGACCTGGAATGAGAGAAAGGGTTGGGGGGCATTTTTAAAGCTCTTTCAGAGAAAAACATGCAGCCAAGGATCCTTTATCCAGCAAGGCTGTCATTCAGAATTGATGGAGAAATAAAGACCTTCCAGAATCGCCAGTCATTGACCAATTTCGTAACCACCAAACCAGCCCTACAGGAGATATTAAGGGGGGGGGGGTTCTGTAAAAGTAAAAAGGCCCCAAGAGTGATACAGAACAGAAAGTCACAATCTATACAAACAAAGACTTTGCAGGCTACATGGCATCATTAAAGTCATATCTCTCAATAATCAGTCTCAATGTAAATGGCCTAAATGCTCCCATAAAATGTCACAGGTTTGCAGATTGGAAAAAAGACATGAACCATCCATTCGCTGCCTAAAAGAGACTCATTTTGAACCTAAAGATACATCCAGACTGAAAGTGAAGGGATGGAAAACCATTTTTCATATCAATGGATGTCAAAAAAGAGCTGGGGTAGCAATTCTCATATCAGACAGATTGGATTTTAAACTAAAGAGTGTAGTTAGAGATACAGAAGGACACTATATTATTCTTAAAGGATGTATCCAACAAGTGGATATGACAATTATAAATATATATGCCCCCAACAGGGGAGCAGCAAGATACACAAGCCATTTATTAACCAAATAAAGAGACATATAGAGAAAAATACGTTAATAGTACGGGACCTCCACACTCCACTATCAGCAATAGACAGATCACCTAAGCAGAAAACCAACAAAGAAACAAGAGCTTTGAATGCTATACTAGACAAGTTGGACCTCATAGGTATATATATAACACTATACCCCAGAACAAAAGAATACCCATTCTATTCTAATGCACATGGAACATTCTCCAGAAAAGATCATGTTCTGGGTCACAAAATAGGTCGCAACCGATACCAAAAGACTGAGATTATTCCCTGCATATTTTCAGACCACAATGCTTTGAAATTGGAAATCAACCACAAGGAAAAATTTGGAAGAAACTCAAACACTTGGAGACTAAGAACCATCCTGCTCAAGAATGATTCGATAAACCAGGAAATCAAAAATCAATTTAAACAATTTATGGAGATGAATGAGAATGAAAACACAATGGTACAAAACCTATGGGACACTGCAAAAGTGTTCCTTGGGGAAAATACATAGCCATCCAAGCCTGACTCAAAAGAATAGAAAAATCTAAAATTCAGTTTTTATATTCTCACCTCAAGAAGCAGGAATAGCAACAGAAGAACAGGCCTAATCCACACATGTGAAAGCAGTTGATCAAGATTAGAGCAGAGATCGATGAATTAGAAACCAGGAGTACAGTAGAGCAGATCAACAGAACTAGAGGCTACTTCTTTGAAAGAATAAATAAAATTGATAAGCCACTGGCATGAGTTATCCAAAAGAATAGAGAAAGGACCCAAATTAATAAAATTATGAATGAAAAGGGAGAGGTCACAACCAACACCAATGAAATAGGAAGGATCATTAGAAACTTTTATCAACAGCTTTATGCCAATAAATTAAGCAACCTGGAAGAGATGGAGGCCTTCCAGGAAACCTATAAACTACCAAGATTGAAACAGGAAGAAATTGATTTTTTAATCAGACCAATTAATTATGAAGAGATTGAAGAAGTGATTAAAAACCTTCCAAAAAACAAAACTCCAGGGCCTGATGGATTCTCCAGGGAATTCTACCAAATATTCAAAGAAGAAATAGCACCTATTGTCTTAAAGCTATTTCAAAAAATTGAAACAGAAAGAAAACTACTAAATTCATTCTATGAGACCAGTATTACCTTGATCCCCAAACCAGCAAAGACCCCATTAAAAAGGAAAATTACAGAGGAATATCCCTCATGAATATGGATGCCAAAATTCTCAACCAAATCCTAGCTAATAGGATCCAACAATACATTAAAAGGATTATCCATCATGACCAAGTGGGATATACCTAGGATGCAAGGATGTTTCAACATTTGCAAATTTATCAGTGAGATAGTTTATATCAACAAGAAAAAAGTCAAGAATCATATGATCCTCTTAATATATGCAGAAAAAGCATTTGACAAAATACAGCATTCTACCTGATTAAAACCCTTCAGAGTGTAGGGATAGAGGGTACATTCCTCAATCTCATAAAAACCATCTATGAAAAGCCTACAGCAAATATCATTCTCAATGGGGAAAAGCTGGAAGCCTTTCCCTTAAGATCAGGAACACAAGGATGCCCACTCTTGCCACTATTATTCAACATAGTACTAGAAGTCCTTGCAACAGCAATTGGACAACAAAAAGGGATAAAAGTTATCCAAACCGACAAAGAAGTCAAACCGTCTCTCTTCACAGATGATATGATACTGTATATGGAAAACCCAAAAGAATCCACCCCCAAACTATTAGAAGATATAGAGCAATTCAGTAATATCGCAGGATACAAAATCAATACTCAGAAATCAGTTGCGTTTCCATATACAAACAATGAGAGTGAAGAAAGAGAAATTAAGGAATCCATCCCTTTTAAAATAGCACCAAAAATCATACCTTATCTCAGAATTAACTTAACCAGAGATATAAGGGATCTATATTCTAGAAACTACAAATCACTCTTGAAAGACATTGAAGAAGACAGAAAAAGATGGAAAAATATTCCATGCTCATGGATCGGAAGAATTAACAAGGTTAAAATGTCCATGCTACCCAGAGCAATCTACACTTTCAATGCTATCCCAATCAAAATGCCAATGACATTTTTCAAAGACCTGGAACAAATACCCTTAAATTTGTGTGGAACCAGAAAAGGCGCCGAATCGCCAAGGAATTGTTGAAAAGGAAAAAGAAAGCTGGGGGCATCACAATGCCGGATTTCAAGTTGGACTACAAAGCTGTGATCACAAAGACGACATGGTACTGGCACAAAAACAGACACATAGACCAATGAAACAGAATAGAGAACCCAGATATGGACCCTTGGCTCTTTGGGCAACTAATTTTGATAAAGCAGGAAAAAAGATCCAGTGGAAAAAAGACAGTGTCTTCAATAAATGGTGCTGGGAAAACTGGACAGCTACATGCAAAAGAATGAAACTTGACCACTCTCCCACACCATACACGAAGATAAACTCCAAATGGATGAAAGACCTCGATGTGAGACAGGATTCCATCAAAATCCTAGAGGCGAGTATAAGCAGCAACCTCTACAACATCGGTCACAGCAACCTTTTTCATGACACTTCTCTAAAGGCAAGAGAAACAAAAGAAAAAATGAACTTCTGGGACTTCATCAAGAGAAAAATCTTCTGCATAGCCAAGGAAACAGTCAAAAAAACTAAGAGGCATCCCACGGAATGGGAAAGATTTTTGCGAATGACACTACAGATAAAAGACTGATATCCAAGATCTACAAAGAACTTCTCAAACTCAATACATAAGAAACAAATAAACAAATCATAAAATGAGAAAATATATGAACAGACACGTTTCTAATGAAGACATACAAATGGCTAACAGACACATGAAAAAATGTTCAAAATCATTAGCCATCAGGAAATTCAAATCAAAACCACACTGAGATACCACCTTACGCCAGTTAGAATGCAAAAATTGTCAAGGCAAGAAACAACAATTTTTGGAGAGGATGCAGAGAAAGGGGATCCCTCCTACATTTTTGGTTGGAATGCAGTTGGTACAGCCACTCTGGAAAACAGTGTGGAGCTCCCTTAAAAAGTTAAAAATTGAGCTACCCTATGATCCAGCCATTGCACTACTGGGTATTTACCCCAGTGATACAGACATAGTGAAGAGAAGGTCCATAAAGCACCCCAATGTTCATAGCAGCATTTTCCACAATAGCTAAATTGTGGAAGGAGCTGAGATGGCCTTCAACAGATGACTGGATTAAGAAGATGTGGTCCATATATACAATGGAATATTACTCAGCTATCAGAAAGAATGATTACACAACATTTGCTGCAACATTGACGGCACTGGAGGAGATTATGCTAAGTGAAATAAGTCAAGCAGTGAAAGACAATTATTATATGGTTTCTCTCTTCTATGTTACAAAAGAACTAGGAAGGTCAGTAGGAGAAGAAAGGGATAAAGAATGGGGGAGGTAATCAGAAGGGGGAATGAAGCATGAGAGACTATGGACTCTGAGAAACAAACTGAGGGCTTCAGAGGGGAGGGGGATGGGGGAATGGGATAGGCTGATGATGGGTAGTAAGGAGAGCATGTATTGCATGGTGCACTGGGTGTTATACGCAACTAATGAACCATGGAACTTTGCATCAAAACCAGGGATGTACTGTACGGTGACTAACATAATATAATAAAAAAATATTATTATATAAAAAAAGAAAAGAGAACCTAGAAATGGATCCTCGGCTCTTTGGGCAACTAATCTTTGATAAAGCAGGAAAAAACATCCAGTGGAAAAAAGACAGTCTTTTCAATAAATGATGCTGGGAAAATTGGACAGCTACATGCAAAAGAATGAAACTTGACCACTCTCTCACACCATACACAAAGATAGACTCCAAATGGATGAATGACCTCGATGCGAGACAGGAATCCATCAAAATCCTAGAGGAGAACATAGGCAACACCTCTTTGACATCGGCCACAGCAACTTTTTCATGACACATCTCCAAAGGCAAAATAAAAAAATGAAAAAATGAACTTGTGGGACTTCATCAAAATAAAAAGCTTCTGTACAGCCAAGGAAACAGTCAAAAAAACTAAGAGGCAGCCCACGGAATGGGAGAAGATATTTGCAAATGATACTACAGATAAAAGACTGGTATCCAAGATCTACAAGGAACTTCTCTAACTCAATACATGAGAAACAAATAAATGAATCATAAAATGGGCAGAAGATATGAACAGACACTTTTCTAATGAAGACATATGAGTGGTAACAGACAGTTGAAAAAATGTTCAAAATCATCAGCCATCAGGGAAATTCAAATCAAAACCACACTAAGATAACACCTTATGTCAGTTAGAATGGCAGAAATTTCAAGACAGGAAACAATTGTTGGAGAGGATGTGGAGAAAGGGGATCCCTCTTACATTGTTGGTGGGAATGCAAATTGGTACAGCCACTCTGGAAAACAGTGTGGAGGTCCCTTCAAAAGTTAAAAATTGAGCTACCCAATGATCCAGCCATTGCACTACTGGGTATTTTCCCCCAAAGATACAAATGTTAGTGATCTGAAGGGACACCTGCACCCCAAATTTTATAGCAGCAATGTCCACAATAGCCAAACTCTGGAAGAAGCCCAGATGTCCATCGACAGATGAGTGGATAAAGAAGATGTGGGGTGTGTGTGTGTGTGTGTGTGTGTGTGTGTGTGTGTGTGTGTGTAATATTTCTCAGCCATCAGAAAGGATGAATACTTACCATTTACATCGACATGGATGCAACTGTAGGGTGTTCTGCTGAATGAAACTAGGCAATCAGAGAAAGACAATTATCATATGGTTTCACTCATACATGGAATATAAGGAATAGCATGGAGGACCACAAGGGAAGGGAAGGAAAACTGAATGGGAAATCATAAGAAAAGGAGAAAAACTATGAGAGACTCTTAACTATAGGAAACAAACTGAGGGTTTGGAGGGGAGTTGAGTGGGTGGAAGGGGACACTGGGTGGTGAGCATTAAGGAGGGCACATTATGTGATGAGCACTGGGTGTCATATGCAACTGATGAATAATTGAACTCTACATCTGAAACACATGATGTACTATATGTTGGCTAATTGAATCAAAAAATATTATAAGGGCTTTAACTAAAAATATAGACAACATGCAAGAAGACATGGAAAATAAACAGAGAGTTGGAAATTCTAAGAATAAAGAAGAACGCTAGAGTTCAAGCACACTAGAAGAAAGGAAGAATGCGTTCGATGGTCTCATTGGAAGACTGGACACTGATGGAGAAAGAATCTCTGAACCTGAGGATATGACAAGAGAAACTTTGAAAACTGAAAAGCAAAGAGAAAAAATTAGGGAATAAAGGAACAGAATATCCAAGGATTGTGGAACAACTGTAAAGGTGTAACAAGTGTGTAAGGTGAATACCAGCAGGAAAAGAGAGACAAGAACAGAAGAAACAACTGAGGCAGTAATGACAGGAGAATTACCCCAAATTAGTGTCAGACAGCAAAACAAACAGCCATCAGGGAGGGTTAGAGAGCACCACACAGAGTAAGTGCAAACAACTAAAACCAATCAAACAAAAAACACCCAGGTATACCACATTCAAACTGCAAAACCACCAAGGGTAATAGGAGAATGGGGACAAGAAGTCTTCTTGGAACACCAGGAGAAAAGGAAACGGGATAGGAGAAAATGGTAACTCATGCTGCTCCCGTACCCTGGTCATCAGTTCTCCACAGCTGAGATAGATGCCACAGCAGGTAGACCATGGATATTGGGGCATTTCCTATGGTACTTGGAACCTGGAAGACACTCGATGCACTAATCACCCCTAATCTCCCATAGTTAAATGCACAAACCTCTCCGCCTCTATGGCTACCACACTTTGGCAAAGCTGTAGCCTCAATTCCAGTGGAGGACAGCAGAGCTCGAAGTCCCCAGACCCTTGTGCAAAGGGCTGAGCTCTGGCGCCATGGAGGAGGTGCCTTTCTGGTGTCCCTGCCCTGCCCTGGTTGACCTTCACAGTCAGGCAGGAGGGCAACTCCTGCTGGAAGAATTCCTACCCATGTATAGCTGTGGCATTGAAGAAGAAGTTCCTGAGCTTCCAGGAGATGGGCAGCCCACAAGCACCAGCTGCTTCACCCTCCTGTGCCATCTGTCTGGCAGGCATGCTGGAAGGCTCTTCTTGGGCCTGGGGCACCCAGTGATGCCCACGTGCCTATCTCCTCCTCTGAAACCCCCAAGGATGTGGGAATTAATCTGGGGTGGTGAAGTGGCTCTCCGAGTGCCACAGGAGATTTATGGTTGTGAACAATATGGAGGATGGAGAAGCCCAGGCTGCACAGTCTTGGATCCTGAGGAGGGGGCTGTGGGGCTGTGGGGTTTCACCTCCTTGAAAATGGGAATGATGTTGAAATTCTGGGTGGACCTGGAGAGGTGGGCAGTGCTCCATGTGGAGCTGCACTGAGGCGTCCCCAACCTAGACAGGACCAAGGGAAGGTGCAGGAATAAACGTTGGGCAACACGTACAATGGTCTCTTACACATACACTCTGTAATGCATTTGAAGTTAGACAATTACTTGAAAAAATGCTTCCTTAAAATGGCATACAGTTGTAAATCATTTTAGGAAAAGGGTTAATTACTGACGCACATGCGCATTTTAATTAAAGCAACTAACAAAGAGCTCAGAGTGCCAAACAAGTTAAATGTCATTTCTCATTTTATCCCTCATACAACCTTGTGAACTAACAATATCTTCAGCTCCAATAAGGCACAAAGTTCTATGGGCTTGACCTTCAAATTATATTTGAAACCTGTCAACTTCTGCAACCTCCTTTATGTCTATCCTGGTCCAAGTGCCATCATTTCTCACCTGACTTATTACATGACCATCACAATGGACCTTACAAAACAGCCACAGTAGTTCTATGAAACCTTAGGGTGGATCATATCTCCCCTCTGCTCAAAGTCTGTCCATCTTACAGTGACCTACTAGACCCTAGGCAATGTGGGCCTAGGGCCTCTGGTCAGTTCTCTTTAGCTTTATTCCTGGATCTCTCTGCTCAAGAAGACTGTCCCCTGTGCCTGGAACACATAGTATCTGTGGCAGACTCCCCCAGGACAGGATCTTGCCCTCTCCCTCACATTCTATGTGCACCCTCACATAGTGCCTACATCCTCCATGGACTCTTAGGAAGTCAATGCAGGTCTCTTGAGAGTAGTGTGAATGAGTAATGGTGGGGATATATTTAGTCCAGTGTGTTCAAGAAAATCATTGCAGGGGTTCCTGGGTGGCGCAGTCACTTTAGTCTCTGCCTTCGGCTCAGGTCATGATCCCAGTATCCTGGGATTGATCCCACATCAGGCTCCCTGCTCAGTGGCAGTCTGCTTCTCCCTCTCCCTCTGCCGGCCATGCCCTCTGCTTGTGCTCTTTCTCGCTCTGTCTCAAATAAATAAAAAATACTAAAATAAAAAAAATAGATGAAGATCTTTGCAGAAGACATGGTTAAGAGACTATTTCCCAAATGTCTCCAGAGACCCTGTGTTGGAAACTATAGAAACCAGTTCCTGCCAGAGTCCTCTTACACATCACTCCTGTTCCACCTGTACTCTCAATGATCAAAAATCAATCTGATCCCAAATTACCTCCTTTGCATGTAATAACATGTTGGTATCCTCTGTAATTTCTGAAGTGTGGTGCTGTCAGCATAGGTGGTAGACTACAAAATATTCTGGCCATTTTTCTCTGAGATTTTATACTTTAATACTTGTATGTAAAGCACAATTGCAAGAAGGCACAAAAATCTTTATGTTGCTTAATAATATAAGATACATGGACATGAGTTTGTATTCCAGGAAGTAGTTCATAATTAGTAAGTAATTCGTGTCAGAAACGTTGGACTTACTTTACTTGTAGCTATGATGGTACAGATCACAAAGGGAAGACCAGAGAGAGAAACAACCTTGCCCAAAGTATCACAGCTCCTCTATGCCAGACTCTAGCATCATGTACCACATTTCAGTGCACAAATGAGTTCTGAATTGGTTCCCCCTCCTCACTCACTTTCAACATACAACTCAGAATAAAGTAGGGAGAATGGAACTAATGCATCTATGGGCCTTCATTCCATGGAAATCGTTGTGGCTCAGTGTGGGGAAAGATTCATTATGTAACTTGTCATGTACCATCTGTTACCCTGACATCTTCCATCCAAATGATTTTCTGATTACTTAGCTCACAGCCTTGCCCCAAACAGCCAGAGAGGCCCAATGAGCACAGAGGAAGAAGAGGAGCCAAAAGAGAGCCTGAGCTTGCAGAGGAAGGGGCAGACCAAGACAGGAAACCTCAGAAGGGCAGGCATGCCTACACTCCTCATCTATCCAGAATCTTCCTCAGGGCCCTTTTTACCTCCCTGTTCCTCAGGCTGTAAATGAGTGGGTTGAGCATTGGAGTGAGGATGGTGTAGAAGATGGAGGTGGCTCGATCTCCCACTGGTGTCCTACTGGAGGCCCGCTGCATGTAGCTAAACATGCCTCCTCCATAGTATAGGCTCACGACAGCCAGGTGGGAGGAGCAAGTGGTCAGAGCCTTCTGTTTGCCCTCTGTGGAGGGCATCCTAATGACAGCTGTGAGGACCCGGGTATAGGAAGCCACTATGACCACAAGGGGCAACAGCAGCATGAGCACACAGCAAGCATAGATGAGATCCTCAAAGAATGAGGTGTCAGCACAGGAGAGACGCAGCAGGGCAGGGACCTCACAGAAGAAGTGGTCCACCTCCAGAGAGCCGCAGTAAGGGAAACTGAAGACCACGCTCACGTCAATCACACTGTCGGACACACCAACCATCCAGGATGCCATGGTCAGGAGAGAGCAAGCCTTCCAGTTCATGAGCACAGGATACCGCAGGGGGTGGCAGACTGCCGCATATCGGTCATAGGCCATGACTGCCAAGAGGAAGCACTCTGCTCCTCCGACCATGACCACTAGGAAGATCTGGGTAGCACAGGCACCCCAAGATATGGACTTACTTCCTGACAGGAGATTGACTGCCATCTTGGGCACCACTGTGCTCATCGCAATCAGGTCCATGATGGAGAGCTGGCTGAGGAAAAAGTACATTGGGGTGTGCAGGTGCCTGTTGGCCTGGATGAGCACGAGGAAGAGGATATTTCCAAGTAGGGCCACAGCAGAGGCCAGAAGGACAAGGGAAAAAAGGAATAAATCATATGTTGAGTAGCCAAACAGGCCCAAAAGGATGAAGTCTGATAGGGAGGTATGGTTCCAGAGCTCCATGGCCGAGACCCTGAGAACAAACAAAAGAGCAAACCAATGAAGAAACTACTCACCTAGCATCTCCAAACACCCATATCCTGTTTCTCCTAAAAGATAGAGCCCAGGCCTCTGACATGGCCCCACCCATTACTCCTGCAGTGAAAATCCATTTGTTTCTCAGCTACCCTCAGATAGTTACCAGCATGATTTGATCCTTACTTCTCTAAAACACCAGGGAGCCAGAGAATGCAAGGGATGGAGAGAAAGGGTGTAAATGGCAGGTGATGAGCTGTGAAAGTAGGACACAGATTTAAGAGGGTGGTGAAGTACTGGGGGACAAGAAAGAGAAAGGAGGAGATAAAGGGGTGAGAGGTGCAAAGACAAATCCAAATTTTTAAGAAGAGAAGTGACTCTCCCCTCTTTTCTCAGAGCATTTGCTTTAGAAAACTTATCATTGTAAGTTCCTTGTTTCTCCAAGGTGTCTAAACCTTTTAAAAGCTAAGTAAGCTTCTGGCCCGCTCTGACCCAGGAGTGTCTTTTTCAAAGACCTAGGATCCATCTCCTTGAAATGGAATCATCAAGGAAGGTAGCACCCTTATCTCCCAGGCTCTGTGGCAGAGGAAGACCCTAACATCATCAGGCACCTTGCTCTAAGTGGCCAAACTACCTCTGCTCATAAACTGTGAGAAGTTTCCCCCCCCTTTCGATAAAGCCAATCAACTAACACAGACTGCCACACCCACTACCTGCTGAATGAACTGTGTGACAAATGATATTGTCAAGTCCTCCTAACTTGAAGACTAGTTCTTGTTTATCTCGAAAGCATATATGTAATGGTTTGTCACTGCCTGACTATAAACGAATGAGATTCCTTCTGTTGTGCAGGCTTTAAACAGATTACCTGTGATGCCCATCACCCTCTAGTTTAATACTTGTTCAAAAATAAAAGTGTTGGGTGCCTGGGTGGCTCAATCAGTTGAGCATCTGCCTTTGGCTCAGGTCATGATCCTAGGGTCCTGGAACCAAGCCCTGCATCAGGCTCCCTGCTCAGTGGGGAATCTGCTTCTCACTCTCCCTCTGCCCTTCCCCTCCTTTGTTCATTTTCTATCAGTCTCAAATAAATAAATAAAATTTAAATAGATAGATAAATAATAAATAAATAAATAAATAAATAAATAAATAAATAAATAAATAAATAAAACTGTTTCCTTTCTCTTGTGTCTTTGTTGAGAGGTTTTCTAGGTTGGGAAGAGATTTTTATTTTATTTATTGATTTTCTTTCTTTCATTTTTTAAAATAGATTTTAGTCAAGTTTCCCAAATACAGGTGCTGCAACAGAGCTAAATGTTGACACTAAATGTATCATTAGTATCTCCTGATGCCAGGATGTCTGGGTGGCTCAGTCATTAAGTGTCTGCCTTTGGCTCAAGGCGTGATCCCAGAGTCCTGGGATTGAGCCCCACATTAGGCTCCTCTGCTGGGAGCCTGCTTCTTCGTCTCCCACTCCCGCTGCTTGTGTTCCCTCTCTTGCTGGCTGTCTCTCTCTCTGTCAAATAAACAGATAAAATCTTAAAAAAAAAAAGAATCTCCTGATGCCTGTCAGGACATATCTCAACCACCCACCACTCTGCTGCTTGGACAGTAGAGAAGAGACTGGGAAATGCCTGTCAGCCACTTGTATATCAATTACCTCCCATAGTGTCAAACCTAGGTGAGTGCGAACCTGGTTAGAACTACTGAATGTTCTAAGACACACTCACTGAATTTACAAAGGAAGGAACAGCCAGTCCTCACTCCACAAATGGTGGGACTCCTGGGGATGCTTTGTGGAAATATGTGGCTTCTGAATTGTGTAATGTCACAGGCAGAATTCAAATATTTTTCTTAATAGAAACAGAAAAGATGATCAAAGAGGACCAAAGACTATTGAAATAGTTCGTGATTGGAGGATGATTATGATCAGAAAGAAAGGAGAAAAAAATGACATTCCAGACCTCCCACAGTCACAACTGGGGTTAGTCATGCTTTTGTCCTTAGGACATCTGGAAATCTGTTTCAGATTAAAAAAAAAAAAGTATAGATGCACCCAATGTTCACAGCAGCAATGGCCACACGAATCAAATTGTGGAAGTAGCCAAGATGTCCTTGAATAGATGAATTGATAAAGAAGATGTGGTTCCTATGTACAATGGAATATTAGCCATTAGAAAGTACGAATACCCATCATTTGCATCGACATGGATGGAACTGGAAAGGATTATGCTAAGTGAAATAAGTCAAGCAGAGAAAGGCAATTAGAATATGGTTTCACTCATATGTGAGACATAAGGAATAGTGTGGAGGACAATGGGGAAGGGAGGAAAAACTGAAGGAGGGGAAATCAGAGAGGGAGACAAACCTAGAGACTCTGGACTCCAGGAATCAAATTGATGGTTACAGAAGGGAGGGGGTGAGGGATGGGGCAGCCTGGTGATGGGTATCGAGGAGGGCACATGTTGTGATGAGCACTAGGTGTTATAAGCAGCTAATGAGTCGTTGAACACTACATCAAAAACTAATGATGTACTTACTATATGTAACAGAACATAGTAAGAAAAAAACATATAGATGCCTTGGTACCATCCCTGGAGTTCTGGATCACTAGGTCTGGAAAGGGTCCCATCATTTATGGCTTATTAAAAAATATATTTTATTTATTTACTTGAGGGGGAGAGAGAGAGCAGGAGCAGGGGAGGGAGAAAAAGACTCCCCACTGTGCAGGAAGCCCAATGTAGCGCTGGATCCCAGGACCTGGAGATCATGACCAGAGCCAAAAGCAGACGCTTAAGGGACTGAGCCATCCAGGTAGCCCTCATATGTGGCTTTTTAAAAGCCCACACCCCAGGTGATTCTGATGGGGAAAAGTGCACTGGAATAGGGCAATCTGTGAGCATAACTCCAGTCTCATCTTAGACAGTGGTAAGAAGCTATCTAGAGTCAGATCATGGCACTAGATAGGAAAATTCTGGGACATAGTGAGTTACAAGGACATGCCAGCAAAGGGAGCCAGAACACAGTTCAGGGAGGTAGATTCCAAGATAAGCACAGGCAGGAATAGAACACAGCTACAGACACCAGAGTGGCGTGGGCATATGTGTGGCAAGGGCCCAAGAGGTCTGCCTGCCAACTTTGGAGCTGAGTCCAGAGACTAGAGAATGGATAATCATTGATACAGTTTTGCCCAAGAAAAGTAGATTACCATCTGTCTGGTCTCTGATGCCAAGAACCTTTATCTCTTGACAGGGGGGAGGTATCTCTGTGTCCAGTCTGACTCTATAGGCTGAAGCCTAAAGTTGGATGAACTTCTCCCACTTCCCAGTCACGTTTAGTCTCTCATGTGTCAGGTCTTCCCTCATCCCCTTCAGCACTTCCCAAATCCATTCAGCTCACCAGGATTCACCTTCTGCTCCACCCTGTGAATCTTGGCACAGATGGGCCAGACCCAAGAAGCATGCAAAGATCTAATTCTCAGCACAATGTGTGAACAAATGGTGGCCTGGGAAAGGCTCTTACGCACACCCTTCTCCTAACTCCAAGGCCCCAAATAAGAATTGATGGAACTAACCGCACAAGATGTTCTCCCGTTTCTCGTAAAACTGATGATGAGCTCATGTCCCGGGTTTATCTCTCTAGCTGCAGAGCAGATGTCTCATGGCACCCTACCCAGCTCATAATGAGCTGAGGGAATAGAAGCTCCACACCAAGGAAGAAGCAAAAATTAATGAATTGAATTCAGGACAAAGTTCATTCCCCACAGCCCTCATTCTGAAAAACACCACCCCAGATTACACCTAAAGAAAAGAAGACACCCATGGGATAGCCCCTGACATATCCACTGACACTTCTATCAGAGTCTTTATCCTTACCTGCCCATGGGGCTGGGAGAGAACATGATCACCACTGAAGTTCAGAGTGAATATCTAAAGCACAATCTGGGAGTTTCATCATCATGCACGAGAGGAAGTAGAGCCTGATCAGTTATTCTGTAAAAATTGTACTGCATTGATGTCTTATATGTTTCTGTATTCAATTATTATTTATTGTTCATTCAACAAATAATTACTGAGCACTGTGAAAATAAATGAAGACCACCCAGATGAGTAAAGAAAAGGCTATTTATTCAATGCTTGCTATAGCAAGGCAGTGAGCCTCTCTCACTTGTATGTTGGCGAGTCTCCATGAGATATAGAGGAGTGGGAAAGCTTTAGAGTAGAAAAAAGAGAAGATTCAGGTCTGCTCTGATTGGAGACTGTTGGCATGGGGAAGCTGGAGGGGGGCTAACTAAAACCAGGGGGATTAGTTAGGGGTACATATTTGGATTTCTCTGGTCTGTCCTAAATTGGAAGTAGGAACAAAATTTAGGAAAGCTTCCTGTTACTAAAACTGTTAATTTGCGGACTATTGCTACAGGAAGTATTGTTTAGCTTCCTAGATTGTTACTAAAGTTAGTGAACTACTTCTTCCAAGTTGGACGGTGGCAGCTGGTTCCTGAACTGTTCATCATAGATGAGGGAGTTGGTTCCTGGGCAGATTCCTGCAGTATGTGGGTCAGAGTTGTATATTTTCACCATGATCCATCCATGGTCTGTCTTTTATTTAGTCTCTCAGCACCTATAAATGTGACTGACTGACTTCCCATCCTTGGAAGTAGGAACTGGAATCTACATTATGGAGGAGTATCTAGCAGGTGGTTATTTTGCCCTGGAAAAGCTTGAGAAGCATTGAGAGGATGATTAGGTGACCCAGCCTTAAGACCATGTTAGAGGGTGCCCTTGGCTGTCTTTCAATTTCACCTATGTCTTCTGAGAGAGGAATCAGAGGAAAGAGCTCAGATTCATCCTTGAGATGATTCCCCCTGATGCACTGTGCTGTCCATTTTACCCACTTCCCTTGGCAAATCAGTAATGGCTTCTCAGCTACCTTGCACTGCTCTGAGGTCTCCAGTTGGCATAGTGTTGTGTTCCTCGTCTTCTGCTCATTCCTAACCCCAGTTGGTGAGGATCTAGCTCAAAAGAGGTTGGCTCACCCAACATCAAGTTCATCTGATAAACCAACTCATAGGTGAAATCTGAGCCAAAGGAGATGGGAGGAATTTCAGGCTCCCTGCAGTGGGGGCTGGACATCTGTGGTCCTTCTGTGTACTTTGAGGAAGTTAACAGTATCCTATCAAGGATGAAGTTGGCCTATAAGAGGCAAGATATAAAATGCTAGGATTCACCAATTTTCTCTTTCTTTCTCAAACTTGTTATCACTTATATATTCCAGGAAAGTATTCAGAATTATGCAAGAAAATGCATCTCTCTGTGCTTTTCTCTCCCCCTTGGCTGTGAAACAGCCCTTCCTTTTTTCAGAATTAATTTAAGGTTTTCTTCGTTTTTAGTTTTCTTCATCTTTATACTTTTCTTGCCCAGTTCTTTGAATATCTACTAGGTTATTAATATCAACAGAAGAGAAGATAGTCTTACACATCCCAACCATCACCAGTTGTCTTAAGTTGGCATAGCTGGTGCTAGGCATCTAGGCAAGTATTGTATTTGAGAGGTGACCCAGAAAGCACATAGAGAAAATCAGAGAGTTACACACGAATGGTAGAGGCTGATACAGGGTAACTATTATGGACAAGTGGGGCTCAGTCCGCTGAGGACTTCAGAGAACACATGCAGCACATGCTTGCAAGTTGTTCACCAGCCCAACGCAAGAGGCAAGAATGCTGCATCATTCCTCTACCAACAGTTGGGTAAATGGGTTGTAGGTTGTACTCAGGTATGTCAATACCCCAGCACCACTGGTCTTCCCAGTAGGCAGTTAACTCCACACCCTGTCCAAAGAAAGTATTCAGGCATAGGGTCAGGGTGTTTGTAGTAAGATTTGCTGTTGTACAAAGCAACCATGATCCCTAGAGCCAATGGGTGGGGCATCAAGAACACCTCATACAATTCTGGACCTAAATCAGCATTTTTATTTTTATTATTTTTTAAAATATTTTTTATTATATTATGTTAGTCACCATAGAGTACATCCCTGGTTTTTTATAAAAAGTTAGATGATTCATTAGTTGTGTATAACACCCAGTGCACCATGCAATACGTGCCCTCCCCACCACCCATCACCAGCTTATCCCATTCCCCCACACCCCTCCCCTCTGAAGCCCTCAGTCTGTTTCTCAGAGTCCACAGTATCTCATGCTTCTTTCCCCCTTCTGATTACCCCCCATTCTTTATCCCTTTCTTCTCCTACTGATCTTCCTAGTTCTTATGTTCCATAGATGAGAGAAACCATATGATTATTGTCTTTCTCTGCTTGACTTATTTCACTTAGCATTATCTCCTCCAGTCCCGTCCATGTTGCAGCAAATGTTGAGAAATCATTCTTTTTGATAGCTGAGTAATATTCCATTGTATATATGGACCACATCTTCTTAATCCAATCGTCTGTTGAAGGGCATCTCGGCTCCTTCCATGATTTAGCTATTGTGGACAAAGCTGCTATGAACATTGGGGTGCATATGGCCCTTCTCTTCATTATGTCTGTATCTTTGGGGTAAATACCCAGTAGTGCAATGGCTGGATCATAGGGTAGCTCAATTTTTAACTTTTTAAGGGACCTCCACACTGTTTTCCAGAGTGGCTGTACCAACTTGCATTCCCACCAACAGTGTAGGAGGGATCCCCTTTCTCCACGTCCTCTCCACCAATTGTTGTTTCTTGCCTTGTCAGTTTTTGCCATTCTAACTGGCTTAAGGTGGTATCTTAGTACCTTAAATCCGCATTTTTAAAAAAGGTTTTAAGTTCAAGTTAGCTAACATACAGTGTAATATTATTTTCAGATATACAATATAGTAATTCAAAACTTTCATATAGCATCTGGTGCTCATCAAAAGAGTACTCCTTACTCCCCATGATCTATATAACCCATCACTGACCCACTTCCTTTCTGATAACCTTCAATTTCTCCTCTATAGTTAATACTCTGTTTCTTGGTTTGCCTCTCTCTTTTTTCTGTTTCTCATTTGTTTCTTAAATTCCACATATGAGTGAAATCATATGGCATTTATCTATCTCTGCTGACTTATTTTACTTAGCATAAATATTCTCTAGCTCCATCCATGTCATGGCAAATGGCAAGATTTCAATCTTCTTTATGGCTGAGTAATATTCCACTGTGTATATATTCCACTGCTTTATCCATTCATCAGTCAATGGACACTTGAGCTACTTCCATATCTTGGCTATTGAGATAACGCTACTACCAATTTCAGAGTGCTTGTGTGCCTTTGCATTTTGGGGGTGAATCCCTAGTAGTGCAATTGGATCATAATAGCTCTGTTTTTAACTTTTTAGGATATTTATACCATTTCTCACAATAGCTACACCAGTTTGCATTCCCACAGCACTGTGAAAGGATTCCCCTTCCTCCACATCCTTGTCAACACCTGTTAATTCTTGTGTTGTTCCTTTCAGCCATGTTGACAGGTGTGATGTGATATCTCATTGTAGGTTTGATTTGCATTTCCCTGGTGATGAGTGATGTTGAGCACCCTTTCGTGTGTCTGTTGATCATCTGTGTGTCTTCTTTGGGAAAATGTCTATCCATGCCTTTTGCCCATTTTTAAGGATTATTCATTTTTGGGTGTTGAGTTTTAAAGTTCTTTTTTTCCTTTTTTAATTTAAATTCAATTACTCAAAATATGGTACATCATTAGTTCCAGGTGTAGTGTTCAGTAATTTATCAGTTGTGTATAATAGCCAGTGCTCATCACATCACATAATCTCCTTAATGCGCATCACCCAATTACCCAATCCCCCTACCCACCTCCCCTCCACAACCCTCAGCTTGTTTCCTTGGTTAAGAGTCTCTCATGGCTTTTCTCAATCCCTAATGACTTCCCATTCACTTTTCCCTCCCTTCCCCAATGTCCTCTGTGCTGTTTCTTATATTCCATATATGAGTGAAACCACATGATAATTTATTTCTCTGATTGACATATTTCTCTCAGCATAATACCCTCCAGTTCCATCCACGTCAATGTAAATAGTAATTATTCATCCTTTCTGAGGGGTGAGTAATATTCCATTGTACACATATAGCTCATCTTCTTTATCCATTCATCTGTCAGTGGACATCCCAGCTCTTTCCACAGTTTGCCAATTGTGGATATTGCTGGTATAAATATTGGGGTGTTTAAACATTGTATCTGACATCTTGCTTATATTCATATCCATTAGCTCTATGGCAGAGGATGTCGCCTCTGGTTCTTTTCTTTGTTGTGAGTTCCTCCGCCTAGTCATTCTGTCCAGCAAAGGATAGGTAAGCAACTGAATAGAGTACAAAATATCAATCATGACCCAAGCAAAATGCACCCTAGAAAAGATCTGAAGTGTTCAGAAGCCACCACAGATATGCCAACAAAGCCAAAATGATCCATAAAAATATTTTTTTTAAAAAAGGAGGGAGAAAGAGACTATAATTTTTCATGGTGGACAAAGCAGGGTGATCTCCCTGTTCCTAACTGAATTTTGGTCTGTGTTTTAGAAGACACTATATCACAAAATTGAAAAGAAATAAAAACTTATATGTATATCAAAGTAAAATTGAAAGAAGTGAAAAACAGACTAGAATGAGTCATAAATCTACAAAAAGTCAATGTGACCCCTAAAAAAGTCAAAACTGAATTAAAAATTTGGGAAATAAGAATCTATTTGAAATAGGAAAAAGACTGAAGATTGCTCTGGGCAATCTACCAGGCTGGGTGCTGCCCTAGTGTCCTTCCTGGGGTCACTGCCACCCTGAGAGCTGTTGCCCAGCCATGGCACAGCCGTTTAGTAACTCCCCGGGGATGTTAAACAGCCTACTCATTCCAATCCTTTTCAGAGTACTCAGACAAAGAGCAGCCTCCCTACCAATCTTCCTCATGGTTTATGGCAACCAGAGCTGAGAGTCCCTTCTGGACTTGCTGACCATAACCAGTTTCCTCACTTCACTGCTAGGGCACTCTATCAGTTCAGGCTCCCCCATTCTTTCTGGGACTCGTGGGATCCTGAGACCACAGTAATCCACCTAGAATTCTGCCCTACTCATCACCTTGCCTTTTTCAGAAAGGGATGTCTCTCACTGGAGCAGATTTCTAAGGGTCCCGATTTTGCACTCCAGTGTTATATCACTTTCTGGTAGCTGGCTTAAGGAGGCTCCCCAACCTCCATTTATCTTTCAATATTTCCCCTGAAGATTCAAGATTCCACACCTCCTACCTTGCAAAAGTAGTGGTTTTTCTTCTTGTAGAGATCCAGATATATTTAGTTACATCTCAGGTTGAATTTCTGTATGTTCAAAATGGCTTGATAACTATCCAGCTAAATTCGAGGGACCAGATGAAATGAGGTCCCCTACTCTGCTGCCATCTTGCCCTTCCTCCCAATCATGTTGTTTTTCTTTTTCTTATTTTGGGATCTAATTTCTTTTACTAAGCAGGCCCCAAAAGCACCCAAGATTTAGTTTTTCATGTGTTGTTGTTGTTGTTATTATTGTTGTTTTTGCTGTTATTTTCTCTTCTTTCTTGTCAGGATGAAATGATGTGATGGAAAAATTAACCTCAAAAGAAAGAACAGGAAGTAGTACTCACTGCCAGGGATTTAATTAATTAGGATTTAAGTAAGGTGTCTAAACTGATTTTAAAAAGGTTATAGGGGCGCCTGGGTGGCACAACAGTTAAGCGTCTGCCTTCGACTCAGGGCGTGATCCCGGCGTTCTGGGATCGAGTCCCACATCAGGCTCCTCCGCCATGAGCCTGCTTCTTCCTCTCCCACTCCCCCTGCTTGTGTTCCCTCTCTCGCTGGCTGTCTCTATCTCTGTCAAATAATAAATAAAATCTTTAAAAAAAATAAAATAAAATAAAAAGTTTATAAAGATACTAGCTGGGGTTTAAAAAAAGCATAGAAGACACAATCCCTTACAGTAGAGATAAAAGAACTAAAATCTAGTCAGATTGAAAATTAAAAATGCTATTACCAAGATGGAGTCACAAGTGGAGGCCATAAGAAAAAAAATGAGCAAAGCAAAAGAGTGAATAAGTGATATAGAAGATCAAATGATGGAAAATAAGGAAGTTGAAAAGAAGAGGAAAAGAGAACTATTAGATCATGAAGGTAAGCTTGGGAATTCAGTGATTCCATAAGGCAAAATAATATCCATATTACAGGACTCTCAAGGTGAAGAGTGGGAAAAAGGGGCAGAAGGTTTACTTCAACAAATTATAGCTCAGAACTTCCCTAATCTGGGGAAGGAAACAGGCAATCAAGTCTAAGAGGCACAGAGACCTGTACTCAAAATCAACAAAACCAGGCCAATGCATCCACATACTATAGTGAAAATTGCAAATTACAAAGTTAAAGGGAAAATTCTGAAAGCAGCTCCAGATAAGAGGTCTTAATCTGCAAAGGTAGACATGTAAGGCTGGCAGCAGATGTGTCCACAGAGACCTGGCAGGTCGGAAAAGGCTTCCCTGATATATTCCATGTGCTAAATGGGAAAAATATATAGCTAAGAATACTTTATACACCAAGGCTGTTATTCAGAATAGAAGGAGGGATAAAGAGTTTCCAAAAAAAAAAAAAAAAACCCAGAAACTAAAGGAATTTGTGAACACTAAACCAGCCCTGCAGGAAATATTAAGCCCACTGAGCAGAGAGAGAGAGACCAAAAGTAACAAAGACCAGAAAGGAACAGAGACAATCTGCAGGACAAGTGAACTTATAAGTGATACAATGGCATTAAATTCATGTCTTTTAATAATTACTCTAAATGTAAGTGAACTAAATGCTCCAATGAAAAGACATAGGATATTGAATGGATTTAAAAAAAACAAAACTCATTGAGATTCTGCTTACAAGAGACTCATTTTACCCAAAGACACCTCCAGGTTGAAAGTGAGGGGGTAGAGGGGGAGGCAAGATGGTGGAGGAGTATGAGACCTCGTTCAACTGGTCTTCTGAATTTATCTGGATATCTAGGAAAACATTTTGAACACCCATGAAATCAGCCCAAGATGTAAGAATATATACCTGAATCTCTACAAGCAGAAAAGCAACTTCTTTTTTGCAAGGTAAGACCTGTGGAGTTGTGACTTTGCAGGGAGATATTGGAAGATAAACAGAAGGGGGAAGGGGGCCCCCATAATCTGGCTCCTGGAAAGTACTATAACACAAGAGTGCAAAATCAGTACCCTTAGAAATCAGCTCTAGTGAGAGACATCCCTCTCTGAAAGGGGATCTGAAAATTAAAAGGCAGAATTCTGGGTACAGCATTGTTGTCTCAGGATATGAGGAGAGCCTGAGCAGTGGAGCTAGGAAGGAGGTTATGGTCAGTGAGCCAAGGAAGGGACTTTAAGCTCAGATTGCCATAAACAATGAGCTGGGACATTCAATAATCACTCTTCTCTTGGGCAGCCTGAAAAAAATCTGGACCCTGTGCCCAAGACTGGGCAAAAAACCTCAGGGTCGTAGCACCCAGAAAGGGCTGTAGAGCTATGCACAGACATGATCCAGTAGTTTCGGGTGCACATGTGTGCCCACAGCTGCTCACCGTTTTAGAATTACAAAGGGCAGTGGCACTCCTGGGCCCTTGCGACTACCTCTGAGAGAGCTGCAGTAGGCACACACCACAGGAGGCTGTGGTATATGGTGGTGCATATAGCAGTGGAGACAGTTTGTCCTGGAAGGTTTATTAAAGAGCAGACTATGAATTTTCTGCGCTGAGCCTGAGGTTTGGCTGTGGTCATTTTTGCTCTGATCCACTGAAGAGGAGGGGACCAAGGAATAAGAGCCACGCAGAGGACCGGTTTCCACAGAGTCCATCCCCCTGACAGGGGCTGGGGCAACTCCTCACAGGCAGGGTTACTTGAGAAACCATGCAGTACACCCCTCCCCAAGAAGACTGGCTGAAAGAACAGCTGGATGACAATCTTATGGATCCCATAAGAATGTAAAATCCCAATGTCGGGGGGAAATGATATATTGAGCTCCAGGTGTGGCTTCATGACTTGTTTTGTTTTGCTTTTTCCCCAAATAAAATTTTCCTTTTCTTTATTTTTTCTTTCTTTCTTCTTTCTTCCTTCCTTTCTTCCTTCCTTCCTTCCTTCCTTCCTTCCTTCCTTCCTTCCTTCCTTCCTTCCTTCCTTTCTTTCTTTCTTTCTTTCTTTCTTTCTTTCTTTCTTTCTTTCTTTCTTTCTTTCTTTCTTTTTTTCCTTCCTTCCTTCCTTCCTTCCTTCCTTCCTTCCTTCCTTCTTTCTCTCTTTCTTCTTTCTCTCTCTCTCTCTTTCTTTCTTTCTTTCTTTCTTTCTTTCTTTCTTTCTTTCTTTCTTTCTTTCTTTCTTTCAATGCTTTTTCTCTGTTTTTCTACTTACCTTCTCATTTCAACTAGATGTTTATTACATCAACTTATATTTCATAGTAGTTTTTTAACTTCTGTTTTTTCTCACCTATATTTTTATAGATATATGCTTTATCGTAGTCCTTTATTCACTATACAATTTTACCTTTATATATATTAAGGAGGGCACGTATTGCATGGTGCACTGGGTGTTATATGCAAGTAATGAATTGTGGAACTTTACATCAAAAACGAGGGATGTACTGTATGGTGACTAACAATATAATAAAAAATATTATAAAAATAAAAGTTCAGAAAATTAAAAAAAAATTATTATAAAATATATATATATATATAAATTCTTACATTCCTTGTAATTTGGGGACATAGTAGTCCTATAACACACAGACCAAAATACACCCAGGAATAACTGAAACACCCTTCTTTGTCCACACTGAGAGATTATAGTTCCTCTTCCCCTCCCCCTTTCTTTCTTTTGTTTTTTTTACTTTAATTTTTAAATTTTAATCTTGCGTTTCATTTTGGCTTTGTTTTTTGGTGTTCGCTTCTGACCACTCCAGATTTTGCTAGGGTGCTTTGTGCTTAGGTTGTGGCTGATATTTTGGACTCTTCTCATTCACTCAACCATCTCTTGACAGAATGATTAGGAGGTGAAACTCTCAACAAAGAACAGATCCAGAGAAAATGTCCTCTGCCACAGAACTAATGGATATGGATATAAGCAAAATGAGAGAGATAGAATTCAGGATAGCAATCATAAAGTCAATAGTTAGGCTTGAAAAAAGCATTAGTGATGATAGAGAATCTCTAAAAGCAGAAATGAGATCAAATCAGGCCGAACAAAAAATGCTATAAATAAGATGCAGTCTAAACTGGATACTCTAACAGCCAGGTAAATGAGGCAGAAGAGAGAAATGGTGATATAGAAGATAAGCTGGTAGAAAGGAAGTTGAGGAAAACAGAGATAGATTGCTAGTAGCACACGAAAAAGGGGTAAGAGAGATGAATGATACTATGAAATGTTCCAATATCGGAATTATTGGGATCCCCAAGTGGGTGGAGAGAGAGAGACAGGGATAGAAGGTATGTCTGAGCAAATCATAGCTGAGAACTTCCCTAATCTGGGGGAGGAAACAAGCATTTGAGTCCAAGAAGGATACCTCAAAATCAACAAAAATAGATCAACACCCCAACGTATAATAGCGAATCTTCCAAATGGTACAACCAAAGAAGCTTTCCTGAGAATAGCCAGGGAGAGGAGATTCCTTACATATGGAGGGAGGAAAATCAGAATAATATCAGATCTGTCCACAGAGATCTGGAAAGGCAGAAAAGGCTGGCAAGACATATTCAGGGTACTAAATGAAAAGAACATGCAGCCAAGAATACTTTATCCAGCAAGGCTGTCATTTGGAATAGATGGAGACATAAAGAGCTTCCAGGACAGGCAGAAACTGAAAGAATATGAGACCACCAAGCCAGCCCTGCAAGAACTATAAAGGAGGATTCTGTAAGGAAAGAAAGACACAAATAGTCATACAGACCAGAAAGAAAGAGAGAAACTCTATAGAAACAGGGACTTTACAGGAAATACAATGGCACTAAATTCATATCTTCCAATAGTTACTCTGAATGTAAATGGCCTGAATGCTCCCATCGAAAGATACAGGGTTGCAGACTGGATAAAAATGCAAGACCCATCCATATGCTGTCTACAAGAAACTCATTTTGAACCTAAGGACATCTCCAGATTGAAAGTGAGGAGATGGAGAACCATTTACCATGCTAATGGAAATCAAAAGAGAGCTGGGGTAGCAATCCTTATATCAGACATATTAGATTTCAAACTAAAGACTGTAGTAAGAGATGTAGAGGGACACTATATCATACTTAAAGGGTCTATCCAACAAGAAGATCCAACAATTGTAAATATGTATGCCCCCAAGATGGGACCAGCCAATTACATAAACAAATTAATAAACAAAATGAAGAAATATATTGATAATAATACATTAATAGTAGAACTAAATACTCCACTCACAGCAATTGACAGATTATCTATACAGAAGATCAACAGAGAAAAAAGAGCTTTGAATGATGCATTGGACCAGATGGACTTCATAGATATATATGGAACATTCCATTCTTAAACTACAGAATAGTCCTACTTCTCAAATGCACGTGGAATATTCTCCAGGACAGACCACATACTGGGTCACAAAGCAGGTTTCAACCAATATGAAATGACTGAGATTATTACCTGCTTATTTTCATACCACAATGCTTTGAAACTGGAACTTAACCACAAGAAGAAATTAGGTAGGAACTTAAACATTTGGAATTTAAAGAGCATCCTGCTAATCTCCTCCAGTCCCAACCATGTTGCTACAAATGTTGAGAAAACGTTCTTTCTGATGGCTGAGTAATATTCTATTGTATATAGGGACCACATCTTCTTAATCCAGTCATCTGTTGAAGGGCACCTTGGCTCCTTCCACCATCTAGCTATTGAGGGCAATGCTTCTATGAACATTGGGGTGCATAAGACACTTCTCTTCACTACGTCTGTATCTTTGGGGTAAATACCCAGTAGTGCAATGGCTGGATCATAGGGTAGCTCAATTTTTAACTTTTTAAGGGACCTCCACACTGTTTTCCAGAGTGGCTGTACCAACTTGCATTCCCACCAACAATGTAGGAGGGATCCCCTTTCTCCACATCCTCTCCAACAATTGTTGTTTCCTGCCTTGTCCATTTTTGCCATTCAACTGGCATAAGGTGGTATTTCAGTGTGGTTTTGATTTGAATTTCCCTGATGGCTCAGGATGTTGAACATTTTTTTATCTGTCTGTTAGCCATTTGTATGTCTTCATTGGAAAAGTGTCTGTTCATATTTTCTGTGCAGTTTTGGTTTATTTTTTCCTGTGTATTGAGTTTGAGAAGTTCTTTGTAGATCTTAGATACCAGTCTTTTATCTGTAGTGTCATTTGCAAATATCTCCTCCCATTCCGTGGGCTGTCTCTTAGGTTTTTTGACCATTTCCTTGGCTGTGCAGAAGCTTTTTATCTTGATGAAGTCCCAGAAGTTCATTTTTTTTTTTGTTTCTCTTGCCTTTGGAGATGTGTCATGAAAAAAGTTGCTGTGGCCGATGTCGTATAGGTTGCTGCCTATGTTCTCCTCTAGGATTTTGATGGATTCCTGTCTCACATCGAGGTCTTTCATCATTTGGAGTTTCTCTTCCTGTATGGTGTGAGAGAGTGGTCAAGTTTCATTCTTTTGCATGTACCTGTCCAATTTTCCCAGCATCATTTACTAAAGAGACTGTCTTTTTCCCACCGGATGTTTTTTCCTGCTTTATCAAAGATTAGTTGCCCAAAGAGCCGAGGGTTCATTTCTGGGTTCTCTATTCTGTTCTGTTGGTCTATGTGTCTGTTTTTGTGACAGTACCATGTTGTCTTTGTGATCACAGCTTTGTAGTACAGCTCGAAATCCAGCATTGTGATGCCCCCAGCTTTGTTTTACCTTTTCAACAATTCCTTGGTGATTTGGGGCCTTTTCTGGTTCCACGCAAATTTAAGGGCTGCTTGTTCCAGGTCTTTGAAAAATGTGATTGGTATGTTGATCAGGATGACATTGGAAGTGTCGATTGCTCTTGGTAGCATAACCATTTTAATTATGTTTATTCTTTTGATCCATAAGCATGGAATATTTTTCCATCTTTTAGGGTCTTCTTCAATGTCTTTCAAGATTGATCTCTAGTTTCTAGAATATAGATCCTTCACCTCTCTGGTTAAGTTAATTCTGAGATAATGTATGATTTTTGGTGCTATTGTAAATGGAATGGATTCCCTCATTTCTCTTTCTTCAGTCTCATTGTTCGTGTATAGAAATGCAACTGATTTCTGAGCATCAATTTCTTATCCTGCCACATTACTGAATTGCTCTATAAGCTCTAATAATTTGTGGGTGGGGTCTTTTGGGTTTTCCATATAGAGTATCATGTCATTTGCAAAGAGAGACATTTTGACCTCTTCTTTGCCGATTTGGATACCTTTTGTCCCCTTTTGTTTTCTGATTTCTGTTGCAAGGACTTCTAGTACTATGTCGAATAATAATGGTGAGAGTGGGCATCCTTGTTGTGTTGCTGATCTTAAGGGAAAGGCTTTCACCTTTTCCCTGTGGAGAATGATATTCACCATAGGCTTTTCATAGATGGTTTTTATGAACTTGAGGAATGTACCCTCTATCCCTACACTCTGAAGTGTTTTAATCAGGAAAGGATGCTGTATTTTGTCAAATGCATTTCTGCCTCAATTGAGAGGATCATATGGTTCTTTTTTTTTTAAAGATTTTATTTATCTATTTGACAGAGAGAGAGACAACCAGCAAGAGAGGGAACACAAGCAAGGGGAGTGGGAGAGGAAGAAGCAGGTTTCCAGCAGAGGAACCCGATGTGGGGCTCGATCCCAGGACTCCGGGATCATGCCCTGAGCCGAAGGCAGACACTTAACGACTGAGCCACCCAGGTGCCCCAGAGGATCATATGCTTCTTGACTCTTTTCTTGTTGATATGATCTATCAAATCAATCAATTTGTGTAATTTGAACCACCCTTGCATCCCATGGATGAATCCCACTTGGTCGTGATGGATAATCGTTTTAATGTACCATTGGATCCTATTAGCTAGGATCTTGTTGAGAATTTTGACATCCAAATTCATCAGGGATAATGGTCTGTAATTCTCCTTTTGGATGGGGTCTTTGCCTGGTTTGGGGATCAAGGAAATACTGGCCTCTTAGAATGAATTTGGTAGTTTTCCTTCTGCTTCTATTTTTTGAAAGAGCTTCAAGATAAGAGGTATTATTTCTTCTTTGAATGTTTAAATGCCTGGGGAATGCATCGGGCCCTGGACTCTTGTTTTTGGGGAGGTTTTTGATCACTGCTTTAATCTCTTCATAATTAATTGGTCTGTTTAAATAATCAGTTTCTTCCTGTTTCAGTCTTGGTATTTTAAGTCATCCATTTCTTCCAGATTATTTAATTTATTGGCATAAAGCTGTTGATAAAAGTTTCTAATGATCCTTCCTATTTCATTGGTGTTGGTTGTGACCGCTCCCTTTTCATAATTTTGTTAATTTGGGTCCTTTCTCTATTCTTTTGAATAAGTCTTCCCAGTGTTATCGATTTTATTTATTCTTTCAAAGAACAAGCTTCTAGTTCTGTTGATCTGCTCCACTGTGCTCCTGGTTTTTAATTCATCTAATTCATTGATCTCTGCTCTAATCTTGATCAACTGCTTTCTCATGCATGGGTTAGGCCTGTTCTTCTGTTGCTGTTCCAGCTTCTTGAGGTGAGAATATAAAAACTGCATTTTAGATTTTTCTATTCTTTTGAGTGAGGCTTGGATGGCTATGTATTTTCCCCTTAGGACCGCCTTTGAAGTGTCCCATAAGTTTTGGACCATTGTGTTTTCATTCTTGTTGGTCTCCATAAATCGTTTGAATGGATTTTTGATTTCCTGGTTTATTGAATCATTCTTGAGCAGGATGGTTCTTAGTTTCCAAGTGTTTGAGTATCTTCCATTTTTTCCCTTGTGATTGCATTCCAGTTTGAAAGCATTGCAGTCTAAGAATATGCAGGCAATAATCTCAGTCTTTTGCTATTGGTTGAGACCTGTTTTGTGACCCAGTATATGGTCTATTCTGGAAAAAGTTCCATGTGCATTTGAATAGAATGAATATTCTGTTGTTCTAGGGTATAGTGTTCTGTATATATCTATGAGGTCCATCTGGTCCAGTATCATTCAAAGCTCTTGTTTCTTTGTTGATTTTCTGCTTAGGTGATCTGTCTATTGCTGAGAGTGGAGTGTTGAGGTCCCCTACTATTAACATATTTTTATCTCTATGTCTCTTTATTCTGGTTAAGAGTTGGCTTGTGTTTCTACCTGCTAATCTGTTGGGGGCATAAATATTTATAATTGTCATATCCACTTGTTGGATACATCCTTTAAGCATAATATAGTGTCCTTCTGTATCTCTAACTACAGTCGTTAGTTTAAAATCTAATATGTCTGATATGAAAATTGCTACCCCAGCTTTCTTTTGAGGTCCATGGGCATGAAAAATGGTTTTCCACCCCTTCACATTCAGTCTGGATGTATTTTTAGGTTCAGAATGTGTCTCTTGTAGACAGCAAATGGATAGGTCATATCTTTTTATCCAATCTGCAACCCTGTGGCATTTATGGGAGCATTTATGCCATTCACATTGAGAGCAATTATTGAGAGATATGATTTTAATGATGGCATGTTGTCTCTGAAGTCTTTGTTTCTATAGAGTGTAAATTTCTGTTCTGTATCACTCTTGGGGCCTTTTTACTTTTTTAGAATCCCCCTTTATATCTCTTATAAGGCTGGCTTGGTGGTCACCAATTCCTTCAGTTTCTGTCGATCCTGGAAGGTCCTTATCTCTCCATCAACTCTGAATGACAGCCTTGTTGGATAAAGGATCCTTGGCTACTTGTTCTTCTCAGTTAGAGCTTTGAAAATACCTTGCCAATCCTTCCCGGCCTGCCGGGTCTCTGTAGACAGATCTGACATTATTCTGATATTCTTCTCTCTGCACATAAGGTTTTTCTTCCCCCAGCTGCATTCAATACTGTATCCTTGGAGCTTATCTTTGCAGATTGCACTATGACGTGACATGGCATAGGTCTGTTCTCATTGATCTTGGGAGGGGTCCTCTCTGCTTCTTGGACATGAATACTTGTTTCCTTTGCCAAATTAGGGAAGTTCTTTGCTACAATTTGTTCAAATATCTCTTCTAGACTCTCTTTCTGCACCCACTCGGGGATGCCAATGATTCTGACATTGGAACGTTTCATTGAGTCAGTAATCTCCCATAATCTACATTCTTGAGATTGGATTTTTTTGAGCCAAGTTTCCATTTTTACTTTCTCTTCTACCATCTCATCTCCCAATTCACTAATTCATTCTTCTACCCCATTTACCCTGGCAGCCAGAGCGTCTAGTTTAGACTGCATTTGATTCATAGCATTTTTAATTTCTGCCAGATTCACTCTCATTTCTGCCTTTAGAGATTCTATATTCTCATTAATATTTTCGTGAATATTTTTTTCAAACCTACAAATCATCTTGACCATTGTTACTCTGAACTCCATTTATGACAATTTGGTTATATCCATACCCCTCAGTTCTGTGGCAGAGGCCACAATCTCTGTGTCCTTTCTTTGCTGAGGGTTTCTCCTCCTCATCATTCTGATGAGGAGAGGTTGCAGGGATGCACAGAGCCCAATTTATTGACCAGGACCCAGGTAGTGTGCACTTGTTTTATAGGGACCTTAGGGATGTGAGCTTCTTGATTTTTCAGCCTGCCTTCTGGGGGAGGGGCCTGCCGCGCTGATACTCAGGCAACCCTGTTTGGTTAGAGTTGCCCTGTCCCCTGTGAGGGCGATGGAGATGGGAACAATGTGAACCACTATTTCCGGGCTTTTGTTCTCTGTCAGCTTTCTCTGGTGGTTTTCCACACCTCTTCTGAGAGTAAGAGCAGCAGTGACCGTATCCTAGCCTCTGTCTCAGAACAGAGAGATTACAGTCCACTCTCAACTGAGCTCTCCTCACCATTCTAACTCTGTTTTCGTCAGTGCTGCTAAAAACCCCGCAGCGTCCCGGGATGTGCGCCCCACAGCCCCTCTCCCAGACCTCGCTTCCAGTGCTGGCACGTCTCTGTCCTTTCTGCTTCTAACACCGCCAGCCATCCCCTGGTTCCAATGCGTGCTCCTGAGCTCCCTGTTTCAGTGTGATTTGCATGCTCTCCAGAGTGCCGGTTTTCCTTATGGTTGCATGTATGCTCCTGAGCTCCCGGTTTCAGTCTAGTTTGAGTGTGCACTCCCGAGCTCTGGTTTTCACTCTGGTTGCTCGCATGCTCCTGAGCTCCCAGTTTCAGTCTAGTTAAAGTGTGCGCTCCAGAGCACCGGTTTTCAGTTTGGACACTCACGTGCTCTGGAGTTCCCGGTTTCAATCCAGGTCCAGTGAGTGCTCCGGAGCTCTGGTTTTCAGTCTGGCTGCAGGCACGTTCCCAGGCTCATGGTCTCAGGGTGCTTTCTCATGGCTGCCAGTGCGAGATTCTGGCCTGCTCCCCAGTGCAGGTGGCTACTGCTTCTCAGTGCCCAAGCACGGTGGCTCCCTCCCCCTTCCATTTATCTTCCAATATCTGTGCATGGATTCACAGCTCCCCAGTTTTTACCTCAATTCTCAGCACTGGAGATGTTCATTTGTAGAGATCCAGATGTATATTCCTGCGTCTCAGGCTGATTTCATGGGTATTAAGGATGACCTGGTAGATATGCCACTCGATTCATAGGACCAGCTGAAAAAAGGCTCCCTACTCCTCTGCCATCTTTTTCTGACTTTCTGGGAAATAATCTCTTGACCATGTCTTCTGCAAAGATCTTCTTGAACACATTGGACCAAACATCTCCCCTCCATCACTCATTCACACTTCTCTCAAGAGACCTGCATTGACTTCCTGAGAGTCCCTGGGGATGTCAGGCACTATGTGGGGGTGCACATAGAATGGTGAGGGATAGGGCAAGGTCCAGTACTGGGGGAGTCTGGCCACAGATACGAAGTGTTCCATGCACAGGGGGACAGTCTACTTGAGCAGAGAGAGCCAAGGATAAAGCTAAAGAGAGCTGACCAGAGGGAATGGGGACCACATTGCCTAGGGTCTAGTAGGTCACTGTAAGATTGTCAGCATCTGAGCAGAGGGGAGATATTATCCACCCTACAGTTTCATAGAACCACTGTGGCTGTTCTGTAAGGTCCATAGCGACATTCATATAATTATTCAGGTGAGAAATAATGGCACTTGGGCTAGGGTAGAAATAAAGGAGGTGGCAGAAGTTGACACCTTTCAGATGTAAGTTGAAGGTCAAGCCCATAGGACTTTCTGCCTTATCGGAGTTGAAGATATTGTTAGTTCACAAGGTTGTATGAGGAATAAAATGAGAAATTACATTTAACTTGTTTGGCACTCTGAGCTCTTCATTAGCTCCATTTATTAAAATGCATATGTGCTTCAGTAATTAAATCTTTTCTTAAAAATGATATACACTGTTATGCCATTTTAAGGAAGCATTTTTTCAAGTAATTGTCTAATTTCACACGCATTACAGAGTGGATGTGTACTAGACCATTGTATGTGTTGCCCAACGTTCATTCCTGCACCTTCCCTGGGTCCTGTCTGGATTGGGGACACTTTAGTGCAGCTCCACATGGAGCACCACCCACTCCTCCAGATTGACCCAGAATTTCAACATCATTCCCATTTTCAAGGATGTGAAACCCCGCAGCCCCACGGCCCCCTCCTCAGGATCCAAGACTGTGCAGCCTGGGCTTCTCCATCCTCCATATTGTTTACAACCAAAAATCTCCTGTGGCACTGGGATAACCACCCCACCACCTGAAACCAGTTAGAATGGCAAAAGTTAAAAGGCAGTAAACAACAAATGTTGGTGAGGATGTGGAGAAAGGAGAACCATCTTACATTATTTATGGGAATACAAGCTAGTACAGCCACTCTGGAAAACAGTGTGGAGGATCCTCAAGACTTTAAAAATAGAGCTACCCTACAACCCAGCAATTGCCCCACTAGGTGTTTACCCCAAAGATACAGATGTAGTGAACAGAAGGGGCACATGCACCCCAATGTTCATAGCAACAATGTCCACAATAGCCAAACTGTGGAAGGATCCAGGATATCCTTCAATAGATGAATGGATAAGGAGATATGGTTCATATATACAATAGCATATAGCCTTCGGAAAGGATGATAGCCTACATTTGGCATCCACATAGATGGAACTGGAGAGGATTTAGCTATGTGAAATAAATCAATCAGAGACACAGAATTAGTATATGGTTTCACTCATATGTGGAACATAAGGAATAGGACAGAGGACCACAGGGGAAGGGAAGGAAAACTGAATGGGAAGAAATCGGAGCGGGAGACAAACCACAAGAGACTCTGGACTCCAGAAAACAAACTGATGGTTACAGTTGGGAGGAGTTGGGCAAATGTGGTAGCTGAGTGATGGGTATGAAGAAGGGTATGTTTTGTGATGAACACTGGCTGTTATACTTAACTAATGAGACATTGAACACTACATCAAAAGCTAATGATGTTCTCTATGTTGGCTAACAGAATATAATGCAAAAAAATAAATAAGAAAATAAATATAAAATATTAAAAAACATAAAAAGAAAAAAAAGGAAGAAAGTGAGGGGGTAGACAACCATTAATCACATCAATCAAAAGAAAGCTAGAATAGTCATTCTTATATCAGCCAAACTAAATTTTAACAAAAGACTGTAATATGTGATGAGGAAGGACATTATATCATAATAAAAGCGTATATCCAACAAGAAGATCTAGGAATTGTAACTAGTAATGCCCCTAACTTGGGAGCAGCCAAATATATAAATCGATTAATAACAAAATTAAAGAAATGCTTTTATAATGATACAATAATAGTAAGAGATTTTAATACCCCACTCACAGCAATGAACAGATCATCCAAGCAGAATATCAACAAGGAGAAACTATGGACTATGAGAAACAAACTGAGGGCCTCAGAGGGGAGGGGGTGGGGGAATGGGATAGGTTGGTGATGGGTAGTAAGGAGGGCACGTATTGCATGGTGCACTGGGTGTTATACGCAACTAATGAATCATCGAACTTTATATTGGAAACCGGGGATGTACTGTATGGTGACTAAGATAATATAATAAAAAATCATTAAAAAAAAAAAAGAATATCGACAAGGAAACAAGGGCTTTGAAGGACACCCTGGACCAGATGGACTTCAGAGATATATTCATAGCATCTCATCTTAAAGCCACAGAATACACATTCTTCTCAAGTGCACATGGAACATTCTCCAGAAGAGATCACATACTGAATCAAAAATTAGGCCCCAACCAGCACAAAAAGATAAAAATCAAACTATGCATATTTTCAGACAACAATGCTATGAAACTTGAAGCCAATCACAAGAAGAAATTTGGAAGGACCACAAATACTTGAAAGGTAAAGAACATCCTACTAAAGAATGAATAAGTCAACCAGGAAATTAAAGAAGAATTTAAAAAATTCATGGAATAAATGAAATCAAAATAGGACAGTTCAAATCCTTTGGGATGAAGCAAAGGAAATGGTAAGAGGAAAGTATAGAGCATTCCAGACCTTCTTCAAAAGGAAAGAACAGTCTCAAATACACAACCTAAACTTACACCTAAAGGAGCAGGAAAAGAGAAATAATAATTAGAGCAGAAATCAATGATATAGAAATAAAAATAGTAGAACAGATGAATGAAACTAAGAACTGGTTCTTTGAAAGAATTAATAAGAATGATAAACCCTAGCAGACTTACCAAAAAGAAAAGCGAGAGGACCTAAATAAATAAATTCATGAAGGAAAGAGGAGGGATCACAATCAACAGTGAAGGAATACAAACAATTATAAGAGAATATTATGAGCAATATATGCCAACAAATTAGGCAATCTGGAAGAAATGGATGCATCCCTAGAAACACATAAGCTACCAAAACTGAAAGACAAAGAGAAAGCCTGGACAGACCCATAACAGCAAAGAAATTGAAGCAGTAACTAATAATCTTTCAACAGACAAGACTCCAGGACCAGATGGCTTCCCAGATGAATTTTACCAAACATTTAAAGAAGAAATAATATCTATTTTTCCAAAACTGTTCCAAAAATGGAAATGGAAGGAAAACCTCCAAACTTATTCTACGAGGCCAGCAATACCTTGATCTCAAAACCGAAGACCCCAGTAAAAGGAGGATTATAGACCAATATCCCTAAAAACATGGATGCAAAAATTTTCAACAAGATACTAGCTAGTGGGATCCAGCTGTAAGTTAAAAGGATTATTCACAATGACAAATTGGGATTTATTCCTGGGCTTCAGTGGTGCTTCGACATCTGCAAATCAATCAATGTGATACACCACATTAATACAAGAAAGGACAAGAACCGTACTACCCTCTCAAATGATGCAGAAAAAAATCATTTGACAAAATATAGCATCTTTTCTTGATAAAAATCTTTCCTCCTTGTAGGGATAGAGAGCATACCTCAATATCATAAACCATATGTGAAAGACCCATAGTGAATATCATCCTCAATGGGGAAAAACTGAGAGCTTTTCCCCTAACATCAGGAACATGACAGGGATGCCCACTCTCACCACTTTTGTTCAACATAGTACCAGAAGTCCTAGCCTCAGCAATCAGACAACAAAAAGAAATAAAAGGCACCCAAATCAACAAAGAAGTCAAACTTTCACTCTTCACAGGCAACATGATACTCTATGTAGAAAACACAAAAGATCCAAAATCTATAAAGAATTTGTCAAACTCAACCACCCCCCAAAAAAAGTCCAATCAAGAAATGGGCTAAAGACATAAACAGACATTTCTCCAAAGAAAACATACTAATGGACAATAATATGAAAAAAATCCTCAATGAGGGAAATACAAATCAAAATCACAATGCAATACTACCTCACACCAGTCAGAATGGCTAAAATTAACAAATCAGGAAACAATAGATGTTGGTAAGGATGCAGAGAAGGGGGAACACTCTTACACTGTTGGTGGGAATGCAAACTGGTGCAGCCACTATGGAAAACAGTATGGAGTTTCCTCAAAAACGTAATAATACAACTACCGTATGATACAACAACTGCACTTCAAGGTATTTATTCTAATGATAAAAACATAGGGATTCTAAAGGGCACACACTCCCCCAATGTTTCATAGCAGTGATATTGGACATTAGCCAAACGATGGAAAGAGCCCATTGACAGATGATTGGAGAAAGAAGAGGTGGTATATTTATCTAATGGAGTATTACTCAGCCATCAAAAAGAACGAAATCTTGCTATTTGCAATGCCGTGGATGGAACTAGAGGGTATTTACCTATGGGAAATACATCAGAGAAATACTATATATTTCACTCACATGTGGAATTTAAGAAACAAAACAGATGAACATGGGAAGAGGAGGAAAAATAAAATAAGATGAAAAGGGAGAGGGAGGGAAACCATAAGAAACTCAACTCTAGAAAAAACAAACTGAGGGTTGCTGAGGGGAAGAGGATGGGGAATGGGGAAATTGGGTGATGGGCATTAAGGAGGGTACTTGAAATAATGAGCACTGGTTCTTATATGCAACTAATGAATCACTAAATTCTTCCCCAGAAAGTAATAATACAGTATATTTTAACTAAATTGAATTTAAATAAAAAAATTTTAAATGTCTCTGTACTATATGGTTGAACATTGGTACAAAATGTCTCTAGTCTCTGGATGTCCTTCTTTTCTGCCCAGCCCATGCTGCTAACCCTTAACCAAGCCAGAAATTGGCTGTGGCCCAGAGAGAGGCAAAGGGGAGAGACCAGGCATTGCCCAACTCTCACTCCATGGTACAGAAGCCACAACATGACGAATCCCTTTGCTTAAAAGCTGATGAATAACCACAAACGCATTATTAAATATAATTTTCCATGAGAAACACAAACCTTAATTTTCACAGCCTTGCAAAAGCACTACTCAGGATTCATCAAGAGTAATAACATTCCTGCTTAAGATGTTTTCCGATTAACTAGGATATTATCATCTCAAATTCAACACTGGGTAAATAAAGGGAAATGAGTTACATACAAACATAGGCCAGCCCAACTGACAGCTGCTCAAGTCAAAATCTTACTTTTCAAGTGTGGGCTGAGCCTGAAACTATGGTCCATGTATCCTTGATTGGCTTGAATCACAACCTTCTCCAAGCCCCCTAGAAATAGACTCCAGGCATACTTAGAGGTCTTGTGGCACATACCCACCTCCATTTTATATCTTCCTCTATCCAATATTCCTGGCCAGGAAAGTGCCATTAGGCACCATAAACGGCAGGTAGGAAATTGTAAGTAATGTCTGAAGTTCATCTCTGAATGAGAGGCGAGGAGCTTGGGAAGATGGCAGAGTAGGAAGACCCTAAGCTCACCGTGCCCCACATTTTCAACTAGATATCATCCACAACCAAGTCAATAAACTGGAGAGCAATCCAATGACTGACAGGACAAACTCCACAACTAAATAGAGAGAAGAAGCTGTAACTGAAAGTTTAGGTCAGAAAGGTGCAGGGAGGCTGCTCACATGGAGAGGACAGAGAAATTGCCCCTCACACCAGGGAGCTCACACAGGAAGGACTAACTGCCATGGTGTTTGGCTTTAGAAACCAGAGGGGCTGAATTCCGTGAGTTTATAAAGCCAGTGATACTGGGAACCTGGGAGATCTCAGCGCTGGGCATCCCTAGGGTGCCTATAGCTGGATTGCCACCCATAAGGAGACAGCAGCCTGCCCTGAGAGGCAACATAAAAATAGTCGTTTACAAAATGCTGGGGCAAATGGGAGATTTGTTCATACTGATTTTGGAGCCTATTGAGGGAATTAATTGAAAATGAGGGAGCTGGTGGGCACCATTTTCCTCCTATGCCCCCAGCATAAACACAGACCTACCAGCAGGAGGGGGGGCTGCACAGTTAGTTTCTGCCTGACCTGTGTGCTGTGTAGCATGCCCACGAGTTCTTCTGCAGACTAGCCCATACCAAGCTTGCTGGCCTCAGCCCTGGCCTCAGACCAAATTTTGTTAAAGCCACGTACATACCCTGAACAGCTGCCCTGTGCACATCTGCTACACCATGCCCTGCACATGCCCTGAGGCACCCTCATGCCCCACCCCAAGCAACCAGGTGTGCAGCTGCCCCTGCACACTTACCTCACCCTCTGGTCCTCCTGAAGTTCAGCCTTTGGTGCTGATGTTATGCCCTGACTGAGGAGAATAGGGTCAGTCTTCTGGTTTCCAGCCCAACATATAAGGAACTTGGAAGTCATCACTGTCCTAACAAAAGGCAAAAAGCCGAACAAGCTGAAAAATCAAGAACTCATATCTGTCAGAGAGGTAAGGTCACAAGACAAACCACTGCTCTAAAATTGGAGTCAAAAAGAGATTTAGAGATTACAACTAACCAGACCAAAAACTCACAAGCACAAACTTCCTCAGGAATTGATACTGGGGTTGGAAAATCTGAACTCTAATGAGCAAATTGCTGGAGGCTCAATGTACATAAGTCTGAGAGTTAAAAACTTCAGTGAGGGTGCCTCCCCAGTCAGAGGGGCACTCCCAGACACTTTCATGAGTTTTACCTCCAGGAGTATACTACCAGGTCCTCAGAGTGAAGATCAAAGAAAAATTCCCTCCCAATACCAGCAGGGGGAGGAGGAAAATAGTTATTTTGAAATACAGCTGGGCATTCTGTTCTTCAAAAGGCCTGCCCTCAAGAGACCCTTTTAACAGGGGCACCTGAGTGGCTTAGTCAGTTGAGCATCTGACTCTTGATTTCAGCTCAGGTCATGATCTCAGGGTCATAGGACCGAGCTGCAAATCAGGCTCTCTGCCTTGTGGGGAGTCTGCTGAAGATTCCTTCTCTCTCCCTCTGCCCCTCTCCCCACTTTTCCTCACTCTTGCTCTCTCAGTGTCCTTCTCTCCCTAAAATAAATAAATCTTTTTATAAGAGAGTATCTTTTACTCTCTTTTACAGAGTCTTTTTTTTTTTTTACTAGACTTTTACAGAGCCTAATCAACCTGGCAGAGCAGAAATACCCAACTCTAGCCTCCGGTAGCCATGTTGACCCACGTAAGGGTGGGAAAACACTGAGAAACACTTTTAAGATCATAGCCTTGGAAACAGGCTCACGAGAAGATGGAGATCTAATCATAGAATTATAGAATGCTTCTTCCACACCTGAAGGCACATCACTAAAGACCTACTTACAGCTATTCCTTTTACTCAGGTCATCATGTCTGTCTGCTTGTCAACAAAAAATTATGAGGCATACCAAAAGGTAAAAAAAAAACAGTTTAAAGAGATAGAGTATGGATCAGAACTTCATTCGGGTATGGCAGGGATATTGGAATTATCAGACTGGGAATTAAAAACAATTATGATTAAGATTCTAAGGGCTCTAATAGAAAACATATAAGAAGAGATGGGTAATATACACAGAGATGGAAGTTCTAAGAATCAAGAAGAATGCTAGAGTTCAAGCACACTAAAGGAAAGGAAGAATGCCTTTGATGTTCTCATTGGCAGAATGGATACGGATGGAGAAAGAATCTCTGAACTTGAGGTTATGAAAACAGAAACTTTGAAAACTGAAAGCAAAGAGAAAATAGTAGGGAAAAAAGGAATAGAATATCCAAGGATGTGAGACAACTGTTAAGGTGTAACAAGTGTGTAAGGTGAATACCAGCAGGAAAAGAGAGACAAGAACAGAAGAAATAACTGAAGCAATAATGACAGGAGAATTTCCCCCAAATTAGTGTCAGACAGCAAAACAAGCAGCCATCAGGGACGGTTAGAGAGCACCACACAAAATAAGTGCAAACAACCAAACCCAATCAAACAAAAACCACCCAGATATATCACATTCAAACTGCAAAACCACCAAGGATAACACGCTAATGGGGTCCAGAAGTCTGCTTGGAACACCAGGAGAAAAGGAAACAGGGGATAGGAGAAAACGGTAACTCATGCTGCTCCTGTGCCCTGGTCATCAGTTCTCCACAGCTGAGATAGATGCCACAGCAGGTAGACCATGGATATTGGGGCATTTCCTATGGTACTTGGCACCTGGAAGACACTTGATGCACTAATCACCCCTAATCTCCCATAGTTAAATGCACAAACCTCTCCGCCTCTAGGGCTACCACACTTTGGCAAACCTGTAGCCTCAGTTCCAGTGGAGGACAGCAGAGCTTGAAGCCCCCAGACCATTATGGAAAGGGCTGAGCTCTGGCCACATGGAGGAGGTGCCTTTCTGGTGTCCCTGCCCTGCCCGGGTTGACCTTCACAGTCAGGCAGGAGGGCACCTCCTGCTGGAAGAATTCCTACCCATGCATGGCTGTGGCATTGAAGAAGTTCCTGAGCTTCCAGGAGATGGGCAGCTCCCAAGCACCAGCTGCTTCACCCTCCTGTGCCATCTGTCTGGCAGGCATGCTGGAAGGCTACTCCTGGGCCTGGGATACCCAGTGATGTCCATGTGCCTACCTCCTCCTCTGAAACCCCCAAGAATGTGGGAATTACTCTGGGGTGGGTGGGGGCTGTCCCAGTGCCACAGGAGATTTATGGTTGTGAACAATAGGGAGGATGGAGAAGCCCAGGCTGCACAGCCTTGGGTCCTGAGGAGGGGCCTGTGGTTCTGTGGGGGTTCCACCTCCTTGAAAATGGGAATGATGGTGAAATTCTGGATGAACCTGGAGAGGTGTGCGGTGCTCCATGTGGAACTGCACTGAGGCATCCCCAACCAAGACAGGACCCAGGGAAAGTGCAGGAATGAATCTTGGGCAACACGTACAATGGTCTAAAATACATCTACTCTATAATGCATTGAAATTAGACAACCACTTGAAAATTTGCTTCCTAATGGCATAACGTTGTATATCATTTTTAAGAAAAGGATTAATTACTGAAACACATGTGCATTTTAATAAAAGGAGCTATCAAAGAGCTCAGAGTAGCAAACAAGTTAAATGTCATTTCTCATTTCACCCCTCATACAATCTTGTGAACTAACAATATCTTCAGCTCCAATAAGGCACAAAGTTCTATGGCCACGACCTTCAAATTATATCTGAAATCTGTCAACTTCTGCAACCTTCTTTATTTCTATCCTAGTCCATGTGCCAACATTTCTCACCTGAATTATTATATGAACGTCGCTATGGACCTTAAAGAACAGCCACAGTGGTTCTATGAAATCGTAGGGTGGATCATATCTCCCCTCTGCTCAAAGTCTGACCATCTTACAGTGACCTCATAGACCCTAGGCAATGTGGTTCCCATTCCCTCTGGTCAGCTCTCTTTAGATTTATCCCTGGCTCTCTCTGCTCAAGAACACTGTCCCCTGTGCCTGGAACACATTGTATCTGTGGCCAGACTCCCCCAGGACTGGACCTTGCCCTCTCCCTCAACATTCTATGTGCACCCCCAAGGGCTCTCAGGAAGTCAATGCAGGTCTCTTGTAAGAAGTGTGAATGAGTGATGGAGGGGAGATGTTTGGTCCAGTGTGTTCAAGGAGAGCTTTGCAAAAGACATGGTTAAGAGATTATTTCCCAAATCCCTCCAGAGACCTTGTGTTGGAAACTATAGAAACCAGATCCTGCCAGAGTCCTCTTACACCTCACTCCTGTTCCACCTCTACTCTCAATGATCAAGAATCAATCTGATCCCAAATTCCTCCACTGCATGGAATGACGTTTGCATCCTCTGTAACTTCTGCAGTGTGGTGTTGTCAGTATAGATGGTAGACTACAAAATGTTCTGGCCATTTTTCTTTGAGATTTTACACTTTAATAATTGTATGTAAAGCACAATTGCAAGAAGGCACAAAAATCTTTATGTTGCTTAACAACATAAGATACACAAAAGTGGAGTTTGTATTCCAGTAAGTAGTTTGTAATTAGTAAGTAATTCGTGTCAGAAACATTGGACTTACTTTACTTGTAGCTATGATGGTACAGATCACAAAGGGAAGACCAGAGAGAGAAATAAACTTGCCCAAAGTATCACAGCTCCGCTATGCCAGACTCTAGCATCATGTACCACATTTCAGTGCCTAAATGAGTTCTGAATTGGTTCCCCCTCGTAGCTCACTTGCAACATGCAACTCAGAATAAAGTAGGGAGAATGGAACTAATGCATCTATGGGCCTTCATTCCATGGAAATAGTGATGGCTCAATGTGGGAAAAGATTCATTATGTAACTTGTCATGTACCATCTGTTACCCTGACATCTTCCATCCAAATGATTTTCTGAAAACTCAGCTCACAGTCTTGCCCCAACCAGCCAGAGAGGCCTAATGAGTACGGAGGAAGAAGAGGAGCCACAAGAGAGCCTGAGCTTGCAGAGGAAGGGGCAGACCAAGACAGGAAACCTCAGAAAGGCAGGCATGCCTGCACTCCCCATCTGTCCAACATCTTCCTCAGGGCCCTTGTTATCTCCCTGTTCCTCAGGCTGTAAATGAGTGGGTTGAGCATTGGAGTGAGGATGGTGTAGAAGATGGAGGTGGCTCGATCTCCCACTGGTGTCCTACTGGAGGCCCGCTGCATGTAGCTAAACATGGCTCCTCCATAGTAGAGGCTCACGACAGCCAGGTGGGAGGAGCAAGTGGTCAGAGCCTTCTGTTTGCCCTCTGTGGAGGGCATCCTAATGACAGCTGTGAGGACCCGGGTATAGGAAGCCACTATGACCACAAGGGGCAACAGCAGCATGACCACACAGCAAGCATAGATGAGATCCTCAAAGAGTGAGGTGTCAGCACAGGAGAGACGCAGCAGGGCAGGGACCTCACAGAAGAAGTGGTCCACCTCCAGAGAGCCGCAGTAAGGGAAACTGAAGACCACACCCACGTCAATCACACTGTCGGACACTCCAACCATCCAGGATGCCACAGTCAGGAGAGAGCAAGCCTTCCAGTTCATGAGCACAGGATACCTCAGAGGGTGGCAGACTGCTGCATACCGGTCATAGGCCATGACTGCCAAGAGGAAGCACTCTGCTCCTGTGACCATGACCACTAGGAAGATCTGAGTGGCACAGGCACCCCTAGAAATGGACTTACTTCCTGACAGAAGATTGACTGCCATCTTGGGCACCACTGAGCTCATCATGATCAGGTCCATGATGGAGAGTTGGCTGAGGAAAAAGTACATTGGGGTGTGCAGGTGCCTGTTGGCCTGGATGAGCAGGAGGAAGAGGCTGTTACCAAGTAGGGCCACAGCAGAAGCCAGAAGGACAAGGGAAAAAAGGAATAAATCATATGTGGAGTAGCTGAACAGGCCCAAAAGGATGAAGTCTGATAGGGAGGTGTGGTTCCAGAGCTCCATGGCTGAGACCCTGAGAACAAACAAAAGAGAAAACCAATGAAACTACTCACCTAGCATTTCCAAATACCCATATCCTGTTTCTCCTAAAAGATAGAGCCCATCCCTCTGACATGGCCCCACCCTTTCCACCTGCAGTAAAAACCCCTTTGTTTCTCAGCTGCGCTCAGAAAGTTACCAGCAGGATTTGATCCTTACTTCTCTAAAACACCAGGGAGCCAGAGAATGCAAAGGATAGAGAGAAGGGGTGTAAATGGCAGATAAATAGCTGTCGAAGTGTGATGTAGATTTAAGAGGGGAGGTGAAGTATTGGGGGACAAGAAAGAGAAAGGAGGAGAGAAAGGGGGTGAGAGGTGTAAGGACAAATGCAAATTTTAAAAAAGAGAAGTGTCTCCCCTCTTTTCTCAAAGCATTTGCTTTAGAAAACTTATCATTATAAGCTCCTTACTGCTCCTAGGTGTCTAAAGCTTTTAAAAGCTAAGTAAGCTTCTTCCCTGCTTTTTGGCCCAGAACGTCTTTCTCAAGGACCTAGGATCCATGTCCTTGAAATGGAATCATCAAGGAAGGTAGCGCCCTTATCTCCCAGGCTGTGTGGCAGAGAAGGACCCTAACATCAGCAGGCACCTTGCCCTAAGTGGCAAAACTATCTCTTGTCATAAACTGTGAGAAGTTTTTCCCCCTTTGGATACATCCAATTAACTAACACATATTACCACCCCATTACCTGGCGAATGAACTGAGTGTGACAAATGGTACTGTCCAGTCCTCCTAACGTGAAGACTAATTCTTGTTTATCTCGAAAGCATATATGTAATGGGTTGTCACTGCCTGAATATAAACGAGTGAGATTCTTCTGTTGTGCAGTCTCTCAGCTGACTACCTGTGATTTCCATCACCCTCTGGTTTAAAGCTTGTTCAAAAATAAAAGTGTTGGATGCCTGGGTGGCTCAGTCAGTTGAGCATCTGCCTTTGGCGCAGGTCATGATCTCAGGGTCCTGGGATGAAGCTCTGCATCAGGTTCCCTGCTTATCATGGGGAGTCTGTGTCTCCCTGTCCCTCTGCCTCTCCACTCGACTTGTGCTTTTGCTATTACTCTCTGTCAAATGAATATATAAAATCTTTTAAACAAACAAACAAACAAACAAACAAATAAATGAACCTGTTTCCTCTTGTGTGTTTGTGGAGGGGTTTTCTGGATTAGAAGGAAATTTTGGTTTTATTTAATTATTTTTATTCATTTTTTTAAATTTAGATTTTAATGAAGTTTCCCCAATGCAGGTACCACAACAGAAATAAATGTTGATGCTAAATTCATCATGAGAATGTCATGATGCCTCTCAGAACATATCTAAACCACCCCCACTCTGCTACTTGGAGAATAAAGTGGACTAGTCCAGAGACTAGAGAATGGATAAACGATGATACAATTTTGCCCAAGAAAAGTACATTACCACCTGTCTGGTCTCTGATCCCAAAAACCTTTGTCTCTTGACAGCAAGGAGGTACCTCTGTGTCCAGTCTGATCTGTAGGCTGAAGCCTGAAGTTAGATGAACTTCTCCCACTTCCCAGTCACGTTTAGTCTCTCATCTGTCAGGTCTTCCCTCACCCCCTTCAGCACTTCCCAACCCCATTCAGCTCACTAGGATTCACCTTCTGCTCCACCCTGTGAATCTCGGCACAGATGGGCCAGACCCAAGAAGCATGCAAAGATCTAATTCTCAGCACAATGTGTGAGCAAATGGTGGTTGGGAAAGGCTCTTACACACACCCTTCTCCTAACTCCAAGGCCCCAAATAAGAACTGATGGAACTAACCACACAAGATGTTCTCCTGTTTCTCGTAAAACTGACGATGAGCTCATGTCCGGGTTTCTCTCTCTAGTTGCAGAGCAGATGTCTCATGGCACCCTACCCAGCTCATAATGAGCTGAGGGAATAGAAGCTCCACACCAAGGAAGAAGCAAAAATTAATGAATTGAATTGAGGACAAAGTTCATTCCCCACAGCCCTCATTCTGAAAAACACCACCCCAGAATATATCTAAAGAAAAGAAGAAGACACCCATGGGATAGCCCCTGACATATCCACCCACACTTCTCTCAGAGTCTTTATCCTACCTGCCCATGGGGCTGGGAGAGAACATGATCACCACTGAGGTTCAGAGTGAATATCTAAAGTACAATCTGGGAGTTTTATCATAATGCATGACAGGAAGAAGAGCCTGGTCAGTTATTCTGTGAAACTTGTACGGTATTGATGTCGTATATGTTTCTGTATTAAATTATTATTTATTGTTCATTCAACAAATAATTATGGAGCACTGTGAAAATAAATGAAGACCACCCAGTTGAGTAAAGAAAAGGCTATTTATTCAATGCTTGCTATAACAAGGCCGTCATCCTCTCTCACTTGTATGTTGGCGGGTCTCCATGAGAGATAGAGGAGTGGGAAAGCTTTAGAGTAGAAAAAAGAGAAGCTTCAGGTCTGCTGTGATTGGAGGCTGTTGGCATGGGGAAGCTGGAGGGGGCTAACTAAAACCAGGGGGATTGGTTACGGGTACATATTCAGTTTTCTCTTTTCTTTTTAATAATAATTTTTTAAATTATATTATGTTAGTCACCATACAGTACATCCCTGGTTTTTATGTAAAGATAGATGATTCATTAGTTGTGTATAACACCCAGTGCACCATGCAATACGTGCTCTCCTTACTACCCATCACCAGCCTATCCCATTCACACACCCCCTCCCCTCTGAAGGCCTGAGTTTGTTTCTCAGAGTCCATAGTCTCTCATGCTTCATTCCCCCTTCTGATTACCCCACCCCCATTCTTTATCCCTTTCTTCTCCTACCGATAGATGAGAGAAAACATATGATAATTGTCATTCTCTGCTTGACTTATTTCACTTAGCATTATCTCCTCTAGTGCTGTCCATGTTTCAGCAAATGTTGAGAAATCATTCTTTTTGATAGCTGATAATATTCCATTGTATATATGGACCACAACATTTTAATCCAGTCATCTGTTGAAGGGCATCTCGGCTCCTTCCACAATTTAGCTATTGTGGACAATGATGCTATGAACATTGGGGTGCATATGGCCCTTCTCTTCACTACGTCCGTCTCTTTGGGGTAAATACCCAGTAGTGCAATGGCTGGATCATAGGGTAGCTCAATTTTTAACTTCTTAAGGGACATCCGCACTGTTTTCCAGAGTGCCTGTACCAACTTGCATTCCCACCAACAATGTACGAGGGATACCCTTTCTCCACATCCTCTCCAACAATTGTTGTTCCCTGCTTTGTCAATTTTAGTCATTCTAACTGGCGTAAGGTGGTATCTCAGTGTGGTTTTGATTTGAATTTCCCTGATGGCTAATGATTTTGACATTTTTTATGTGTCTGTTAGCCATTTTAATGTCTTCATTGGAAAAGTGTGTGTTCATATCTTCTGCCCATTTTATGATTTGTTTGTTTCTTGTGTATTGAGTTTGAGAAGTTCTTGTAGATCTTGGATACCAGTCTTTTATCTGTAGTGTAATTCGCAAATATCTTCCCCCATTCCGTGGGCTGCCTCTGAGCTTTATTGACTGTTTCCTTTGCTGTGCAGAAACTTTTTATCTTGATGAGGCCCCACAAGTTTCTTTTTTCTTTTGTTTCTCTTGCCTTTGGAGAATACATGAAAAAGTGACCGATGTCATTGAGGTTGCTGCCTATGTTCTCCTCTAGGATTTTGATGGATTCCTGTCTCACATCGAGGTCTTTCATCCATTTGGAGTTTATCTTTGTATGTGGTTTGAGAGCGTGGTCACGTTTCATTCTTTTGCATGTAGCTGTCCATTTTTCCCAGCACCATTTATTTAAGAGACTGTCTTTTTTCCACCGGATGTTTTTTCCTGCTTGATCAAAGATTAGTTGCCCAAAGAGCCGAGGGTCCATTCTGGGTTCTCTATTATGTTCCATTGGTCTATGTGTCTGTTTTTGTGCCAGTACCATGCTGTCTTTGTGATCACAGCTTTGAAGTACAGCTCGAAATCCGGCATTGTGATGCCCCCAACTTTGTTTTTCCTTTTCAACAATTCCTTTGAGATTCGGGGCCTTTTCTGATTCCACACAAATTTAAGGGCTGTTTGTTCCAGTTCTTTGAAAAATGTCATCGGTATTTTGATTGGGATAGCATTGACAGTATAGATTGCTCTGGGTAGCGTGGACATTTTAACTATGTTAATTCTTCTGATCCATGAGCATGGAATATTTTTCCATCTTTTTGTGTCTTCTTCAATGTCTTTCAAGAGTGATTTCTAGTTTCTATATATATAGATCCTATATATATAGATCCTTTCTATATATAGATCCTTTACGTCTCTGGTTAAGTTAAGTCTGAGGTAACGTATGATTTTTGGTGCTATTGTAAATAGAAGGGATCCCTCATTTCTCTTTCTGCAGTCTCATTGTTCGTGTATAGAAATGCAACTGATTTCTGAGCATTGATTTTGTATCCCGCCACATTATTGAATTGCTCTGTAACTTCTCGTACTTTGGGGGTGGATTCTTTTGGGTTTTCCATAAAGAATATCATATCCTCTGCGAAGAGTGATGGTTTGACTTCTTCTTTGTCGATTTGGATACCTTTTATCCCTTTTTGTTGTCTGATTGCTGTTGCCAGGACTTCTAGTACTATGTTGAGTAATAATGGTGAGAGTGGGCTTCCTTGTCGTGTTCCTGATCTTAAGGGGAAGGCTTCCAGCTTTTCCCCACTGAGAATGATATTTGCTGTAGGCTTTTCATAGATGGTTTTTATGAGACTGAGGAATGTACGGTCTATCCCTATACTCTGAAGGGTATTCATCAGGAAAGGATGCTATATTTTGTCAAATGCTTTTTCTGCATCTAATGAGAGGATTGTATGATTTTTGGCTTTTTTCTTGTTGATATAATCTATCACACTGATAGATTTGCAAATGCTGAAGCACCCTTGCAACAGAGGGTTGAATCCCACTTGGTCATCATGGATAATCCTTTTAATGTACTGTTGGATTCTATTAGCCAGGATCTTGTTGAGAATTTTGGCGTCCATATTCATCAGGGATATTGGTCTGTATTTCTCCTTTTGGATGCGGTCTTTGCCTGGTTTGGGGATCAAGGTAATATTGGCCTCATAGAATGAGTTTGGAGGTTTCCTTCTGTTTCAATTTTTTGAAACAACTTCAAGAGAATAGGTATTCTTTCTTCCTTTAGTGTATGGTAGAATTCTCCTGGGAATCCATCAGGCCCTACGTTTGGTTTTTTGTAAGGTTTTTAATCACTGTTTCAATCTCTTCATAAGTAATTCTTCTGTTTAAAAAATCAGTTGTTTTAGTCTCGGTAGTTTATAGGTTTCCAGGAAGGCCTCCATCTCTCCCAGGTTGCTTAATTTATTGGCATAAAGCTGTTGATAAAAGTTTCTAATAATCCTTCCTATTTCATTGGTGTTGGTTGTGACCTCTCCCTTTTCATTCATAATTTTATTAATTTGGGTCCTTTCTCTATTCTTTTGGATAAGTCTTGCCAGTGGCTTCTTGATTTTATTTATTCTTTCATAGGACCAGCTTCTAGTTTTGTTGATCTGCTCTACTGTGCTCCTGGTTTCTAATTCATTGATCTCTGCTCTAATCTTTTTTTTTTTTTTTTTTTATTAATAATGATATTTTATTATATTATGTTAGTCACCATACAGTACATCCCCGGTTTTCGATGTAAGGCTCGATGATTCATTAGTTGTGTATAACACCCAGTGCACCATGCAATATGTGCCCTCCTTACTACCCATCACCGGTCTATCCCATTCCCCCACCCCCCTCCCCTCTGTAGCCCTCAGTTTGTTTCTCATAGTCCATAGTCTCTCATGTTTCATTCCCCCTTCTGATTACCCCCCCTTTCTTTATCCCTTTCTTCCCCTACTGATCATTCTAGTTCTTATGTTCCATAGATGAGAGAAATCATATGATAGTTGTCTTTCTCTGCTTGACTTATTTCACTAAGCATTATCTCCTCCAGTGCCGTCCATGTTGTAGCAAATGTTGAGAACTCATTCTTTCTGATTGCTGAGTAATATTCCATTGTATATATGGACCACAACTTCTTAATCCAGTCATCTGTTGAAGGGCATCTCGGCTCCTTCCACGATTTAGCTATTGTGGACATTGCTGCTATGAACATTGGGGTGCATATGGCCCTTCTCTTCACTACGTCTGTATCTTTGGGGTAAACACCCAGTAGTGCAATGGCTGGATCATAGGGTAGCTCAATTTTTAACTTTTTAAGGGACCTCCACACGGTTTTCCAGAGTGGCTGTACCAACTTGCATTCCCACCAACAATGTAGGAGGGATCCCCTTTCTCCACATCCTCTCCAACAATTGTTGTTTCTTGCCTTGTCTATTTTTGCCATTCTAACTGGCGTAAGGTGGTATCTCAGTGTGGTTTTGATTTGAATTTCCTTGATGGCTAATGATTTTGAACATTTTTTCATGTGTCTGTTAGCCATTTGTATGTCTTCATTGGAAAAGTGTCTGTCCATATCTTCTGCCCATTTTTTGATTTGTTTATTTGTTTCTCGTGTATTGAGTTTGAGAAGTTCTTTGTAGATCTTGGATACCAGTCCTTTATCTGTAGTGTCATTTGCAAATATATTCTCCCATTCCGTGGGCTGCCTCTTAGTTTTTCTGACTGTTTCCTTGGATGTGCAGAAACTTTTAATCTTGATGAAGTCCCATAAATTCATTTTATCTTTTGTTTCTTTTGCCTTTGGGGATGTGTCATGAAAAAGGTTGCTTAGGCTGATGTCGTAGAGGTTGCTGCCTATGTTCTCCTCTAGAATTTTGATGGATTCCTGTCTCACATCGAGGTCTTTCATCCATTTGGAGTTTATTTTTGTGTATGGTGTGAGATAGTGGTCAAGTTTCATTCTTTTGCACGTAGCTGTCCAATTTTCCCAGCACCATTTATTGAAGAGACTGTCTTTTTCCCACCGGATGTTTTTTCCTGCTTTATCAAATATTAGTTGCCCAAAGAGCTGAGGGTCCATTTCTGGGCTCTCTATTCTGTTCCATTGGTCTATGTGTCTGTTTTTGTGCCAGTACCATGCTGTCTTTGTGATCACAGCTTTGTAGTACAGCTCGAAATCCGGCATTGTGATGCCCCCAGCTTTGTTTTTCCTTTTCAACAGTTCCTTGGAGATTCGGGGTCTTTTCTGGTTCCATACAAATTTAAGGACTATTTGTTCCAGTTCTTTGAAAAACGTTCTCGGTATTTTGATCGGGATAGCATTGAAAGTGTAGATTGCTCTGGGTAGCATGGACATTTTAACTATGTTAATTCTTCCGATCCATGAGCATGGAATATCTTTCCATCTTTTTATGTCTTCCTCAATGTCTTTTAAGAGTGATTTATAGTTTCTAGAATAAAGGTCCTTTACATCTCTGGTTAAGTTAATTCCAAGGTAACGTATGGTTTTTGGTGCTATTGTAAATGGGATGGATTCCCTGATTTCTCTTTCTTCGTTCTCGTTATTCGTGTACAGAAATGCAACTGATTTCTGAGCATTGATTTTGTATCCCGCCACGTTACTGAATTGCTCTATAACTTCTAATAGTTTGGGAGTGGCTTCTTTTGGGTTTTCCATATAGAGTATCATGTCGTCTGCGAAGAGAGACATTTTGACTTCTTCTTTGCCGATTTGAATACCTTTGATCCCTTTTTGTTGTCTGATTGCTGTTGCAAGGACTTCTAGTACTATGTTGAATAATAGTGGCGAGAGTGGGCATCCTTGTCGAGTTCCTGATCTTAAGGGAAAGGCTTCCAGCTTTTCCCCATTGAGAATAATATTTGCAGTAGGCTTTTCATAGATGGCTTTTATGAGATTGAGAAATGTACCTTCTATTCCTACACTCTGAAGGGTTTTAATCAGGAAAGGATGCTGTATTTTGTCAAATGCTTTTTCGGCATCGATTGAGAGGATCATATGGTTCTTGAGTCTTTTCTTGTTGATATGATGTATCACGCTGATTGATTTGCGAATATTGAACCACGCTTGCATCCCAGGTATGAATCCCACTTGATCGTGGTGGATAATCCTTTTAATGAACTGTTGGATTCTATTAGCAAGTATCTTGTTGAGGATTTTGGTGTCCATATTCATTAGGGAAATCGGTCTGTAATTCTCCTTTTTGAGGGGGTCTTTGCCTGGTTTGGGGATCAATGTAATATTGGCCTCATAGAATGAGTTTGGTAGCTTTCCTTCTGTTTCTATTTTTTGAAAAAGCTTTAGGAGAATAGGTATTATTTCTTCTTTGAATGTTTGGTAGAATTCCCCAGGAAAACCGTCCGGGCCTGGAGTTTTGTTATTTGGAAGGTTGTTTATCACTGACTCAATTTCTTCATAATTAATTGGCCTGTTTAAGAAATCAATTTCTTCCGGTTTCAATCTTGGTAGTTTATAGGTTTCCAGGAAGGATTCCATCTCTTCCAGATTGCTTAGTTTATTGGCATATAGCTGTTGATAAAAATTTCTAATAATCCTTCCAATTTCAATGGTGTTCGTCGTGACCTCTCCTTTTTCATTCATAATTTTAATAATCTGGGTCCTTTCTCTTTTCTTTTGGATAAGTCTTGCCAGTGGTCTGTCAATTTTATTGATTCTCTCCAAGAACCAGCTTCTAGTCCTGTTGATCTGCTCTACTGTACTTCTGGTTTCTGCTTGATTGATTTCAGCTTTAATTTTGGTCAACTGCTTCCTTGTGCGTGGATTAGGCCTGTCCCTCTGTTGCTGTTCCAGCTTCTTGAGGTGAGAATATAAAAACTGCATTTTAGATTTTTCTATTCTTTTGAGTGAGGCTTGGATGGCTATGTATTTCCCCCTTAGGACTGCCTTTGCAGTATCCCATAGGTTTTGGACTGTTGTATTTTCATTCTCATTGGTCTCCATAAATTGTTTAATTTGATTTTTGATTTCCTGGTTTATCGAGTCATTCCTGAGCAGGATGGTTCTTAGTCTCCAAGTGTTTGAGTTTCTTCCAAATTTTTCCTTGTGGTTGAGTTCCAATTTCAGAGCGTTGTGGTCTGAGAATATGCAGGGGATAATTTCAATCTTTTGGTATCGGCTGAGACCTGTTTTGTGTCCCAGAACATGGTCTATTCTTGAGAATGTTCCATGGGCATTAGAATAGAATGAGTATTCTTTGGTTCTGGGGTGTAGTGTTCTATATATATCTAAGAGGTCCAACTCGTCGAGTATGGCATTCAAAGCCTTTGATTCTTTGCTTAGTTTTTGCCAGGGTGTTCTGTCTATTTCTGAGAGTGGAGTGTTGAGGTCCCCTACTATTAATGTATTTTTATCTATATGTCTCTTTATTCTGGTTAAGAGTTGCCTTGTGTATCTTGCTGCTCCCCTGTTGGGGGCATATATATTTATAATTGTCATATCCACTTGTTGAATACTTCCTTTAAGAATAATATAGTGCCCTTCTGCATCTCTAACTATAGTCTGTAGTTTAAAATCCAATTTATCTGATATGAGAATTGCTACCCCAGCTTTCTTTTGAGGTCCATTTGCGTGAAAGATGGTACTCCATCCCCTTACTCTCAGTCTGAATGCATCTTTGGGTTCGAAATGAGTCTCTTGTAGACAGCAAATGGATGGGTCATTTCTTTTTATCCAATCTGCAGCCCTGTGGCGTTTGAAACCAGAATTTAAACCATTAATGTTCAGGCTGAGTACTGAGAGATATGCTTTTAATTCTGCCATGTTGTCAGTAAAGTCTTTGTTTGTATTGGCTGTGACTTTCTGTTTTGTATCACTCTTGGGGCCTTTTTACTTTTATAGAACCCCCCGTAATACCTCCTGTAGGGCTGGTTTCGTGGTTACGAAATTGGCTAGTGACTGTCGATTCTGAAATGTCTTTATTTCTCCATCAATTCTGAATGACAGCCTTGCTGGATAAAGGATCCTTGGCTGCATGTTTTTCTCTGAAAGAGCTTTAAAAATGCTCCCCCAACCCTTTCTCTCATTCCAGGTCTGTGTAGACAGGTCTGATGTAATTCTGATGCCTTTGCCTTGGTACGTGAGAAATTTCTTTGCCCTGGCCGCTTTCAATACTGTATCCTTGGATCTCATATTTGCGAGTTGCACTATGACGTGACGTGGTGTAGGTCTGTCATGGTTGAGCTTGGGAGGGGTCCTCTCTGCCTCTTGGACACGAATTTTTGTTTCCCTTGCTAGATTAGGGAAGTTTTCAGCTACAATTTGTTCAAATATCTCTTCTAGACCTCTGTTTTTCTCCACCCCCTCGGGGATGCCGATGATTCTAACATTGGATCGTTTCGTTGAGTCAGTAATCTCCCGTAGCCAACATTCGTGGGCGTGGATTTTTTTAAGACCATCTTCTATTTTTAATTTTTCCTCTATTAACCCATCCTCCAATTCACTAACCCTTTCCTCCGCTTCCGTGACCCTGGCCGTCAGAGCCTCTAGTTTTGCCTGCATTTGGCTCATAGAATTTTTAATTTCTGTCAAATTCGCTCTCATTTCCGCCCTTAGGGATTGTATATTCTCAGTAATATTTTCCTGAATACTTTTTTCAAGTCTACTCATTATCTTGACCATTGTTACTCTGAATTCCATTTCTGATAATTTGGTTACATCCATATCCGTTACTTCTGTGGCAGAGGCCCCTGACTCACTGTCCTTTCTTTGCTGGGGGGGGCTTCTCCTTCTTGTCATTCTGATGAAGAGAGGTTGCGGGGTTTCCAGAGCCCAAAATTATTGACTGGGTCCCAGGCCGTGCCCCTTGTTTTATAGGGATCTTAGAGATGTGGGCTTCTTCTTTAAAGATTTTATTTATTTACTTATCTGAGAGAGTGAGACAGACAGCAAGAACGAAACAGAAGCAGGTGAGTGAGAGAGGAAGAAGCAGGCTCCCAGCGGAGGAGCCCGATGAGGGACTCCTTTCCGGAACGCTGGGATCACGCCCTAAGCTGAAGGCAGGCGCTCAATGACTGCGCCACCCAGGCGCCTGGGTTGTGGGCTTCTTGATTTTTCAGCCTGCCTTCTGTGTTCTGGGGGAGGGGCCTGCCGCGCCGATACTCAGGCAACCCTGTTTGGGTAGAGTCTCCGTGCCCCTGCGAGGGAGGATGGGGATGGGCACTCTCTGAGCCGGTATTTCCAGGCTTTTGTTCTCTGGCGGCTTTCCCTGGCGGCCGGCTATGCCTCTTCTGAGGGTCAGAGCAGCAGAGGCTGCAATGTCGCAGAACAGAGGGATTGCGGCCCGTTCTCCACTGATGTTCTGGCCACTTTAACTCTGTTACTGTTGGTGCTGCTCAACCCTGCGGCGTCCCGGGATGTGCGCACCAACTCGGCGACCCTGCCCTCACTTCCAGGGCCGGCGCGTCTCTGTCCTTTGTGTTTCTAATACCGCCAGCCACCGGCCGCCCCGTCTCTGTCCTTTGTGTTTCTAATGCCGCCAGCCACCGGCCGCCCCGCGCGCTCCCGGGTCTCCCGGTCTCAGTCTATGCCCGGTGAGCACACCTCGATTCCGGAGTTTCGTGAGAAGCCTGGTGGCGCGCGCACCCGGTTCAGGGTCTCAGTCTGCTGTTTCGCGGGTGCCGACCGCGAGTCCGCCCGCTCCCCCGTGCAGGTGGCCCGCCAGCCGCCAGCCGCCCCGCGCGCGCTCCGGGAGTTCCCGGTCTCAGTCTGGATCCCGTGAGCACACCGGGATTCCGGTGTTCCGGGAGATGCCTGGTGGCGCGCGTGTTCACGGCTCACCGGTCTCAGTCCGCTCTCTCGCGGGTACCCTCTGTGTGTCTTCCCGCTCCCCCGTGCAGGTGGCTGCCGCTTCCCGGCGCCCAAACACGGCGGCTCCCTCCCCCTTCCGTTTATCTTCCGATATCCGTGCACGGTTTACAGCTCCCCTCTTGGTACCTCAATACTCAGCGCTGGAGATGTTCATTTGTAGAGATCCAGATGCATCATCCTGCGTCTCAGGCTGATTCCGTGGTTATTTAGGCTGGTCTGGTACCTATCCAGCTCGACTCAGGGGACCGGCTGAAAAAGGGGTCCCCTACTCCTCCGCCATCTTCAAAAACTCACCTCTGCTCTAATCTTGATCAAGTACTTTCTCGTGCATGGATTAGGCCTGTTCTCCTATTGCTGTTCCAGCCTCTTGAGGTGTGAATATAAAAACTGCATTATAGATTTTTCTATTTTTTGAGTGAGGCTTGGATGGCTATGTATTTTCCCCTTAGGACTGCCTGTGCAATGTCCCATAGGATTTGAACAGTTGTGTATTCATTTTCGTTGGTCTCCATAAATTGTTTAAATTGATTTTTGGTTTCATGGTTTATCAAATCATTCTTGAGCAGGATGGTTCTTAGTCTCTAAGTGTTTGAGTGTCTTCTAAATTTTTCCTGGTGATTGAGTTCCAATTTCAAAGGGTTGTGGTCTAAGAATATGCAGGGAATAATTTCAGTCCTTTGGTATTGGTTGAGATCTGTTTTGTGACCCAGAACATGGTCTATTCTTGAGAATATTCCATGGGCATTGAAAAGAATTAGTATTCTCTTGTTCTGGGATGTAGTGTTCTATATATATCTATGAGGTCCAACTCGTCTAGTATGGCATTCAATGCTCTTGTTTCTTTGTTGATTTTTTGCTTAGCTGATCTGTCTATTGCTGATAGTGGAGTGTTGAGGTCCCCTACTATTAACGTATTTTTTTATTTTAATGTTTTTTATTATATTATGTTAGTCACCATACAGTACATTCCTAGTTTCTGATGTAAAGTTCGATGATTCATTAGTTGTGTATAACACCCAGTGCACCATGCAATACGTGCCCTCCTTACTACCCATCACCAGTCTATCCCATTCCCCCTCTCCCCTCGCCTCCGAAGCCCTCAGTTTGTTTCTCAAAGTCTATAATCTCTCATGCTTCATTCCCCCTTCTGATTACCCCCCATTTCTTTATACCTTTCTTCTCCTACCGATCTTCCTAGTTCTTATGTTCCATAGATGAGAGAAATCATCGGATAATTATCTTTCTCTACCTGACTTATTTCACTTAGCATTATTTCCTCCAGTGCCGTCCATGTTGCAGCAAATGTTGAGAACTCGTTCTTTCTGATAGCTGAGTAATATTCCATTTTATATATGGACCACCACTTCTTAATCCATTCATCTGTTGAATGGCATCGTGGTTCCTTCCACGATTTGGCTATTGTGGAAAATGCTGGTATGAACACTGGGGTGCATATGGCCCTTCTCTTTACTATGTCTGTATCTTTGGGGTAAATACCCAGTAGTACAATGGGTGGGTCATAGGGTAGCTCATTTTTAACTTTTTAAGGGACCACCACACTGTTTTCCAGATTGGTTGTTACCAACTTGCATTCCCACCAACAATGTAGGAGGGATCCCCTTTCTCCACATCCTCTCCAGCAATTGTTGTTTCTTGCCTTGTCAATTTTTGCCTTTCTAACAGCTGTAAGGAGGTATCTCAGTGTGGTTTTGATTTGAATTTCCCTGATGGCTAATGATTTTGAACATTTTTTCATGTGTCTGTTAGCCATTTGTATGTCTTCACTCGAAGAGTGTCTGCTCATATCTTCTGCCCCTTTTATGATCTCTTTATTTGTTTCTCATGTATTGAGTTTGAGAAGTGTTTGTAGATCTTGGATACCAGTGTTTTCTCTGTAGCATCATTTGCAAATATATTCTCCCATTCCGTGGGCTTCCGCTTAGATTTTTTGACTGTTTCCTTGGCTGTGCAGAAGCTTTTTATTTTGATGAAGTCCCACAAGTTCATTTTATCATTTGTTTCTCTTGCCTTTGGAGAAGTGTCATTAAAAAGTTTGTATTGGCTGATGTCATAGAGGTTGCTACCTATGCTCTCCTCTAGGATTTTGATGGTTTCCTGTCTCACATGGAGGTCTGTCATCCATTTGGAGTTTCTCTTCATGTATGGTGTGAGAGAGTGGTCAAGTTTCATTCTTTTGCATGTAGCTGTCCAATTTTCCCAGCACCATTTATTGAAGAGACTGTATTTTTTCCACTGGATGTTTTTTCCTGCTTTATCAAAGATTAGGGTCCATTTCTGGGTTCTCTATTCTGTTCCATTGGTCTATGTGTCTGTTTTTGTGCCAGTACCATGCTGTCTTTGTGATCACAGCTTTGTAGTACAGCTCGAAATCCGGCATTGTGATGCCCCCAACTTTGTTTTTCCTTTTCAACAGTTCTTTGGCGATTCGGGACCTTTTCTGTTCCATACAAATTTAAGGACTATTTGTTCCAGTTCTTTGAAAAATGTCCTCGGTATTTTGATCGGGATAGCATTGAAGGTGTAGATTGCTCTGGGTAGCATGGACATTTTAACTATGTTAATTCTTCTGATCCATGAGCATGGAATATTTTTCCATCTTGTTGGGTCTTCATCAGTGTCTTTCAAGAGTGATTTATAGTTTCTAGAATATAGGCCCTTTACGTCTCTGGTTAAGTTAATTCCAAGGTAACGTATGGTTTTTGGTGCTATTGTAAATGGGATGGATTCCCTAATTACTATTTCTTCGGTCTCATTATTCGTGTATAAAAATGCAACTGATTTCTGAGCATTGATTTTGTATCCCGCCACATTACTGAATTGCTCTATAGCTTCTAATAGTTTGGGTGTCAATTCTTTTGGGTTTTCCATATAGAGTATCATGTCATCTGTGAAAAGAGACAGTTTGACTTCTTCTTTGTCGATTTGGATACATTTTATCCCTTTTTGTTGTCTGATTGCTGTGGCAAGGACTTCTAGTAATATGTTGAATAATAGTGGCAAGAGTGGGCATCCTTGTCGTGTTCCTGAGCATAAGGGAAAGGCTTCCAGCTTTTCCCCATTGAGAATGATATTTGCTGTAGACTTTTCATAGATGGTTTTCATGAGATTTAGGAATGTACCCTGTATCCCTACATGCTAAAGGATTTTAATCAGGAAAGGATGCTGTATTTTGTCAAATGCTTTTTCTGCATCAATTGAGAGGATCATATGGTCTTTGACTCTTTTCTTGTTGATATGATTTATCACACTGATCAATTTGTGAATGTTGAACCAAACTTGCATCCCAGGGATGAATCCCACTTGGTCATGATGGACAATCCTTTTAATGTACTGTTGGATTCTATTAGCCAGGATCTTGTTGAGGATTTTGGCGTCCATATTCATTAGGGAAATCAGTCTGTAATTCTCCTTTTTGATGGGGTCTTAGCCTGGTCGGAGGATCTAGGTAATTTTGGCCTCATGGAATGAGTTTGGTAGCTTTCCTTCTGTTTCTATTTTTTGAAATAGCTTTAGGAGAATAGGTATTATTTATTCTTTGAATGTTTGGTAGAATCCCCAGGAAAATTGTCCGGGCCCTGAGTTCTGTTATTTCAAAGGTTGTTTAACACTGACTCAATCCCTTCATAATTAATTGGCCTTTTTAAAAAATCAATTTCTTCCTGTTTCATTCTTGGTAGTTTATGGTTTCCAGGAAGGCCTCCATGTCTTCCAGATTGCTTAATTTATTGGCATCAAGCTGTTGATAAAAGTTTCTAATAATCCTTCCAATTTAATTGGTGTTGGTTGTGACCTCTCCTTTTTCATTCATAATTTTATTAATTTGTGTCCTTTCTCTCTTCTTTTGGATAAGTCTTGCCAGCGGTCTATCAGTTTTATTGATTCTCACAAAGAACCAGCTTCTAGTTTGTTGATCTGCTCTACTGTACTTCTGGTTTCTAATTCATTGATTTCTGCTCTAATCTTGGTCAACTGCTTCCTCATGCCTCATTAGGCCTGTCCCTCTGCTGCTGTTCCAGCTTGAGGTGAGAATAAAAAAACTGCATTTTAGATTTTTCTATTCTTTTGAGTGAGGCTTGGATGGCTATGTATTTCCCCCTTAGGACTACCTTTGCAATATCCCATAGGATTTGGACCATTGTTTTTTCATTCTCGCTGGTCTCCATAAATTGTTTAAATTTATTTTTGATTTCCTGGTTTATCCAGTCATTCCTGAGCAGATGGTTCTTAGTCTCCAAGTGTTTGAGTTTCTTCCAAATTTTTCCTTGTGGTTGAGTTCCAATTTCAAAGCGTTGTAGTCTGAGAATATGCAGGGAATAATTTCAGTCCTTTGGTATCAGTTGAGACCTGTTTTATGATGCAGAACATGGTCTATTCTTGAGAATGTTCCATGGGCATTAGAATAGAATGAGTATTTTTTGCTTCTGGGGTGTAGTTTTCTGTATGGATCTATGAGATCCAACTCGTCCAGTATGGCATTCAAAGAGTTTGTTTCTTTGCTGATTTCTTGCTTAGGTGATCTGTCTATTGCTGATAGTGGAGTATTGAGGTCCCCTACTATTAACGTATTTTTATCTATATGTCTCTTTCTTCTGGTTAAGAGCTGGCTTGTGTATCTTGCTGCCCCTGTTAGGGGCATATATATTTATAATTGTCATATCCACTTGTTGGATACATCCTTTAAGAATAATATGGTGCCCCTCTGTGTCTCTAACTATATCTTTAGTTTAAAATCCAATCTGATTGATATGAGAATTGCTACCCCAGCTTTCTTTTGAGATCCGTTGACGTGAAAGATGGTATTCCATCCCTTTACTTAGGGTCTGAATGTATCTTTAGGTTCAAAATGAGTCTCTTGTAGACAGCAAATGGATGGGTCATGTCTTTTTATCCAATCTGCAGCCCCATGGCATTTATGTGAGCATTTAGGCCATTTACATTGAGACTCAATATTGAGAGATATGATTTTAATGATGCCATGTTGCTTATAAAGTCCTTGTTTCTATAGATTGTGACTTTCTGTTCTTTATCACTCTTGGGGTCTTTTTACTTTTATAGAACCCCCCCCTTAATATCTCCTGTAGGGCTGGTTTCATGGTAACAAAATTGTTCAATTACTGGCCATTCTGGAAGCTCTTTATTTCTCCATCAATTCTGAATGACAGCCTTGCTGGATCCTTGGCTGCATGTTTTTCTCAGAAAGAGCTTTAAAAATGCCCCCCAACCCTTTCTCTCATTCCAGGTCTGTGTAGATAGGTCTGATGTAATTCTTATACCTTTGCCTTGGTACGTGAGAAATTTTTTTGTCCTGGCCACTTTCAATACTGTATCCTTGGATCTAACATTTGCAAACTGCACTATGATGTGACATGGCATATGTATTTCGTGGTTGAGCTTGGGAGGGGTCCTCTCTGCCTCTTGGACACGAATGTTTGTTTCCCTTGCTAGATTAGGGAAGTTTTCAGCTACAATTTGTTCAAATATCTCTTCTAGACTTCCGTTTTTCTCCACCCCCTCCAGGGTACCGATGATTCTGACATTGGACCGTTTTATTGAGTCAGTAATCTCCCATTACCTAGATTCGTGAACATGGATTTTTTTGAGTCCAGATTCTATTTTAGCTTTTTCTTCTACTAACCCATCCTCCAATTCACTGATACGTTCTTCTGCCTCATTCACCATAGCCTTCAGAGCCTGTAGTTTTGACTGCATTTGGCACATAGAATTTTTAGTTTCTGCCAGATTCACTCCTATTTCCACCCTTAGAGATTCTATATTTTCATTAACATTTTCTTTAATACTTTTTTCAAGTCTACACATCATCTTCACCGTTGTTACTCTCAATTCCATTTCTGATAATTTGGTTATATCCATATCCATTAGTTCTGTGGCAGAGGCCACAGAATTATTGTCTTTTCTTTGTTGGGGGGTTTTCTCCTTCTCATCATTCTGATGAGGAGAGGTTGCGGGGTTGTCCAGAGCCCCAATTATTGACTGGGACCCAGGCCGTGTTCCCTTGTTTTATAGGGATATTAGGGATGTGGACTTCTTGATTTTTCAGCCTGCCTTCTGGGGGAGTGGCCTGCCACACTGATACTCAGGCAACCCTGTTTTGGTGGAGTCTCCATGTCCCCTGCGAGGGGGGATGGGGATGGGCACCCTGTGAGCCAGTATTTTGTTCTTTGGCGGCTTTCCCTGGTGGTTTGCTGTGCCTCTTCTGAGTGTCAGAGCATCAGTGGCCGAATCTCAGCCTCTGTGTCAGAACAGAGGGATCGCGGACCATTCTCTACTGATGTTCTGGCCACTTTAACTCTGTTACTCTTGGTGCTGCTCAACCCTGCAGCATCCCAGTATGTGTGCCCCACAGCTGGCGTCCCAGCCTTCACTTCCAGGGCCATCGTGTCTCTGTTCTTTGTGTTTCTAACACCGCTGGCCATCAGCTGCCAGCCACCCCCGCACGCTCCTGGAGCTCCCGGTCTCAGTCTGGTTCCAGTGAGCACACCAGAGCTCCAGTTTTCAGTCTGGTGGTGCATGTTCCCCGGCTCATTGTCACAGTCTGCTCTCTCGTGTGTGCCGGTCCATGAGTCCGCCTGCTCCCCCATACAGGTGGCTACTGCTTCCTGGCGCCCGAACACAGTGGCTCCCTCCCCCTTCTGTTTATCTTCCGATATCTGTGCGCGGTTTCAGGGCTCCCCACTTCATACCTCAATACTCAGCGCTGGATATGGTCATTTGTAGAGATCCAGATGTATCTTCCTGTGTCTCAGGCTGATTCTGTGGATGTTCAGGCTGGTCTGGTACCTATCCAGGGGACCGGCTGAAAAAGGGGCCCCCTACTCCTCTGCCATCTTAACTCCCTCTCCAAGAAATAGATCTTCTGAATAAACCAATTACCAGTAACAAAATTGAAGCAGTAATCAAAAACTTCCCAAAAAACAAGAGTCCAGGGCCAGACCACTCCCAGAGGTATTCTACAAAACATTTAGAGAAGATAATACCTATTCTTCTGAAGCTGTTTTTAAAAAATAGAAGCAGAAGGAAAACATCCACACTCGTTCTCTCAGGCCAGCATTACCCTGATCACAAAACCAAGCAAAGAACCCATCAAAAGGGGAATTACAATCCAATATCCCTAACGAACATAAATGGTAAAATTCTCAACAATCCTAGCAAATAGGATCCAAAAGTACATTAAAAGGATTATTCATCATGACCAAGTGGGATTTATTCCTGGGATGCAAGAGTAGTTCAACATTTGCAAATTAATCAGCATGATACATCACATTAAGAAAAGAAAAGACAAGGAGTTAAGATGGTGGAGAAGTAGGGGTCCCCTTTTTTCAGCTGGTCCACTGAGCCAAGCTGGAGAGGTAACAGACCATCCAGAAGCAGCCTTAGATGCAGGAAGATACATCTGGATCTCTACAAACGAACATCTCCAACACTGAGTATTGAGGTATGAAGCGGGGAGCTGTGAATCCGCGCACAGATATCAGAAGAGAAAAGGAAGGCAGAGGGAGCCTCCGCGCTTGTGCACCAGGAAGCGGTAGCCACCTGCAATGGGGAGTGGGCTGGACTCGTGGAAGGGGACCCATGAGAGAACAGATTGAGACCGTGAGCCTGGGAATGCGTGTGCGACCAAACTGAAAACCGGCTCTCTGGTGCACTCACTGGAACCAGACTGAGACGGGGAGCTCAGGAGTGCACACATGACCAGACTGAAAACCTGTGCTCCGGGGTGCCCATGAACCATACTGAAATAGGGAGCTCGGGAGCATGCGCCGGGGTGGCTGGCAGGTGGCGGTGTTAGAAACACAAAGGACAGAGATGTGCGGGCCCTGGAAGTGAGGGTTGGGACACCAGCTGTGGGGCGCACAACCTGGGACACTGCAGGGTTTTAAACAGCACCAACAGAAACAGAGTTAAAGAGACTAGGGGAGCTCAATGGAGAACAGACTGCAATCTCTCTGTTCTGAGACATAGGCTAGGATACGGCCACTGCTGCTCTGACTCTCAGAAGAGTCACAGAAAACTGCCAAAGAAAGCCTCAGAGTACAAAAGCCCTAAAATACCAGCTCACATTGTGCCTATCTCCATCCCACTCGCAGAGGACAGGGATACTCTACCCAAACAGGGTTGCTTCAGTATAAGTGCAGCAGGCCCCTCCCCCAGAAGGCAGACTGAAAAATCAAGAAGCCTACATCCATAAGATCCCTATAAAACAAGAGCACACTGCCCAGGTCCTGGTCAATAATTTGGGCTCTGGACAACCCCGCAATCTCTCCTCAACAGAATGACAAGAAGGAGAAATCCCCCCCCAGCAAAGAAAAGATAATGAGTATGTGGCCTCTGCCACAGAACTGATGGATATGGATATAACCAAATTATCAGAAATGGAGTTCAGAGTAACAATGGTCAAGGTGATGTGTAGACTTGAAAAAAGTATTAATGAAAATGTTAATGAGAATATAGAATCTCTAAGGGCAGAAATAAGAGCGAATCTGGCAGAAATTAAAAATGCTATTAATCAAATGCAGTCAAAATTAGATGCTCTGACAGCCAGGGTAAATGAGGCAGAAGAACGAATTAGTGAATTAAAGGATGGGATACTAGAAGAGAAAGCTAAAACAGAAACTTGGCTAAAAAAAATCCAATCTCAAGAACGTAGGTCACAGGAGATTACCGACTCAATGAAACGTTCCGATGTCAGAATCATCGGCATCCCTGAGGAGGTGGAGAAAGAGAGAGGTCTAGAAGAGATATTTGAACAAATTGTAGCTGAAAATCTCCAATCTAGCAAATGAAACAAGCATTCATGTCCAAGAGGCAGAGAGTGCCCCTCCCAATCTCAGCCACCATAAACCTACACCACGTAACGTCATAGTGCAATTTGCAAATATTAGATCCAAGGATACGGTATCGAAAGTGGCCAGGGCAAAGAAATTTCTCACGTACCAAGGCAAAGGTATCAGAATGAGGTCAGACCTGTCTACACAGACCTAGAATCAGAGAAAGGGTTGGGGGGGGGCATTTTTAAAGCTCTTCCAGAGAAAAACATGCAGCCAAGGATCCTTTATCCAGCAAGGCTGTCATTCAGAATTGATGGAGAGATAAAGATCTTCCAGAATCGGCAGTCACTGACCAATTTCATAACCACGAAACCAGCCCTACAGGAGATATTAAGGGGGGTTCTATAAAGGTAAAAAGGCCCCAAGAATGAAACAGAACAGGAAGTCACAATCTATAGAAACAAAGACTTTACAGGCAACATGACATCATTAAAATCATATCTCTCAGTAATTACTCTCAATGTGATGGCCTAAATGCTCCCATAAAATGCCACAGGGTGGCAGAATGGATAAAAAGACATGACCTATCCATTTGCTGTCTACAAGAGACTCATCTTAAACCTAAAGATGCATCGAGACTGAAAGTGAAGGGATGGAGACCCATTCTTCATGCCAATGCACCTCCAAAGAAAGCTGGGGTAGCAATTCTCATATCAGGCAGATTGGATTTTAAACTAAAGACTGTAGTTAGAGACACAGAAGGGCACTATATTATTCTTAAAGGTTGTATCCAACAAGTGGATATGACAATTATAAATATCTACACCCCTGACAGGGGAGCAAGAAGATACACAGGACAACTCTTAACCAGAATAAAGAGACATATAGATAAAAATATGTTAACAGTAGGGGACCTCAAAACTCCACTACCAGATTTTGAAATTATCAGATAAACCATAAAATATTTATTATGTTCTAGACAAAAAAGCCGGGCTTGAACATTTTAGAAGGGAAAAGGAAAGTATATGTATATAAAATAACATAATGGATTTGAACAAAATCAAATAAAAATTCTAGAACTGAAAAATAATCAAAATGAAGAAGATACTGAGACAATATATAAGGTGCTTTCTTTTAAGATTATATTTATTTATTTTGACAGAGAGAGAGGCAGCAAGAGAGGGAGCATAAGCAGGGGGAGTGGGAGAGGGAGAAGCAGGCTTCCCGCTGAGCAGGGAGCACCATGTGGGGCTCAATCCCAGAACACTGGGATCATGACCTGAGCCAAAGGCAGATGCTTAACGACAGAGCCACCTAGGTGCCCCATTATAATGTACTTTTAAGTGGAGTCCCAGAAGGAGAGAAGAGAGAATGGGATAGAAGCAGTATTTGAGTGAAAGATACCAGTCCATAGGTTTAAGAACCCAAGTGGTTCCTAAGATGGTAAAAAAAAACAAAGACAAAGACAATGATAATGTAAAAGCAAATTGAAAAAAATATTGACATTCAAAGAACTCATAGACTGACCACTGAGTTGTCTACATCAACCGTGGAAGCCAGAGGATTATATATGGGTATTTTCAATGTACTGGAAGAAAATAACTCTCAAATTAAATTCCTTATCTGGCAAAATATAAAAAAGCAATACACAGTTCACCTAAGCAGAAAATCAACAAAGAAACAAGAGCTTTGAATGCCATACTAGACCAGATCAACCTCATAGATATATACAGAACACCACACCCCAGAACAAAAGAATACTCACTCCTTTCGAATGCACATGGAACGTTCTCTAGAATAGACCATGTTCTTGGTCACAAAACAGGTCTCAACGATACCAAAGGACTCAAATTATTCCCTGCATATTCTCAGACCACAATGCTTTGAAATTGGAACTCAATCACAAGGAAAAATTTGGAAGAATCTCAAACATTTGGAAACTAAGAACCATCCTGCTCAAGAATAATTCTATAAACCAGGAAATCAAAAATCAATTTAAACAATTTATGGAGACCAACGAGAATGAAATCACAACAGTCCAAAACCTATGGGACATTGCACAGGCAGTCCTAAGGGGAAAATAAACAGCCATCCAAGCCTCACTCAAAAGAATAGAAATCTAAAATGCAGATTTTATATTCACACCTCCAGAAGCTGGAACAGCAACAGATGAATAGGCTTAATCCACGCACGAGAAAGCAGTTGATCAAGATTAGAGCAGAGATCAATGAATTAGAAACCAGGAGCACAGCAGAGCAGATCAACAGAACTACAAGCTGGTTCTTTGAAAGAATAAATAAAATCGATAACACTGGGAAGACTTATCCAAAAGAATAGAGAAAGGACCCAAATTAACAAAATTATGAATGAAAAGGGAGAGGTCATAACCAACACAAATGAAATAGGAAGGATCATTAGAAACTTCTATCAACAGCTTTATGCCAATAAAATAAATAATCTGGAAGAAATGTATGACTTACTGGAAACCTATGAACTACCAAGACTGATAAAGAAGAAATGATTTTTTAAATAGACCAATTAATTATGAAGAAATTGAAGCAGTTACCAAAAACCTCCCGAAAAACAAGACTCCAGGACCAGATAGATTCCCCGGGGAATTCTGTCAACATTCAAAGAAGAAAGAATACCTATTCTCCTGAAGTTGTTTCAAAAAATAGAAAGACAAGGAAAACTACCAAATTCTTTCTATGAGGCCAGTATTACCTTGATCCCCAAACCGGGCAAAAGCCCCTTCCAAAAGAAGAATTACAGACCGATATCCCTGATGAATATGGACGCCAAAATTCTCAACAAGATCCTTGCTAATAGGATCCAACAGTACATTAAAAGGATTATCCATCATGACCAAGTGGGATTCATCCTTCTGTTGCAAGGGTGCTTCAACATTCGCAAATCTATCAGTGTAATAGATTATATCAAAAAGAAAAAAGTCAAGAATCATATGATCCTCTCATTAGATGCAGAAGAAGCATTTGACAAATTAGAGCATCCTTTCCTGATGAAAACCCTTCAGAGTGTAGGGATAGAGTGTACATTTCTCAATCTCATAAAAACCATCTATGAACAGCCTACAGCAAATATAATTTTCAATGGGGAAAAGCTGGAAGCCTTTCCCTTAAGATCAGGAACACGATAGGGATGCCCACTTCTGCCACTATTATTCAACATAGTACTAGAAGTCCTTGCAACAGCAATCAGACAACAAAAAGGGATAAAATGTATCTAAATCGGCAAAGAAGTCAAATTGTCTCTCCACAGATGACATGATACTCTATATGGAAAACCCAAAAGAATCCACCCCAAACTACTAGAACTTATAAAGCAATTTGGTAATGTGGCAGGAAACATAATCAATGCGCAGAAATCAGTTGCATTTCTATACACGAAGAATGAGATTGAAGAAAGAGAAATGAGGGAATCCATTCCATTTACAATAGCACTAAAAATCATATGTTATCTTGAAATTATCTTAACCAGAGACATAAAGGATCTATATTCTAGAAACTACAAATCACTCCTGAAATACATTGAGGAAGACACAAAAATATGGAAAAATATTCCATGCTCATGGATCAGAAGAATTAACATAGTTAAAATGTCCATGCTACCCAGAGCATCTATACTGTCAATGCTATCACAATCAAAATACCGATGACATTTTTCAAAGAACTGGAACAAACAGCCCTTAAATTTGTGTGGAATCAGAAAAGGCCCCGAATCTCAAAGGAATTGTTGAAAAGGAAAAACAAAGTTGGGGGCATCACAATGCCGGATTTCAAGCTGTACTACAAAGCTGTGATCACAAACACAGCATGGTACTGGCACAAAAACAGACACATAGACCAATGGAACAGAATAGAGAACCCAGAAAAGGACCCTCAGCTCTTTGGGCAACTAATATTTGATAAAGCAGGAAAAAACATCCGGTGGAAAAAAGTCTCTTCAATAAATGATGCTGGGAAAATTGGACAGCTACATGCAAAAGAATGAAACTTGACCAGTCTCTCGCACCATACACAAAAATAAACTCCAAATGGATGAAAGACCTCGATGTGAGACAGGAGTCCATCAAAATCCTAGAGGAGAACATAGGCAGCAACCTCTTTGACATCGGCTACAGCAACGTTTTTTTGTGACACATCTCCAAAGGCAAGAGAAACAAAAAAAAATGAACTTGTGGGACTTCATCAAGAGAAAAATGTTCACAATCATTACCCATCAGGGAAATTCAAATCAAAACCACACTAAGATACCACCTTATGCCAGTTAGAATGGCAAAAATAGACAAGGCAAGAAACAACAATTGCTGGAGAGGATGTGGAGAAAGGGGATCCCTCCTACATTGTTGGTGGGAATGCAGGTTGGTACAGCCACCCTTGAAAACAGTGTGGAGGTCCCTTAAAAAGTTAAAAATTGAGCTAGCCTATGACCCAGCCATTTCACTATTGGGTATTTACCCCAAGGAGACAGACATAGTGAAGAGAAGAGCCATATGCACCCCAATGTTCATAGCAACATTGTCCACAATAGCCAAATCGTGGAAGGAACTGAGATGCCCTTCAGCAGATGACTGGATTAAGAAGGTGTGGTCCATATATACAATGGAATATTTCTCAGCTATCAGAAAGAATGATTTCTCAACATTTGCTGCAACATGGACGGCACTGGAGGAGATAATGCTAAGTGAAATAAATCAAGCAGAGAAAGACAATTATCATGTGATTTCTCTCATCTGTGGAACATAAGAACTAGGAAGATTGGTAGGTGAAGAAAGGGATAAAGAAAGGGGAGTAATCAGAAGGGGGAATGAACCATGAGAGACTATGGACTCTGAAAAACAAACTGAGGGCTTCATAGGGGAGGGGGGTGGGTAAATGGGATAGACTGGTGATGGGTAGTAAGGAGGGCACATATTGCATGGTGCACTGGTTGTTATACGTAACTAATGAATCATAGAACTTTACATCAGAAACCAGGGATGTACTGTATGTTGACTAACATAATATAATAAAAAAAACATTAAATAAAAAAAAGAGAGAAAAAGCTTCTGCACAGCCAAGGAAACAGTCAAAAAAAACTAGGAGGCAGCCCACGGAATGGGAGAATATATTTGCAAATGACACTACAGATAAAAGACTGGTATCCAAGATCTACAAAGAACTTCTCAAACTCAATACATGAGAAACAAATAAACAAATCACAAAATGGGCAGAAGATATGAACAGACACTTTTCCAATGAAGACATACAAATGGCTAACAGACACATGAAAAATATTCAAAATCATTAGCCATCAGGGAAATTCAAATCAAAACCACACTAAGATACCACCTTATGCCAGTTAGAATAGCAAAAATTGACAGGCCAAGAAGCAACAATTGTTGGAGAGGATTGGAGAAAGGCGATCCCTCCTACATCGGTGGTGGGAATGCAAGTTGGTACAGCCGCTCTGGAAAACAGTGTGGAGGTCCCTTGAAAAGGTAAAAATTGAGCTACCCTATGATCCAGCAATTGCACTACTGGGTATTTACCCCAAAGAGACAGACATAGTGTAGAGAAGAGCCATATGCACCCCAATGTTCATAGCATCATTGTCCACAATAGCTACATCGTGGAAGGAGCCGAGATGCCCTTCAACAGTTGACTGGATTAAGAAGGTGTGGTCCATATATACAATGGAATATTTCTCAGCTATCTAAAAGAACGATTTCTCATCATTTGCTGCAACATGGATGGCACTGGAGGAGATAATGCTAAGTGAAATAAGTAAAGCAGAGAAAGACAATTATCATATGGTGTCTCTCATCTATGGAACTAAGAACTAGGAAGATTGGTAGGAGAAGAAAGGGATAAAGAAATGGGGGGTAATCGGAAGACAGAATGAAGCATGAGAGACTATGGACTCTGAGAAACTGAGGGCTTCAGTTGGGTGAGGGGTGGGGGAATGGGATAGGCTGGTGATGGGTAGTAAGGAGGGCACGTATTGCATGGTGCACTGGGTGTTATACGCAACTAATGAATCAGAGAACTTTACGTCAAAACCCAGGGATGTACTGTATGGTGCCTAACATAATATAATAAAAAATATTATTATAAAAAGAAATATAGTACTAGAAGACCTAGCAACAGCAATCAGAGAACAAAAAGAAATAAAAGGCATTTCAATTGCAAAGAAGAAGTCTAACTCTCTTTCTCTGTTCACAGATGACATGATACTTTATGTGGAAAACACAAATTACTCCTCCAAAATACTAGAATCATGTAACAATTCAGTCATATGGCCATATTCAAAATCAATGCATGGATATCAGTTGCTTTTCTTACATTAGCAATGTAATTGTAGAATGAGAAATTAGGGAATGGAATCCATTTACAGAAGCATCAAAAACCATAAGATACCTAGGAATATACCTAAACAAAGATGTAAAGAATCTGTACTCTAGAAACTACAGAACACTTATGAAACAAATTGAGGAAGACACAAAGAAATGGAAAGATATACCATGCTCATGGGTTGGAAGAATACATGTTAAAATGTCTATACTACCCAGAGCAATCTACACATTCAAAGCAATCCCTATCAAAATAACATCAACATTTTTCACAACTCTGGAACAAATAACCCTAAAATCTGTATGGAACCAGAGAAGACCCTGAATAGCCAGATTAATGTTGAAAAAAATGAAAACAAAAACCAAAGCTAGTAACATCACAATGTCGAACTTCAAGCTCTATTACAAAGCTGTAATCATTGGGCTCCTCGGTAGCTCAGTTTGTTAAGCATCTGCCTTCAGCTCAGGACATGATCCCTGAGTCTTGGTATTGAGTTCCACAAGGGTTACCTGCTCAGCAGGGAGTTTGCTTCAACCTCTGCCTCCCCCAACTCATGCTTACTCTCTTGTTCTTACGCTCTCTCGCAAAACAAGAATAAATAAAATCTTAAAAAAATCTGTAATCATCAAGATAGTATGGTACTGGCACTAAAACCGACACATAGATCAATGGAACAGAATAGAGATCCCAGAAATGGACCCTCAACTCTATAGTCAACTAATCTTCAACAAAGCAGGAACGACTATCCAATGAAAAGGAAACAGTCTCTTCAATAAACGATGCCGTGAAAATAGGACAGCAACACACAGAAGAATGAAACTGGACCATTTTCTTACACCACACAAAAACATAAACTCAAAATGGATGAAAGACCTCAATGTGAGACAAGAATCCATCAAAATCTTACAGGAGAACACAGGCAGCAACCACTTCCACCTTGGCAGCGGCAACATCTTGCTAGACACGTCTCTAAAGGAAAGGGAAACAAAAGCAAAAACGAACTAGTGGGACTTCATCAAGATCAAAAGCTTCTATAAAACAAAGGAAGCAGTCAACAAAACTAAAATGCAACCAATGGAATGGGAGACAATATTTGTAAATGACATATCAGATAAAGGGCTAGTATCCAAGATCTATAAAGAACTTCTCAAACTGAGCACCCCAAAAAACCAAATAATCCAGTCAAGAAACGGGCAGAAGACATGAACAGACATTTCTCCAAAGAAGGCAGACAAGTGGCCAACAGACATATGTAAAAATGCTCCACATCACTTGGCATCAGGGAAATACAAATCGGAACAACAATGAGATACCACCTCACACCAGTCAGAATGGCTAAAATTGACATGTCAGGAAACAACAAATGTTCGTGAGGATGTGGAGAAAGGGGAATTGTCCTATACTGCTACTGGGAATGCAAGCTGGTACAGCCACTCTAGAAAATAGTATGGAGGTTCCCCAAGAAGATAAAAATAGAGCTACCCTGTGACCCAGCAATTGCACTACTAGGTATTTACCCCCAAAGATACAAATGCAGTTATCTGAAGGGACACCTGCACTCCAATGTCTATAGCAGCAATGTCCACAACAGCTAAACTATGGAAAGAGCTGAGATGTCCACAGAGAGATGAGTGGATAAAGAAGATGTGAGATACACACACACACACACACACACACACACACACACACACAATGGAATATTACTCAGCCATCAGAAAGGATGGATACTTACTATTTACATCGACATGGATAACTGGATATTCTGCTGAATAATAATAATAATAATAATAACCATAATAATAATAAGTCAATTAGAGAAGGACAATTATCATATGGTTTCACTCATACATGGAATATAAGGAATAGCATGGAGGACCACAGGGGAAGGGAAGAAAAATGAATGGGAAGTCATGAGAAAAGGAGAAAAATTATGAGAGACTCTTAACTATAGGAAACAAACTGAGGGTTCTGGAGGGGAGTTGAGTGGGTGGAAGGGGTCACTAGGTGATGGGCATTAAGGAGGGCACATGATGTGATGAGCACTGGGTATTATATGCAACTGATGAATAACTGAACTCTATATCTGAAATGCATGATGTACTATATGTTGGCTAATAGAATTTAAAAAATATTCTAAGGGATTTAATTGAAAATATAGACAACATGCAAGAAGAGATGGATAATATACACAGAGATGGAAATTCTAAGAATCAAGAAGAATGCTAGAGTTCAAGCACACTAAAGGAAAGGAAGAATGCCTTCGATGGTCTTATTGGCAGAATGGACACAGATGGAGAAAGAATCTCTGAACTTGAGGTTATGAAAACAGAAACTTTGAAAACTGAAAAGTAAAGAGAAAAAAGTAGGGAAAAAAGGAATAGAATATCCAAGGATGTGAGACAACTGTAAAGGTGTAACAAGTGTGTAAGGCGAATACCAGCAGGAAAAGAGAGACAAGAACAGAAGAAATAACTGAAGCAATAATGACAGGAGAATTTCCCCCAAATTAGTGTCAGACAGCAAAACAAGCAGCCATCAGGGACGGTTAGAGAGCACCACACAAAATAAGTGCAAACAACCAAACCCAATCAAACAAAAACCACCCAGATATATCACATTCAAACTGCAAAACCACCAAGGATAACACGCTAATGGGGTCCAGAAGTCTGCTTGGAACACCAGGAGAAAAGGAAACAGGGGATAGGAGAAAATGGTAACTCATGCTGCTCCCGTGCCCTGGTCATCAGTTCTCCACAGCTGAGATAGATGCCACAGCAGGTAGACCATGGATATTGGGGCATTTCCTATGGTACTTGGCACCTGGAAGACACTTGATGCACTAATCACCCCTAATCTCCCATAGTTAAATGCACAAACCTCTCCGCCTCTAGGGCTACCACACTTTGGCAAACCTGTAGCCTCAGTTCCAGTGGAGGACAGCAGAGCTCGAAGCCCCCAGACCCTTATGCAAAGGGCTGACCTCTGGCCCCGTGGAGGAGGTGCCTTTCTGGTTTCCCTGCCCTGCCCGGGTTGACCTTCACAGTCAGGCAGGAGGGCACCTCCTGCTGGAAGAATTCCTACCCATGCATAGCTGTGGCATTGAAGAAGAAGTTCCTGAGCTTCCAGGAGATGGGCATCCCACAAGCACCAGCTGCTTCACCCTCCTGTGCCATCTGTCTGGCAGGCATGTTGGAGGGCTGCTCTTGGGCCTGGGATACCCAGTGATGCCCACCTGCCTACCTCCTACTCCGAAACCCTAAGGATGTGGGAATTAACCTGGAGCATTGGGGTGGCTATCCCAGTGCCACAGGAGATTTATGGTTGTAAACAATACAGAGGATGGAGAAGCCCAGGCTGCATTGTCTTGGATCCTGAGGAGAGGCTGTGGGGCTGTGGGGTTTCACCTCCTTGAAACTGGGAATGATGTTGAAATTCTGGGTCCATCTGGAGGAGTGGGCAGTGCTCCATATGGAGTTCCACTGAGGTGTCCCCAATCTAGACAGGACCCAGGGAAGGTGCAGGAATGAACGTTGGCAACATGTACAATGGTCTATAATACATCTACTCTGTAACATGTTGAAATTAGACAATTACTTGAAAATTTGCTTTTTTAAAATGACATAACATTGTATATCATTATTAAGAAAAGGATTAATTATTGACTCACATGTGCATTTTAATAAATGAAGCTAACAAAGAGTTCAGAGTAGCAAACAAGTTAAATGTCATTTCTCATTTTATTGCTCATACAACCTTGTGAACTAGCAATATCTTCAACTCTTATAAGGAAGAAAGTCCTATGGCTTGACCTTCAAATTATACCTGAAACCTGTCAACTTCTGCCACCTCCTTTATTTCTACCCTGGTCCAAGTGCCATCATTTCTCACCTGACTTATTACACGACCATCACTATGGACCTTACAAAACAGCCACAGTGGTTCTATGAAACCTTAGGGCGGATCATATCTCCCCTCTGCTCAAAATCTGACCATCCTATGGTGACCTACTAGACCCTAGACGATTTGGGCCCCATTCCCTCTGGTCAGCTCTCTTTAGCTTTATCCCTGGCTCTCTCTGCTCAAGAAGACTGTCCCCTGTGCTTGGAACACATTGTATCTGTGGCCAGACTCCCCCAGGGCTGGACTATGCTCTTTACATCACCATTCCATGTGCACCCCCACATAGTGCCCGACATCCTCCATGGACTCTCAGGAAGTCAATGCAGGTCTCTTGAGAGCAGTGTGAATGAGATGGAGGTGATATATTTAGTCCAGTGTGTTAGAAGATCAGTGTAGGGGTTCCTGGATGGTGCAGTCACTTTAGTCTCTGCCTTCGACTCAGGTCATGATCCCAGTTCCTGGGATTGATCCCACATCAGGCTCCCTGCTCAGCGGCAGTCTGCTTGTCCCTCACCCTCTGCCTGCCAGTCCCTCTGCTTGTGCTCTCTCTCCCTCTGTCTCAAATAAATAAACAAAATACTAAAAGGAAAGAAAGAAAGAAAGAAAGAAAGAAAGAAAGAAAGAAAGAAAGAAAGAAAGAGAGAGAGAGAGAGAGAGAGAGAGAGAGAGAGAGAGAGAGAAAGAAAGAAAGAAAGAAAGAAAGAAAGAAAGAAAGAAAGAAAGAAAGAAAGAAAGAAAGAAAGAAAGAAAGATGATCTTTGCAGAATACATGGTCAAGAGATTATTTCCCAAATCCCTCCAGAGAGCCTGTGTTGGAAACTATAGAAACCAGTTCCTGCCAGAGTCCTCTTACACCTCACTCCTGTTCCACCTCTACTCTCAATGATCAAGAATCAATCTGATCCCAAATTACCTCCTTTGCATAGAATGACATGTGTGTATCCTCTATAATTTCTGCAGTGTGGTGCTGTCAGCATAGGTGGTAGGCTAGAAAATGTGCTGGTCATTTATTGTTGAGATTTTACACATTAATACTTGCATGTAAAGCACAATTGCAAGAAGGCACAAAAATCTTTATGTTGCTTAACAACATAAAATTCACAGAAATGGAGATTGTATTCCAGTAAATAGTTTGTAATTAGTAAATAATTAGTGTCAGATATGTTGGACTTACTTTACATGTAGCTATGATAGTACAGATCACAAAGGGAAGACCAGAGAGAGAAACAACCTTGCCCAAAGTATCGCAGCTCCTCTATGCCAGACTCTAGCACAATGTACTACATTTCAGTGCACAAATGAGTTCTGAATTGGTTCTCCCTCATTGCTCACTTTCAACATGCAACTCAGAATAAAGTAGGGAGAATGGAACTAACGCATCTATGGGCCTTCATTCCATGGAAATAGTGGTGGCTCAATGTGGGGAAAGATTCATTATGCAACTGGTCACGTAACATCTGTTACCCTGACATCTTCCATCCAAATGGTTTTCAGATTACTCAGCTCACAGCCTGGCCCCAAACAGCCAAAGAGGCCTGATGAGTACAGAGGAAGTAGAGGAGCCACAAGAGAGCCTGAGCTTGCAGAGGAAAGGGCAGACCAAGACAGGAAACCTCAGAAGGGCAGGAATGCCTACACTCCCCATCTGTCCAGAATCTTCCTCAGGGCCCTTTTTACCTCCCGGTTCCTCAGGCTGTAAATCAGTGGGTTGAGCATTGGAGTGAGGATGGTGTAGAAGATGGAGGTGGCTCGGTCTCCCACTGGTGTCCTACTGGAGGCCCGTTGCATGTAGCTAAACATGGTTCCTCCATAGTAGAGGCTCACGACAGCAGGTGGGAGGAGCAAGTGGTCAGAGCCTTCTGTTTGCCCTCTGTGGAGGGCATCCTAATGACAGCTCTGAGGACCCGAGTATGGGAAGCCACAATGATCACAAGGGGCAACAGCAGCATGACCACACAGCAAGCATAGATGAGATCCTCAAAGAGTGAGGTGTCAGCACAGGAGAGACGCAGCAGGGCAGGGACCTCACAGAAGAAGTGATCCACCTCCAGAGAGCCACAATAAGGGAAACTGAAGACCACGCTCACATCAATCACACTGTCAGACACCCCACCCATCCAGGATGCCATGGTCAGGAGAGAGCAAGCCTTCCAGTTCATGAGCACAGGATACCGCAGAGGGTGGCAGACTGCCGCATACCGGTCATAGGCCATGACTGCCAAGAGGAAGCACTCTGCTCCTGTGACCATGACCACTAGGAAGATCTGAGTGACACAGGCACCCCTAGAAATGGACTTACTTCCTGACAGAAGATTGACTGCCATCTTGGGCACCACTGTGCTCATCAGCATCAGGTCCGTGATGGAGAGTTGGCTGAGGAAAAAGTACATTGGGGTGTGCAGGTGCCTGTTGGCCTGGATGAGCAGGAGGAAGAGGCTGTTGCCAAGTAGAGCCATAGCAGAGACCAGAAGGACAAGGGAAAAAAGGAATAAATCATATGTGGAGTAGCTGAACAGGCCCAAAAGGATGAAGTCTGATAGGGAGGTGTGGTTCCAGAGCTCCATGGCCGAGACCCTGAGAACAAACAAAAGAGCAAACCAATGAAGAAACTACTCATGTGGCATGTCCAAACACCCATATCCTGTTTCTCCTAAAAGATAGAGCCCATTGCTCTGACATGGCCCCACCCTTTCCTCCTGTAGTGAAAATCCATTTGTTTCTCAGCTGCCCTCAGATAGTTACCAGCAGGATTTGATCCTTACTTCTCTAAAACACCGGGGAGCCAGCGAATGCAAAGGATGGAGAGAAAGGGTGTAAATGGCAGGTAAATAGCTGTCAAAGTAGGACATAGTTTTAAGAGGGGAGGTGAAGTATTGGGGAAAAGAAAGAGAAAGGAGGAGAGAAAGGGGGTGAGAGGTGCAAGGACAAATCCAAATTTTAAAAAAGGGAAGTGACTCTCCCCTCTTCTCAGAGCATTTGCTTTAGAAAACTTATCATTGTAAGCTCCTTGTTGCTCCAAGGTGTCTAAACCTTTTAAAAGCTAAGTAAGCTTCTTGCCTGCTCTGACCCAGGAGTGTCTTTTTTAAAGATCTAGGATCCATCTCTTTGAAAAGAATCATCAAGGAAGGTAGCACCCTTATCTCCCAGGCTCTATGGCAGAGGAGGACCCTAACATCAGCAGGCACCTTGCTGTAAGTAGCAAAACTACCTCTTCTCATAAACTGTGACAAGTTTTTATTTCTCCCTTTGGATAAAGCCAATCAACTAACACAGACTGCCACACCCATTACCTGGTGAATGAACTGAGTGTGACAAATAGTACTATCATGTCCTCTTACTTGAAAACTAGTTCTTGTTTATCTCGAAAACATATATGTAATGGTTGTCACTGCCTGACTATAAACGAATGAGATTCCTTCTGTTGTGCAAGCTCTCAGCAGATTATCTATGATTTGCATCACCCTCTGGTTAATATTTGTTCAAAAATAAAAGTGTTGGGTGCCTGGGTGGCTCAGTCAGTTGAGCATCTGCCTTTGGCTCAGGTCATGATCCTAGGGTCCTGGAACCAAGCTCTGCATCAGGCTCCCTGCTCAGTGGGGAATCTGCTTCTCATTCTCCCTCTGCCCCTCCCCTTCTTTGTTCTTTTGCTATCACTCTCAAATAAATAAATAAAATTTAACTAAATAATAAATAAATAAATAAATAAATAAATAAATAAATAAATAAAACTGTTTCCTTTCTCTTGTGTCTTTGTTGAGAGGTTTTCTAGGTTGGGAAGAGATTTTTATTTTATTTATTGATTTTCTTTCTTTCATTTTTTAAATAGATTTTAATCAAGTTTCCCAAATACAGGTACTGCAACAGAGCTAAATGTTGACGCTAAATGTATCATCAGCACCTCCTGGTGCCAGGGCGTCTGGGTGGCTCAGTCGTTAAGCGTTGGCCTTCGGCTCAGGATGTGATCCCAGAGTCCTGGGATCGAGCCCCACATCAGGCTCCTCTGCTGGGAGCCTGCTTCTTCCTCTCCCACTCCCCCTGCTTGTGTTCCCTCTCTTGCTGGCTGTCTCTCTGTCTGTCAAATAAACAGATAAAATCTTAAAAAAAAAAAAAGAATCTCCTGATGCCTGTCAGGACATATCTCAACCACCCACCACTCTGCTGCTTGGACAATAGAGAAGAGACTGGAAAACGCCTGTCAGCCACTTGTATATCAATTACCTCCCATAGTGTCAAACATAGGTAGGTGCTAACCTGGTTAGAACCACTGAATGTTCTAAGACGCACTCACTGAATTTACAAAGGAAGGAACAGCCAGTCCTCACTGCACAAATGGTGGGATGCCAGGGGATGCTTTGTGGCAATATGTGGCTTCTGAATTGTATAATGTCACAGGCCGAATTCAAATATTTTTCTTAATAGAAATTTTTCTTAATAGAAACAGAAAAGATGATCAAAGAGGACCAAAGAGTTCATGATTGGGGGATGACTATGAACAGAAAGAAAGGAGAAAAAATGATATTCCAGAGCTCCCACAGTCACAACTGGGGTTAGTCATGCTTTTGTCCTTGGGACATCTGGAAATATGTTTCGGATTTAAATAAAAAGTATAGATGCACCCCAATGTTCACAGCAGCAATGTCCACAATAGCCAAATTGTGGAAGTAGCCAAGATGTCCTTGAATAGATGAATGGATAACAAAGATGTGGCTCCTATATACAATGGAATATTAGCCATCAGAAAGTATGAATACCCACCATTTGCATCAACATGGATGGAACTGGAGAGGATTATGCTAAGTGAAATAAGTCAAGCAGAGAAAGGCAATTAGAATATGGTTTCACTCATATGTGAGACATAAGGAATAGTGTGGAGGACAATAGGGGAAGGGAGAGAAAACTGAAGAGGAAATCAGAGAGGGAGACAAACTATGAGACTCTGGACTCCAGTAATCAAACTGATGGTTACAGAAGGGAGGGGTTGGGGGGATGGGGCAGCCTGGTGATGGGTATCGAGGAGGGCACATGTTGTGATGACCACTAAGTGTTATATGCAGCTACTGAGTCATTGAACACTACATCAAAAACTAATGTTGTACTTACTATATGTAACAGAACATAGTAAGAAAAAACATATAGATGCCTTGGTACCATCCCTGGAGTTCTGGCTCACTAGGCCTGGAAAGGGACCCATCATTTATGGCTTATTAAAAAATATATTTTATTTATTTATTTGAGGGGGAGAGAGAGAGAGAGCAGGAACAGGGGAGGAGAAAAAAACTCCTCACTGTGCAGGAAGTCCAATGTAGTGCTCGATCCCAGGACCTGGAGATCAGAACCTGAGCTAAAAACAGATGCTTAAGGGACTGAGCCATCCAGGCACCTTTCATATGTGGCTCCTTAAAAGCCCGCCCCCAGGTGATTCTGATGGGGAAAAGTGCACTGGAATAGGGCAATCTGTGAGCATAACTCCAGTCTCATCTTGGCAGTGTTAAGAAGCTATCTAGGCAGATAATGTCACTAGATAGGAAAATCCTGGGAGATAGGGAGTTACAAGGGCACGCCAGCAAAGGGAGCCAGAACACAGTTCAGGGAGGTAGATTCCAAGATAACCACAGGCAGGAAGAGAACACAACCACAGACACCAGAATGGCATGGGCATATGTGTGGCCAGGGCCCAAGAGGACTGCCTGCCAACTCTGGAGCCCAGTCCAAAGACTAGAGAATGGATAAACGATGATACAGTTTTGCCCAGGAAAAGTAGGTTACCACCTGTCTGGTCTCTGATACCAAGAACCTTTGTCTCTTAACAGGAGGGAGGTATCTCTGTGTCCAGTCTGACTCTCTAGGCTGAAGCCTGAAGTTAGATGAACTTATCCCACTTCCTGGTCATGTTTAGTCTCTCATAAGTCAGGTCTTCCCTCACCCCCTTCAGCACTTCCCAACCCCATTCAGCTCACTAGGATTCACCTTCTGCTCCACCCTGTGAATCTCGGCACAGATGGGCCAGACCCAAGAAGCATGCAAAGATCTAATTCTCAGTGCAATGTGTGAGCAAATGGTGGCCTGGGAAAGGCTCTTACACACACCCTTCTCCCAACTCCAAGGCCCCAAATAAGAATTGATGGAACTAACCACACAAGATGTTCTCCCGTTTCTCGTAAAACTGATGATGAGCTCATGTCCCGCGTTTCTCTCTCTAGTTGCAGAGAAGATGTCTCATGGCACCCTACCCAGCTCATAATGAGCTGAGGGAATAGAAGCTCCACACCAAGGAAGAAGCAAAAATTAATGAATTGAATTCAGGACAAAGTTCATTCCCCACAGCCCTCATTCTGAAAAACACCACCCCCAGAATACATTTAAAGAAAAGAAGAAGGCACCCATGGGTTAGCCCCTAACATATCCTCCCACACTTCTCTGAGTCTTACATTTACCTGCCCGTGGGGCTGGGAGAGAACATGATCACCACGGACTGTCAGAGTGAATATTTAAAGTACAATCTGGGAGTTTCATCATCATGCATGACAGAAATGGAGCCTGGTCAGTTATTCTGTGAAACTTGTACTCCACTGATGTCTTATATGTTTCTGTATACAATTATTATTGTTCATTCAACAAATAATTATGGAGCACTGTGAAAATAAATGAAGACCACCCAGTTGAGTAAAGAAAAGGCTATTTATTCAATGCTTGCTGTTGCAAGGCAGTCAGCCTCTCTCACTTGTATGTTGGCAAGTCTCCATGACAGATAGAGGAGTGGGAAAGCTTTAGAGTAGAAAAAAGAGAGGCTTCAGGTCTGCTCCGATTGGAGACTGTTGGCATGGGGAAGCTGGAGGGGGGCTAACTAAAAGCAGGGGGATTGGTTAGGGGTATGTATTCGGATTTCCCTGATTTGTCCTCAATTGGAAGTGGGAACAAAATTTAGGAAAGCTGTCTGTTATTAAAACTGTTAATTTGGGGACTATTGCTACAGGAAGTATTGTTTAGCTTCCTAGATTGTTACTAAAGTTAATGATCTGACTTCTTCCAAGTTGGACTGGTGGCAGCTTGCTTCCTGAACTGTTCATCATAGATGAGGGAGTTGGTTCCTGGGCAGATTGCTGCAGTTTGTGGGTCAGAGTTGTATTTTTGCACCATAATCCATCCATGCTCTTTCTTTTATTTAGTCTCTCAGCACCTATAAATGTGACTGACTGACTTCCCATCCTTGGAAGTAGGAACTTGGAATCTACATTACAGAGGAGTATCTAGCAGGTAGTTACTTTGCCCTGGAAAAGTTTGAGAAGCATTGAGAGGACAAATAGATGACCCAGGCTTAAGACCATGTTAGAGGGTGCCCTTGGCTGTCTTTCAATTTCTTTTTTTTATAGTAATATTATTTTATTATTCTATGTTAGTCACCATACAGTACATCCCTGGTTTCTGATGTAAAGTTCGATGATTCATTAGTAGCATGTAACGCCCAGTGCACCATGCAATACATGCCCTCCTTACTACCCATCACCAGCCTATCCCATTCCCCCACCGCCCACCCCTCTGAAGCCCTCAGTTTGTTTCTGAGTCCATAATCTCTCATTCTTCATTCCCCCTTCTGATTACCCCCCCTTCTTTATCCCTTTCTTCCCCTACCGATCTTCCTAGTTCTTATGTTCCATAGATGAGAGAAACCATATGATAATTGTCTTTCTCTGCTTGACTTATTTCACTTAGCATTATCTCCTCCAGCGCCGTCCATGTTGCAGCAAATGTTGAGAAATCGTTATTTTTGATAGCTGAGTAATATAACATTGTATATATGGACCACAGCTTCTTACTTCTTCTACATCTTCTGAGAGAGGAATCAGAGGAAAGAGCTCAGATTCATCCTTGAGACAATTCCCCCTGATGCACTGTGCTGTCCATTTTACCCACTTTCCTTAGCAAATCAGTAAATGGCTTCTCAGCTACCTTGCACTGCTCTGAGGTCTCCAGTTGGCATAGTGTTGTGTTCCTCTTCTTCTGCTCATTCTTACCTCCAGTTGGTGAGGATCTAGCTCAAAAGAGGTTGGCTCATTCAACATAAAGTTCACCTGATAGACCAACTCATAGGTGAAACCTAAGCCAAAGAAGATTGGAGGAATTTCAGGCTCCCTGCAGTGGGGGCTAGACGTCTGTGGTCTTTCTGTGTACTTTGAGGAAGTTGACAGTTTCCTATCAAGGATGAGGTTGGCCTATAAGAGGCAAGATATAAAATGCCAGGATTCACCTATTTTCTCTTTCCTTCTCAAACTTGTTATCACTTATATATTCCAGGAAAGTATTCAGAATCATGCAAGAAAATGCATCTCTCTGTGCTTTTCTCTCCCCCTTGGCTGTGAAACAGCCCTTCTTTTTTTCAGAATTAATTTAAGGTTTTCTTCATTTTTAGTTTTCTTCATCTTTATACTTTTCTTGCCCAGTTCTTTGAATATCTACTAGGTTATTAATATCAACAGAAGAGAAGATAGTCTTACACATCCCAACCATCACCAGTTGTCTTAAGTTGGCATAGCTGGTTCTAGGCAGCTAGGCATATATTGTATTTGAGAGGTGACCCAGAAAGCATGTAGAGAAAAGTGAAGAGTTACACATGAATGGTAAAGGCTGATATAGGGTAACTATTATGGACAAGTGGGGCTCAGTCCTCTGAGGACTTCAGAGAGCATGCAGCACATGCTTGCAAGTTGTTCACCAGCCCAACTCAAGAGGGAAGGATGCTGGATCATTCCTCTACCAACAGTTGGGTAAATGGGTTGTAGGATGTGCTCAGGCATGTCAATACCCCAGCACCACTGGTCTTCCCAGTAGGCGGCTAACTCCACACCCTGTCCAGAGAAAGTATTCAGGCATAGGGTCAGGGTGTTTGTAGTAAGATTTGCTCTTGTACAAAGCAACCATGATGCCTAGAGCCAATGGGTGGAGCATCAAGAGCACCTCATACAATGCTGGACTTAAATCAGCATTTTTAAAAAGGTTTTAAGTTCAAGTTAGCTAACATACAGTGTAATATTATTTTCAGGTATACAATATAGTAATTCAAAACTTTCATACAGCATCTGGTGCTCATCACAAATACTCCTTACTCCCCATGATCTATATAACTCATCACTGCCCCACTTCCTTTTCTAATAAGTATCAATTTCTCCTCTATAGTTAATACTCTGTTTCTTGGTTTGCCTCTCTTTTTTCTCTGTTTCTCATTTCTTTCTTAAATTCCACATATGAGTGAAATCATATGGCATTTGTCTATCTCTGCTGACTTATTTTACTTAGCATAAATATTCTCTAGCTCCATCCATGTCATGGCAAATGGCAAGATTTCAATTTTCTTTATAGGTGAGTAATATTCCACTGTGTATATATTCCACTGCTTTATCCATTCATCAGTCAATGGACACGAGCTATTTCCATATCATGGCTATTGAGATAATGCTGCTACCAATTTCAGAGTGCTTGTGTGCCTCTGCATTTTTGGGGTGAATACCTAGTAGTGCAATTGGATCATAATAGCTCTATTTTTAACTTTTTAGGACCTTTATACCATTTCTCACAATAGCTACACCAGTTTGCATTCCCACAGCACTGTGAAAGGATTCCCCTTCCTCCACATCCTTGTCAACACCTGTTAAGTCTTGTGTTGTTCCTTTTAGCCATGTTGACAGGTGTGATGTGATATCTCATTGTAGGTTTGATTTGCATTTCCCTGGTGATGAGTGATGTTGAGCACCCTTTCGTGTGTCTGTTGATCATCTGTGTGTCTTCTTTGGGAAAATGTCTATCCATGCCTTTTGCCCATTTTTTAGGATTATTCATTTTTGGGTGTTGAGTTTTAAAGTTCTTTTTTTCCTTTTTTAATTTAAATTCAATTACTCAAAATATGGTACATCATTAGTTCCAGGTGTAGTGTTCAGTAATTTATCAGTTGTATATAATAGCCAGTGCTCATCACATCACATAATCTCCTTAATGCGCATCACCCAATTACCCAATCCCCCTACCCACCTCCCCTCCACAACCCTCAGCTTGTTTCCTTGGTTAAGAGTTTCTCATGGTTTTCTCAATCCCTAATGACTTCCCATTCACTTTTCCCTCCCTTCCCCAATGTCCTCTCTGCTGTTTCTTATATTCCATATATGAGTGAAACCACATGATAATTTATTTCTCTGATTGACATATTCTCTCAGTATAATACCCTCCAGTTCCATCCACGTCAATGTAAATAGTAATTATTCATCCTTTCTGAGGGCTGAGCAATATTCCATTGTATACATATAGCTCATCTTCTTTACCCATTCATCTGTCAGTGGACATCCCAACTCTTTCCACAGTTTGGCGATTGTGGATATTGCTGGTATAAACATTGGGGTGTTTAAACATTGTATCTCTGACATCTTGCTTATATTCATATCCATTAGCTCTATGGCAGAGGACATTGCCTCTGGTTCTTTCCTTTGTTGTGAGTTCCTCCACCTAAAAATTCTGTCCAGCAAAGGATGGGAAAGCAAATGAACAGAGTACAAAATATCAATCATGACCCAATCAAAATGCACCCTAGAAAAGATATGAAGTGTTCAGAAGCCACCACAGATATGCAAACAAAGCCAAAATGATCCATAAGAATAATTTTAAATATTTTTTAAAAGGAGGGGGAAAGAGACTATAATTTCGCAGGGTGGACAAAGCAGGGTGATCTGCCTGTTCCTAACTGAATTTTTGGACTGTGTTTTAGAAGACACTATATCACAAAATTGAAAAGAAATAAAAACTTATACGTATATCAAAGTAAAATTGAATGGAGTGAAAAACAGCCTGGAATGAGATAAATCTACCAAAAGTCGATGTGACAAAAAAAAAATTAAAACTGAATTAAAAAGTTGGGAAATAAGAATCTATTTGAAATAGGAAAAAGATTGTAGATTACTCCGGGCAATCTCCCAGGCTGGTTGCTGACCTACTTTCCTTCCTGGGGTTGCTGCCACCCTGAGAGCTGTTGCCCACCCATGGGCACACCAGTTTAGTACCTCCCCGGGGATGTTAAACAGCCTACTCATTCCAGTCCTTGTCAGGGTGCTCAGGCAAAGAGCAGCCTCCCTACCAATCTGGCTCATGGTTTATGTCAACCAGAGCTGAGTCCCTTCTGGACTTGCTGACCATAACCAGTTTCCCCACTTCACTGCTAGGGCACTCTATCAGTTCAGGCTCCCCCATTCTTTCTGGGTCTCTTGGAATCCTAAGAGCACAATGATCCACCTAGAATTCTTCCCTATTCATCCCCTTGCCTTTTTCAGAAAGGGATATCTCTCTCTGGAGCAGATTTCTAAGGGTCCCAATTTTGCACTCTGGTGTTATATCACTTTCTGGTAGCTGGCTTAGGGGGGCTCCCCATCCTCCATTTATCTTTCAATATTTCCCCCGAAGATTCAAGATTCCACACCTCCTACCTTGCAAAAGTAGTGGTTTTTCTGCTTGTAGATCCAGATATATTTAATTACACATCAGGTTGAATTTCTGTATGTTCAGAATGGGTTGATAGCTATCAAGCTAAATTCAAGGGACCAGATGAAGTGAGGTCCCCTACTCTGCTACCATTTGCCATTCCTCCCAATCATGTTGTTTTTCTTTTTCTTATTTTGGGATCTAATTTCTTTTACTAAGCAGGCCCCCAAAGCACCCAAGATTTAGTTTTTCATGTGTTGTTGTTGTTATTGTTGTTTTTCCTGTTATTTTGTCTTCTTTCTTATCAGGATGAAATGACGTGATGGAAAAATTAACCTCAAAAGAAAGAACAGGAAGTAGTACTCACTGCCAGGGATTTAATTAATTAGGATTTAAGTAAGGTGTCTAAACTGATTTTATTATTTTTTAAAGTTTTTTTATTATATTATGTTAGTCACCATACAGTACATCCCTGGTTTCTGATGTAAAGTTCGATGATTCATTAGTTGCGTATAACATCCCGTACAAAATGCAATACGTGCCCTCCTTACTACACATCACCAGTCTATCCCATTCCACCACCACCCTCCCCTCTGAGGCCCTCAGTTTGCTTCTCAGAGTCCATAGTCTCTCATGCTTCATTCCCCCTTCTGATTACCCCCCTTTCTTTATCCCTTTCTTCCCCTACCAATATTCATCGTTCTTCTGTTCCATAGATGAAAGAAAACATATGATAATTGTCTTTCACTACTTGACTGATTTCACTTAGCATTATCTCCTCCAGTGCTGCCCATGTTGCAGCAAATCTTGAGAACTCATTCTTTCTGATAGCTGAGTAATATTCCATTGTATATATGGACCACAGCTTTTTAATCCAGTCATCTGTTAAAGGGCATCTCGATTCCTTCCAATTTAGCTACTGTGGACAATGCTGGCATGAACATTGGGGTGCATACAGCCATTCTCTTCACTACGTCTGTGTCTTTGGGGTAAATACCCAGTAGTGCAATTGCTGGATCATAGGTAGCTCTATTTTTAACTTGTTAAGGGACATCCACACTGTTTTCCAGAGTGGCTGTACCAACTTGCATTTCCACCAACAATGTAGGAGGGATCCCCTTTCTCCACATCCTCTCCAAAAATTGTTGTTTCTTGCCTTGTCTATTTTTGCCATTCTAACTGGCGTAAGGTGGTATCTCAGTGTGGTTCTGATTTGAATTTCCCTGTTTCTCGTGTATTGAGTTTGAGAAGTTCTTTGTAGATCTTGGATACTAGTCGTTTATCTGTAGTGTCATTTGCAAATATATTCTCCCATTCCGTGGGCCGCCTCTTAGTTTTTTTGACTGTTTCCTTGGCTGTGCAGAAGCTTTTAATCTTGATGAAGTCCCATAAGTTCATTTTATCTTTTGTTTCTCTTGCCTTTAGGGATGTGTCATGAAAAAGTTTGCTTTGGCCAATGTCGTAGAGGTTGCTGCCTATGTTCTCCTCTAGAATTTTGATGGATTCCTGTCTCACATCGAGGTCTTTCATCCATTTGGAGTTTATTTTTGTGTATGGTGTGAGATAGTGGTCAAGTTTCATTCTTTTGCATGTAGCTGTCCAATATTCCCAGCACCATTTATTGAAGAGACTGTCTTTTTCCCACCGGATGTTTTTTCCTGCTTTATCAAAGATTAGTTGCCCAAAGAGCCGAGGGTCCATTTCTGGGCTCTCTATTCTGTTCCATTGGTCTATGTGTCTGTTTTTGTGCCAGTACCATGCTGTCTTTGTGATCACAGCTTTGTAGTACAGCTCGAAATCCAGCATTGTGATGCCCCCAGCATTGTTTTTCCTTTTCAACAATTCCTTGGCAATTCGGGGCCTTTTCTGGTTCCCTACAAATTTTAAGGGCCATTTGAAAAATGTCATCGGTATTTTGATTGGGATTGCATTGAAAGTGTAGATTGCTCTGGGTAGCATATACATTTTAACTATGTTAATTCTTCCGATCCATGAGCATGGAATGTTTTTCCATCTTTTTTTGTCTTCCTCAATGTCTTTCAAGAGTGATTTTTTGTTTCTAGAATATAGATCCTTTACGTCTCCGGTTAAGTTAATTCCAAGGTAATGTATGGTTTTTAGTGCTATTGTAAATGGAATGGATTCCCTCATTTCTCTTTCTTCAGTCTCATTATTCATGTATAGAAATGCAACTGATTTCTGAGCATTGATTTTGTATCCCGTCACATTACTTAATTGCTCTATAACTTCTAGTAGCTTGGGATTGGATTCTTTTGGGTTTTCCATATAGAGTATCATGTCATCTGTGAAGAGAGACATTTTAACTTCTTCCTTGCCTATTTTGATACCTTTATTCCTTTTTGTTGTCTGATGCTGTTGCAAGGACCTCTAGTACTATGTTGAATAATAGTGGCGAGAGTGGGCAACCTTGTCGTGTTCCTGATCTTAAGGGAAAGGCTTCTTGCTTTCTCTTATTGAGAATGATATTTGCTGTAGGCTTTTCATACATGGTTTTTATGAGATTGAGGAATGTACCCTCTACCCTACACTCTGAAGGGTTTTAAACAGGAAAGCATGCTGTATTTTGTCAAATGCTTTTTCTGCATCAATTGAGAGTATCATATGGTCCTTGACACTTTTCTTTTTCATATGGTCTATCACACTGATCGATTTGCGAATGTTGAACCACACTTGCATCCCAGGGATGAATCCCACTTGGTCATGATGGATAATCCTTTTAATGTACTGTTGGATTCTATTAGCCAGCATCTTGTTGAGGATTTTGGCGTCCATATTCATTAGGGAAATATGTCTGTAATTCTCCTTTTTGATGGGGTCTTTGCCTGGTTTGGGGATCAAGGTAATATTGGCCTCATAGAATGAGTTTGGTAACTTTCCTTCTGTTTCTATTTTTTGAAATAGCTTTAGGAGAATAGGTATTATTTCTTCTTTGAATGTTTGGTAGAATTCCCCAGGAAAACCGTCTGGGTCTGGAGTTTTGTTATTTGGAAGGTTGTTTATTACTAACTCAATCTCTTCCTAATTTATTGGCCTGTTTAAAAAATCAATTTCTTCCTGTTTCACTTTGTGAGTTTATAGGTTTCCAGGAAGGCCTCCATGTCTTCCAGATTGCTTAATTTATTGGCATCAAGCTGTTGATAAAAGTTTCTAATAATCCTTCCAATTTCATTGGTGTTGGTTGTGACCTCTCCTTTTCATTCATAATTTTATTAATTTCAGTCCTTTCTCTATTCTTTTGGATAAGTCTTACCAGAGGTCTGTCAATTTTATTAATTCTCTCAAGGAACCAGCTTCTAGTTCTGTTGATCTGTACTCCTAGTTTCTAATTCATTGATTTCTGCTCTAATCTTGGTCAAATGCTTTGTCATGCATGTATTAGGCCTGTTCCTCTGTTACTGTTCCAGTTCCTTGAGGTGAGAATATAAAAACTGTATTTTAGACTTTTCTATTCTTTTGAGTGAGGCTTGGATGGCTATGTATTGTCCCCTTCGGACTGCCTTTGCAGTGTCCCATAGGTTTTGGACTCTTGTGCTTTCATTCTCGTTGGTCTCTATATTGTTTAAATGATTTTTGATTTTCTGGTTCATTGAATCATTCTTGAATAGGATGGTTCTTCGTCTCCAAGTGTTTGAGTTTCTTCCAAATTTTTCCTTGTTGTTGAGTTTCAATTTCAGAGCGTTGTGGTCTGAGAATATTCAGGGGATAATTTCAGTCTTTTCGTATTGGTTGAGACCTGTTTTGTGTCCCAGAACATGGTCTATTCTTGAGAATGTTCCATGGGCATTAGAATAGAATGAGTATTCTTTGGTTCTGGGGTGTAGTGTTCTATATATATATCTATGAGGTCCAACTCGTCGAGTAAGGCATTCAAAGCCCTTGTTTCTTTGTCAAGATTTGCATGGGTGTTCTGTCTATTTCTGATAGTGGGGTATTGGGGTCCCCTACTATTAACATATTTTTATCTACATGTCTCTTTATTCTGGTTAAGAGTTGGCTTGTGTATCTTGCTGCTCCCCTGTGGGGGCATATATATATTTATAATTGTCATATCCACTTGTTGGATACATCCTTTAACAATAATTTAGTGCCCTTCTGTGTCTCTAACTATAGTCTTTAGTTTAAAATCCAATCTGTCTGATATGAGAATTTCTACCCCACATTTCTCTTGAGGTCCACTGGCGTGAAAGATGGTACTCCATCCCTTTACTTTCAGTCTGAATGTATCTTTGGGTTCAAAATGAGTCTCTTGTAGGCAGCAAATAGATAGGTCATGTCTTTTAATCCAATCTGCAACCCTGTGGCATTATGGGAGACTTTAGGCCATTTACGTTGAGACTGATTATTGAGACATATGATTTTAATGATGCCATGTTGCCAGTATAGTCTTTGTTTGTATTGGTTGTGACTTTCTGTTCTGTATCACTCTTGGGGCCTTTTTACCTTTATAGAACCCCTCTTAATATTTCCTGTAGGGCTGGTTTCGTCATTATGAAATTGGTCAATGTCCTGCGATTCTGAAAGCTCTTTATTTCTCCATCAATTCTGAATGACAGCCTTGCTGGATAAAGGATCCTTGGCTGCATGTTTTTCTCTGAAAGAGCTTTAAAAATGCCGCCCCAAACCTTTCCCTCATTCCAGGTCTGTGTAGATAGGTCTGACATAATTCTGGTACCTTTGCCTTGGTATGTGAGAAATTTCTTTACCCTGGCCACTTTCAATACTGTATCCTTGGAACTAATATTTGTGAAATGCACTATGACGTAACGTGGCGTAGGTTTGTCATGGTTGAGCTTGGAAGGGGTCCTCTCTGCCTCTTGGACACGAATGCTTGTTTCCCTTGCTAGATTAGGGAAGCTTTCAGGTACAATTAGTTCAAATATCTCTTCTAGACCTCTTTTTTCTCCACCCCCTCAGGGATGCCGATGATTCTGACATTGGAACGTTTAATTGAGTCAGTAATCTCCCGTAACCTACATTCACGAGCGTGGATTTTTTTGAGTCCAGAATCTATTTTAGCTTCTTCTTTTACTAACACATCCTCCAATTCACTGATATGACTTCTGCCTCATTCACCCTAGCCATCAGAGCTTCTAGTTTTGACTGCATTTGGCTCATAGAATTTTTAGTTTCTGTCAGATTTGCTCTCATTTCCACCCTTAGAGATTCTATATTCTCATTAACATTTTCGTTAATACTTTTTTCAAGTCTACACATCATCTTGACCATTGTTACTCTGAATTCCATTTCTGAGAGTTTGGTTATATCCATATCCATTAGTTCTGTGGCAGAGACCACAGACTCATTGTCTTTTCTTTGCTGGGGGGAATTTCTCCTTCTCGTCATTCTGATGAGAAGAGGTTGCGGTGATGTCCAGACCCCAAATTATTGACCGGGACACAGGCCGTGTGCCCTTGTTTTATAGGGATATTAGGGATGTGGGCTTCTTGATTTTTCAGCCTGCCTTCTGGGGGAGGGGCCTGCCACGCCAATATTCAGGCAACCCTGTTTGGGTAGAGTCTCCATGTCCCCTGCAAGGGGCGATGGGGATGGGCACACTGTGAGCTGGTATTTCCAAGCTTTTGTTCTCTGGCGACTTTCCCTGGTGGATTGCTATGCCTCTTCTTAGAGTCAGAGCATCAGTGGCCGAATCTCAGCCTCTGTGTCAGAACAGAGGGATCGCGGACCATTCTCTACTGATGTTCTCGCCACTTTAATTCTGTTTCTGTTGGTGCTGCTCAACCCTGTAGTGTCCTGGGATGTGCGCCCCACACCCGGCATCCTATCCCTCACTTCCAGGGCTGGCGTGTCTCTGTCCTTTGTGTTTCTAACACCGCCAGCCACCAGCCACCAGCCAGCCCCCCGCGCTCCGGAGATCCCAGTCTCAGTCTGGTTCCAGTGAGCACACCAGAGTTCCGGAGTTCTGTTTCAGTCTGGTGGCGTGCGTTCCCTGTCTCACAGTCTCAATCTGCTCTCTCGCGGTCTCAGTCTGCTCTCTCGCGGTCTCAGTCTGCTCTCTCACGGGTGCCGGTCCGCAATTCTGCCCACTCCCCCATGCAGGTGGCTACTGCTTCCCAGTCCCTGAATGTGGCTCCCTCCCCCTTCCGTTTATCTTCCGATATCTGTGTGCGGTTTCACAGCTTCCCGGCTTCCCACTTGATACCTCAATACTCAGCGCTGGAGATGTTCATTTGTAGAGATCCAGATGTATCTTCCTGCATCTCAGGCTGATTTCATGGATGTTCAGGCTGGTCTGGCACCTATCTAACTTGACTCAGGGAACCAGCTGAAAAAGGGGTCCCCTACTCCTCTACCATCTTAACCTTTCTCCTTTAAACTGTTTTTAAAAAGGTTATAAAGATACTAGCTGGGGTTAAAATAAAAGCATAGAAGACACAATCCCTTACAGTAGAAATAAAAGAACTAAAATCTAGTCAGATCAAAAATTAAAAATGCTATTACCAAGATGGAGTTACACATGGAGGCCATAAGGAAAAAAAAATGAGCAAAGCAAAAGATTGAATCAGCGATATAGAAGATAAAATGATGGAAAATAAGGAAGTTGAAAAGAAGAGGAAAAGAAAACTATTAGATCATGAATTAAACTCGGGAACTCAGTGATTCCATAAGGCCAAAAAATATCCATATTACAGGACTCCCAAAAGTGAAGAGTGGGAAAAGGGGCAGAAGGTTTACTTGAACAAATTATAGCTCAGAACTACTCTAATCTGGGGAAGGAATCAGGCAATCAAGTCTAAGAGGCACAGAGAACTGTACTCAAAATCAACAATAACAGGCCAATGCAACCACATACTATAGTGAAAATTGCAAATTACAAAGTTAAAGAAATGAATCATGGAACTTTACATCAAAAACTAGGGATGTACTGTATGGTGACTAACATAATATAATAAAAAAATTATTATTAAAAAAAAGTAATCTGAAAGAAATGGGTAAATTTCTAGGAACATATAAACTACCAAAACTGAAACAAGAAGAAGCAGAAAACCTGAGCTGACCCATAACCAGAAAAGAAATTGAAGAATTAATACTTATTCTTCTGAAACTGTTCCAAAAAATAGAAATGGGAGGAAAACTTCCACAGTCATTGTATGAGGCCAGCATTTCCTTGATCCCAAAACCAGACAAAGACCCCACTAAAAAGGAGAATTATACAACAACTCCCCTGATGAACATGGATGCAAAAATCCTCAAGATACTACCTAATAGAACCCAGCAGTACACTAAAAGGATTATTCACCACAACCAAGTGGGATTTATTCCTGGATGCAAGCATGGTTCAACATAATACTGGAAGTCCTAGCCTCAGCAATTGGACAAGAAAGAGAAATAGAAGGCATCTTAATCAACCAGGAAGTCAAACTTTCACTCTTCACAGATGATGTGTAGAAAACCCAAGACTCCAGCAAAAGAATTGCTAGAACTGATACAGTAATTTAGCAAAGTGGCAGGATGTAAAATCAATGCACAGAAGTCAGTTGCATGTCTATACACTAACAATGATGCAGCAAAAAGAGAATTCAAGGAATCAATCCCATTTATAATTGCACCAGAAACCATAAGTTACCTATGAATAGACCTAACCAAAGATTTTAATGTACTGTACTCTGAAAACTATAGAACACTTATGTAAGAAATTGAGAATGACGCAAAGAAATAGAAAAACATTCAATGCTCTTGGTTTGGAGGGAAAAATATTGTTAAAATGTCTGTGCTACCCAAAGCAATCTACACATTCAATGCAATTCCTATCAAAATACCATCAGAATTTTTCACAAAGCTAGAACAAACAATCCTAAAATTTGTATGGAACCAGAAAAGACCCCAAATAGCCAAGGTAATGTTGAAAAAGAGAACCAAAGCTGGAGGTATCACAATTCTGGACTTCAAACTGTAATCACCAGAACAGTGTGGTACTGGCACAAAAACAGACACAGAGATCAATGGAACAGAATAGAGAACCCAGAAATGGACCCTCAACTCTCTGGTCAACAAATCTTTGACAAAGCAAGAAAGGATATCCAATGGGAAAAATAGTCTCTTCAACCACTGGTGTTGGGAAGACTGGACAATGACATGCAAAAGAATGAAACTAGATGACTTTCTTACAACATGCACAAAACCAAATTCAAAATGAATAGAAGACCTAAATGTGATACAGGAAACTATCAAAATGCTAGCTGAGAACACAGGCAGCAACTTCTTTGACTTTGGTGCAAGGAGTTGCTACTCCTTCCTAGACCTGACTTTGGAGGCAAAGGGAAAAAAAGAAAAAAATGAACTATTAGGACTTCATCAGGATAAAAGGCTTTTGCACAACACGGGAAACAATCAACAAAACTAAAAGGCAACCTATAGAATGGGAGAAGATATTTGCAAATGACATATCAGATAAAGGGTTAATATCTAAAATCTATAAAGAACTCAATGTTTGATAACTCAACGTTGAAAAAACAAAAAATCCAGTCAGGAAATGGGCAGAAGACATAGAAACGGCTAACAGACAATATGAAAAATTGCTCAACATCACTCAGCATCAGGGAACTACAAATCAAAGTCATAATGAGATGCCACCTCACAACTGTCACAATGGCTAAAATTAACAACTCAGGAAGGATGTTGGTGAGGTTGCAGAGAAAGGCAAACCATCTTACACTGTTGGTGGGAATGCAAACTGGAGCAGCCACTCTGGGAAACAATATGAAGGTTCATCAATTAGTGAAAAATAGAGTTACCTTATGACCCAGCAATTGCACTACTTGGTATTTATCCAAAGGATACAAACAGTGATTTTTAAAAATATTTTTATTATATTATGTTAGTCACCATACAGTACATCCCTGGTTTTTTATGTAAAGTCCGATGATTCATTAGTTGTGTATAACACCCAGTGCACCATGCAATATGTGCCCTCCTTACTATCCATCACCAGCCTATCCCATTCCCCCATCCCCCTCCCCTCTGAAGCCCTCAGTTTGTTTCTCAGATCCATAGTCTCTCATGCTTCATTCCCCCTTCTGATTATCCCCCCTTTCTTTATCCCTTTCTTCTCCTACTGATCTTTCTAGTTCTTATGTTCCATAGATGAGAGACACCATATGATAATTGTCTTTCTCTGCTTGACTTATTTCACTTAGCATTATCTCCTCCAGTGCCATCTATGTTGCAACAAATGTTGAGAACTCTTTCTTTTTGATAGCTGAGTAATATTTCATTGTATATATTGACCACAACTTCTTAATCCAGTCATCTGTTGAAGGGCATCTCGGCTCCTTCCACGATTTAGCTATTGTGGACAAAGCTGCTATGAACATTGGGGTGCATATGGCCCTTCCCTTTACTACGTCTGTATCTTTGGGATAAATACCCAGTAGTGCAATGGCTGGATCATAGGGTAGCTCAATTTTTAAATTTTTAAGGGACCTCCACACTGTTTTCCCGAGTGGCTGTACCAACTTGCATTCCCACCAACAATGTAGGAGGGATCCCCTTTCTCCACATCCTCTCCAGCAATTGTTGTTTCTTGCCTTGTCAATTTTTGCCATTCTAACTGGCGTAAGGTGGCATCTCAGTGTGGTTTTGATTTGAATTTCCCTGATGGCTAATGATTTTGAACTTTTTTTCATGTGTCTGTTAGCCATTTGTATGTCTTCATTGGAAAAGTGTCTGTTCATATCTTCTCTCCATTTTATTATTTATTTGTTTCTCATGTATTGAGTTTGAGAAGTTCTGTGTAGATCTTGGATACCAGTCTTTTATCTGTAGTATCACTTGCAAATATATTCTCCCATTCCGTGGGCTGCCTCTTAGCTTTTTTGACTGTTTCTTTGGCTGTGCAGAAACACAAACAGTGATTTGAAGGGGCACATACACCCCAATGTTTATAACTGCAATGTCCACAATAGCCAAGCTATGGAAAGAGCCCAGATGTCTATTGGCAGATGAATGGATAAAGAAGAAGGGGTATATATATGCACTGGAATATTAGTCATCAATAAGAATGTAATGTTGTCATTTCCAAAGATGTGGATGGAACTAGAGGGTATTATGCTAAGCAAAATAAGTCAGTCAGAGAAAAACAAATACCACACGATTTCACTCACATGTGGATTTTAAGAAACCAAAGAGATGAACATAGGGTAAGGGAAGGAAAAGTAAAATATGGCAAAAACAAAGAGGGAAGCAAACCATAAGAGAGCCTAACTATAGGGAACAAACTGAGGGTTGATGGAAGGAAGGTGTGTGGGGTGATGAGACAGATGTATGATAGACACTAAGGAGGGCATGTAATGTAATGAACACTGGGTGTTGTATACAACTGATGAGTCACCAAATTCTACCTATGCAACTTAAGATATACTCTATGTTAACTAAATTGAATTTAAATTAAAGAATTAAAGAAGAAAAAAAAAACAAGGTTAAAGAAAAAATTCTGAGAGCAGCTCCAGACAAGAGGTCTTAATCTGCAAGAGTAGACATGTAAAGCTGGCATCAGATGTGTCCACAGAGACCTGGGAGGTCGGCAAAGACTGCCATGATATATTCCGTTTGCTAAATGGGAAAAATATACAGTTAAGAATACTTTATACACCAAGGCTGTTATTCAGAATAGAAGGATGGATAAAGAGTTTCCAAGAAAAACAGAAACTAAAGGAATTTGTGAATACTAAACCAGCCCTGCAGGAAATATTAAGCCAATTGAGCACAGAGAGAGACCAAAAGTAACAAAGACTAGAAAGGAACAGAGACAAGGTACAGGACAAGTGAACTTATAAGTGAAACAATGAATGCAGCTTTGTAGTATAGCTTGAAATCCGGAAATTGATGCCCCCAGCTTTGTTTTTCTTTTTCAACAATTCCTTGGCGATTCGGGGCCTTTTCTAGTTTCAAACAAATTTAAGGACTGTTGGTTCCAGTTATTTGAAAAATATCATTGGTATTTTGATCAGGATGGCACTGAAAGTGTAGATTGCTCTGGGTAGCATGGACATTTTAACTATGTTAATTCTTCCGAACCATGAGCATGGAATAATTTTCCATCTTTTTGTGTCTTCTTCAATGTCTTTCAAGAGTGATTTATAGTTTCTAGAACATAGATCCTTTACATCTTTGGTTAAGTTAATTCCAAGATTACATATGATTTTTGGTGCTATTGTAAATGGGATAGATTCCCTAATTTCTCTTTCTTTAGTCTCATTGTTCGTGTATAAAAATGCGACTGATTTCTGAGAATTGATTTTGTATCCCACCACATTACTGAAGTACTCTATAAGTTCTAGTAGTTTGGGGCCTGGTGTCTTTTGGATTTTCCATATAGAGTATCATGTCATCTGTGGAGAGAGACAGTTTGACTTCTTTGCTGATTTGGATACCTTTTATCCCTTTTTGTTGTCCAATTGCTGTTGCAAGGACTTCTATTACTATGTTGAATAATAATAGCCAGAGTGTACATCCTTCTCCTGTTCCTGATCTTAAGGGAAAGGCTTCCAGCTTTTCCCCATTGACAATGACATAAGCTATATGCTTTTCATAGATGGTTTTTATGAAATTGAGGAATGTACCATCTATCCCTACACTCTGAAGGGTTTTAATCAAGAAAGAATGCTGTATTTTGTCAAATGCTTTTTCTGCATCTATTGAGAGGATCATATGATTTTTGGCTTTTTCCTTGTTGATATAATCTATTACACTGATAGATTTGTGAATGTTGAACCACCCTTGCATTACAGGGATGAATCCCACTTGGTCCTGATGGATAATCCTTTTAATGTACTGTTGGAACCTATTAGCTAGGATCCTGTTGAGAATTTTGGCATCCATATTCATCAGAGATATCGGTCTGTAATTCTCCTTTCAGATGGGGTCTTTTCCTGGTTTGGGGATCAAGGTAATACTGGCCTCATAGATTGAGTTTGGTAGTTTTCCTTCTGTTTCTATTTTTGAAACAGCTTCAGGAGAATAGGTATTTTTTCTTCTTCAAATGTTTGGTAGAATTCCCTGGGGACAGAGGGGAGTTAAGATGCTGGAGGTGTAGGGGACCCCTTTTTCAGCCAGTCCCCTGAGTCGAGCTGGATATGTAAAAGACAGCCTGAACATCCACGAAATCAGTCTGAGATGCAGGAAGATACATCTGGATCTCTACAAATGAACAACTCGAGCGCTGAGTATTGAGGTAAGAAGTGGGGAGCCGTGAAGCCGCACACAGATATCAGAAGATAAATGGAAGGGGGAGGGAGCCACCGTGATTGGGCACAGGAAGCGGTAGCCACCTGCACAGGGAAGCAGGCAGACTCATGGATGGCACCCGCAAGACAGCAGGCTAAGACCGTGAGCCAGGAGCACGCGCCACCAGACTTCTCACAGAACTCCAGAACTCTGGTGTGCTCACTGGAAACAGACTGAGACTGGGAGCTCTGGGAGCACGCGGGAGTGGCTGGCGGCTGGTGGCTGGCAGAGTTAGAAACACAAAGGACAGAGATGCACCGGCCCTGGAAGTGAGGGCTGGAACACTGGGTATGGGGCCCACATCCTGGGACGCTGCAGGGTTGAGCAGCACCAGCAGTAACAGAGTTAAAGTGGCCAGAACATCAGTGGAGAACAGTCCACAATCCCTCTGTTCTGAGACAGAGGCTGAGATTCGGCCACTGTTGCTCTGAATCTCAGAAGAGGCACAGCAAAACTCCAGGGAAAGCCACCAGAGAACAAAAGCCTGGAAATACAGGCTCACAGCATGCCCATCCCCATCGCCCCTTGCAGGGGACATGGAGACTCTACCCAAAAAGGGTTGCCTGAGTATTGGCGCGGCAGGCCCCTCCCCCAGAAGGCAGGCGGAAAAATCAAGAAGCCCACATCCCTCAGATCCCCATAAAACAAGAGCGCACAGCCTGGGTTCCGGTCAATAATTTGGGCTCTGGACAACCCCGCAACCTCTTCTGATCAGAATGACGCGAAGGACAAATCTCCCCAGCAAAGAAAAGATAATGAGTCTGTGGCCTCTGCCACAGAACTAATGGATATGGATATAATCAAATTAACAGAAATGGAATTCAGAGTAACAATGGTCAAGATGATGTGTAGACTTGAAAAAAGTATTAATGAAAATGTTAATGAGAATATAGAATCTCAGGGCAGAAATGAGGGCGAATCTGGCAGAAATAAAAAATTCTATGAGCCAAATGCAGTCAAAACTAGAGGCTCTGACAGCCAGGGTCACTGAGGCAGAACAACGTATTAGCGAATTGGAGGATGGATTAGTAGAAGAAAAAGCAAAAATAGAAACTGGACTTAAAAAAATCCACACCCACGAATGTAAGTTACAGGAGATCACTGATTCAATGAAACAATACAATGTCAGAAGGATCGGCATCCCCAAGAGGTTGGAGAAAAATAGAAGTCTAGAAGAGATATTTGGACAAATTGTGGCTGAAAACTTTGCTAATCTAGCAAGGGAAACAAGCATTCGTGCCCAAGAGGCAGAGAGGAACCATCCCAAGCTCAACCATGTAAAACCTACGCCACGTCATGTCATACTGCAATTCGCAAATATTAGATCCAAGGATACAGTATTGAAAGCGGCCAGGGCAAAGAAATTTCTCACGTACCAAGACAGAGGTATCAGAATTACGTCAGACCTGTCTACACAGACCTGGAATGAGAGAAAGGGTTGGGGGCGATTTTTAAAGCTCTTTCAGAGAAAAAATGCAGCTAAGGATCCTCTCTCCAGCAAGGCGGTCATTCAGAATGGATGGAGAAATAAAGACCTTCCAGAATTGCCAGACATTGACCAATTTTGTAACCAAGAACCCAGTCCTACAGGAGATATTAAGGGGGGTTCTATAAAATTAAAAAGGCCCCAAGAGTGATACATAACAGAAAGTCACAATTTAGAGAAAAAGAGACTTTACTGGCAACATGGCACAATTAAAATCATATCTCTCAATAATCGTCACAAAGTAAATGGCCTAAATGCTCCCATAAATAACACAGGGCTGCAGATTGGATAAAAAGACATGACCCATCCATTTGCTGCTTACAAGAGACTCATTTTGAAACCAAAGATACATTCAGACTTAAAGTAAAGGGATGGAGTACCATCTTTCACGCAAATATACAACAAAAGAAAGCTGGGAAAAATTCTCATATCAGATTGATTTTATTTTATTTTATTATTTTTTTAATGATTTTTTATTATATTATGTTAGTCACCATACAGTACATGCCCGGTTTCCGATGTAAGGCTCGATGATTCATTAGTTGTGTATAACACCCAGTGCACCATGCAATAAGTGCCCTCCTTACTACGCATCACCAGTCTATCCCATTCCCCCACCATCCTCCCCTCTTGAGGCCCTCAGTTTGTTTCTCATAGTCCATAGTCTCTCATGTTTCATTCCCCCATCTGATTACACCCCCCTATCTTTATCCCTTTCATCCCCTACTGATCATCCTAGTTCTTATGTTCCATAGATGAGAGAAATCATATGATAGTTGTATTTCTCTGCTTGACTTATTTCACTTAGCATTATCTCCTCCACTGCCGTCCATGTTGCAGCAAATGTTGAGAACTCGTTCTTTCTGATAGCTGAGTAATATTCCATTGTATATATAGACCACAACTTCTTAATCCAGTCATCTGTTGAAGGGCATCTCAGCTCCTTCCACGATTTAGCTATTGTGGACATTGCTGCTATGAACATTGGGGTGCATATGGCCCTTCTCTTTACTACGTCTGTATCTTTGGGGTAAACACCCAGTAGTGCAATGGCTGGATCATAGGGGAGCTCAATTTTTAAATTTTTAAGGGAACTCCACACTGTTTTCCAGAGTGGCTGTACCAACTTGCATTCCCACCAACAATGTAGGAGGGATCCCCTTTCTCCACATCCTCTCCAGCAATTGTTGTTTCTTGCCTTGTCAATTTTTGCCATTCTAACTGGCGTAAGGTGGCATCTCAGTGTGGTTTTGATTTGAATTTCCCTGATGGCTAATGATTTTGAACATTTTTTCATGTGTCCGTTAGCCATTTGTATGTCTTCATTGGAAAAGTGTCTGTTCATATCTTCTGCCCATTTTGTGATTTGTTTATTTGTTTCTTACGTATTGAGTTTGAGAAGTTCTTTGTAGATCTTGGATACCACTCCTTTATCTGTAGTTTCATTTGCAAATATATTCTCCAATTCCGTGGGCTGCTTCTTAGTTTTTCTGACTGTTTCCTTGGCTGTGCAGAAACTTTTAATCTTGATGAAGTCCCATAAATTCATTTTATCTTTTGTTTCTCTTGCCTTTGGAGATGTGTCATGAAAAAGTTTGCTTTGGCCAATGTCATAGAGGTTGCTGCCTATGTTCTCCTCTAGAATTTTGATGGATTCCTGTCTCACATCGAGGTCTTTCATCCATTTGGAGTTTATTTTTGTGTATGGTGTGAGATAGTGGTCAAGTTTCATTCTTTTGCACGTAGCTGTCCAATTTTCACAGCACCATTTATTGAAGAGACTGTCTTTTTCCCACCGGATGTTTTTTCCTGCTTTATCAAAGATTAGTTGCCCAAAGAGCCGAGGGTCCATTTCTGGGCTCTCTATTCTGTTCCATTGGTCTATGTGTCTGTTTTTGTGCCAATACCATGCTGTCTTTGTGATCACAGCTTTGTAGTACAGCTCGAAATCCGGCATTGTGATGCTCCCAGCTTTGTTTTTCCTTTTCAACAGTTCCTTGGAGATTCGGGGACTTTTCTGGTTCCATACAAATTTAAGGACTATTTGCTCCAGTTCTTTGAAAAATGTCCTAGTCATTTTGATCCGGATAGTATTGAAAGTGTAGATTGCTCTGGGTAGCATGGACATTTTAACTATGTTAATTTTTCCAATCCATGAGCATGGAATATATTTCCATCTATTTATGTCTTCCTCAATGTCTTTCAAGAGTGATTTATAGTTTCTAGAATATAGGTCCTTAACGTCTCTGGTTAAGTTAATTCCAAGGTAACGTGTGGTCTTTGGTGCTATTGTAAATGGGATGGATTCCCTAATTCCTCTTTCTTAAGTCTCATTATTCGTGTAAAGAAACGCAAGTGATTTCTGAGCATTGATTTTGTATCCCGCCACATTACTGAATTGCTCTATAACTTCTAATAGTTTGGGAGTGACTTCTTTTGGGTTTTGCATATAGAGTATCATGTCATCTGCGAAGGGAGACAATTTGACTTCTTCTTTGCCAATTTGAATACCTTTGATCCCTTTTTGTCATCTAATTGTTGTTGTTAGGACTTCTAGTACTATGTTGAATAATACTGGTGAGAGTGGTCATCCTCGTCGAGTTCCTGATCTTAATGGAAAGGCTCCAGCTTTTCCCCATTGAGAATAATATTTGCAGTAGGCTTTTCATAGATGGCTTTTATGAGATTGAGGAATGTACCCTCTCTTCCCACACTCTGAAGGGTTTTAATCAGGAAAGGATGCTGTATTTTGTCAAATGCTTTTTCGGCATCAATTGAGAGGATCATATGGTTCCTGAGTCTTTTCTTGTTGATATGATGTATCACGCTGATTGATTTGCGAATATTGAACCACGCTTGCATCCAGGTATGAATCCCACTTGATCATGATGGATAATCCTTTTAATGTACTGTTGGATTCTATTAGCAAGTATCTTGTTTAGGATTTTGGGGTCCATATTCATTAGGGAAATCGGTCTGTAATTCTCCTTTTTGAGGGGGTCTTTGCCTGGTTTGGGGATCAAGGTGATATTGGCCTCATAGAATGAGTTTGGTAGCTTTCCTTCTGTTTCTATTTTTTGAAATAGCTTCAGGAGAATAGGTATTATTTCTTCTTTGAATGTTTGGTAGAATTCCCCAGGAAAACTGTCCAGGCCTGGAGTTTTGTTATTTGGAAGGTTGTTTATCACTGATTCAATTTCTTCATAATTCATTGGCCTGTTTAAGAAATCAATTTCTTCCTGTTTCAATCTTGGTAGTTTATAGGTTTCCAGAAGGATTCCATCTCTTCCAGATTGCTTAGATTATTGGCATATAGCTGTTGATAAAAACTTCTAATAATCCTTCCAATTTCAATAGTATTCGTCGTGACCTCTCCTTTTTCATTCATAATTTTAATAATCTGGGTCCTTTCTCTTTTCTTTTGGATAAGTTTTGGCAGTGGACTGTCAATTTTATTGATTCTCTCCAAGAACCAGCTTCTAGTCCTGTTGATCTTCTCTACTGTACTTCTGGTTTCTGCTTGATTGATTTCAGCTCTAATTTTGGTCAACTGCTTCCTTGTGCGTGGATTAGGCCTGTCCCTCTGTTGCTGTTCCAGCTTCTTGAGGTGAGAATATAAAAACTGCATTTTAGATTTTTCTATTCTTTTGAGTGAGGCTTGGATGGCTATGTATTTCCCCCTTAAGATTGCCTTTGCAGTATCCCATAGGTTTTGGACTGTTGTATTTTCATTCTTGTTGGTCTCCATAAATTGTTTAAATTGATTTTTGATTTCCTGGTTTATTGAGTCATTCCTGAGCAGGATGGTTCTTAGTCTCCAAGTGTTTGAGTTTCTTCCAAATTTTTCCTTGTGGTTGAGTTCCAATTTCAGAGCATTGTGGTCTGAGAATATGCAGGGGATAATTTCAATCTTTTGGTATCGGTTGAGACCTATTTTGTGTCCCAGAACATGGTCTATTCTTGAGAAAGTTCCATGGGCATTAGAATAGAATGAGAATTCTTTGGTTCTGGGGTGTAGTGTTCTATATATATCTATGAGGTCCAACTCGTCAAGTATGGCATTCAAAGCCTTTAATTCTTTGCTTAGTTTTTGCCAGGGTGTTCTGTCTATTTCTGATAGTGGAGTGTTGAGGTCCCCTACTATTAAGGTATTTTTATCTATACGTCTTTTTATTCTGGTTAAGAGTTGGCTTGTGTATCTTGCTGCTCCCCTGTTGGGGGCATATATACTTATAATTGTCATATCCACTTGTTGAATACTTCCTTTAAGAATAATATAGTGCCCTTCTTTGTCTCTAACTATAGTCTGTAGTTTAAAATCCAATTTATCTGATATGAGAATTGCTACCCTATCTCTCTTGAGGTCCATTTGCGTGAAAGATGGTACTCCATCCCCTTACTCTCAGTCTGAATGCATCTTTGGGTTCGAAATGAGTCTCTTGTAGACAGCAAATGGATGGGTCATTGCTTTTTATCCAGTCTGCAACCCTGTGGTATCTTACGGGAGCGTTCAAACCATTCACATTAGCATTAAGAACTGACAGATATGATTTTAATGATGCCATGTTGCCAGTAAAGTCTTTGTTTGTATTGTTTGTGACTTTCTTTTGTGTATCACTCTTGGGGCCTTTTTACCTTTATAGAAACCCCCTTAATATCTCCTGTAGGGCTGGTTTCATGGTTACGAAATTGGTTAATGATTGGCGATTCTGAAATGTCTTTATTTCTCCATCAATTCTGAATGACAGCCTTGCTGGATAAAGGATCCTTGGCTGCATGTTTTTCTCTGAAAGAGCTTTAAATATGCTCCCCCAACCCTTTCTCTCATTCCAGGTCTGTGTAGACAGGTCTGACATATCTGATGCCTTTGCCTTGGTACGTGAGAAATTTCTTTGCCCTGGCCGCTTTCAATACTGTATCCTTGGATCTAATATTTGCGAATTGCACTATGACGTGACGTGGCGTAGGTTGGTCATGGTTGCGCTTGGGAGGGATCCTCTCTGCCTCTTGGACACGAATGTTTGTTTCCCTCACTAGATTAGGAAAGTTTTCAGCTATATTTTGTTCAAATATCTCTTCTAGACCTCTGTTTTTCTCCACCCCCTCCCTGATGCCGATGATTCTGACATTGGATCGTTTCATTGTGTCAGTAATCTCCTGTAACCTGCATTCGTGGGCGTGGATTTTTTTAAGAGCAGCTTCTATTTTGTTTTTTTTCTCTATTAACCCAACCTCCAATTCACTAATACGTTCCTCTGCTTCGGTGACCCTCGCCGTCAGAGCCTCTAGTTTTGCCTGCATTTGTCTCATAGAATTTTTAATTCCTGTCAGATTCGCTCTCATTTCTGTCCTTAGGGATTTTATATTCTCAGTAACCTTTTCGTTAATACTTTTTTTCAATTCTACTCATCATTTTGACCATCATTACTCTGAATTCCATTTCTGATAATTTGGTTATATCCATATCCATTATTTCTGTGGCAGAGGCCACAGACTCACTGTCTTTTCTTTGCTGGTGGGGATTCTCCTTCTTGTCATTCTGATGAGGAGAAGTTGCGGGGTTGTCCAGAGCCCAAATTATTGACTGGGTCCCAGGCCGTGCCCCTTGTTTTATAGGGATCTTAGGGATGTGGGCTTCTTCTTTAAAGATTTTATTTATTTATTTATTTATTTATTTATTTATTTATTTATTTATTTATTTATGTGGAAGCCAACCAGCGAGAGAGGGAACAGAAGCAGGGGAGTGGGAGAGGAAGAAGAAAACTCCCAGTGGAGGAGCCTGATGAGGGACTCCTTTCTGGAACGCCGGGATCACGCCCTAAGCCAAAGACAGGCGCTCAATGACTGTGCCACCCAGGCGCCCCAGGTTGAGGGCTTCTTGATTTTTCAGTCTGCCTTCTGTGTTCTGGGGGAGGGGCCTGTCACACTGATACTCAGGCAACCCTGTTTGGGTAGAGTCTCCATGTCCCCTGCAAGGGGGGTGGGGTTGGGCACGCTGTGCGCCGGTATTTCCAGGCTTTTGTTCTCTGGCGGCTTTCCCTGGCGGTCTCTTATGCCTCTTCTGAGAGTCAGAGCAGCAGAGGCTGAATTGTCACAGAGCAGAGGGATTGTGGACCGTTCTCCACTGATGTTCTGGCCACTTTAACTCCATTTCTGTTGGTGCTGCTCAATCCTACAGCGTCCCGGGATGTGCGCCCCACACCTGGCCCCCTGCCCTCAGATGCCTGGTGGCGCGCACTCCCGGCTCACCAGTCTCAGTCGACTCTCTCACGGGGTCCGTCTGTGAGTCTGCCCGCTCCCCCGTGCAGGTGGCTGCAGCTTCCCAGCACCCGAACGTGGCGGCTCCCTCCTCCTTCCATTTATCTTCCGATATCTGTGAGAGGTTTCACGGCTCCCCGCTTCGTACCTCAATACTCAGCCCTGGAGATGTTCATTTGTAGAGATCCAGGTGTATCTTCCTGCATCTCAGGCTGATTCCGTGGTTGTTTAGGCTGGTCTGGTACCTATCCAGCTTGACTCAGGGGACTGGCTGAAAAAGGGTTCCCCTACTCCTCCGCCATCTTAACTCCCAATTCTCAGATAGATTGGATTTTAAACTAAAGACTATAGTTAGAGACACAGAAGGGCAATATATTATTCTTAAAGGATGTATCCAACAAGTGGATATGACAATATAAATATATATGCCCCCAACAGGGAAGCAGCAAGATACACATGCCAACTGTAAACCAGAATAAAGAGACATATAGATAAAAATACGTTAATTGTAGTGGACCTCAACACTCCACTATCAGAAATAGACACAACACCCTGGCATAAACTCGACAAAAAAATAAGGATTTTGAATGCCATACTCAACGAGTTGGACCTTATAGATATATATAGAACACTACACACCAGAACCAAAGAATACTCAATCTATTCTAACACCCATGGAACATTCTCAAGAATAGACCATGTTCTGGGACACAAAACAGGTCTCAGGCGATACCAAAAGACTGAAATTATCCCCTACATATTCTCAGATCACAACACTCTGAAATTGGAACTCAACCACAAGGAAAAATTTGGAAGAAACTCAAACACTTGGAGACTAAGAACCATCCTGCTCAGGAATGACTGGATAAACCAGGAAATCAAAAATCAAATTAAACAATTTTTGGAGACCAACGAGAATTTAAACAAAACGGTCCAAAACCTATGGGATATGGCAAAGGTAGTCCTAAAGGTGAAATACATAGCCATCCAAACCTCACTCAAAAGAATAGAAAAATCTAAAATAGTTTTTATATACTCATCTCAAGAAGCTGGAACAGCAACAGAGGGACAGGCCTAATCCACTCACGAGGAAGCAGTTGACCAAGATGAGAGCAGAAATCAATGAATTAGAAACCAGAAATACAGTAGAGCAGATCAACAGGACCAGAAGCTGGTTCTTTAAGAGAATCAATAAAATTGACAAACCTCTGGTACATTTATCCAAAAGAGTATATAGAAAGAACCCAAATAAATAAAATTATGAATGAAAAAGGAGAGGTCACAACGAACACCATTGAAATTGGAAGGATTATTAGAAATTTTTATCAACAGCTTTATGCCAATAAATTAAGCAATCTAGAAGACATGGAGGCCTTCTTGAAAACCTATAAACTACCAAGACTGAAACAGAAAGAAATTGATTTTTTTAAACAGGCCAATTAATTATGAAGAGATTAGTGGCACAGTCATTGAGCGCCTGTCTTCAGCTTAGGGCGTGATCCCGGCGTTCCGGAAAGGAGTCCCTCATCAGGCTGCTCCACTGGGAGCCTGCTTCTTCCTCTCCCACTCCCCTGTTTCTGTTCCCTCTCTCGCTGGTTGGCTGCCACATAATTAAATAAATAAAATCTTTAAAGAAGGGCCCACATCCCTAAGATCCCTATAAAACAATGGGCACGGCCAGGGACCCAGTCAATAATTTGGGCTCTAGAAACCCCGCAACCTCTCCTCATCAGATTGACAAGAAGGAGAAGCCCCCCCCCAGCAAAGAAAAGACAGTGAGTCTGTGGCCTCTGCCACAGAAATAATGGATATGGATATAACCAAATTATCAGAAATGGAATTCAGAGTAACGATGGTCAAAATGATGAGTAGAATTGAAAAAACTATTAACGAAAAGGTTACTGAGAATATAGAATCCCTAAGGACAGAAATGAGAGCTAATCTGACAGAAATTAAAAATTCTATGAGCCAAATGCAGGCAAATCTAGACGCTCTGACGGCCAGGGTCGCAGAAGCAGAGGAACGGTTTAGTGAATTAGAGGATGGGTTAATAGAGGAAAAAATGAAAATAGAAGATGGTCTTAAAAAAATCCACACCCACGAATGTTGGCTACGGGAGATTACTGACTCAATGAAACGATCCAATGTTAGAATCATTGGCATCCCTGAGGGGGTGGAGAAAAACAGAGGTCTAGAAGAGATATTTGAACAAATTGTAGCTGAAAACTTCCCTAATCTAGTGAGGGAAACAAACATTCATGTCCAAGAGGCAGAGAGGACCCCTCCCAAGATCAACCATGACAAACCTATGCCACGTCACGTCATAGTGCATTTCACAAATATAAGATGCAAGGATGCAGTATTGAAAGCGACCAGGGCAAAGAAATTTCTCATGTACCAAGGCAAAAGCATCAGAATTACGTCAGACCGGTCTACACAGACCTGGAATGAGAGAAAGGGTTGGGGGAGCATACTTAAAGCTCTTTCAGAGAAAAACATGCAGCCAAGGATTCTTTATCCAGCAAGGCTGTCATTCAGAATTGATGTAGAAATAAAGACATTTCAGAATCGCCAATCACTAACCAATTTTGTAACCACGGAACCAGCCCTACAGGAGATAGTAAGGGGGGTTCTATAAAAGTAAAAAGGCCCCAAGAGTGATACAGAACAGAAAGTCACAGCCAATACAAACAAAGACTTTACTGGCAACATGGCATCATTAAAATCATATCTCTCAGTAATCAGTCTTAATGTAAATGGTTTGAGCCATCCCATAACACGCCACAGGGTTGCAGATTGAATAAAAAGAAATGACCCATCCATTTGCTGTCTACAAGAGACTCATTTCGAACCCAAAGATGCATTCGGACTGAGAATAAGAGGATGGAGTACCACCTTTCACGCAAATGGACCTCAAAAGAAACCTGGGGTAGCAATTCTCATATCAGATAAATTGGTTTTTATTTTTTTTTTAAGATTTATTTATTTTTTTGACAGAGACAGCCAGCGAGAGAGGGAACACAAGCAGGGGGAGTGGGAGAGGAAGAAGCAGGCCCATAGCAGAGGAGCCTGATGTGGGGCTCGATCCCATAACGCCAGGATCATGCCCTGAGTCGAAGGCAGACGCTTAAACACTGTGCCACCCAGGCGACCCTAGATAAATTGCTTTTTAAACTATGGACTATAGTGAGAGACGCAGAAGGGCACTATATTATTCTTAAAGGAAGTATTCAACAAGTGGATATGACAATTATAAATATATATGCCTCCAACAGGGGAGCAGCAAGATACACAAGCCAACTCTTAACCAGAATAAGGAAACATATAAATAAAAATACATTAATAGTAGGGGACCTCAACACTCCACTATCAGAAATAGACAGAACACCCTGGCAAAAAAATAAGCAAAGAATCAAAGGCTTTGAATGCAATACTCGACGAGTTGGACCTCATAGATATATATAGAACACTACACCCCAGAACCAAAGAATACTCATTCTATTCTAATGCCCATGGAACATTCTCAAGAATAGACCATGTTCTGGGACACAAAACAGTTCTCAAACCATACCCAAAGACTGAAATTATCCCCTGCATATTCTCAGACCACAACGCTCTGAAATTGGAACTCAACCACAAGGAAAAATTTGGAAGAAACTCAAACACTTGGAGACTAAGAACCATCCTGCTCAGGAATGACTGGATAAACCAGGAAATCAAAAATCAAATTAAACAATTTATGGAGACCAATGAGAATGAAAATACAACAGTCCAAAACCTATGGGATACTGCAAAGGCAATCCTAAGGGGGAAATATATAGCCATCGAAGCCTCACTCAAAAGAATAGAAAAATCTAAAATGCAGTTTTTATATTCTCACCTCAAGAAGCTGGAACAGCAACAGAGGGACAGGCCTAATTCACGCACAAGAAAGCAGTTGACCAAAATTAGAGCTGAAATCAATCAAGCAGAAACCAGAAGTACAGTAGAGAAGATCAACAGGACTAGAAGCTGGTTCTTTCAGAGAATCAATAAAATTGACAGTCCACTGGCAAGACTTATCCAAAAGAAAAGAGAAAGGACCCAGATTATTAAAATTATGAATGAAAAAGGAGAGGTCACGACGAACACCATTGAAATTGGAAGGATTATTAGAAATTTTTATCAACAGCTATATGCCAATAAACTAAGCAATCTGGAAGAGATGGAATCCTTCCTGGAAACCTATAAACTACCAAGATTGAAACTGGAAGAAATTGATTCCTTAAACAGGCCAATGAATTATGAAGAAATTGAGTCAGTGATAAACAACCTTCCAAATAACAAAACTCCAGGCCCGGATGGTTTTCCTGTGGAATTCGACCAAACATTCAAAGAAGAAATTATTCCTATTCTCCTAAAGCTATTTCAAAAATTAGAAACAGAAGGAAAGCTACCAAACACATTCTATGAGGCCAATATTACCTTGATCCCCAAACCAGGCAAAGACCCCCTCAAAAAGGAGAATTACAGACCAATTTCCCTAATGAATATGGACGCCAAAATCCTCAAAAAGATCCTTGCTAATAGAATCCAACAGTACATTAAAAGGATTATCCATCACGATCAAGTGGGATTCATACCTGGGATGCAAGCGTGCTTCAATATTCGCAAATCAATCAGCGTGATACATCTTATCAACAAGAAAAGACTCAGGAACCATATGATCCTCTCAATTGATGCCGAAAAAGCATTTGACAAAATACAGCATCCTTTCCTGATTAAAACCCTTCAGAGTGTAGGAATAGAAGGTACATTTCTCAATCTCATAAAAGCCATCTATGAAAAGCCTACTGCAAATATTATTCTCAATGGGGAAAAGCTGGAAGCCTTTCCCTTAAGATCAGGAACTCGACAAGGATGCACACTCTCGCCACTATTATTCAACATAGTACTAGAAGTCCTTGCAACAGCAATCAGACGACAAAAGGGATCAAAGGTATTCAAATCGGCAAAGAAGAAGTCAAAATGTCTCTCTTTGCAGATGACATGATACTCTATATGGAAAACCCAAAAGAAGCCACTCCCAAACTATTAGAAGTTATAGAGCAATTCAGTAATGTGGCGGGATACAAAATCAATGCTCAGCACTCAGTTGTATTTCTATACACGAATAACGAGACCAAAGAAAGAGAAATTCGGGAATCCATCCCATTTACAATAGCACCAAAAACCATACGTTACCTTGGAATTAACTTAACCAGAGACGTAAAGGACCTATATTCTAGAAACTATAAATCACTCTTGAAAGACATTGAGGAAGACATAAAAAGATGGAAAGATATTCCATGCTCATGGATCGGAAGAATTAACATAGTTAAAATGTCCATGGTACCCAGAGCAATCTACACTTTCAATGCTATCCCAATCAAAATACCGAGGACATTTTTCAAAGAACTGGAACAAACAGTCCTTAAATTTGTATGGAAACAGAAAAGGCCGTGAATCTCCAAGGAACTGTTGAAAAGGAAAAACAAAGCTGGGGGCATCACAATGCCGGATTTCGAGCTGTACTACAAAGCTGTGATCACAAAGACAGCATGGTACTGGCACAAAAACAGACACATAGACCAATGGAACAGAATAGAGAGCCCAGAAATGGACCCTCGGCTCTTTGGGCAACTAATCTTTGATAAAGCAGGAAAAAACATCCAGTGGGAAAAAGACAGTCTCTTCAATAAATGGTGCTGGGAAAATTGGACAGCTACATGCAAGAGAATGAAACTAGACCACTATCTCACACCATACACAAAAATAAACTCCAAATGGATGAAAGACCTCAATGTGAGACAGGAATCCATCAAAATTCTAGAGGAGAACATAGGCAACAACCTCTACAACATTGGCCAAAGTAACCTTTTTCATGACACATCTCCAAAGGCAAGAGAAACAAAAGATAAAATGAATTTATGGGACTTCATCAAGATTAAAATTTCTTTTTTTTTTTAAAGATTTTATTTATTTATTTGACAGAGATAGAGACAGCCAGCGAGAGAGGGAATGCAAGCAGGGGGAGTGGGAGAGGAAGAAGCAGGCTCATAGCGGAGGAGCCTGATGTGGGGCTCGATCCCAGAACACCGGGATCAGGCCCTGAGCCGAAGGCAGACGCTTTAACCGCTGTGCCACCCAGGCGCCCCTAGATTAAAAGTTTCTGCACAGCCAAGGAAACAGTCAGAAAAACTAAGAGGCAGCCCACGGAATGGGAGAATATTTTTGCAAATGACACTACAGATAAAGGACTGTATCCAAGATCTACAAAGAACTCAAACTCAATACACGAGAAACAAATAAACAAATCAAAAAATGGGCAGAAGATATGAACAGACACTTTTCCAATGAAGACATACAAATGGCTAACAGACACATGAAAAAATGTTCAAAATCATTAGCCATCAAGGAAATTCAAATCAAAACCACACTGAGATACCACCTTACACCAGTTAGAATGGCAAAAATAGACAAGGCAAGAAACAACAATTGTTGGAGAGGATGTGGAGAAAGGGGATCCCTCCTACATTGTTGGTGGGAATGCAAGTTGGTACAGCCACTCTGGAAAACAGTGTGGAGGTCCATTAAAAAGTTAAAAATTGAGCTACACTATGATCCAGCCATTGCACTACTGGGTATTTACCCCAAAGATACAGACGTAGTGAAGAGAAGGGCCATATGCACACCAATGTTCATAGCAGCAATGTCCACAATAGCTAAATCGTGGAAGGAGCTGAGATGCCCTTCATCAGATGACTGGATTAAGAAGTTGTGGTCCATATATACAATGGAATATTACTCAGCTATCAGAAAGAACGAGTTCTCAACATTTGCTACAACATGGACGGCACTCTAGGAGATAATGCTAAGTGAAATAAGTCAAGCAGAGAAAGACAACTATCATATGATTTCCCTCATCTATGGAACATAAGAACAAGGATGATCGGTAGGGGAAGAAAGGGATAAAGAAAGGGGGGGTAATCAGAAGGGGGAATGAAACATGAGAGACTATGGACTATGAGAAACAAACTGAGGACTTCAGAGGGGAGGGGGGTGGGGGAATGGGATAGACCGGTGATGGGTAGTAAGGAGGGCACATATTGCATGGAGCACTTGGTGTTATACACAACTAATGAATCATCGAGCCTTACATCGGAAACCGGGGATGTACTTTATGGTGACTAACATAATATAATAAAAAAATCATTAAAATAAATAAATAAATAAATAAATAAATAAATAAATAAATAAAAATGATAAGGTTAAAAAAAATTATGAAGAGATTGAGTCAGTGATAAACAATCTTCCAAAAAAACAAAACTCCAGGCCCGTGCGATTCTTCTGTGGAATTCTACCAAATATTCAAAGAAGAAATAATACCTATTCTCCTAAAGCTATTTCAAAAAATAGAAACAGAAGGAAAGCTACCAAACTCATTCTATGAGGGCAACATAACCTTGATCCCCAAACCAGGCAAAGACCCCATCAAAAAGGAGAATTACAGACCGATTTCCCTAATGAATATGGATGCCAAAATCCTCAACAAGATCCTGGCTAATAATCCAATAGTACATTAAAAAGATTATCCATCATGATCAAGTGGGACTCATCCCTAGGATGCAAGCATGGTTCAACATTCGCAAATCAATCAGGGTGATACATCATATCAACAAGAAAAGACTCAAGAACCATATGATCCTATCAACTGATGCAGAAAAAGCATTTGACAAAATACAGCATCCCTTCCTGATTAAAACCCTTCAGACTGTAGGAATAGAGGGTACATTTCTCAATCTCGTAAAAGCCATCTATGAAAAGCCTACAGAAAATATTATTTTCAATGGGGAAAAGCTGGAAGCCTTTCCCTTAAAATCAGGAACAAGTCAAGGATGCGCACTCTCGCCACTATTATTCAACATAATACTAGAAGTCCTGGCAACAGCAATCAGACAACAAAAAGGGATAAAAGTTATCCAAATCGGCAAAGAAGTACTCAAACTGTCTCTCTTCGCGGATGACATGATACTCTATATGGAAAACCCAAAAGAAGCCACTCCCAAACTATTAGAAGTTATAGAGCAATTCAGTAATGTGGCGGGATACAAAATCAATACTCAGAAATCAGTTGCATCTGGGGCGCCTGGGTGGCACAGCAGTTAATCATCTGCCTTCGGCTCAGGGTGTGATCCCGGTGTTACGGGATCGAGTCCCACATCAGGCTCTTCTGCTATGAGCCTGCTTCTTCCTCTCCCACTCCCCCTGCTTGTGTTCCCTCTCTCGCTGGCTGTCTCTCTCTGTCAAATAAATAAATAAAATCTTTTAAACAAAATCAGTTGCATTTCTATACACGAATAATGAGACTGAAGAAAGAGAAATTAGGGAATCCATCCCATTTACAATAGCACCAAAGATGACATGTTACCTTGGAATTAACTTACCCAGAGACGTTAAGGACCTATATTCTAGAAACTATAAATCACTCTTGAAAGACATTGAGGAAGACATAAAAAGATGGAAAGATATTCCATGCTCATGGATTGGAAGAATTAACATAGTTAAACTGTCTATGCTACCCAGAGCAATCTACACTTTCAATGCTATCCCGATCAAAATACCAATGACATTTTTCAAAGATCTGGAACAAATAGTCCTTAAATTTGTATGGAACCAGAAAAGTCACTGAATCTCCAAGGAACTGTTGAAAAGGGTAAACAAAGCTGGGGGCATCACAATGCCAGATTTCGAGCTGTACTATAAAGCTGTGATCACAAAGACAGCATGGTACTGGCACAAAAACAGACACATAGACCAATGGAACAGAGTAGAGAACCCAGGAATGGACCCTCAACTCTTTGGGCAACTAATCTTTGATAAAGCAGGACAAAACATCCGGTGGGAAAAAGACAGTCTCTTCAATAAATGGTGCTGGGAAAATTGGACAGCTACATGCAAAAGAATGAAACTTGACCACTCTCTCACACCATACACAAAGATAAACTCCAAATGGATGAAACACCTCAATGTGAGACAGGAATCCATCAAAATTCTAGAGGAGAACATAGGCAGCAACCTATATGACATCGGCCACAGCAATATTTTCATGACATATCTCCAAAGGCAAAAGAAACAAACAAACAAAAAGATCTTGTGGAACTTCATCAAGAGAAAAAGCTCTGCACAGCCAAGGAAACATTCAAAAAAACTAAGAGGCAGTCCACAGAATGGTAGGAGAGATTTGCAAATGATACTACAGATAAAACACTGGTATCCAATATCTACAAAGAGCTTCTCAAACTCAATATACAAGAAGCAAATAAGCAAATCAAAAAATGGGCAGAAGATATGAACAGACACTTTTCCAATGAAGACATACAAATGGCTAACAGACACATGAAAAAATGTTCAAAATCATTAGCCATCAAGGAAATTCAAATCAAAACCACACTGAGATACCACCTTACACCTGTTAGAATAGCAAAAATTGACAAGGCAGAAAACAACAAATGTTGGAGAAGATGTGGAGAAAGGGTATCCCTTGTACATTGTTGGTGGGAATCCAAGTTGGCATAGCCACTTTGGAGAACAGTGTGGAGTTCCCTTAAAAAGTTAAAAATTGAGCTACCCTATGACCCAGCCATTGCACTACTGGGTATTTACCCCAAAGATGCAGACATAGTGAAGAGAAGGGCTATATGCACTCCAATTTCATAGTAGAATTGTCCACCATAGCTAGATCATGGATGGAGCTGAGATGCCCTTCAACAAATGTCTGGATTAAGAAGATTTCATCCATATATACGATAGAATATTACTCAGCTATCAAAAAGAACGATTTCTCAACATATGCTGCAACATGGATGGCACTGGAGGAGATAATGCTAAGTGAAATAAGTTAAACAGAGAAGGACAATTATCATATGATTTCTCTCATCTATGTTACATAAGAACTAGGAAGATCGGCAGGGGAAGAGGGGGATAAAGAAAGGGGGTAATCAGAAGGGGGAAGGAAACATGAGAGACTGTGGACTCTGAGAAACGAACTGAGGACTTCAGAGGGAAGGGGTTGGGGGAATGGGACAGGCTGGTGGTGGGTAGTAAGGGATTTTATGGTGTGCTGACTGTTATACACAACTATGAATCATGTAACTTTACATCAAAACCAGGGATGTACTGTATGGTGACTAACATAATATAATAAAAAATATTATTAAAAAAAAAACAAGAAAAATGACTGGATTAAGAGGATGTGGTCCATATATACAATGGAAGATTATTCAGCCTTTAAAAAGAATGATTTCTCAACACTTGCTGCAACTTGGACGGGACTGGATGAGATAATGCTAAGCGAAATAAGTCAAGCAGAGAAAGACAATTATATGGTTTCACTCATTTATTGAACATAAGAAGTAGGAAGATCGGTTGGAGAAGAAAGGGAAGAAGAAAGGGGGGTAAACAGAAGGGGGAATGAACCATGAGAGACTATGAACTCTGGGAAACAAAATTAGGGCTTCGGGTGGAGGGGGGATAGGATAGGCTGGTCATGGGTATTAAGGAGGGCACGTATTGAATGGTGCACTGAATGTTATACACAAATAATGAATAGTGGAGCACTACATCAAAAACTAGGGATGTACTGTATGGTGACTAACACACTATAATTAAAAAATATTAAAAAAACATGAAAAAAAAGGAAACTTTGAAAACTGAAAGCAAGGAGAAAAAAGTAGAGAAAAAAGGAACAGAATATCCATAGATTGTGAGACAACTGTCAAGGTGTAACAAGTGCATAAGGTGAATACCAACAGGAAAAGAGAGACAAGACCAGAAGAACCAACTGATGCAGTAATGACAGGAGAATTTCCCCAAATTAATGTCAGACAGTGAAACAAGCAGACATCAGGGACGGTTAGAGAGCATCACACAGAATAAGTGCAAACAATCAATACCAATAAAAAATAAATAAATAAACACCCAGGTCTATCATATTCAACCTGAAAAGCACCAAGGATTTTAGGAGAATGGGGTCCAGTAGTCTGCTTGGAACACTAGGACAAAAGGAAACAGGGGATTGGAGAAAGCGGTAACTCATGCTGCTCCTGTGCCCTGGTCGTCATTTCTCCACAGCTGAGATAGATGACACAGCAGGTAGACCAGGGATATTGGCGAGTTTCCTATGGTACTTGGCACCTGGAAGACACTTGATGCACTAATCACCCCTAATCTCCCATAGTTAAATGCACAAACCTCTCCGCCTCTAGGGCTACCACACTTTGGCAAAGCTGTACCCTCAGTTCCAGTGGATGACGGCAGAGCTCAAAGTCCCCAGTCCCTTATGAAAAGGGCTGAGCTCTGGCACCATGGAGGAGGTGCCTGTCCTGTGTCCCTACCCTGCCCAGGTTGACTTTCACAGTCAGGCAGGAGGGCACCTCCTGCTGGAAGAATTCCTACCCATGCATAGCTGTGGCATTGAAGAAGTTCCTGAGCTTCCAGGAGATGGGCAACCCACAAGCACCAGTTGCTTTACCCTCCTATGCCATCTGTCTGGTGGGCATGCTGGAAGGCTCTTCTTGGGCCTGGGATACCCAGTGATGCCCACCTGCCTACCTCCTTTTCTGAAACCCCCAAGGATGTGGGAATTAACGTGGTACAGTGGGGTAGCTATCCCAGTGCCACAGGAGATTTATGGTTGTGAACAGTACAAAGGATGGAGAAGCCTGGACTGCACAGTCTTGGATCCTGAGGAGTGGGCTGTCGGGCTCTGGGGTTTCACTTCCTTGAAAATGGGAATGATGTTGAAATTCTGGGTGTACCTTGAGAGGTGGGCTGTGCTCCATGTGGAGCTGCATTGAGGCATCCCTAACCAAGACAGGACCCAGAGAAGGTGCAGGAATGAACACTGGGCAACACATACAATCGTCTATAATACATCCATTATATAATGCATCAAAATTAGACAACCACTTGAAAATTTGCTTCCTAATGGCATAACGTTTTATATCATTTTTAAGAAGAGGATTAATCTCTGAAGCACATGTGCATTTTAATAAAAGGAGCTAACAAAGAGATCAGAGTGCCAAACAAGTTAAATGTAATTTCTCATTTTATCCCTCATACAAACTTGTGAACTAACAATATCTTCAACTCCAATAAGGCAGAAATTTCTATGGGCTTGACCTTCAAATTACATCTGAAACCTGTCAACTTCTGCCACCTTCTTTATTTCTACCCTAGTCCAAGTGCCATTTTTCTCACCTGAATTATTCTATGAACATTGCTATGGACCTTACAGAACTGCCACAGTGGTTCTATGAAACCATAGGGCGGATCATATCTTCCCTCTGCTCAAATGCTGACAATCTTACAGTGACCTACTAGACCCTAGGTGATGTGGGCCCCATTCCCTCTGGTCAGCTCTCTTTAGCTTTATCCCTGGCTATCTCTGTTCAAGAAGACTGTCCCCTGTGCCTGGAACACATTGAATCTGTGGCCAGACACCCCCAGGACTGGACCTTGCCCTCTCCCTCAACAGTCTATGTGCACCCCCCAGGCTCTCAGAAAGTCAAAGCAGGTCTTGAAAGCAGTGTGAATGAGTGAAGGAGAGGAGATGTTTCATCACGGTGTTCAATATTTTTGCAGAAGATATGGTCAAGAGATTATTTCCCAAATCCCTCCAGAGAGCCTGTGTTGGAAACTATAGAAACCAGTTCCTGCCAGAGTCCTCTTACACCTCACTCCTGTTCCACCTTTACTCTCAATGATCAAGACCAGTCTGATCCCAAAATGCTCCATTGCATGGAATGACATGTTTGCATCCTCTGTAACTTCTGCAGTGTGGTGCTGTCAGCATAGGTGGTAGACTACAAAATGTTCTGGCCATTTTTCTTTCAGATTTTACACTTTAATAATTGTATGTAAAGCACAATTGCAAGAAGGCACAAAAATCTTTATGTTGGAGTTGGAGGGAGTTAAGATGGCAGAGGAGTAGGGGACCCCTTTTTCAGCCGGTCCCCTGAGTCAAGCTGGATAGGTAACAGACCAGCCTAAATAACCACGGAATCAGCCTGAGATGCAGGAAGATACTTCTGGATCTCTACAAATGAACATCTCCAGTGCTGAGTTTTGAGATAAATAAATAAATAAAAACTTTAAAGAAAAAGCCCACATCCCTAAGATCCCTATAAAACAAGGGGCATGGCCTGGGAGCCAGTCAATAATTTGGGCTCTGTACAAACCCGCAACTTCTCCTCATCAGAATGACAAGAAGGAGAAGCCACCCCGCCCCCAGCAAAGAAAAGACAGTGAGTCTGTGGCCTCTGCCACAGAAATAATGGATATGGATGTAACCAAATTATCAGAAATGGAATTCAGAGTAACGATGGTCAAAATGATGAGCAGAATTGAAAAAAGTATTAACGAAAAGGTTACTGAGAATATAGAATACCTAAGGACGGAAATGAGAGCAAATCTGACAGAAATTAAAAATTCTATGAGCCAAATGCAGGCAAAACTAGAGGCTCTGCTGGCCAGGGTCACCGAAGCAGAGGACCGTATTAGTGAAATGGAGGATGGGTTAATAGAGAAAAAAACAAAATAGAAGCTGCTCTTAAAAAAATCCACGCCCACGAATGCAGGTTACGGGAGATTACTGACTCAATGAAACGATCCAATGTCAGAATCATCGGCATCAGGGAGGGGGTGGAGAAAAACAGAGGTCTAGAAGAGATATTTGAACAAAATGTAGCTGAAAACTTCCCTAATCTAGCGAGGGAAACAAACATTCGTGTCCAAGAGGCAGAGAGGACCCCTCCCAAGCTCAACCATGACAAACCTACACCACGTCACGTCATAGTGCAATTCGCAAATATTAGATCCAAGGATACAGTATTGAAAGCGGCCAGGGCAAAGAAATTTCTCACATACCAAGGCAAAGTTACCAGAATTACGTCAGACCTGTCTACACAGACCTGGAATGAGAGAAAGGGTTGGGGGAGCATATTTAAAGCTCTTTCAGAGAAAAACATGCAGCCAAGGATCCTTTATCCAGCAAGGCTGTCATTCAGAATTAATGGAGAAATAAAGACATTTCAGAATCGCCAGTCATTAACCAATTTCGTAACCACGAAACCAGCTCTACAGAAGATATTACAGGGGGTTACATAAAAGTAAAAAGGCCCCAAGAGTGATACAGAACAGAAAGTCACAACCAATACAAAGACTTTACTGGCAACATGGCATCATTAAAAGCATATCTCTCAGTATTCAGTCTCAATGTGAATGGCTTAAATGCTCCCATAAAATTCCACAGGGTTGCAGATTGCATAAAAAGGAATGACCCATCCATTTGCTGTCTACAAGAGACTCATTTTGAACCCAAAGATGCATTCAGACTGAGAGTAAGGGGATGGAGGACCATCTTTCACGCACATGGACCTCAAAAGAAAGCTGGGGTAGCAATTCTCATATCAGATAAATTGGATTTTAAACAACAGACTATAGTTAGAGATGCAGAAGGGCACTATATTATTCTTAAAGGAAGTATTCAACAAGTGGATATGACAATTATAAATATATATGCCCCCAACAGGGGAGCAGCAAGATACACAAGCCAACTCTTAACCACAATAAAGAGACATATAAATAAAAATACATTAATAGTAGGGGACCTCAACACTCCACTCTCAGAAATAGACAGAACACCCTGGCAAAAACTAAGCAAAGAATCAAAGGCTTTGAATGCCATACTTGATGAGTTGGACCTCATAGATATATATAGAACACTACACCCCAGAACCAAAGAATACTCATTCTATTCTAATGCCCATGGAACTTTCACAAGAATAGACCATGTTCTGGGACACAAAACAGGTCTCAACCGATACCAAAAGATTGAAATTATCCCCTGCATATTCTCAGACCACAATGCTCTGAAATTAGAATCAACCACAAGGAAAAATGTGGAAGAAACTCAAACACTTGGAGACTAAGAACCATCCTGCTCAGGAATGACTCGATAAACCAGGAAATCAAAAGTCAAATTAAACAATTTATGGAGACTAATGAGAATGAAAATACAACAGTCCAAAACCTATGGCATACTGCAAAGGCAGTCCTAAGGGGGAAATACATAGCCATCCAAGCCTCACTCAAAAGAATAGAAAAATCTAAAATGCACTTTTTATATTCTCACTTCAAGAAGCTGGAACAGCAACAGAGGGACAGCCCTAATCTATGCACGAGGAAGCAGTTGACCCAAATTAGAGCTGAAATCAATCAAGCAGAAACCAGAAGTACAGTAGAGCAGATCAACAGGACTAGAAGCTGGTTCTTTGAGAGAATCAATAAAATTGACAGACCACTGGCAACACTTATCCAAAAGAAAAGAGAAAGGACCCAGATTATTAAAATTATGAATGAAAAAGGAGAAGTCACGACGAACACCATTGAAATTGGAAGGATTATTAGAAATTTTTATCAACAGCTATATGCCAATAAACTAAGCAATCTGGAAGAGATGGAATCCTTCCTGGAAACCTATAAACTACCAAGATTGAAACAGGAAGAAATTGATTTCTTAAACAGGCCAATGAATTATGAAGAAATTGAGTCAGTTATAAACAATCTTCCAAAAAACAAAACTCCAGGCCCAGATGGTTTTCCTGTGGTATTCTACCAAACATTCAAAGAAGAAATAATACCTATTCTCCTAAAGCTATTTCAAAAAATAGAAACAGAAGGAAAGCTACCAAACTCATTCTACGAGGCCAATATTACCTTGATCCCCAAACCAGGCAAAGGCCCCCTCAAAAAGGAGAATTACAGACCGATTTCCCTAATGAATATGGACGCCAAAATCCTCAAAAGATACTTGCTAATATAATCCAACAGTTCATTAAAAGGATTATCCATCACGATCAAGTGGGATTCATACCTGGGATGCAAGCGTGGTTCAATATTCGCAAATCAATCAGCGTGATACATTATATCAACAAGAAAAGACTCAGGAACCATATGATCTCTCAATCGATGCCGAAAAAGCATTTGACAAAATACAGCATCCTTTCCTGATTAAAACCCTTCAGAGTGTAGGAATAGAAGGTACATTTCTCAATCTCATAAAAGCCATCTATGAAAAGCCTACTGCAAATATTATTCTCAATGGGGAAAAGCTGGAAGCCTTTCCCTTAAGATCAGGAACATGACAAGGATGCCCCCTCTTGCCGCTATTATTCAACATAGTACTAGAAGTCCTTGCAACAGCAATCAGGCGACAAAAAGGGATCAAAGGTATTCAAATTGGCAAAGAAGAAGTCAAAATGTCTCTCTTCGCAGATGACATGATACTCTATATGGAAAACCCAAAAGAAGCCACTCCCAAACTATTAGAAGTTATAGAGCAATTCAGTAACGTGGCGGGATACTAAATCAATGCTCAGAAATCAGTTGCATTTCTACACAAGAATAACGAGACCGAAGAAAGAGAAATTAGGGAATCCATCCTATTTACAATAGCACCAAAAACCATACGTTACCTTGGAATTAACTTAACCAGAGATGTAAAAGACCTATATTCTAGAAACTATAAATCACTCTTAAAAGACATTGAGGAAGACATAAAGAGATGGAAAGATATTCCTTGCTCATGGATCGGAAGAATTAACATAGTTAAAATGTCCATGCTACCCAGAGCAATCTACACTTTCAATGCTATCCCGATCAAAATACCGAGGACATTTTTCAAAGAACTGGAACAAATAGTCCTTAAATTTGTATGGAACCAGAAAAGGCCCTGAATCGCCAAGGAACTGTTGAAAAGGAAAAACAAAGCTGGGGGCATCACAATGCCGGATTTCGAGCTGTACTACAAAGCTGTGATCACAAAGACAGCATGGTACTGGCACAAAAACAGACACATAGACCAATGGAACAGAATAGAGAGCCCAGAAATGGACCCTCGGCTCTTTGGGCAACTAATCTTTGATAAAGCAGGAAAAAACATCCGGTGGGAAAAAGACAGTCTCTTCAATAAATGGTGCTGGGAAAATGGGACAGCTACATGCAAGAGAATGACACTTGACCACTATCTCACACCATACACAAAAATAAACTCCAAATGGATGAAAGACCTCAATGTGAGACAGGAATCCATCAAAATTCTAGAGGAGAACATAGGCAGCAACCTCTACGACATCGGCCAAAGCAACCTTATTCATGACCCATCCCCAAAGGCAAGAGAAACAAAAGATAAAATGAATTTATGGGACTTCGTCAAGATTAAAAGTTTCTGCACAGCCAAGGAAACAGTCAGAAAAACTAAGAGGCAGCCCACGGAATGGGAGAAGATATTTGCAAATACACTACAGATAAAGGACTGGTATCCAAGATCTACAAAGAACTTCTCAAACTCAATACACGAGAAACAAATAAACAAATCAAAAAATGGGCAGAAGATATGAACAGACACTTTTCCAATGAAGACATACAAATGGCTAACAGACACATGAAAAAATGTTCAAAATCATTAGCCATCAAGGAAATTCAAATCAAAACCACACTGAGATACCACCTTATGCCAGTTAGAATGGCAAAAATAGACAAGGCAAGAAACAACAATTGTTGGAGAGGATGTGGAGAAAGGGGATCCCTCCTACATTGTTGGTGGGAATGCAAGTTGGTACAGCCACTCTGGAAAACAGTGTGGAGGTCCCTTAAAAAGTTAAAAATTGAGCTCCCCTATGATCCAGCCATTGCACTACTGGGTGTTTACCCCAAAGATACAGACGTAGTGAAGAGAAGGGCCATATGCACCCCAATGTTCATAGCAGCAATGTCCACAATAGCTAAATCGTGGAAGGAGCTGAGATGCCCTGCAACAGATGACTGGATTAAGAAGTTGTGGTCCATATATACAATGGAATATTACTCAGCTATCAGAAAGAACGAGTTCTCAGCATTTGCTGCAACATGGACGGCACTGGAGGAGATAATGCTAAGTGAAATAAGTCAAGCAGAGAAAGACAACTATCATATGATTTCTCTCATCTATGGAACATAAGAACTAGGATGATCAGTAGGGGAAGAAAGGGATAAAGAAAGGGGGGGTAATCAGAAGGGGAAATGAAACATGAGAGACTATGGACTATGAGAAACAAACTGAGGGCTACAGAGGGGAGGGGGTGGGGAAATGGGATAAGCCGGTGATGGGTAGTGAGGAGGGCACATATTGCATGGTGCACTGGGTGTTATACACAACTAATGAATCATCGAGTCTTACATCGGAAACTGGGGATGTACTGTATGGTGACTAACATAATATAATAAAAAATCATTATTAAAAAAAAAAGAAACAAAGTGAGGGCCTCAGAGGGGAGGGGGTTGGGGAATGGGATAGACCGGTGATGGGTAGTAAGGAGCGCACGTATTGCATGGTGCACTTGGTGTTATACACAACTAATGAATCATCGAGCCTTACATCGGAAACCGGGGATGTACTGTGTGGTGACTAACACAATAAAATAAAAAATCATTATTAAAAAAATATATATTTTTAGTTGAAAAAAAAATCTTTATGTTGCTTAATAACAAATACACAGAAATGGAGTTTTCATTCCAGTAAATAGTTTGTAATTAGTAAGTAATTCATGCCAGAAATGTTGGACTTACTTTACTGGTAGTTATGACAGTACAGATCACAAAGGGAAGACCAGAGAGAGAAGTAAACTTGCCCAAAGTAGCACAGCTCCTCTATGCCAGACTCTAGCATCATATACCACATTTCAGTGCACAAATGAGTTCTAAATTGGTTCCCCCTCCTCACTCACTTTCAACATACAACTCAGAATAAACTAGGGAGAATGGAACTAATGAATTTATGGGCCTTCGTTCCATGGAAATAGTAGTGGCTCAGTGTGGGGAAAGATTCATTATGTAACTGATCATGTACCATCTGTTACCCAGACATCTTCCATCCAAATGATTTTCTGAAAACTCAGCTCACAGCCTGGCCCCAAACAGCCAGAGAGGCCCTATGAGCACAGAGGAAGAAGAGGAGCCACAAGAGAGCCTGAGCTTGCAGAGGAAGGGGCAGACCAAGACAGGAAACTTCAGAAAGGCAGGCATGCCTGCACTCCCCATCTGTCCAACATCTTCCTCAGGGCCCTTGTTATCTCCCTGTTCCTCAGGCTGTAAATGAGTGGGTTGAGCATTGGAGTGAGGATGGTGTAGAAGATGGAGGTGGCTCGATCTCCCACTGGTGTCCTACTGGAGGCCCGCTGCATGTAGCTAAACATGGCTCCTCCATAGTAGATGCCCACCACAGCCAAGTGGGATGAGCAAGTGGTCAGAGCTTTCTGTTTCCCCTCTGTGGAAGGCATCCTAATAACAGCTGTGAGGACCTGGGTATAGGAAGCCACTATGACCACAAGGGGCAACAGCAGCATGACCACACAGCAAGCATAAATGAGATCCTCAAAGAGTGAGGTGTCAGCACAGGAGAGGCGCAGCAGGGCAGGGACCTCACAGAAGAAGTGGTCCACCTCCAGAGAGCTGCAGTAAGGGAAACTGAAGACCACACCCACGTCAATCACACTGTCGGACACTCCAACCATCCAGGATGCCACAGTCAGGAGAGAGCAAGCCTTCCAGTTCATGAGCACAGGATACCGCAGGGGGTGGCAGACTGCCGCATACCGGTCATAGGCCATGACTGCCAAGAGGAAGCACTCTGCTCCTGTGACCATGACTACTAGGAAGATCTGAGTGGCACAGGCACCCCTAGAAATGGACTTACTTCCTGACAGAAAATTGACTGCCATCTTGGGCACCACTGAGCTCATCACAATCAGGTCCATGACGGAGAGTTGGCTGAGGAAAAAGTACATTGGGGTGTGCAGGTGCCTGTTGGCCTGGATAAGCAGGAGGAAGAGGCTGTTCCCAAGTAGGGCCACAGCAGAGGCCAGAAGGACAAGGGAAAAAAGGAATAAATCATTTCTGGAGTAGCTGAACAGGCCCAAAAGGATGAAGTCTGATAGGGAGGTGTGGTTCCAGAGCTCCATGGCCGAGACCTTGAGAACAAACAAAAGAGCAAACCAATGATACTACTCACCTAACATCTCTAAATACCTATATCCTGTTTCTTCTAAAAGATAGAGCTCAGCCCTCTGACATGGCCCCACCCTTTCCTCCTGCAGTGAAAACCCATTTGTTTCTCATCTGTGCTCAGAAAGTTAGCACGATTTGATCCTTACTTCTCTGAAACACTAGGGAGCCAGAGAATGCAAGGGATAGAGAAAAGGGGAGTAAATGGCAGGTGAATAGCTGTAGAAGGAGGATGTAGATTTAAGAGGGGAGGTGAAGTATCTTGGGACAAGAAAGAGAAAGGAGGAGAGAAAGGGGGTGAGAGGTGTAAGGACAAATGCAAATTTTAAAAAAGACTCTCCCCTCTTTTTTCAGAGCATCTGCTTTGGAAAACTTATTATTGGAAGCTCCTTGTTGCTCCTAGGTGTCTAAACATTTTCTTTTTCCAATAATAATTTTTTATTATATTATGTTAGTCACCATACAGTACATCCCTAGTTTAAACCTTTTAAAAGCTAAGTAAGCTTCTTGCCAGCTTTCTGGCCCAGAATGTCTTTCTCAAGCACCTAGGATCCATCTCTTTGAAATGGAATCATCAAGGAAGGTAACGCCCTTATCTCCCAGGCTCTGTGGCAGAGGAGGACCCTAACATCAGCAGGCACCGTGATCTAAGTGGCAAAACTACCTCTTCTCACAAACAGTGAAAAGTTCTTTTCCCTCTTTGGATAAATCCAATTAACTAACACATATTACCACCCCGTTACCTGGTGAATGAACTGAGTGTGACAAATGGTACTGTCAAGTCCTCCTAACATGAATACTAGTTCTTGTTTATCTCGAAAGCATATATGTAATGGGTTGTCACTGCCTGAATATAAACAAGTGAGATTCTTCTCTTGTGCAGTCTCTTAGCAGACTACCTGTGACTTTCATCACCCTCTGGTTTAAACTTGTTCAATAATAAAAGTGTTGGGTGCCTGGGTGGCTCAGTCAGTTGAGCTTCTGCCTTTGGCACAGCTCATGATCTCAGGGTCCTGGGATGAAACTCTGTGTCATGTTCCCTGCTCAGTGTGGGGTGTCTGCTTCTTACTGTCCCTCTGCCTCTCCACCTGACTTGTGCTTTTGCTATTACTCTCTGTCAAATGATTATATAAAATCTTTTAAACAAACAAACAAATAAATATGTTTCCTCTTTCTTGTGTGTTTCTGGAAGGGTTTTCTGGATTGGAAGGATTTTTGATTTTATTTATTTATTTATTTTTATTCATTTTTATAATTTAGATTTTAATAAAGTTTCGCCAATGCAAGTATTGCAACAGAACTAAGTTTTGATGCTAAATTCATCATGAGAATGTCATGATGACTCTCAGGACATATCTAAACCACCCCCACTCTGCTACTTGGAGAATAAAGTGGACTAGTCCAGAGACTAGAGAATGGGTAAACGATGATACAATTTTGCCTAAGAAAAGTAGTTTAGCATCTGTCTGGTCTCTGATGCCAAGAACCTTTGTCTTTTGACAGCAAGGAGGTATCTCAGTGTCCATTCTCACTCTCTAGGCTGAAGCCTGAAATTGGATGAACTTCTCCCACTTCCCAGTCAGGTTTAGTCTCTCATCTGTCAGGTCTTCCCTCACCACCTTCAGCACTTCCCAACCCCATTCAGCTCACCAAGATTCACCTTCTGCTCCACCCTGTGAATCTCAGCACAGATGGGCCAGACCCAAGAAGCATGCAAAGATCTAATTCTCAGTGCAATGTGTGAGCAAGTGGTGGCCTGGGAAAGAATCTTACACACACCCTTCTCCCAACTCCAAGGCCCCAAATAAGAATTGATGGGACTAACCACACAAGATGTTCTCCCGTTTCTCGTAAAACTGATGATGAGCTCATGTCCTGGGTTTATCTCTCTAGTTGCAGAGCAGATGTCTCATGGCACCCTACCCAGCTCATAATGAGCTGAGGGAATAGAAGCTCCACACCAAGGAAGAAGCAAAAATTAATGAATTGAATTCAGGACAAAGTTCATTCCCTACAGCCCTCATTCTGAAAAACACCACCCCAGATTACACCTAAAGAAAAGAAGAAGGCACCCATGGGATAGCCCCTGACATATCCATGCACACTTCTCTCAGAGTCTTTATCCTTACCTGCCCATGGGGCTGGGAGAGAACATAATCACCACTGAGGGTTAGAGTGAATATCTACAGCACAATCTGGGAGTTTCATCATCATGCATGACAGGAAGTAGAGCCTGGTCAGTTATTCTGTGAAACTTGTACGGTATTGATGTCATATACGTTTCTGTATTAAATTATTATTTATTGTTCATTCAACAAATAATTACTGAGCACTGTGAAAATAAATGAAAACCACCCAGATGAGTAAAGAAAAGGCTATTTATTCAATGCTTGCTATTGCAAGGCAGTCAGCCTCTTTCACTTGTATTTGGGCAAGTCTCCATGACAGATAGAGGAGTCGGAAAGCTTTAGAGTAGAAAAAAGAGAAGCTTCAGGTCTGCTGTGATTGGAGGCTGTTGGCATGGGAAAGCTGGAAGGGGGTCTAACTAAAAGAAGGCGGATGGTTAGGGGTATATATTCAGTCTTCTCTGGTTTGTCCTAAATTGGAAGTGGGAACAAAATTTAGGAAAGCTGTCTGTTACTAAAACTGTTAATTTGGGGACTATTGCTACAGGAAGTATTGTTTAGCTTCCCAGATTGTTACTAAAGTTAGCAATCCGACTTCTTCCAAGATGGACTGTGGCAGCTGGCTTCCTGAACTGTTCATCATAGATGAGGGAGTTGGTTCCTGGGCAGATTGCTGCAGTTTGTGGGTCAGAGTTGTATTTTTGCACCATGATTCATCCATGGTCTTTCTTATATTTAGTCTCTCAGCACTTATAAATGTGACTGACTGACTTCCCATCCTTGGAAGTAGTAACTTGGAATCTACATTACGGAGGAGTATCTAGCAGGTGGGTATTTTGCCCTGGAAAAGCTTGAGAAGCATTGAGACAATGATTAGATGACCCCACCCTATTATCTCAATTAAGACCATGTGATAGGGGTGCCTTTGGCTGTCTTTCAATCTCATCTACATCTTCTGAGAGAGGAATCAGAGGAAAGAGCTCAGTTTCATCCTTGAGATGATTCCCCCTGATGCACTGTGCTGTCCATTTTACCCACTTTCCTTAGCAAATCAGTAAATGGCTTCTCAGCTACCTTGCACTGCTCTGAGGTCTCACATTGGCATGGGGTTTTGTTCCTCATCTTCTGCTCATTCCTACTTCCAGTTGGTGAGGATCCAGCCCATAAGAGGTTGGCTCATTCAACATCAAGTTCATCTGATAGACCAACTCATAGGTGAAATCTAAACCAAAGAAGATAGGAGGAATTCCAGGCTCACCTGCAGTGAGGACTAGACATCTGTGGCCTTTCTGTGTACTTTGAGGAAGTTGACAGCATCCTATCAAGGATGAGATTGGCCTAAAAGAGGCAAGATGTAAAATGCCATGATTCACCAATTTTCTCTTTCCTTCTCAACCTTCTCTTCCCTCTCAACCTTGAGGCTGGGTCATATAATCATCTCAACCTTCTCATTTATATGTTCCAGGAAAGTGTTCAGAATCATGCAAGAAAATGCCTCTCTCTGTGCTTTTCTCTCTCCCTTGGCTATGAAACAGGCCTTTCTCTGTTCAAAATTAATTTCAGTTTTTCTTCATTTTTAGTTTTTCTCATCTTCCTACTTTTCTCACCCAATTCTTTTAATATCTACTAGGTTATTAAGGTCAATAGAAGAGAAGATAGTCCTACAGAGTCCAACCATCACCAGTTGTCTTAAGTTGGCATAACTGGGGCTAGGCAGCTAGGCATGTATTGTATTTGAGAAGCGACCCAAAAAGCATGTAGAGAAAAGTAGGGATTTACACATGAATGGAAAAGTCTGATACAGGGTCATGATTAAGGACAAGTGGGGCTCAGTCTCATGAGGACTTCAAGGATCATGCAGTACATTTGTGCAAGTTGTTCACAGACCCCAATGCAAGGGGCAAGGAAGCCGGGTCATTTCATTGATGTATGTGTCTATTTTTGTGCCAGTAGCATATTGTTTTGATTACCACAGGGATTTTTTTTTAGTTTTATTTACTTACTTATTTGCTTTTTTATTATATTCAGTAGCTGGGTGTTGGGTATTAAGGAGGGCATGTGTTGTAATGAGCACTGGGTGTTATACACAACCAATGAATTATTGAACACTACATCAAAAACTAATAATGTACTATATGTTGGCTAACTACAGTTTTATAACACAATTTGAAGAAACATATTTGCTTTGCTTTTCAAGATTGCTTTGAGTATTTGGGGTCTTCTTGTTGCATACAAATTTTAGGATTGTTTAGCTCTGTGAAAAATGCTGTTGGTATTTTGATAGAGATCGCATTAAATGTACAGATGGCTTTGGGTGTATAGACATTTTAGCACTATTTGTTCTTCCAGCCCGTGAACGTGGAAAGTTTTTCACTTTCTTTCTGGCAGCTTCAATTTCTTTTTTAAGCTTTTTATTTAAATTCAATTTAGTGACCACTTGGTGTATTATTAGTTTCGGGGTAAAATTTAGTGATTCATCAGTTGCATATAACACCCAGTGCTCATTACTTCAAATGCCCTCTTTAATGACCATCACCCAATTACCCCTTCCTCCCACCTGCCACCCCTCCAGCCACCCTCAGTTTGTTTCCTATAGAGAAGAGTGTCTTATGGTTTGCCTCCCTCTCTCTTTTTATCTTAATTTATTATTCCTTCCCTTCCCCTATATTCATCTGTTTTGTTTCTTAAATTCCACATATGAGTGAAATCATATGGTATTTGTCTTTCTATCCCTGACTTATTTCACTCAGTATAATACCTTCTAATGCCATCCACATCTTTGCAAATGGCAAGATGTCATTCTTTTTGATGGTTGAGTATTATTCCATTGTATATAACACCACCTCTTCTTTATCCATTCATCTGTCAATGGACATCTGGGCTCTTTCCATCGTAGACATTGTTGCTATAAACATTGGGGTGTGGGTGGCCCTTCAAATCACTAGGCTTGTATCCTTTGGATAAATACCTAGAATTGCAGTGCTGGGTCATAGGGTAGTTCCATTTTTAAGTTTTTAAGGAATATCCATGCTGTTTTCCAGAGTGGCTGTACTAGCATGCATTCCCACCAACAGTGTAAGAGGGTTCCCTTTCTCTGCATCCTCACCAATATTTGTTCTTTCCTAACTTGTCAATTTTTGCCATTATAACTGGTATAAGGTGGTGTCTCCTTGTGGTTTTGATTTGTGTTTCCCCGATACCCAGTGATGTTGAGCATTTTTTCATGTGTCTGTTGGCCATTTGGATGTATTCTTTGGAGAAATGTCTGTTCATGTCTTCTGCCCATTTATTGACTGGATTCTTTGTTTTTTGGGGTGTTGAGTTTGATAAGTTCTTTATAGATTTTTGGATATTTGCCCTTTATCTGTTATATAGTTTGCAAATATCTTCTCAACTCCATAGTTTGCCTTTTAGTTTTGTTTACTATTTCCTTTGCTGTGCAAAAGCTTTTTATCCTGATGAAGTCCCAATAGTTCATTTTTTGTTTTGTTTCTCTTGCCTTTGGAGACATGTCTAGCATTCCAAAGCTGGGCAGCTTAAATTTCTTTCATCAGTGCTCTATACTTTTCAGAGTACAGTCTTTCCCCTCTTTGGTTAGTTTTACTCCTAGGTATCTTATTGTTTTTGGTAAAATTGTAAATGCACTCCATTCTTTAATTTCTCTTCCTGCTGCTTTACTATTTGTGTATAGAAATGGACAGATTTCTTTTTTATAATAATTTTTAATTATGTTAGTCACCATACAGTATATCCCTAGTTTCTGATGTAGTGTTCCACGATTCATTGTTTGTGTATAACAGCCAGTGCACCATGCAATATTTGCCTTCCTTAATACCCATCACTGACCTATCCCAATCCCCCAACTCGCTCCCCTCTGAAGCCTTCAGGTTGTTCCCACAGTCCACAGTCTCTCACGGTCCATCCCCCTTCTGTTTACCCCCCCCTTCATTCTTCCCATCCTTCTCCTACCTATCTTCCTATTTCTTATGTTCCATAAATGAGTGAAACCATATGATAATTGTCTTTCTCTGCTTGACTTATTTCACTTAGCATAATCTCCTCCAGTCCTGTCCATGTTGCTGCAAATGTTGTGTAATCGTTCTTTCTGATGGCTGAGTAATATTCCATTTTATAAACGGAATACATCTTCTGAATCCAGTCATCTGTTGAAGGGTAATCACTACTCCTTCCACAATTTAGCTATTGTGGACAATGCTGCTATGAACATTGGGGTGCATATGGCCCTTCTCTTCACTACATCTGTATATTTGGGTTAAATGCTCAGTAGGGAAATTGCTGGATCATAGGGTACCTCAAGTTTTAACTTTTTAAGGGACCTCCACAGTGTTTTCCAGAGTTGCTATAACAACTTTCATTCCCACCAACAGTGTAGGAGGGATCCTCTTTCTCCACATCCTCTCCAACAATTGTTGCTTCTTGCTTTGTCAATTTTTGCCACTCTCACTGGCATTAGGTGGTATCTCAGTGTGGTTTTGATTTGAATTTCCCTGATGGCTAATGATTTTGAACATTTTTTCATGTGTCTGTCAGCCATTTGTATGTCTTCATTGGAAAAGTGTCTGTTCATATCTTCTGCCCATTTTAAGATTCATTTATTTGTTTCTTGTGTATTGAGTTTGAGAAGTTCCTTGTAGATCTTGGATACCAGTCTTTTATCTGTAGTATCATTTGCAAATATCTTCTCCCATTTCGTGGGCTGCCTCTTAGTTTTTTTGACTGTTTCCCTGGCTGTGCAGAAGCTTTTTTATCTTGATGAAGTCCCACAAGTTCATTTTATCTTTTGTTTCTCTTGACTTTGGAGATGTGTCATGAAAAAGGTTGCTGTGGCTGATGTCATAGAGGTTGCTGCCTATGCTCAGATTTCTGTATATTGAGTGTGTATATTATGACTTTCCTGAATTCATGTACCAGTTCTAGCAGTTTTTTGGTGGAGTCTTTGGGTTTTTAAATAGAGTATCATGTCATCTGCAAATATTGAAAGTTTTGCTTCTTCCTTGCCAATTTGGATTCATTTTGTTTCTTTTTGTTGTCTGATTGTTGTGGCTTGGACATCCAGATCTATTTGAATAATTGCAGTGATTGTGAACATCCCTAAATTGTGCCTGACCATAAAGTAAAGAGTCTTAGATTTTCTCCATTGAGAAATGATATTAACTGTGAGTTTTTCATATACTGCCTTTATTATGTTGTGATATGTTCCGTCTAAACCTACTTTGTTGAGGGTTTTTTTTTTATCATGAATGGATGTGGTACTTTGTCAAATCTTTTCTGCATCTACAGACATGATTGTATGGTTCTTATCCTTTTTTTTTAAATTAACGTGGTGTCTTTTTTTTACATATCAAGATGGTAGAGCAGTAGGGGACCCCTTTTTCAGCTGGTCCCCTGAGTCAAGTAGGATAGGTACCAGACCAGCCTGAAATCCACAGAATCAGCCTGAGACACAGGAAGATACATCTGCATCTCTACAAATGAACATCTCCAGCGCTGAGTATTCAGGTACGAAGTAGGGAGCTGTGAAACCGCGCACAGATATCGGAAGGTAAATGGAAGGGAGAGGCAGCCACCACATTTGGGCACTGGGAAACGGTAGCCACCAGCACTAGGAAGCAGGCAGACTCATGGATGGCACCGTGAGAAAACACACTGTGACCGTGAGCAGGGTGCGCGTGCCACCAGACTTATCATGGAACTCCGGTGTGCTCACTGGACCCAGACTGAGACTGGGAGCCCCTGGAGCATGCAGGGGCAGCTGGTGGCTGGCAGATGGCAGCTGGTGGTGGTAGAAACACGAAGGACAGAGAAGTGCCAGTCCTGGAAGTGAGGGCTAGGACGCCGGGTGTCGGGCACATATCCCAGGACGCTGCAGGGTTGAGCAGCACCAACAGAAACAGAGTTAAAGTGACCAGATCATCAGTGGAGAAAGGCCCACGATCCCCTCTGTTCTGTGACAGAGGCAGAGATTCGGGCACTGCTGCTCTCTCAGAAAAGGCACAGCAAACCGCCAGGGAAAGACACCACAGAACAAAAACCTAGAAATACAGGCTCACAGCATGCCCACCCCATCCCCCATTGCAGGGGACACAGAGACTCTACCCAAAAACTGTTGCCTGATATTGGCGTGGCAGGCCTCTCCCCCAGAAGGCAGGCTGAAAAATCAAGAAGCCCACATCCCTAATATCCCTATAAAACAAGGGCACATGGCCTGGGTCCTGGTCAATAATTTGGGCTCTGGACAACCCCGCAACCTGTCTTCATTAGAATGAGAAGGAGAAATCCCCCCCAGCAAAGAAAAGACAATGAGTCTGTGGCATCTGCCACAGAACTAATGGATATGGATATTACGAAATTATCAGAAATGGAATTCAGAGTAACAATGGTCAAGATGATGTGTAGACTTGAAAAAAATATTAACGAATATGTTAATGAGAATATAGAATCTCTAAGGGTGGAAATGAGAGCAAATCTGACAGAAATTAAAAATTCTATGAGCCAAATGCAGTCAAAACTAGAAGCTCTGACGGCCAGGGTCACTGAGGCAGAACAACGTATTAGCGAATTGGAGGATGGGTTAGTAGAAGAAAAAGCGAAAATAGAATCTGGACTTAAAAAAATCCACGCCCATGAATGTAGGTTACAGGAGATCACTGACAAAATAAAACAATATGTTCTCAGAATCATTGGCATCCCCGAGGGGGTGGAGAAAAACAGAGGTCTAGAAGAAATATTTGAACAAAATGTAGCTGAAAACTTCTCCAATCTAGCAAGGGAAATAAGCATTCGTGTCGAAGAGGCAGAGATGACCCCTTCCAAGCTCAACCACGACAAACCTACGCCACGTCACGTCATAGTGCATTTCCCAAATATTAGATCCAAGGATACAGTATTGAAAGTGGCCAGGGCAAAGAAATTACTCACATACCAAGGCAAAGGTATAGGAATTACGTCAACCCATCTATAGAGATCTGGAATGAGAGAAAAGGTTGGGGGGGGCATTTTTAAAGCTCTTTGGGAGAAAAACATGCAGCCAAGGATCCTTTATCCAGCAAGACTATCATTCAGAATTGATGGAGAAATAAAGAACTTCCAGAATCGCCAGTCATTGGCCAATTTAGTAACCACAAAACCAGCCCTACAGGAGATACTAAGGGGGGTTCTATAAAAGTAAAAAGGCCCCAAGAGTGATACAGAACAGAAAGTCACAACCGATACAAACAAAGACTTTACAGGCAACATGGCATCATTAAAATCATATCTCTCAATAATCAGTCTCAATGTAAATGGCCTAAATGCTTCCATAAAGCACAACAGGGTTGCAGATTGGATAAAAAGACATGACCCATCCAGTTGCTGTCCACAAGAGACTCATTTGAATCCAAAGATACATTCAGACTGACAGTAAAGAATGGAGTACCATCTTCCACGCAAATAGACCTCAAAAGAAAGCAGGGATAGCAATTCTCATATCAGATAGATTGGATTTTAAACTAAAGACTATAGTTAGAGACACAGAAGGGCACTATATTATTCTCAATGGATGTATCCAACAAGTGGATATGACAATTATAAATATATATATGCCCCCACAGGGGAGCAGCAAGATACACACACCAACTCTTAACCAGAATAAAGAGACATATAGATAAAAATACGTTAATAGTAGGGGACCTCAACACTCCACCATCAGAAATAGACAGAACGCCCTTGCAAAAACTAAGCAAAGAATCAGAGGTTTGAATGCCATACTCGACGAGTTGGACCTCATAGATATATATAGAACACTACACCCCAGAACCAAAGAATAGTCATTCTATTCCAATACCCATGGAACATTCTCAAGAATAGACCATGTTCTGGGACACAAAATAGGTCTCATCTGATACCAAAAGACTGAAATTATTCCCTGCATATTCTCAGACCACAACACTTTGAAAGTGGAACTCAACCACAAGGAAAAATTTGGAAGAAACTCAAAACTGGAGACTAAGAACTATCCTGCTCAGGAATGACTCGATAAACCAGGAAATCAAAAATCAAATTAAACAATTTATGGAGACAAATGAAAATGAAAACAAAACGGTCCAAAACCTATGGGATACTGCAAAGGCAGTCCTAAGGGGGAAATACATAGCCATCCAAGCCTCACTCAAAAGAATAGAAAAATCTAAAATGCAGTTTTTATATCTCATCTCAAGAAGCTAGAACATCAAGAGAGGGACAGGCCTAATCCACGCACGAGCAAGCAGTTGACCAAGATTAGAGCAGAAATCAACAAATTAGAAACCAGGAGTACAGTAGAGCAGGCCAACAGAACTAGAAGCTGGTTCATGGAGAGAATTAATAACATTGACAGACCTCTGGCAAGACTTATCCAAAAGAAGAGAGAAAAGACCCAAATTAATTAAATTATGAATGAAAAAGGAGAGGTGACAACCAACACCAATGAAATTGGAAGGATTATTAGAAACTTTTATCAACAGCTTGATGCCAATAAATTAAGCAATCTGGAAGAGATGGAGGCCTTCCTGGAAACCCATAAACTACCAAGACTGAAATAGGAAGAAATTGATTTTTTAAAAAGGCCAATTAATTATGAAGATATTGAGTCAGTAATAAACAATCTTCCAAAAAATAAAACTCCAGACACAGACAGTTTTCCTGGGAATTCTACCAAACATTCAAAATAGAAACATTCTATTTCAAAAAATAGAAACAGAAGGAAAGCTACCAAACTCATTCTATGAGTCCAAAATTACCTTGATCCACAAACCAGGCAAAGAGCCCAACAAAGCGGAGAATTACAGACCGATTTCCCTAATGAATATGGAAGCCAAAATCCTCAACAAAATCCTGGCTAATATAATCCAACAGTACATTAAAAGGATTATCCATCATGACCAAGTGGGATTCATCCCTGGGATGCAGGGGTGATACAACATTTGCAAATCTCTCAGTGTCTCAGATTTTATTCAGAAACAAAAATTCAGAAATCATATGATTCTCTCAATAGATGCATAAAGAGCATTTGACAAACGACAGCATGCTTTCTTATTAAAGCCCTTCAGAGTGTAGGACTAGAGGGTTCATTTCTCAAGCTCATAAAAGCCATCTATGAAAAGCCTACAGCAAATATTATTCTCAATGGGGAAAAGCTGGAAGCCTTTCCCTTAAGATCAGGAACACGACAAGGATGCCCACTCTCACCACTATTATTCAACATAGTACTAGAAGTCCTTGCAACAGCAATCAGACAACAAAAAGGGATAAAAGGTATCCAAATTGGCAAAGAAGACGTCAAACTGTCTCTCTTCACAGATGACATGATATTCTATATGGAAAACCCAAAAGAATCCACTCCCAAACTATTAGAAGTTATAGAGCAATTCAGTAATGTGGCGGGATACAAAATCAATGCTCAGAAATCAGTTGCATTTCTATACACGAATAATGAGACTCTAGAATGAGAAATTAGGGAATGCATTCCATTTACAATAGCACCAAAAACCATACGTTACCTTGGAATTAACTTAACCAGAGACGTAAAGGACCTATATTCTAGAAACTACAAATCACTCTTGAAAGACATTGAAGAAGACACAAAAAGATGGAAAAATATTCCATGCTCATGGATCAGAAGAATTAACATAGTTAAAATGTCCATGCTACCCAGAGCAATCTACACTTTCAATGCTATCCCGATCAAAATACCGAGGACATTTTTCAAGGAACTGGAACAAATAGTCCTTAAATTTGTAGGGAACCAGAAAAGGCCCCGAATTGCCAGGGAACTGTTGAAAAGGAAAAACAAATCTAGGGGCATCACAATGCCGGATTTTGAGCTGTAGTACAAAGCTGTGATCACAAAAACAGCATGGTACTGGCACAAAAACAGATACATAGACCAATGGAACAGAATAGAGATCCTAGAAATGGACCCTCGGCTCTTTGGGCAACTAATCTTTGATAAAGCAGGAAAAAACATCTGGTGGGAAAAAGACAGTCTCTTCAATAAATCGTGCTGGGAAAATTGGACGGCTACATGCAAAAGAATGAAACTTGACCACTCTCTCACACCATACACAAAGATCAACTCCAAATGGATGAAAGACCTTGATGTGAGACAGTAATCCATCAAAATCCTGGAGGACAACGTAGGCAGCAACCTCTACGACATCGGCCAAAGCAACCTTTTTCATGATACATCCCCAAAGGCAAGAGAAACAAAAGATAAAATGAATTTGTGGGACTTCATCAAGATTAAAAGCTTCTGCACAGCCAAGGAAACATTAAAAAAAACTAAGAGGCAGCCCATGGAATGGGAGAAGATATTTGCAAATGATGCTACAGATAAAAGACTGGTATCCAAGATCTACAAAGAACTTCTCAAACTCAATACGCGAGAATCAAACAAATCATAAAATTGGCAGAAGATATAAACAGACACTTTTCCAATGAGGACACACAAATGGCTAACAGACACGTGAAAAAATGTTCAAAATCATTAGCCATCAGGGAAATTCAAATCAAATCCACCTTGAGATACCATCTTACCCCAGTTAGTATGGCAAAAATCAACAAGGCAGGAAACAGCAATTGCTGGAGAGGATGTGGAGAAAGGGGATCCCTCCTACATTGTTGGTGGGAATGCAGGTTGGTGCAGCCACTCTGCAAAACAGTGTGGAGGTCCCTTAAAAAGTTAAAAATTGAGCTACCTATGACCCAGCCATTGCACTACTGGGTGTTTACTCCAAAGATACAGACGTAGTGAAGAGAAGGGCCATATGCACCCCAATGTTCATAGCAGCATTATCCACAATAGCTAAATCGTGGAAGGAACTAAGATGCCCTTCAAAAGATGACTGGATTATGAACCTGCTATCCATATATACAATTGAATATTACTCGGCTATCAGAAAGAACGAGTTCTCAACATTTGCTGCAACATGGACGGCGCTGGAGGAGATAATGCTAAGTGAAATAAGTTAAGCAGAGAACGACAATTATCATATTGTTTCTCTCATCTATGGAACATAAGAATTAGTAAGATCGGTAGGGGAAGAAAGGGATAAAGAAAGGGGGGTAGAGGGGAGTGGGGTGGGGGAATGGGATAGACCGGTGATGGGTAGTAAGGAGGTCACGTATTGCATGGTGCACTGGGTGTTATACGCAACTAATGAATCATCGAGCTTTACATCAGAAACTGGGGATGTACTGTATGGTGACTAACATAATATAATAAAAAATCATTAAAAAAAAATAATAAAGCCTATGTTTTGCCACAGGCAAAATACCAATAAACAATAACAAAAAGGAAAAAAGAAAAAAAAAGAAATGCGGGTAATTAGAAGGGGGAGTGAAGCGTGGGAGACTATGGACTCTGAGAAGCAAACTGAGCGCTTCAGTGGGGATGTGGGTGGGGGAATGTGATAGACTGGTGATGGGTAGTAAGGAGAGCACGTATTGCATGGTGCACTGGGTGTTATATGCAACTAATGAATCATCGAACTTGCATCAGAAACCAGGGATGTACTGTATGGTGACTAACATAATGTAATAAAAAAGCATTAAAATAATTAATTAATTAATTAATTGAATAGATAATTAAAAGTAAAAATAAATAAATTAACGTGGTGAATCACATCTCTGATTTGCAAATATTGAACCCCCCTTGCAACATATTTATAAATCCAACATGATAGTGGTGAATGATTTTTTTTAATGTATTGTTGGATTTTGTGTGCTAGTATTTTATTGAGGAATTTTTTTCATAATAATATTTTTATTATATTATGTAATTCACCATAGAGTACATCCCTGGTTTTTGATGTAAAGTTCGATGATTCATTTAGGAATTTTTTTATCCAGGTTCATCAGGTACATTGGCCTGTAGTTCTCTTGTGTAGCAGTGTTTTCATCTGCATTTGGTATCAGGGTAATTCTAGCCTCATGAATTGAATTAGAAAGTTTTACTTTTCTTTCTATTTATTGGGATAGTTTGAAATAATAGGTATTAACTCTTTTTTATTAACTATTCTTTAAATGTTTGGTAGAATTCACCTGTGAATCTATCTAGTACTGCACTTCTGTTAGTTGGGTATTTTTTGATTAATCAATTTCCTTGCTGGCGCTCACTCTGTTCAAGTTTTCTATTTCGTCCTGTTTCAGTTTTGGTAACTTACATGCGTCTAGGAATTTATCCATTTCTTTCAGGTTCTCCAATTTGTTGGCATATGATATTTCCTGATATTCTCTTATAGTTGTTTGTATTTTTGTGATGCTGGTTATTTCTCCTCTCTCATTTGTGATTTTGTTGAGGATTTTGTCTTTTTTTTTTTTTAGAAGTCTGGCTTGAGGTTTATCAATTTTATTAATTCTTTCAAAGAACCATCTCCTGGATTCATTGATCTGTGCTGTTGTTTTTTAGTTTCTATATCATTTATTTCTGCTCTGATATTTTTTAAAAGATTTTATTTATTTATTTATTTATTTATTTATTTGAGAGAGAGAGTGGCAAAGAGAGCAAGTGAGCAGGAGTAGGGGGTGCAGAGAAAGGCAGAGGGAGCAGCAGGCTGCCCACTCAATGAGTGCCTAATGCAGTGCTCAATCCAAAAACCCTGGGGTCATGCCCTAACGCAAAGGGAGTCATCTGCAGATGTTCTCTTTGCCTGCTGTGGGCACTGTTTGGGCCCTGGCCTGAATGTGGTGAATGTTAACCTGGTGTGCTCCACTGTGTTTGTGAAATGAGATCTGTCACCACTTCCACCAGAACTGAGGCCCTGCTGAACTCTCTGTTTGGGAGACATGCTGTGGGTAGTTGTTTGTGCTGGTGTTCTAAGTGAGGTGACTGTTGTGCTGGGACTGAGGCAACCATGAGTGAGAAGTGCAGTCCCACTGGAGCACAGAGTGTTGGAGCTTGGTGTAAACAAGTTATGCAGCCGGTGTTGGCAGTGTGCTGCTTCCCACAGTTGGTTCTGTGCTTTACTGAAGGCAAGGGAGGGAAATGGTGCTGATAAGCTCCTTTTTTCCTGGAAAGGCAGCTCTGAGAATGCTACTTCTCAGGGATGCACTTGGAGGAGAGTGAATAATCCCTCCCTGTATGCCCCAGACATTCTTCAGACCACTGTTTGACCTTGGGTTGTTTGTCTGTCTTATCTACAGGAGCAGGGCAATATCCCCAAGGCTCTATCCCAGCCAAGCCCAATGAACTTCAAAACTCCAGGCTTTAAACCCCACTGGTGGCAAGAACTCAACAAAATTCAGCAGCTTATTTTCCAAGCCAACGCCTTGGGGAAATATTCTCCTTATAGGTTCCCTGTTTGTTTCTCTCTCTCTCTTTCTCTCTCTCTTCCTCTCTTCCTTCTTTGCAATCACAACTCCCTCCTCCTCAGAACACCTGTAATCTGTTTCTCCCTAAGCCATGTCTTTGCAGTTCTTATCTTCTTCAATTTGGCCTCTTTTCTCTCTTTAGTTTTGGAGTATGTTCTGTCACTCTTCAGGTCAATTTCTGGGTTATTTAAGATGATTTGATAGTTAACTAGCTATGTTCAAGGGTTGTAGTAAGCCTCGGTCCTCCTACTTTGCTGCCATCTCCCTTCACACAAATCATCATTTTTGTCTCTTTCCTGATTAGGCCAAAAGTTGCTATTTTGGTTGGGGTACCTGGGTGCCTCATTCGGATAAGCATCTAACTTCAGTTCAGGTCATGATCTCTGGGTCATTGGTTTGAGCCCCACATCAGACTGTGCACTCAGCAGGAAGTCTGCTTGAGAGTCTCTCCCCCCGCCACTCAGCCTCTCCCTCTGCCCTGCCTGTGCCCCTCTCTCTGTGTCCCCCAGCCCAATCTTACTCTCTCTCTAAGAAATGAATAAATTTTTTTAAAGATGCCATTTGGGGGAAATTTATTTGACATGCCCTTTAAGCATAAAAAATTAGTTGTTGGGGGAGGAGTTAACATGGTGGAGGAGTAGGGGCACCCTTTTTCTGCTGGTCCCCTGAGTCGAGCTGGATAGGTACCAGACCATTATGAACATCCAGGGAATCAGCCTGAGACGAAGGAAGATACATCTGGATCTGTACAAATGGACATCTCCAGCGCTGAGTATTGAGGTACATAGCGGGGAGCTGTGAAACCATGCACAGATATCGGAAGATAAATGGAAGGGGGAGGGAGGCGCTGCTTTTGGGCACCAGGAAGCGGTAGCCACCTGTATGGGAGAGCGGGCGGACTCGCAGACCCACACCCGAGACAGAGCAGACTGAGACCGTGAGCCGGGAACGCGCGTCACCAGTCTGAGGGCAGGAGCTTCGGAGCACACGGGCTGGCTGCCAGCTGGCAGTGTTAGAAACACAAAGGACAGAGACATGCTGGCCCTGGGAGTGAGAGCTGGGACGCCGGGTGTGGGGCGTACATCAGAGACGCTGCAGGGTTGAGAGGCACCAACAGAAAAAGAGTTAAAGTGGCCAAAACATCAGCGGAGAGTGGTCTGCAATCCCTCTGTTCTGAGACAGGCTGGGATTCGGTCACTGCTGCTCTGACTATCAGAAGAGGTAGAGCAAACCCCCAGGGAAAGCCACCAGAGAACAAAAGCCTGGAAATACTGGTTTACAGTGTGCCCACCTCCATTCTCCCTCACAGCAGACACAGAGACTCTACCCAAACAGGGTTGCCTGAGTATTGGCATGACAGGGCCCTCCCCCAGAAGGCAGGCTGAAAAATCAAGAAGCCCACATCCATAAGGTCCCTATAAAACAAGTGCATACTGCCTGTGGCCTGGTCAATAATTTGGCCTCTGGACAACCCCGCAACCTCTCCTCATCAGAATGACGAGAAGGAGAAATCCCCCCCAGCAGAGAAAAGACAATGATTCTCTGGCCTCTGCCATAAAACTAATGAATATGGATACAACCAAGTTATCAGAAATGGAGTTCAGAGTAACAATGGTCAAGATGATGTGTAGACTTGATAAAACTATTAATGAAAATGTTAATGAGAATATAGAGTCTTAAGGGCGGAAATGAGAGTGAATCTGGCAGAAATTAAAAATTCTATGCCTCAAATTCAGTCAAAACTAGATGCTCTGATGGCCAGGGTGAATGAGGCAGAAGAACATATCAGCACCTAGGAGGATGGGTTAGTAGAAGAGAAAGCTAAAATAGAAACTTGGATCCAAAAAAAATCCAATCTTACGAATGTAGGTTACGGGGTTGGAGATAAGATGGCGGAGGAGTAGGGGACCCCTTTTTCAGCCGGTCCCCTGAGTCGAGCTGGATAGGTAACAGACCAGCCTAAATAACCACAGAATCAGCCTGAGACGCAGGAAGATACATCTGGATCTCTACAAATGAACATCTCCAGCGCTGAGTATTGAGGTACCAAGAGGGGAGCTGTAAACCGTGCACAGATATCGGAAGACAAACAGAAGGGGGAGGGAGCTGCCGCGTTTGGGCGCCGGGAAGCGGCAGCCACCTGCACAGGGGAACGGGCGGACTCATGGATGGCACCCGCGAGAGAGCGGACTGAGACCGGTGAGCCGTGAATGCGCGCCACCAGGCATCTCCCGGAACACCGGAATCCCGGTGTGCTCACGGGATCCAGACTGAGACCGGGAGACCCGGGAGCGTGCGGGGCGGCCGGTGGCTGGCGGCATTAGAAACACAAAGGACAGAGACGCGCTGGCCCTGGAAGTGAGGGCAGGGACATCGGGTAGGTGCGCACATCCCCGGACGCTGCAGGGTTGAGCAGCACCAACAGTAATAGAGTTAAAGTGGCCAGAGCATCAGTGGAGAACGGGCCGCAATCCCTCTGTTCTGTGACAATGCAGCCTCTGCTGCTCTGACTCTCAGAAGAGGCATAGCCGGCTGCCAGGGAAAGCCGCCAGAGAACAAAAGCCTGGAAATACCGGCTCAGAGAGTGCCCATCCCCATCCCCCCTCGCAGGGGACACGGAGACTCTAACCAAACAGGGTTGCCTGAGTATCAGCGCTGCAGGCCGCTCCCCCAGAACACAGAAGGCAGGCTGAAAAATCAAGAAGCCCACAACCCGAGGCGCCTGGGTGGCACAGTCAATGAGCGCCTGTCTCCGGCTTAGGGCGTGATCCCAGCGTTTCGGAAAGGAGTCCCTCATCGGGCTCCTCCGCTGGGAGCCTGCTTCTTCCTCTCTCATTCCCCTGCTTCTGTTCCGTTCTTGCTGACTGTCTGTCTCCCTCTCTCAGATAAGTAAATAAATAAGATCTTTAAAGAAGAAGCCGGCATCTCTAAGATCCCTTAAAACAAGGGGCATGGCCTGGGACCCAGTCAATAATTTGGGCTCTGGACAACCCCGCAACCTCTCCTCATCAGAATGACAAGGAGAAGCCCCCCCTCAGTAAAGAAAAGACAATGAGTCTGTGGCCTCTGCCACAGAAGTAACGGATATGGATGTAACCAAATTATCAGAAATGGAATTCAGAGTAACAATGGTCAAGATAATGAGTAGACTTGAAAAAAGTATTCAGGAAAATGTTACTGAGAATATAGAATCCCTAAGGGCGGAAATGAGAGCGACTTTGACAGAAATTTAAAATTCTATGAGCCAAATGCAGGCAAAACTAGAGGCTCTGACGGCCAGGGTCACCAAAGCAGAGGACAGGGTTAGTGAATTGGAGGATGGGTTAATAGGGTAAAAAATAAAAATAGAAGATGGTCTTAAAAAAATCCACACCCACGAATGTTGGCTACGGGAGATTACTGACTCAACAAAACGATCCAATGTCAGAATCATCGGCATCCCCGAGGGGGTGGAGAAAAACAGAGGTCTAGAAGAGATATTTGAACAAATTGTAGATGAAAACTTCCCTAATCTAGCAAGGGAAACAAAAATTCGTGTCCAAGAGGCAGAGAGGACCCCTCCCAAGCTCAACCATGACAGACCTACACCACGTCACGTCATAGTGCAATTCGCAAATATTAGATCCAAGGATACAGTATTGAAAGCGGCCAGGGCAAAGAAATTTCCCACGTACCAAGGCAAAGGCATCAGAATTACGTCAGACCTGTCTACACAGACCTGGAATGAGAGAAAGGGTTGGGGGAGCATTTTTAAAGCTCTTTCAGAGAAAAACATGCAGCCAAGGATCCTTTATCCAGCAAGGCTGTCATTCAGAATTGATGGAGAAATAAAGACATTTCAGAATCGACAGTCACTAACCAATTTCGTAACCAAGAAACCAGCCCTACAGGAGGTATTACGGGGGATTCTATAAAAGTAAAAAGGCCCCAAGAGTGATACAAAACAGAAAGTCACAGCCAATACAAAGAGTTACTGACAACATGGCAGAATTAAAAGATATCTCTCAGTGCTCAGTCTTAATATTAATGGCTTAAATTCTTGCTTAAAACGCCACAGGGTTGCAGATTAGATAAAAAGAAATGACCCATCCATTTGCTGTCTACAAGAGACTCATTTCGAACCCAAAGATGCATTCAGACTGAGAGTAAGGGGATGGAGTACCATCTTTCACGCAAATGGACCTCAAAAGAAAGCTGGGGTAGCAATTCTCATATCATAAATTGGATTTTAAACTACAGACTATAGTTGGAGACGCAGAAGCGCACTATATTATTCTTAAAGGAAGTATTCAACAAGTGGATATGACAATTATAAATATATATGCCCCCAACAGGGGATCAGCAAGATACACAAGCCAACTCTTAACCAGAATAAAGAGACATATAAATAAAAATACATTAATAGTAGGGGACCTCAACACTCCACTCTCAGAAATAGACAGAACACCCTGGCAAAAGCTAAGCAAAGAATCAAAGGCTTTGAATGCCATACTCGACGAGTTGGACCTCATAGATATATATAGAACACTACACCCCAGAACCAAAGAATACTCATTCTATTCTAATGCCCATGGAACAATCTCAAGAATAGACCATGTTCTGGGACACAAAACAGGTCTCAGCCGATACCAAAAGATTGAAATTATCCCCTGCATATTCTCAGACGACAACGCTCTGAAATTGGAACTCAACCACAAGGAAATATTTGGAAGAAACTCAAACACTTGGAGACTAAGAACCATCCTGCTCAGGAATGACTCGATAAACCAGGAAATCAAAAATCAAATTAAACAATTTATGGAGACCAATGAGAATGAAAATACAACAGTCCAAAACCTATGGGATACTGCAAAGGGGGTCCTAAGGGGGAAATATATAGCCATCCAAGCCTCACTCAAAAGAATAGAAAAATCTAAAATGCAGTTTTTATATTCTCACCTCAAGAAGCTGGAACAGCAACAGAGGGACAGACCTAATCCACGCACAAGGAAGCAGTTGACCAAAATTAGAGCTGAAATCAATCAAGCAGAAACCAGAAGTACAGTAGAGCAGATCAACAGGACTAGAAGTTGGTTCTTTCAGAGAATCAATAAAATTGACAGACCACTGGCAAGACTTATCCAAAAGAAAAGAGAAAGGACCCAGATTATTAAAATTATGAATGAAAAAGGAGAGGTCACGATGAACACCATTGAAATTGGAAGTATTATTAAAAATTTTTATCAACAGCTATATGCCAATAAACTAAGCAATCTGGAAGAGATGGAATCCTTCCTGGAAACCTATAAACTACCAAGATTGAAACAGGAAGAAATTGATTTCTTAAACAGGCCAATTAATTATGAAGAAATTGAGTCAGTGATAACAACCTTCCAAATAACAAAACTCCAGGCCCGGACAGTTTTCCTGGGGAATTCTACCAAACATTCAAAGAAGAAATAATACCTATTCTCCTAAAGCTATTTCAAAAAATAGAAACAGAAGGAAAGCTACCAAACTCATTCTATGAGGCCAATATTACCTTGATCCCCAAACCAGGCAAAGACCCCCTCAAAAAGGAGAATTACAGACCAATTTCCCTAATGAATATGGACGCCAAAATCCTCAACAAGATACTTGCTAATAGAATCCAACACTTCATTAAAGGATTATCCATCACGATCAAGTGGGATTCATACCTGGGATGCAAGCGTGGTTCAATATTCACAAATCAATCAGCGTGATACATTATATCAACAAGAAAAGACTCAGGAACCATATGATCCTCTCAATCAATGCCGAAAAAGCATTTGACAAAATACAGCAACCTTTCCTGATTAAAACCTTCAGAGTGTAGGAATAGAAGGTACATTTCTCAATCTCATAAAAGCCATCTATGAAAAGCCTACTGCAAATATTATTCTCAATGGGGAAAAGCTGGAAGCCTTTCCCTTAAGATCAGGAACTCGACAAGGATGCCCACTCTCGCCACTATTATTCAACATAGTACTAGAAGTCCTTGCAACAGCAATCAGGCGACAAAAAGGGATCAAAGGTATTCAAATCGGCAAAGAAGAAGTCAAAATGTCTCTCTTCGCAGATGACATGATACTCTATATGGAAAACCCAAAAGAAGCCACTCCCAAACTATTAGAAGTTATAGAGCAATTCAGTAACGTGGCAGGATACAAAATCAATGCTCAGAACTCAGTTGCATTTCTGTACACGAATAACGAGAACGAAGAAAGAGAAATTCAGGAATCCATCCCATTTACAATAGCACAAAAACCATACGTTACCTTGGAATTAACTTAACCAGAGACGTAAAGGACCTTTATTCTAGAAACTATAAATCACTCTTAAAAGACATTGAGGAAGACATAAAAAGATGGAAAGATATTCCATGCTCATGGATCAGAAGAATTAACATAGTTAAAATGTCCATGCTATCCAGAGCAATCTACACTTTCAATGCTATCCCGATCAAAATACCGAGAACGTTTTTCAAAGAACTGGAACAAATAGTCCTTAAATTTGTATGGAACCAGAAAAGACCCCGAATCTCCAAGGAACTGTTGAAAAGGAAAAACAAAGCTGGGGGCATCACAATGCCGGATTTCGAGCTGTACTACAAAGCTGTGATCACAAAGACAGCATGGTACTGGCACAAAAACAGACACATAGACCAATGGAACAGAATAGAGAGCCCAGAAATGGACCCTCAGCTCTTTGGGCAACTAATATTTGATAAAGGAGGAAAAAACATCCGGTGGGAAAAAGACAGTCTCTTCAATAAATGGTGCTGGGAAAATTGGACAGCTACATGCAAAAGAATGAGACTTGACCACTATCTCACACCATACACAAAAATAAACTCCAAATGGATGAAAGACCTCGATGTGAGACAGGAATCCATCAAAATTCTAGAGGAGAACATAGGCAGCAACCTCTACGACTTCGGCCAAAGCAACCTTTTTCATGATACATCCCCAAAGGCAAGAGAAACAAAAGATAAAATGAATTTATGGGACTTCATCAAGATTAAAAGTTTCTGCACAGCCAAGGAAACAGTCAGAAAAACTAAGAGGCAGCCCATGGAATGGGAGAAGGTATTTGCAAATGACACTACAGATAAAGGACTGGTATCCAAGATCTACAAAGAACTTCTCAAACTCAATACACAAGAAACAAATAAACAAATCAAAAAATGGGCAGAAGATATGAACAGACACTTTTCCAATGAAGACATACAAATGGCTAACAGACACATGAAAAAATGTTCAAAATCATTAGCCATCAAGGAAATTCAAATCAAAACCACACTGAGATACCACCTTACGCCAGTTAGAATGGCAAAAATAGACAAGGCAAGAAACAACAATTGTTGGAGAGGATGTGGAGAAAGGGGATCCCTCCTACATTGTTGGTGGGAATGCAAGTTGGTACAGCCACTCTGGAAAACCGTGTGGAGGTCCCTTAAAAAGTTTAAAATTGAGCTACCCTATGATCCAGCCATTGCACCACTGGGTATTTACCCCAAAGATACAGACGTAGTGAAGAGAAGGGCCATATGCACCCCAATGTTCATAGCAGCAATGTCCACAATAGCTAAATCGTGGAAGGAGCTGAGATGCCCTTCAACAGATGACTAGATTAAGAAGTTGTGGTCCGTATATACAATGGAATATTACTCAGCAATCAGAAAGAACGAGTTCTCAACATTTGCTAAAACATGGATGGCACTGGAGGAGATAATGCTAAGTGAAATAAGTCAAGCAGAGAAAGACAACTGTCATATGATTTCTCTCATCTATGGAACATAAGAACTAGAATGATCAGTAGGGGAAGAAAGGGATAAATAAAGGGGGGTAATCAGAAGGGGGAATGAAACATGAGAGACTATGGACTATGAGAGACAAACTGAGGACTTCAGAGGGGAGGTGGGTGGGGGAATGGGATAGACCGGTGATGGGTAGTAAGGAGGGCACATATTGCATGGTGCACTGGGTGTTATACACAACTAATGAATCATCGAGCCTTACATCGGAATCTGGGGATGTACTGTATGGTGACTAACATAATATAATAAAAAATCATTAAAAAAATAATAATAAATAAATAAATAAATAAAGTTAAAAATTGAGCTACCCTATGATCCAGCCATTTCACTACTGGGTGTTTACCCCAAAGATACAGACGTGGTGAAGAGAAGGGCCATATGCACCCCAATGTTCATAGCAGAAATGTCCACAATAGCTAAATCGTGGAAGGAGCCGAGATGCCCTTCAACAGATGACTGGATTAAGAAGTTGTGGTCCATATATACAATGGAATATTAGTCAGCAATCAGAAAGAACGAGTTCTCAACATTTGCTACAACATGGACGGCACTGGAGGAGATAATGCTAAGTGAAATAAGTCAAGTAGAGAAAGACAACTATCCTATGATTTCTCTCATCTATGGAACATAAGAACTAGAATGATCAGTAGGGGAAGAAAGGGATAAAGAAAGGGGGGTAATCAGAAGGGGGAATGAAGCATGAGAGACTATGGACTATGAGAAACAAACTGAGGGCCTTAGAGGGGAGGGGGGTGGGGGAATGGGATAGGCCGGTGATGGGTAGTAAGGAGGGCACATATTGCATGGTGCACTGGGTGTTATACACAACTAATGAATCTTGGAGCCTTACATCGAAAACCGGGGATGTACTGTATGGTGACTAACATAATATAATAAAAAATCATTATAAAAAAAAAGAATGTGGTGAGTCTTAACTAAGTAAGTGATGGTCTTCTTGTTAAATGAGATCTGGTACTAGTTCCAGTAGAGGTGAGGTCCTGCAGAACTCTCTGGTTGGGACACATGGTGTATGCAGAGGTTTCTGCTGGTCTTCTGGGGAAGGGACCCACCACTGCACTGGGACTGAGGCAAGCTTGAATGAGAAGGGCAGTCTTGCCAGAGTGCAGGGGTGTGGAACTTGGTAAACAGATTAACCAGCCAGTGTGGGCACTGTGTTGCTTCCCACAGGTGGCTCCGTGTTTACACTGCATGGTGGGAGAAGGAAATGATGCCAGCTACCTCTTTTGCCCCAGAGAGACATCTCTATGAAAACTACCTCTCAGAGAAGCACTCAGAGAAGAACAAATTATCTCCCCTTGTGTGCCCTTACATTTTTCATACTGTTGTTTCCATGCTGTCTACCCCTGGGGTTCTGTCTTCTCTCCAGGAGTAGGGCAGTGCCCCCCAGGGTTCTATTCCAGCCAAGCTTGCTGATCTTTAAAACTCATCTTTAAGCCCCACTGGATCCAGAAACTCTGAAAGTCAGCCCCTCTAATTTTCACATACATGTCTTTGGGGGAAATGCTCTCCTTGTTCTTCCCCTGTGTGCTCCTCTCTCTCTGTGTGTCTCTGTCTCTCTCTCTGTCTCTCTCTCTCTCTCTCTCTCTCACCATTTCTGTTACCAAGACTCCCTCCCCTACACAGCACCCTGGGTCCATTTTTCCCCTAAACCATATCTCTGTTGTAACTTGTTTGTTGTGGCTTCTTCTCTCTCTTTAATTTTGGAGTTTGTTCTGTCAGCCTCTAGGTTGATTTCTGGGATATTTAGAATGATTTGATAGTAGTATTCTTGACATGAGAGAAATCTAGGGTCCTCTTACTCCTTTGCCATCTTCTCTCCCATCCTTGGACAAAATAGACTTTAAAACAAAGACTGGGGGAAAGAAAGAAGGTGGCAGAAAAGGAGGACTGTAGTCATGTCCTGTCCCATGAACACAACTAGATAACTATCAAATCATCCTAAATGCCCCAGAAATTGATTAAGGAGTATACTTTTTATAAAGAGCACAGCATGTTGTATAGAAGTACTGAATCACTTAATTGTATACCTGAAACTGATATACACTGTATATGTCAGTTTTATTTTATCCCTATTTTATTTTACATTATTATTTTATTTTATTTTAAAAATTTTTATTTTAATTCCAGTTAGTTAACAGACAGCATCATATTAGTTTCAGGTATACAATATAGTGATTCAACTCTTCCATGCATCACCCTGTGCTCATCAATTTAACTAAAAGCTTGAAAAAGTGTCTATATCAACTTGCATTCCCACCAACAGTGTAAGAGGGATCCCCTTTCTCCACATCCTCTCCAACATTTGTTGTTTCCTGCCTTGTCCATTTTCCCATTCTAATTGGCGTAAGGAGGTATCTTAAGTTGGGTTTGATTTGATTATCCCTGATGGCTAATGATGTGAACATTTTTTCATGTGTCTGTTAGCCATTTGTATGTCTTCATTGGAAAAGTGTCTGTTCATATCTTCTGCCCATTATTTGATTTGATTGTTTGTTGCTCATGTATTGAGTGTGAGAAGTTCTTTGTAGATCTTGGATACTACAATTTTATCTATAGTGTCATTGGCAAATATATTCTCCCATTCCATGGGCTGCCTCTTAGATTTTTGACTGTTTCCTTGGCTGTGCAGAAGCTTTTCATAGCAACATTGTCCACAATAGCTAAATTGTGGAAGGAACCCAGATGTCCTTCAACAGACGACTGGATTGAGAAGATGTGGTCCATATATACAATGGAATATTACTCAGCCATCAGAAAGAACAATTACACAACATTTGCAGTAACGTGGATGGAACTGGAGGAGATTATGCTAAGTGAAATAAGTCAAGCAGGAAAAGACAATTATATGGTTTCTCTCATCTATGGAACCTAAGAACTAGGAAGATTGGTAGGAGAAGAAAGGGATAAAGAAAGGGGGAGTAATCCGAAGGGGGAATGAAACATGAGAGACTATGGACTCTGAGAAAGAAACTGAGGGCTTCAGAGGGGAGGTGGAGGGGGGAATGGGATACGCTGGTGATGGGTAGTGAGGAGGCCACGTATTGCATGGTACACTGGGTGTTATATGCAACTAATGAATCTTCAAACTTTACATCAAAAACCAGGGATGTACTCTCAGGTGACTAACACAATATAATAAAAAATATAATTATACTTTTTTTAAAAAAGAGGATGTGGTCCACATATACAATGGAATATTACTCAGCCATCAGAAAGAACAATCACACAACATTTGCAGAAACATGGATGGGACTGGAGGAGATTATGTTAAGTGAAATAAGTCAAGCAGAGAAAGACAATTATCATATGGTTTCACTCATTTATGGAACATAAGAAATGGCAGGGAGATTAGTAGGAGAAGGAAGGGAAGAATGAAGGGGGGCTAAACAGAAGGGGGAATGAACCACGAGAGACTATGGACTCTGGGAAACAAACTGAAGGTTTCAGAGGGGAGGGGTTGGGGGATCGGGATAGGCCAGTAATGGGTATTAAGGATGGCACGAATTGCATGCAGCACTGGGTGTTACACACAAATAATGAATCATGGAATACTACATAAAAAACTAAGGATATTCTGCATGGTGAGTAACATAACCTAATAAAAATTAATTTAAAAAAAAAGATTATTTCCCAAATCCCTCCAGAGACCCTGTGATGGAAACTATAGAAACCAGTTCCTGCCATAGCCTTCTTACAACCCACTCGTGCTCGACCGTTACTCTCAGTGATCAAGAATCATCTGACCCAAAAATTCCTTCTTTGCATGGAATGACATGTTTGTATCCTCTGTAATTTCTGCACTGTGGTGCTGTCAGCATAGGTGATGGACTACAAAATGTTCTGGCCACTTTTCTTTGAGATTTTACCCTTAATACTTGTATGTAAAGCACAATTGCAAGAAGGCACAAAAATCTTTATGTTGCTTAATAACATAGGATACACAGAAATGGAGTTTGTAAACCAATAAATAGTGTAAAAAATGTTGGACTTACTTTCCTGGTAGCTATGATAGTACAGAACACAAATGGAAGAACAGAGAGAGAAATAACCTTGCCCAAAGTAGCACAGCTCCTCTATGCCAGACTCTAGCACAATGTACTACATTTCAGTGCACAAGTGAGTTCTGAATTGGTTCCCCCTCCTCGCTCACTTTCAACATGCAACTCAGAATGAAGTAGGGAGAATGGAACTAATGCATCTATGGGCCTTCATTCTATGGAAATTGTGGTGGCTCAATGTGGGGAAAGATTCATTATGCAACTGGTCACATACCATCTGTTACCCTGACATCTTCCATCCAAATGATTTTCTGATTACTCAGCTCACAGGCTTACCCCAACCAGCCAGATAGGCCCAATGAGTACAGAGGAAGAAGAGGAGCCACAAGAGGGCCTGAGTTTGCAGAGGAAAGGGCAGACCAAGACAGGAAACCTCAGAAGGGCAGACATGCCTATACTCCCCATCTGTCCAGAATCTTCCTCAGAGCCCTTTTTATCTCCCTGTTCCTCAGGCTGTAAATGAGTGGGTTGAGCATTGGAGTGAGGATGGTGTAGAAGATGGAGGTGGCTCGGTCTCCCACTGGTGTCCTACTGGAGGCCTGCTGCATGTAGCTAAACATGGTTCCTCCATAGTAGAGGCCCACCACAGCCAAGTGGGATGAGCAAGTGGTCAGAGCCTTCTGTTTCCCCTCTGTGGAAGGCATCCTAATGACAGTTGTGAGGACCCGGGTATAGGAAGCCACAATGACCACAAGGGGCAACAGCAGCATGACCACACAGCAAGCATAGATGAGATCCTCAAAGAGTGAGGTGTCAGCACAGGAGAGACGCAGCAGGGCAGGGACCTCACAGAAAAAGTGATCCACCTCCAGAGAGCCACAGTAAGGGAAACTGAAGACCACACTCACATCAATCACACTGTCGGACACTCCAACCATCCAGGATGCCACGGTCAGGAGAGAGCAAGCCTTCCAGTTCATGAGCACAGGATACCGCAGGGGGTGGCAGACTGCCGCATACCGGTCATAGGCCATGACTGCCAAGAGGAAGCACTCTGCTCCTCCGACCATGACCACTAGGAAGATCTGAGTGGCACAGTCTCCCCAAGATATGGACTTATGGCCTGACAGAAGATTGACTGCCATCTTGGGCACCACTGTGCTCATCAGTATCAGGTCCATGATGGAGAGCTGGCTGAGGAAAAAGTACATTGGGGTGTGCAGGTGCCTGTTGGCCTGGATGAGCAGGAGGAAGAGGCTGTTGCCAAGTAGGGCCACAGCAGAAGCCAGAAGGACAAGGGAAAAAAGGAATAAATCATTTGTGGAGTAGCTGAACAGGCCCAAAAGGATGAAGTCTGATAGGAAGGTGTGGTTCCAGAGTTCCATGGCCAAGACCCTGAGAACAAACAAAAGAGCAAACCGATGAAACTACTCACCTAGCATCTCCAAATACCCATATCCTGTTTCTTCTAAAAATAGAACCCAGCCCTCTGACATGGCCCCACCCATTCCTCCTGCGGTGAAAATCCATTTGTTTCTCATCTGTGCTCAGAAAGTTAGCACGATTTGATCCTTACTTCTCTGAAACACCAGGGAGCCAGAGAATGCAAGGGACAGAGAGAAGGGGCGTAAATGGCAGGTGAGTAGCTGTAGAAGGAGGATGTAGATTTAAGAGGGGAGGTGAAGTATTGGGGGACAAGGAAGAGAAAGGAGGAGAGAAAGGGGGTGAGAGGTGTAAGGACAAATGCAAATTTTTAAAAAGAGAAGTGACTCTCCCCTCTTTTCTCAGAACATTTGCTTTAGAAAACTTATCATTGTAAGCTCCTTGTTGCTCCAAGGTCTCTAAACCTTTTAAAAGCTAAGTAACCTTCTTGCCAGCTTTCTGGCCCAGAATGTCTTTCTCAAGGACCTAGGATCCATCTCTTTGAAATGGAATCATCAAAGAAGGTAGTGCCCGTATCTCCCAGTCTCTGTGGCAGAGGAGGACCCTAACATCAGCAGGCACCTTGCTCTAAGTGGCAAAACTACCTCTTGTCATAAACTGTGAGAAGTTCTTTTCCCCCTTTGGATAAATCCAATTAACTAACACATATTACCACCCCATTACCTGGTGAAAGAACTGAGTGTGACAAATGGTACTGTGAAGTCCACTTACTTAAAGACTAGTTCTTGTTTACCTTGAAAGCATATATGTAATGGGTTGTTACTGCCTGACTATAAAAGAGTGAGATTCTTCTGTTTTGCAGGCTCTTAGCAGATTATCTGTGATTTGCATCACCCTCTGGTTTAAAACGTGTTCAAAAATAAAAGTGTTGGGAGAGAGTTAAGATGGCAGAGGAGTAGGGGCCTCCTTTTCCACCGGTCCCCTGAGTCGAGCTGGATAGGTACCAGACCATCCTAAACACCCACTGAATCAATGTGAGACGCAGGAAGATACATCTGGATCTCGACAAATGAACATCTCCAGCGCTGAGTATTGAGGTACTAAGCAGGGAGCCGTGAAACCGTGCAGAGATATTGGAAGATAAACGGAAGGGGGAGGGAGCCACCATGTTCCAGCGCCAGGAAGCTGTAGGCACCTGCACTGGGGAGTGGGATGACTCCCAGACTGGCACCTGCGAGAGATCAGACTGAGACTGTGAACTGGGGAACACGCGCCACCAGACTGAATACCGGAGCGAGCGAACCACAGTGAAATGGAGTTCCAGAGCGCGCAGGGGTGGCTGGTGGCTGGCAGCGTTAGAAACAAAAAGGACAGAGAATTACCGGCCCTGGAAGTGAGGGCTCAGACACTGGGTGTGGGGTGCATATCCCAGGATGCTGCAGGGTTAAGCAGCACCAACAGAAACAGAGTTAAACTGGCCAGAAAACCCCAGTGGAGAGTGGACTGAGATCCCTCTGTTCTGAGACAGGGGCTGAGATTCGACTACTGCTACTTTGACTATCAGAAGAGACACAGCAAGCTGCCAGGGAAAGACGCCAGAGAACAAAAGCCTGGAAATACCAGCTCACAGTGTGCCCATTCCCATGCCCCCTTGCAGGGGACATGGAGACTCTACCCAAACAGGGTTGCCTGAGTACCAGCGCGGCAGGTCCCTCCCCCAGAAGGCAGGCTGAAAAATCAAGAAGCCCACATCCCTAAGGTCCCTATAAGAAAGTGCACACTGCCTGGGGCATGGTCAATAACTTGGGCTCTGGGCAACCCTGCAACCTCTCCTCATCAGAATGACGAGAAGGAGAAATCACCCCCAGCAAAGAAAAGACAATGATTCTCTGGCCTCTGCCACAGAACTGATGGATATGGATATAACCAAATTGTCAGAAATGGAGATCAGAGTAACAATGGTCAAGATGATGTGTAGACTAAAAAAAGTATTAACGAAAATGTTAATGAGAATATAGAATCTCTAAGGGTGTAAATGAGAGCAAATCTGGCAGAAATTAAAAATTCTATGAATCAAATACATTCAAAACTAGATGCTCTGAAGGCAAGGGTGAATAAGGCAGAAGGATGAATTGGCAAATTGGAGGATGGGTTAGTAGAAGAAAACGCTAAAATAGAAACTTGGCTTAAAAAAATCCAATCTTAAGAATGTAGGTTACGGGAGATTACTGACTCAATGAAATGTTCCAATGTCAGAATCATGGGCATCCCCGAGGGAGTGGAGAAAAACAGAGGTCTAGAAGAGATATTTGAACAAATTGTAGCTGAAAACTTCCCTAATCTAGCAAAGGACACAAGCATTCATGTCCAAGAGGCAGACAGGTCCCCTCCCAAGCTCAACCATGACAAACCTAGCCACATCATGTCATAGTGCAATTTGCAAACATTAGATACAAGGATACAGTATTGAAAGTGGCCAGGGCAAGGAAATTTATCACGTACCAAGGCAAAGGTATCAGAATTATGTCAGACCTGTCTACACAGTCCTGGAATGAGAGAAAGGGTTGGGGAGGGGCATTTTTAAAGCGCTTTCAGAGAAACACATGAAGCCAAGGATCTTTTATTCAGCAATGCTGTCATTCAGAATTGATGGAGAGATAAAGACCTTGCAGAATCACCAGTCACTAACCAATTTTGTAACCAAAAATGAGCCCTACAGGAGATATTAAAGGGGGTTCTATAAAAGTAAAAAGCCCCCAAGAGTGATACAGAACAGAAAGCCACAATCTATAGAAACAAAGACTTTACAGGCAACATGGCATCATTAAAATCATATCTCTCAATAATCAGTCTCAATGTAAATGGCCTAAATGCTCCCATAAAGCGCCACAGGGTTGCAGGTAGGATAAAAAGACATGACCCATCCATTTGCTGTCTACAAGAGACTCATTTTGAACCTAAAGATACATCCAGACCATAAGTAAATGGATGAAATACCATCTTTCATGCCAATGGACCTCAAAAGAAAGCTGGGGTAGCAATTCTCATATCAGACACATTGGATTTTAAATTAAAGACTATAGTTAGAGATACAGAACGACACTATATTATTCTTAAAGGATGTATCCAACAAGTGGATATGACTACTATAAATATCTATGCCCCCAAAAGGGGAGCAGCAAGATACACAAGCCAACTCATAACCAGAATAAAGGGACATACAGATAAAAATACGTTAATAGTAAGGGACCTCAACACTCCACTATCAGCAAGAGATAGATCATCTAAGGAGAAAACCAACAAAGAAACAAGGGCTTTGAATGTCACACTAGATGAGTTTGACCTCGTAGATATATATAGAACACTGCACCCCAGAACCAAAGAATACTCATTCTATTCTAATGCCCATGGAACATTCTCAAGAATCGACCATGTTCTGGGGCACAAAACAGGTCTTAACCGATACCTGGGGACTAAAATTATTCCATGAAAATTCTCAGACCACGATGCTTTGAAATTGGAAATCAACCACAACGAATAATTTGGAAGAAACTCAAACACTTAGAGACTAAGAACCATCCTCCTCAAGAATGATTCAATAAACTAGGAAATCAAAAATAATTTTAAACAATTTATGGAGACCAACAAGAATGAAAACGAAACGGTCCAAAATCTATGGGACACTGCAAAGGCAGTCCTAAGGGGACAATACATAGCTGTCCAAGCCCCACTCAAAAGGATAGAAAAATCTAAAATGCAGTTTTATATTCTCACCCCAAGAAGCTGGAACAGGACCAGAGGAACAGGCTTGATCCATGCACGAGAAAGCAGTTGATGAAGATCAGAGCAGAGATCAATGAATTAGAAACCAGGAGCACAGTAGAGCACATCAACAGAACTAGAAGCTAGTTCTTTGAAAGAATAAATAAAATTGACAAACCACTGGCAAGACTTATCCAAAAGAATAGAGAAAGGACCCAAATTAATAAAATTATGAATGAAAAAGTAGAGATCAAAACTAACACCAATGAAATTAGAAGGATTATTAGAAACTTTTATCAACAGCTTGATGCCAATAAATTATGCAATCTGGAAGACATGGAGGCCTTCTGGAAACCTATAAACTCCCAAGACTGAAACAGGAAGAAATTGATTTTTTTAAACAGACCAATTAATTATGAAGAGATTGAAGCAGAGATTAAAATCTTCTGAAAACAAAACACCATGGCCTGACGGATTTCCCAGGGAATTCTACCAAACATTCAAAGAAGAAATAATACCTATTCTCCTAAAGCTACGTCAAAAAATAGAAACAGAAGGAAAGTTACCAAACTCATTCTATGAGGCCAATATTACCTTGATCGCCTAACCAGGCAAAGACCCCATCCACAAGGAGAATTAGAGACCAATTTCCCTGATGAATATGGATGCCAAAATTCTCAACAAGAGCTTAGCTAATAGGATCCAACAGTACCTTAAAAGGATTATCCATCATGACCAACTGGGATTCATCCCTGGGATGCAAAGTTGGTACAACATTTGCAAATCAATCAGTGTCATAGATTTTATCAACAAGAAAAAGGCAAAAATCATATAATCCTCTCAATTGATGCAGAAAAAGCATTTGACAAAATAGAGCATCCTTTCCTGATTAAAACCCTTCAGAGTGTAGGGATACAGGGTACATTCCTCAATCTCATGAAAACCATCTATGAAAAGCTTACAGCAAATATCATTCTCAATGGGGAAAAGCTGGAAGCCTTTCCCTTAAGATCAGGAACACGACAAGGATGCCCACTCTTGCCATTATTATTCAACATAGTACTAGAAGTCCTTGCAACAGTAATCACACAACAAAAAGGGATAAAAGTATACAAATCGGCAAAGAAGAAGTCAAAATCTCTCTTCGCAGATGACATGATACTGTATATGGCAAACCCAAAAGAACCCACTCCCAAACTATTAGAAGTTATAGAGCAATTCAGTAATGTGGAGGGATATAAAATCAATACTCAGAAATCATCTGCATTTCTATACACGAACAATGAGACTGAAGAATGAGAAATTAGAAAATGCATGCCATTTACAATAGCACCAAAAACCATACGTTGCCTTGGAAATAACTTAACCAGAGACGTAAAGGATCTATATTCTAGAAACTACAAATCACACTTGAAAGACATTGAGGAAGACACAAAAATGGAAAAATATTCCATGCTCATGCATCGGAAAAATTAACATAGTTAAAATGTCCATGCTACCCAGAGAAATCTACACTTTTAATGCTATCCCGATCAAAATACCGAGGACATTTTTCAAAGAACTGGAACAAACAGCCCTTAAATTTGTGTGGAACCAGAAAAGGCCCTGAATCACCAAAGAATTGTTGAAAAGGAAAAACAAAACTGGGAGCATCACATTGCCAGATTTCAAGCTGTACTACAAAGCTGTGATCACAAAGACAACATGGTACTGGCACAAAAACAGACACATAGACCAATAGAACAGAGTAGAGAACCCAGAAATGGACCCTCGGCTCTTTGGGCAACTAATCTTTGATAAAGCAGGAAAAAACATCGAGTGGAAAAAAGACAGTCTCTTCAATAAATGGTGCTGGGAAAATTGGACAGCTACATGCAAAAGAGTGAAACTTGACCACTCTCTCACACCACACACAAAGATAAACTCTAAATGGATGAAAGACCATGATGTTAGACAGGAATCCATCAAATTCCTAGAGGAGGGCATAGGCAGCAACCTCTACAACATTGGCCACAGCAAACGTTTTCATGACACATCCCCAAAGGCAAGAGAAACGAAAGATAAAATGAACTTCTGGGGCTCATCAAGATAAAAAACTTCTGCACAGCCAGGGAAATAGTCAAAAAAACTAATAGGCAGCCCACGGAATGGGAGAAGATATTTTCAAATGACACTACAGATAAAAGACTGATATCCAAGATCTACAAAGAACTTATCAAACTCAATACATGAGAAACAAATAAACAAATCATTAAATGAGCAGAAGATATGAACAGACACTTTTCCAATGAAGACATACAAATGGCTAACAGACACATGAAAAAATGTTCAAAATCATTAGCCACCAGGGAAATTCAAATCAAAACTACACTGAGATACAATCTTATGCCAGTAAGAATGGCAAAAATTGTCAAGGCAAGAAACAACAATTGTTGGAGAGGATGCGGAGAAAGGGGATCCCTCCTCCATTGTTGGTGGGAAAGCAAGTTGGTACAGCCACTCTGGAAAACAGTGTGGAGGTCCCTTAAAAAGTTAAAAATATAGCGACCCTATGATCCAGCAAATGCACTACTGGGTATTTACCCCAAACATATAAACGTAGTGAAGAGAAGGTTCATAGGCCCCCGAATGTTCATAGCAGCATTGTCCACAATAGTTAAATCATAGAAGGAGCTGAGATGCCCTTCAACAGATGACAGGATTAAAAAGATGTGGTCCATATATACAATGGAATATTACTCAGCTATCAAAAAGAATGATTTCTCAACATTTGGTGCAACATGGACGGCAGTGGGGGAGATAATGCTAAGTGACATAAGTCAAGCAGGGAAAGACAATAATCATATGGTTTCTCTCATCTATGGAACATAAGAACTAGGAAGATCAGTAGGAGAAGAAAGGGATAAAGAAAGGGGGGTAATCATAAGGGGGAATGAAGCATGAGAGACTATGGACTCTGAGAAACAAACTGAGGGCTTCAGAGGGGAGGAAGGTAGGGGAATGGGATAGGCTGGTGATGGGTAATAAGGAGGACATGTATTGCATGGTGCACTGGGTATTATACACAACTAATGAATCATTGAAGTTTACATTAAAAAAAACAAAAATAAAATAATAAAAATAAATAAATGAATGAATGAATGAATAAATAAATAAATAAATAAATAAACAAATAAATAAATAAAAGTATTGGGTGCCAGGTGGCTTAGTCAGTTGGGCATCTGCCTTTGATGATCCCAGAGTCCTGGAACCAAGCCCTCATCAGGCTCCCTGCTCAGTGGGGAATCTACTTCTCCCCCTCCCTCTGCCCCTCCCCTCCTTTGTTCTTTCCCTATGACTCTCAAATAAATAAATAAAATTTAAATAAATAAGTAAATAAATAAAACTGTTTTCTCTCTCTTGTGTCTTCATGGAGATGATTTCTATTTTGGGAAGAGTTTTTTATTTTATTATTTATTTATTTATTTATTTATTTATTTATTTATTTTTATTCATTCATTTTTTTAATTTAGATTTTAATCAAGTTTCCCCAATACATGTACTGCAACAGAGCTAAATGTTGATGCTAAATGTATCATTAGAATCTCCTGATGCCTCTCAGGATGTTTCTCAACCATCCACCACTCTGTTACTTGGACAGTAGAGAAGAGACCAGAACATGCCTTGTCATCCACTTGTATTTCAATTACCTCCCATAGTGTCAAACCTAGGTGGGTACTAACCTGGTTAGAACCACTGAATGTTCTAAGACACACTCACTGAATTTACAAAGGAAGGAACAGCCAGTCCTCACTCCACAAATGGTGGGACTCCAGGGGATGCTTTGTGGAAATATGTGGCTTCTGAATTGTGTAATGTCACAGGCAGAATTCACATATTTTTTTAATAGAAACAAAAGATGATCAAAGAGAACCAAAGACTATTGAAATAGTTCATGATTAGAGGATGATTATGAACAGAAAGAAAGGAGAAAAAATAATATTCCAGGGCTCCCACAGTCACAACTGGGGTTAGTCATGCTTTTGTCTCTGGAACATCTGGAAATATGTTTTGGATTTTTTTAAAAAGTATAGATGCACCCAATGTTGACAGCAGCAATGTCCATGAGAGCCAAATTGTGGAAGTAGCCAAGATGTCCTTGAATAGATGAATGGATAAAGAAAATGTGGTTCCTATGTACAATGCAATATTAGCCATCAGAAAGTATGAATACCCACAATTTGCATTGACATGGATGGCACTGGAGGGAATTATGCTAAGTGAAATAAGTCAAGCAGAGAAAGACAATTAGAATATGGTTTCACTTGTATGTGGAACATAAGGAATAGCACGGAGGACAAGAGGTGAAGGGAGGAAAAACTGAAAGGGGGAATCAGAGAGGGAGACAAACCATGAAGACTCTGGACTCCAGGAAACAAACTGATGGCTACAGAAGGGAGGGGGGAGGGGATGGGGTAGCCAGGTAATACGTATTGAGGAAGGCACTTGTTGTGATGAGCACTGGGTGTTATATGCAACTAATGAGTCATTAAACACTACATCAAAAACTAATGATGTACTTGCTATATGTTGGCTAACAGAACATAAGAAAAACAGTATAGATGCCTTGATACCATTCCTGGAGTTCTGGGTTACTAGGTCTGGAAACAGTCCCATCATATATGCCTTTTTAAATATATATATATATATATATATATATTTTTTTTTTTTTTTACTGTTTGAGGGGGAGAGAGAGAGAGAGCAGGAGCAGGGGGTGGGAGAAGACTCCTCACTGTGCAGGGGGCCCAATGCAGTGCTCGATCCCAGGACCTGGAGATCATGACCTGAGCTAAAAGCAGATGCTTAAGGGACTAAGCCATCCAGGTAGCCCTCATATGTGGCTTTTTAAAAGCCCCGCCCAAGTGATTCTGATGGGGTAAAATGCACTGGAATAGGGCAATCTGTGTGCATAACTCCAGTCTCATCTTGGCAGTAGTGAGAAACTATCTTCTCAGATTATGTCACTACATAGGAAAATCCTGGGACATACCAAGTTACAAAGACATGCCAGCAAAGGGAGCCAGAACACAGTTCAGGGAGGTAGATTCCAAGATAAGCACAGGCAGGAATAGAACACAGCCACAGACACCAGAGTGGCGTGGGCATATGTGTGGCAAGGGCCGAACAGGTCTGCCTGCCAACTTTGAAGGCTGGTTCAGAGACTAGATATGGATAAATGATCATAAAATTTTGCCCAAGAAAAGTAGGATTACCAACTCTCTGGTCTCTGATGCCAAGAACCTTTGTCTTTCGACAGCAAGGAGGTATCTCTGTGTCCAGTCTGACTCTCTAGGCTGAAGCCTGAAGTTGGACGAACTTCTCCCACTTCCTGGTCAGGTTTAGTCTCTCATCTCTCAGGTCTTCCCTCACCCCCTACCGCACTTCCCAACCCCATTCAGCTCACCAGGATTCACCTTCTGCTCCACCCTGTGAATCTCGGCACAGATGGGCCAGACCCAAGAAGAATGCAAAGATCTAATTCTCAAGGCAATGTGTGAGCAAATGGTGGCTTGGGAAAGGCTCTTACACACACCCTTCTCCCAACTCCAAAGCCCCAAATAAGAACTGATGGAACTAACCACACAAGATGTTCTCCCGTTTCTCATAAAACTGATGATGAGCTGAGACCCTGAGAACAAACAAAAGAGAAAACCAATGAAACTACTCACCTAGCATCTCCTAATACCCATATCCTGTTTCTCCTAAAAGATAGAGCCCATCCCTCTGACATGGCCCCACCCTTTCCACCTGCAGTAAAAACCCCTTTGTTTCTCAGCTGCGCTCAGAAAGTTACCAGCAGGATTTGATCCTTACTTCTCTAAAACACCAGGGAGCCAGAGAATGCAAAGGATAGAGAGAAGGGGTGTAAATGGCAGATAAATAGCTGTCGAAGTGTGATGTAGATTTAAGAGGGGAGGTGAAGTATTGGGGGACAAGAAAGAGAAAGGAGGAGAGAAAGGGGGTGAGAGGTGTAAGGACAAATGCAAATTTTAAAAAAGAAAAACAAAGCTGGGGGCATCACAATGCCGGATTTCGAGCTGTACTACAAAGCTGTGATCACAAAGACAGCATGGTACTGGCACAAAAACAGACACATAGACCAATGGAACAGAATAGAGAGCCCAGAAATGGACCCTCGGCTCTTTGGGCAACTAATCTTTGATAAAGCAGGAAAAAACATCCAGTGGGAAAAAGACAGTCTCTTCAATAAATGGTGTTGGGAAAATTGGACAGCTACATGCAAAAGAATGAAACTTGACCACTCTCTCACACCATACACAAAAATAAACTCCAAATGGATGAAAGACCTCGATGTGAGACAGGAATCCATCAAAATTCTAGAGGAGAACATAGGCAACAACCTCTACGACATCGGCCAAAGCAACCTTTTTCATGATACATCCCCAAAGGCAAGAGAAACAAAAGACAAAATGAATTTATGGGACTTCGTCAAGATTAAAAGTTTCTGCACAGCCAAGGAAACGGTCAGAAAAACTAAGAGGCAGCCCACGGAATGGGAGAAGATATTTGCAAATGACACTACAGATAAAGGACTGGTATCCAAGATCTACAAAGAACTTCTCAAACTCAATACACGAGAAACAAATAAACAAATCAAAAAATGGGCAGAAGATATGAACAGACACTTTTCCAATGAAGACATACAAATGGCTAACAGACACATGAAAAAATGTTCAAAATCATTAGCCATCAAGGAAATTCAAATCAAAACCACACTGAGATACCACCTTACGCCAGTTAGAATGGCAAAAATAGACAAGGCAAGAAACCACAATTGTTGGAGAGGATGTGGAGAAAGGGGATCCCTCCTACATTGTTGGTGGGAATGCAAGTTGGTACAGCCACTCTGGAAAACAGTGTGGAGGTCCCTTAAAAAGTTAAAAATTGAGCTACCCTATGATCCAGCCATTGCACTACTGGGTGTTTACCCCAAAGATACAGACGTAGTGAAGAGAAGGGCCATATGCACACCAATGTTCATAGCAGCAATGTCCACAATAGCTAAATCGTGGAAGGAGCCGAGATGCCCTGCAACAGATGACTGGATTAAGAAGTTGTGGTCCATATATACAATGGAATATTACTCAGCAATCAGAAAGAACGCGTTCTCAACATTTGCTAGAACATGGACGGCACTGGAGGAGATAATGCTAAGTGAAATAAGTCAAGCAGAGAAAGACAACTATCATATGATTTCTCTCATCTATGGAACATAAGAACTAGAATGATCAGTAGGGGAAGAAAGGGATAAAGAAATGGGGGGGTAATCAGAAGGGGGAATGAAACATGAGAGACTATGGACTATGAGAAACAAACTGAGGGCTACAGAGGGGAGGGGGGTGGGGGAATGGGATAGGTCGGTGATGGGTAGTAAGGAGGGCACATATTGCATGGTGCACTGGGTGTTATACACAACTAATGAATCATCGAGCCTTACATCGAAAACTGGGGATGTACTGTATGGTGACTAACATAATATAATAAAAAATCAATATAAAAAAGTAAAAAAATAAAAGATAAAAAAATAAAAAAGAGAAGTGTCTCCCCTCTTTTCTCAGAGCATTTGCTTTAGAAAACTTATCATTATAAGCTCCTTACTGCTCCTAGGTGTCTAAAGCTTTTAAAAGCTAAGTAAGCTTCTTCCCTGCTTTTTGGCCCAGAACGTCTTTCTCAAGGACCTAGGATCCATGTCCTTGAAATGGAATCATCAAGGAAGGTAGCGCCCTTATCTCCCAGGCTGTGTGGCAGAGAAGGACCCTAACATCAGCAGGCACCTTGCCCTAAGTGGCAAAACTATCTCTTGTCATAAACTGTGAGAAGTTTTTCCCCCTTTGGATACATCCAATTAACTAACACATATTACCACCCCATTACCTGGTGAATGAACTGAGTGTGACAAATGGTACTGTCCAGTCCTCCTAACGTGAAGACTAATTCTTGTTTATCTCGAAAGCATATATGTAATGGGTTGTCACTGCCTGAATATAAACGAGTGAGATTCTTCTGTTGTTCAATCTCTCAGCTGACTACCTGTGATTTCCATCACCCTCTGGTTTAAAGCTTGTTCAAAAATAAAAGTGTTGGATGCCTGGGTGGCTCAGTCAGTTGAGCATCTGCCTTTGGCGCAGGTCATGATCTCAGGGTCCTGGGATGAAGCTCTGCATCAGGTTCCCTGCTTATCATGGGGAGTCTGCGTCTCCCTGTCCCTCTGCCTCTCCACTCGACTTGTGCTTTTGCTATTACTCTCTGTCAAATGAATATATAAAATCTTTTAAACAAACAAACAAACAAACAAATAAATGAACCTGTTTCCTCTTGTGTGTTTGTGGAGGGGTTTTCTGGATTAGAAGGAAATTTTGATTTTATTTAATTATTTTTATTCATTTTTTTAAATTTAGATTTTAATGAAGTTTCCCCAATGCAGGTACCACAACAGAAATAAATGTTGATGCTAAATTCATCATGAGAATGTCATGATGCCTCTCAGAACATATCTAAACCACCCCCACTCTGCTACTTGGAGAATAAAGTGGACTAGTCCAGAGACTAGAGAATGGATAAACGATGATACAATTTTGCCCAAGAAAAGTACATTACCACCTGTCTGGTCTCTGATCCCAAAAACCTTTGTCTCTTGACAGCAAGGAGGTACCTCTGTGTCCAGTCTGACTCTGTAGGCTGAAGCCTGAAGTTAGATGAACTTCTCCCACTTCCCAGTCAGGTTTAGTCTCTCATCTGTCAGGTCTTCCCTCACCCCCTTCAGCACTTCCCAACCCCATTCAGCTCACTAGGATTCACCTTCTGCTCCACCCTGTGAATCTCGGCACAGATGGGCCAGACCCAAGAAGCATGCAAAGATCTAATTCTCAGCACAATGTGTGAGCAAATGGTCGTTGGGAAAGGCTCTTACACACACCCTTCTCCTAACTCCAAGGCCCCAAATAAGAACTGATGGAACTAACCACACAAGATGTTCTCCTGTTTCTCGTAAAACTGATGATGAGCTCATGTCCCAGGTTTCTCTCTCTAGTTGCAGAGAAGATGTCTCATGGCACCCTACCCAGCTCATAATGAGCTGAGGGAATAGAAGCTCCACACCAAGGAAGAAGCAAAAATTAATGAATTGAATTCAGGACAAAGTTCATTCCCCACAGCCCTCATTCTGAAAAACACCACCCCAGAATATATCTAAAGAAAAGAAGAAGACACCCATGGGATAGCCCCTGACATATCCACCCACACTTCTCTCAGAGTCTTTATCCTACCTGCCCATGGGGCTGGGAGAGAACATGATCACCACTGAGGTTCAGAGTGAATATCTAAAGTACAATCTGGGAGTTTTATCATAATGCATGACAGGAAGTAGAGCCTGGTCAGTTATTCTGTGAAACTTGTATGGTATTGATGTCGTATATGTTTCTGTATTAAATTATTATTTATTGTTCATTCAACAAATAATTACGGAGCACTGTGAAAATAAATGAAGACCACCCAGTTGAGTAAAGAAAAGGCTATTTATTCAATGCTTGCTGTTGCAAGGCAGTCAGCCTCTCTCACTTGTATGTTGGCGGGTCTCCATGAGAGATAGAGGAGTGGGAAAGCTTTAGAGTAGAAAAAAGAGAAGCTTCAGGTCTGCTGTGATTGGAGGCTGTTGGCATGGGGAAGCTGGAGGGGGGCTAACTAAAAGCAGGGAGATTGATTACGGGTACATATTCAGTTTTCTCTGTTTTTTTTAAATAATAATTTTTCAAATTATATTATGTCAGTCACCATACAGTACATCCCTGGTTTTTGATGTAAAGTTCCATGATTCATTCATAACACCTAGTGCACCATGCAATACGGGCCCTCCTTACTACCTATCACCAGCCTATCCCAATACCCCACCCCTCTCCCCTCTGAAGCCCTCAGTTTGTTTCCCAGATTCCACAGTCTCTCATGGTTCATTCCCCTTCTGTTTACCCTCCCTTCATTCTTCCCCTCCTTCTCCTACCAATCTTCCTATTTTTTATGTTTCATAAATGAGTGAAACCATATGATAATTGTCTTTCTCTGCCTCACTTATTTCACTTAGCAGAATCTCCTCCAGTCCCGTCCATGTTGCCGCAAATGTTGTGTAATGTTCTTTCTGATGGCTGAGTAATATTCCATTGTATATATGGACCACATCTTCTTAATCCAGTCATCCGTTGAAGGGCATCTGGGCTCCTTCCAAAATTTAGCTATGGTGGGCAAAGTTGCTATGAACATTGGGGTGAATATGGCCCTTCTCTTCATTATGTCTGTATCTTTGGGGTAAATACCTAGTAGTGCAATTCCTGGGTCATAGGGTAGCTCTATGTTTCACTTTTTAAGGGACCTCCACGCTGTTTTCCAAAATGGCTGTACCAGTTTGCATGCCCACCAGCAATGTAAGAGGGTTCCTCTTTCTCCACATCCTCCCCAAAATTTTTGTTTCCTGCCTTGTCCATTTTTGCCATTCTAAGTGGCATAAAGTTATATCTCAAGGTGGTTTTGATTTGTATTTCCCCGATACCCAGTGATGTCGAGCATTTTTTCATGTGTCTGTTGGCCATTTGGATGTCTTCTTTGGAGAAATGTCTGTTCATGTCTTCTGCCCATTTAATGACTGGATTCCTTGCTTTTCAGGTGTTTATTTCGGTAAGTTCTTTATAGATTTTTGGATATTTGCCCTTTATCTGTTATATCGTTTGCAAATATCTTCTCTCACTCCATAGATTGCTTTTTAGTTTTGTTTACTATTTCCTTTGCTGTGCAAAAGCTTTTTATCCTGATGAAGTCCCAATAGTTCATTTTTTGTTTTGTTTCTCTTGCCTTTGGAGAGGTGTCTAGCATTCATAAGCTGGGCAGCTTCAATTTCTTTCGTCAGTGTTTTATACTTTTCAGAGCACAGGTCTTTCCCCTCTTTGGTTAGTTTTATTCATAGGTATCATTGTTTTTGGTAAAATTGTAAATGGGCTTCAATCTTTAATTCCTCTTCCTGCTGCTTTACTATTGGTGTATAGAAATGGACAGATTTCTGTATATTGAGTTTGTATACTATGACTTTACTGAATTCATGTGTCGGTCCTAGCAGTTTTTTGGTGGAGTCTTTTGGGTTTTTAAATAGAGTATCACGTCATCTGCAAATATTGAAAGTTTTGCTTCTTCCTTGCCAATTTGGATTCTTTTTGCTTCTTTTTGTTGTCTGGTTGCTGTGGCTAGGACTTCCAGGTCTATTTGAATAATTGTGGTGATTGTGAACATCCCTGTTTTGTTCCTGACCAGAAAAGAAAGGGTCTTAGATTTTCTCCATTGAGAAATGATATTAACTGTGGGTTTTTCATATATTGCCTTTATTATGTTGTGGTATGTTCCCTCTAAACCTGCTTTGTTGAGGGTTTTTTATCATGAACAGATGTGGTACCTTGCCAAATCTTTTCTGCATCTATTGACATGATTGTGTGGTTCTTATCCTCTTTCTTAAATTAACGTGGTGTATCACATTTATTGATTTGCAAATATTGAAACACCCTTGCAACTCAGGAATAAATCCAACCTGAGAGTGGTGAATGATTTTTTTAATGTATTGTTGGATTTGGTGTGCTAGTATTTTACTGAGGAATTTTTTATCCAGGTTCATCAGGTATATTGGCCTGTAGTTCTCTTGTGTAGCAGTGTTTTCATCTGTGTTTGGTATCAGGGTAATTCTAGCCTCATAGAATAAATTTGAAAGATTTACTTTTCTTTCCATTTTTTGTGATAGTTTGAGAAGAATAGGTGTTAACTCTTTTTTTATTAACTATTCTTTCAATGTTTGATAGAATTTACCTGTGAAGCTATCTAGTACTGCACTTTTCTTAGTTGGGTATTTTTTTTTATTATTATTAATTCAATTTCTTTGCTGGCACTCAGTCTGTTCAAGTTTTCTATTTCTTCCTGTTTCCGTTTTGGTAATTTACATCTGTGTAGGAATTTATCCATTTCTTTCAGGTTCTCCAATTTGTTGGCATATGACATTTCATGATATTCTCTTATAATTGTTTGTATTTTTGTGATGTTTGTTGTTATTTCTCCTCTCTCATTTGTGATTTTGTTGGGGTCTTTGTCTTTCTTTTGGATAAGTCTGTCTTGAGGTTTACCAATTTTATTAATTCTTTCAAAGAACCAGCTCCTGGTTTCATTGATCTGTGCTGTTGTTTTTTTAGTTTCTATATCATTTATTTCTGATCTTTTTTAAAAGATTTATTTATTTATTTATTTATTTATTTATTCATTTATTATTTATTTATTTAAGAGAGAGTGACAAAGAGAGCAAGTGAGCAGGAGCAGAAGCAGGGGGCTGGGGAAAAGCCAGAGGAAGCAGCAGGTTCCCCACTCAATGGGTGCCTAATGCAGGGCTCAATCCCAAAACCCCGGGGTCATGACCCAAGCCAAAGACAATCATCTGCAGATGTTCTCTTTGCCTGCTGTGGGCACTGTTTAGGCCCTGGCCTGAATGTGGTGAATTTTAACTTGGTGTGCTCTACTATGTTTGTGAAATGAGACCTGTCACCACTTCCACCAGAACTGAGGCCCTGCTGAACTCTCTGTTTGGGAGACATGCTGTGGGTAGTTGTTTGTGCTGGTGTTCTAAGTGAGGTGACTGTTGTGCTGGGACTGAGGCAACCATGAGTGAGAAGTGCAGTCCCACTGGAACACAGAGTGTTGGAGCTTGGTGTAAACAAGTTATGCAGCCGGTGTTGGCAGTGTGCTGCTTCCCACAGTTGGTTCTGTGCTTTACTGAGGGCAAGGGAGGGAAATGGTGCTGATAAGCTCCTTTTTTCCTGGAAAGGCAGCACTGAGAATGCTACTTCTCAGGGATGCACTTGGAGAAGAGTGAATAATCTCCTCCCTGTATGCCCCAGACATTCTTCAGACCACTGTTTGACCTTGGGTTGTTTGTCTGCCTTATCTCCAGGAGCAGGGCAATATCCCCAAGGCTCTATCCCAGCCAAGCCCAATGAACTTCAAAACTCCAGGCTTTAAACCCCACTGATGGCAAGAACTCAACAAAATTCAGCAGCTTATTTTCCAAGCCAATGGCCTTGGGGAAATATTCTCCTTATAGGTTCCCTGTTTGTTTCTCTCTCTCTCTTTCTCTCTCTCTTCCTCTCTTCCTTCTTTGCAATCACAACTCCCTCCTCCTCAGAACACCTGTAATCTGTTTCTCCCTAAGCCATGTCTTTGCAGTTCTTATCTTCTTCAATTTGGCCTCTTCTCTCTCTTTAGTTTTAGAGTATGTTCTGTCACTCTTCAGGTCAATTTCTGGGTTATTTAGGATGATTTGATAGTTAACTAGCTATGTTCAAGGGTTGTGGCAAGTCTCGGTCCTTCTACTTTGATGCCATCTGCCCCCACCCAAATCATCATTTTTGTCTTTTTCCTGCTTAGGCCAAAAGTTGCTATTGTGGTTGGGGCACCTGGGTGGCTCAGTCGGATAACCATCTAACTTCAGTTCACATCATGATCTCAGGTCATTGGTTTGAGCCCCACATCAGAGTCTGTGCTCAGCAGGAAGTCTGCTTGAGATTCTCTCCCCCTCCCTCAGCCTCTCCCTCTGCCCTGCCTGTGCCCCTCTCTATGTGTCCCCCACCCCAATCATACTCTCTCTCTAAGAAGTGAATAAATATTTTTTAAAGTTGCCATTTCAGGGGAATTTGTTTGACATGCCCTTTAAGCACAAAAAAATTAGTTGTTGAATTTTTTAAAAATTAGTAGTAAAAATTTAAAAATTTTTAAAAAATAATTTTTTAAAAATTATACTAGTTATATTTTAGCAGTAACTGAGGTCTCTCTGGTATCTTGTACCTTTCTGTCTCTGTTTCACTTTCTTCTCACTGAAGTACACGCTTTGGTAGTTGTTTCAGTGTAAATCTTCAGTGTTAAATATTCTCTATGCTTTATTATCAGAGGGAAACTATCTTTTTGTTTGTTTATTTTTAAAATGACAGTGTGACTAAATTAAAACTTTCAGGTAGTAAGACCTAAATGAGAGACTTGAATCCATCAAAATCCTATTGAAAAACACAGGCAGCAACCTTTTTAACCTCGGCCACAGCAACCTCTTGCTAGACATGTCTCCAAAGACAAGTGAAACAAAAGCAGAAAAGAACTATTGGGACTTCATCAAGATCAAAAGCTTCTGCACAGCCAAGAAAACAGTCAAAAAAACTAAGAGGCAGCCCACAGAATGAGAGAATATATTTGCAAATGACACTACAGATAAAGGACTGGTATCCAAGATCTACAAAGAACTTCTCAAACTCAATACATGAGAAACAAATAAACAAATCAAAAAATGGGCAGAAGATATGAACAGACACTTTTCCAATGAAGACATACAAATGGCTAACAGACACATGAAAAAATGTTCAAAATCATTAGCCATCAAGGAAATTCAAATCAAAACTACACTGAGATACCACCTTACGCCAGTTAGAATGGCAAAAATAGACAAGGCAAGAAACAACAATTGTTGGAGAGGATGTGGAGAAAGGGGATCCCTCCTCCATTGTTGGTGGGAATGCAAGTTGGTACAGCCACTCTGGAAAACAGTGTGGAGGTCCCTTAAAAAGTTAAAAATTGAGCTACCCTATGATCCAGCCATTGCACTACTGGGTATTTACCCCAAAGATACAGACGTAGTGAAGAGAAGGGCCACATGCACCCCAATGTTCATAGCAGCAATGTCCACGATAGCTAAATCGTGGAAGGAGCCGAGATGCCCTTCAACAGATGACTGGATTAAGAATTTGTGGTCCATATATACAATGGAATATTACTCAGCTGTCAGAAAGAACGAGTTCTCAACATTTGCTGCAACATGGACGGCACTGGAGGAGATAATGCTAAGTGAAATAAGTCAAGCAGAGAAAGACAACTATCATATGATTTCTCTCATCTATGGAACATAAGAACTAGGAAGATCGGTAGGGGAAGAAAGGGATAAAGAAAGGGGGGTAATCAGAAGGGGGAATGAAACATGAGAGACTATGGCCTATGAGAAACAAACTGAGGGCCTCAGAGGGGAGGGGGGTGGGGGAATAGGATAGACCAGTGATGGGTAGTAAGGAGGGCACGTATTGCATGGTGCACTGGGTGTTATATGCAACTAATGAATCATCGAGCTTTACACTGGAAACCGGGGATGTACTGTATGGTGACTAACATAATATAATAAAAAATCATTAAAAAAAAGATAAAAGGACCAAAGTGTTAACAGGTTAAAAAAAAAAACTATAGAGAACAAACTGAGAGTTATTGTGGGGGTGGGGGGTAAATATGTGATGGGTATTCATGAGAGCACTTGTGATGAGCACTGGGTAGTGTATGTAAGCATAGACTCACTAAATTCTACACCTGAAACTTATATTACATTGTATGTTAACTGAGTGGAATTCAAATAAAAACTTGAAAAATATACGCCCGGTTTTATTACGCATCTCAGTAATTCTGCAGTTGAGGTGACGTTCTCTGCTGTCTAAACCTGCTTGCAAAATTGTAAGTTGGATATTTCAGGGTGACATTATTTATGGCAGAAAGAAAGAGAAGGAAGCCTACTTGGGTATAACTGTGGGCGTCCTTTAAAGTCCTCTATATGCCTCTATGTTGGTATTTCTTAGAACATTAACAAAATATCAGATGACATTAGTTGAGTACTTTGGTAGCACATTTTCTTTAAGAAATTACCACTGAATTATTTCAGGTCTGCAGAAATAATCTGAGACAATAAAACTTTTAAAAAAAGAAAAAATAATAAAAATAAAAAATAAAATGACAGTGTGACTAAATTAAAACTTTCAGGTAATAAGACCTAAATGAGAGACATGAATCCATCAAAATCCTATTGAAAAACACAGGCAGCAACCTTTTCAACCTTGGCCACAGCAACCTCTTGCTAGACATGTCTCCAAAGACAAGTGAAACAAAAGCAAAAAGGAACTATTGGGACTTCATTAAGATCAAAAGCTTCTGCACAACAAAGGAAACAGTTAACAAAACTAAAAGGCAACCCACGGAATGAGAGAAGATATTTGCAAATGACGTATCAGATAAAGGGCTAATATCCAAGACCTGTGAAGAATGTATGAAACTCAGCACACAAGAAACAAAGAATCCAGTCAATAAATGGGCAGAAGAAATGAACAGACATTTATCCAAAGAAAACATACAAATGGCCAAAAGACAGATGAAAAATGCTCCACATCGCTCTGCATCAGGGAAATACAAATCAAAACCACAATGAGATACCACCTCACAACAGTCAGAATGGCTAAACTTAACAAGACAGGAAACATCAGATTTTGGCAAGGATGCAGAGAAAGGGGAACCCTCTTCACTGTTGGTGGGACTGCAAGCTGGTACAGCCACTCTGGAAAACAGTATGGAGGTCCCTCAAAAAGTTAAAAATAGAGCTACCCTATAACCCAGCAACTGCACTGCTAGGTATTTACCCCAAAGATACAAAGGTCATGATCCAAAGGGGCACCTGAACCCCAGTGTTCATAGCAGCAATGTCCACAATAGCCAAACTGCGGAAAGAGCTGAGATACCCATCAACAGACGAATGAATAAAGAAGATGTGGTGTATATAAACAATGGAATATTACTCAGCCATCAGAAAGGATGAATACTTACCATTTATATTGATATGGATGGAACTGGAGGGTATTATGCTGAGCAAATTAAGTCAATCAGAGAAAACTAATTATCATATGGTTTTCCTCATATGCGGAATATAAGAAACAGTGCAGAGGAACATAGGGGAAGGGAAGGAAAACTGAATAGGAAGTCCTCAGAGAGTGAGAAAAACAATGAGAGACTCTTCTCCATAGGGAACAAACTGAGGGTTGCTGGAGGGATGGTGGGTCGAAGGGATGGTGTAATTGGATGACGGGCATTAAGGAGGGCATGTGATGTGATGAGCACTGGGTGTTATATGCAACTAATGAATCACTGAATATTATATAAAATCTAATGATGTAGTGTACATTGGCTAATTGAATTTAAATTAAAAAAAGAAAATAGAAAATAGAAAAAGAAATAAAGAACTTATAAAACTCAACACACAAAAACATATAATCCTCTTAAAAAATGGTCAGAACACATGAACAAACATTTTTCCAAAGAATATATCCAGATGGTCAACAGACACATGAAAAGATGTTCATTATTTACCATCTGGGAAATGCAAAAAACACCCTAAAATGAGGTATCACCTCACACATGTCAGATGGCAAAAATCAACAACACGAGGAAACAACAGGTGTTGATGAGGATGTGGAGTAAATGGAACAATTGTACACTGTTAATGGGCATGTGAACTGGTGTAGCCAGTCTGGAAAACAGCATGGAGAGACCTCAAAAAGTAAAACTAGAATTATCCTACAATTCAGCAATCACACTACTGAGTATTTACCCAAAGAATACAACACTAATTCAAAGGGTACATGAACCTCTATGTTTATAACAGCATTATTTGTGATAGCTAAGATATGGAAGCAATCCAGGTGTCCATCAACTGATGAATGAATAAGAAAGTTGTGATATATCTATATCTATATATCTATATCTATGTATCTATATCTGTATATATATATGTATATATATTATATATTTGGTTATAAAAAGAATGAAATTTGGCCATATGTAATGACATGAATGGAGCTGGAGAGCATATTGCTAAGGAAAATAAGTTAGTCAGAGAAAGATTAATACCATATATTTTCACTATAAGTGGAATTTAAAAAACAAACAAGAAAGTGAAGAAAGAGAGAGAGAGAGAAATCAAGAATCAGACTCTTAGCTATAGAGAACAAACTGATGGTTTCCAGCCTTGGTGGGGAGATGGGTTAAATAGGTAAAAGGGTTTAGGGAGTGTACTTGTGATGCGCACCAGGTGATGTATGGAATTGTTGAATCACTACACAGTTCACCTGAAACTAATATAACACTGTACATTAACTGACTGGAATTAAAATAAAAACTTAAAAAATGAACTATGAATGAATTGAGAAAAAGAATCAATGAAAAATGTGTTGGATAAAAATATTGCATTAAGACATTTAAAATGCCCTATTTGGGATAAACTCCAGACTGGAGTCAGTTGAAAATAAATTGGCTTATTAAAAGCTGATACCAGGCACTCACTCAAAATTAAGCATAAATAGGCATAGATTAGAAAAAATCTAAAGAATCAGTTTAAAAAACACGCTGTGGACTGCAAAAATTTACATTAGTATGAGTTCTGACAGAAGGGAATGAAAAAAATGAATGTTGGAGAAATGAAATATGAAGAGGAAAGTCCTTAGAATGGAAGAAACACCTGAATTCTTAGGATGAAATGCTCTCAGAATTCTGAACAAGGTATTTAAAAAGGCATACTCTGATATACTGTAATGAAATTGCAGACATCAAGGATAAAGAATCTTAAAATCAGAAAAAAAGAGGGGTTAACAATAAATGGTTAACAGCTTGCTCAGATTCCTCATGATAGTCAAGAGCAAAAGACATAGGATAATATCTACAAAGTGCTGCAGGGGAAAATATTTACTGCCTGAAATGCTTTTTTAAAAAATTCAATTAGCCAACATATACTACATCATCAGTTTCAGATGTAGAGATCAATTCATCAGTTGCATATAACACCCAGTGCTCATCACATCACATGCCCTCCTTAATGCCCGTCATCCAATTACACCATCCCTTCGACCCACCATCCCTCCAGCAACCCTCAGTTTGTTCCCTATGGAGAAGAGTCTCTCATTGTTTTTCTCACTCTCTGAGGACTTCCTATTCAGTTTTCCTTCCCTTCCCCTATGTTCCTCTGCACTGTTTCTTATATTCTGCATATGAGGAAAACCATATGATAATTAGTTTTCTCTGATTGACTTAATTTGCTCAGCATAATACCCTCCAGTTCCATCCATATCAATATAAATGGTAAGTATTCATCCTTTCTGATGGCTGAGTAATATTCCATTGTTTATATACACCACATCTTCTTTATTCATTCGTCTGTTGATGGGTATCTCAGCTCTTTCCGCAGTTTGGCTATTGTGGACATTGCTGCTATGAACACTGGGGTTCAGGTGCCCCTTTGGATCATGACCTTTGTATCTTTGGGGTAAATACCTAGCAGTGCAGTTGCTGGGTTATAGGGTAGCTCTATTTTTAACTTTTTGAGGGACCTCCATACTGTTTTCCAGAGTGGCTGTACCAGCTTGCAGTCCCACCAACAGTGAAGAGGGTTCCCCTTTCTCTGCATCCTTGCCAAAATCTGATGTTTCCTGTCTTGTTAAGTTTAGCCATTCTGACTGTTGTGAGGTGGTATCTCATTGTGGTTTTGATTTGTATTTCCCTGATGCAGAGCGATGTGGAGCATTTTTCATCTGTCTTTTGGCCATTTGTATGTTTTCTTGGATAAATGTCTGTTCATGTCTTCTCCCCATTCTGTGGGTGTCTTTTAGTTTTGTTGACTGTTTCCTTTGCTGTGCAGAAGCTTTTGATCTTAATGAAATCCCAATAGTTCCTTTTTGCTTTTGTTTCACTTGTCTTTGGAGACATGTCTAGCAAGAGGTTGCTGTGGCCTAGGTTGAAGAGGTTGCTGCCTGTGTTTTTTATCGGATTTTGATGGATTCCTGTCTCACATTGTCTTTCATCCATTTTGAGTTTATCTTTGTGTATGGTGTAAGAAAATGGCCCACTTTCATTCTTCTACATGTAGTTGTCCAATTTTCCCAGCATCATTTATTAAACAGACTATTTTCCATTGGATATTCTTTCCTTCTTTGTCAAAGATTAGTTGACGGATGATTTGAGGGTCCACTTCTGGGTTCTCTATTCTGTTCTATTGATCTGTGTGTCTGTTTCTGCACTAATGCCATATTGTCTTGATGACTACAGATTGTAATATGTCTTGAAATCTGGCATTGTGATGCTACCAGCTTTGGTTTTCTGTTTCAGTATTCCTCTGGCTATTTGGGGTCTTTTCTGGTTCCATACAAATTTGAGGAATATTTGTTCCAGCTCTTTGAAAAATGTCGATGGTATTTTGATAGGGATTATATTGAATGTGTAGATTGCTCTAGGCAGTGTAGACATTTTAACAATATTTATTCTTCCAATCCATGAGCATGGAATGTTTTTCCATCTCTTTGTGTCTTCCTCAATTTCTTTCATAAGGGATTTGTAGTTTTTAGAGTACAGATCCTTCAACTCTTTGGTTAGGTTTATTCCTAGGTATCTTATGGATTTGGGTGCAGTTGTAAATGGGATCCATCCTTGATCTCTCTTTCTTCTGTCTCATTATTATTGTATAGAAATGCAACTGATTTCTGTGCATTGATTTTATTTCCTGCCACATTGCTGAATTGCTGTACGAGTTCTAGAGATGTTGGGGTAGAGTCTTTTCAGTGTTTCAAATAAAGAATCATGTCATCTGTGAAGAGTGAGAGTTGGACTTCTTTGCCCATTTGAATGCCTTTTGTTTCTTTTTGTTGTCTGATTGCTCAGGCTAGGACTTCTAGTATTGTGTTGAACAACTATGGTGAGAGTGGGCATCCCTGTCATGTTCCTGACCTTTCAGGAAAACTTCTCAGTTTTTCCCCATTGCAAATGATATTCACTGTGTGCTTTTCATAGATGGCTTTTATGATATTGAGGTATGTTCCCTCTATTCCTACACTCTGGAGAGTTTTAATAAAAAGGGATACTGTATTTTGTCAAATGCTTTTTCTGCATCAATTGAGAGGATCATCTGGTTCTTATCCTTTCTTTTATTAAGGTGATGTATCACAGTGATTGATTTCCATATGCTGAACCATTCTTGCAGCCCAGGAATAAATCCCACTTGGTCATGGTGAATAATCCTTTTCTTATCCTGTTGGATCCTATTGGCTGGTATTTTGGTAAGAATTATTGCATCTATGTTCATCAGGGATATTGGTCTATGATTCTCCTTTTCGGTGGGGTCTTTGGTTTTGGGATCAAGCTAATGCTGGCCTCGTAGAACAAGTTTGGAGGTTTTCCATCCATTTCTATTTTTTGAAACAACTTCAGAAGAATAGGTTAATTCTTCTTTAAATGTTTTGTAGAGAGCATCAGAGGGGAGAGGTTGGGGGATTGGGATAGGCCACTGATGGGTATTAAGGAGAGCACGTATTGCATGGTGCACTGGGCGTTATACGTGAGTAATGAATCATGGAACATTACATCAAAAACTAGGGATGTACTGTATGGTGACTAACATAACATAATTTAAAACAATTATATAAATAAATAAATAAATAAATAAATAAATAAATAAATAAATAAAATTTCATAGAATTCCCCCTGGGAAGCCATCTGGCCCTGGCTCTTGTTTGTTGGGAGATTTTTGATGACCGCGTCAATTTCCTTGGTGGTTATAGATATATTCAGATGTTCTATCTCTTCCTGTTTCAGTCTTAGTAGTTTATAATTTCCAGGAATGCATCCATTTCTTCCAGATTGCCTAATTTGTTGGCATATAGTTGCTCATAATGTTTTCTAACAATTGTCTGTATTTCCTTGGTGTTAATTGTGATCTGTCCTCTTTCATTCATGATTTTATTAATTTTGGCTATTTCCCTTTTCTTTTGGATAAGTCTGGCCAGAGGTTTATCTATCTTATTAATTCTTTCAAAGAACCAGTTTCTAGTTTTATTGATCTGTTCTACTACACTTCTCGTTTCTATTTCTTTGAATTCTGCTGTAGTCTTTATTATTTCTCTTCTCCTGGTTGGTTTAAGCTTTATTTGTTGTTCTTTCTTCAGGTCCTTTAAGTGTAAGGTTAGCTTGTGTATTTGAGACTTTTCTAATTTTTGAGAAAATCTTGTATTTCCTGTACTTCCCTCTTAGGACTGCCTTTGCTGTATCCCAAAGGTGTGGAACAGTTGTATTTTTATTTTCATTTGTTTCCATTAATTATTTTAATTCTTCTTTAATTTGTGGTTGAATCATTCATTCTTTAGTAAGATGCTCTTTAATCTCCAAGTATTTGAGTTCCTTCCAAATTTCCTCTTGTGATTGAGTTCAAGGTTCAACGTATTGGTGTCTGAAAATTTGCAGGGAATAATCCCAATATTTTGGTACAGGTTGAGTCATGATTTGTGACACAGTATGTGCTCTATTCTGGCAAATGTTCTATGTGCACTTGAGAAGAATGTGTATTCTGTTGCTTTAGGATGGAATTCTCTGAATATATCTGTGAGGTCCATCTAGTCCAGTGTGTCATTTAAAGTTCTTATTTCCTGGTTGATATTCTGCTTAGATGTTCTCTCTGTTGCTGTTGGTTCGGTGTTAGAGTCCCCAGTATTATTGTATAATTAACAATGTGTTTCTTCAATTTTGTTATAAATTGGTTGATATAATTGGCTGCTCCCAAGTTAGAATAAATATTTTCAGTTGATAGATCTTCTTGTTGGATAGACCCTTTAAGTATGATAGAGTGTCTCTCTTCATTCCTTATACAGCCTTTGGATTAAAATCTAATTTGTCTGATATGAGGATTTCTTTTTTTTAATTTTTTTTATTTTTTTAATGTTTTTTTATTACATTATGTTAGTCACCATACAGTACATGGCCGGTTTCTGATGCAAGGTTTGATAATTCATTAGTTATGTATAACACCCAGTGCACAATGCAACATGTGCTGTCCTTACTACCCATCACCAATCTATCCCATTTCCCCACCCCCCTCCCCTCTGAAGCCCTCAGTTTGTTTCTCAGAGTCCATAGTCTCCCATGCTCCACTCCTCCTTCTGATTAACCCCCTTTCTTTATTGCTTTCTTCTCCTACCGATCTTCCTAGTTCTTATGTTCCATAGATGAGAGAAATCATATGATAATTGTCTTTCTCTGCTTGACTTATTTCACTTAGCATTATCTCCTCCAGTGCCGTCCATGTTGCAGCAAATGCTGAGAACTCGTTCTTTCTGATAGCTGAGTAATATTCCATTGTATATATGGACCACAGCTTCTTAATCCAGTAATCTGTTGAAGAGCATCTGGGTTCCTTCCAAGATTTAGCTATTGTGGACATTGCTGCTATGAACATTGGGGTGCATATGGCCCTTCTCTTCACTACGTTTGTATGTTTGGGGTAAATACCCAGTAGTTCATTTGCTGGATCATAGGGTAGCTCTATTTTTAACTTTTTAAGGGACTGCCACAATGTTTTTCAGAGTGGCTGCACCAACCTGCATTCCCACCAATATTGTAGGAGGGATCCCCTTTCTCCACATCCTCTTCAACAATTGCTATTTCTTGTCTTGTTGATTTTTGCTATTTGAACTAGGTAAGTTGGTATCTCAAGGTGGATTTGATTTGAATTTCCCTGATGGCTAATGATTTTGAACATTCTTTCATGTGTTTGTTAGCCATTTGTATGTCCTCATTAGAAAAGTGTCTGTTCATATCTTCTGCCCATTTTATGATTTGTTTATTTGTTTCTCACGTATTGAGTTTGAGAAGTTCTTTGTAGATCTTGGATACCAGTCTTTTATCTGTAGCATCATTTGCAAATAAATTCTCCCATTCCGTGGGCTGCCTCTTAGTTTTTTTTACTGTTTGCTTGGCTGTGCAGAAGCTTTCTATTATGATGAAGTCCCACATGTTCATTTTATCTTTTGTTTCTCTTGCCTTTGGAGATGTGTCATGAAAAAGTTTGCTTTTGCCGATGTTGTAGAGGTTGTTGCCTATGTTGTCCTCCAGGATATTGATGGATTCCTGTCTCACATCAGGGTCTTTCATCCATTTGGAATTTATCTTTGTATATGGTGTGAGAGAGTGGTCAAGTGTCATTCTTTTGCATGTAGCTGTCTAATTTTCCCAGCACCATTTATTGAAGACACTGGTTTTTTTCCACTGGATGTTTTTTCCTGCTTTATCAAAGATTAGTTGCCCAAAGAGCTAAGGATCCATTTCTGGGTTTTCTATTCTGTTCCATTGGTCTATGTGTCTGTTTTTGTGCCAGTACCATGCTGTTTTTGTGATCACAGCTTTGTAGTCCAACTTGAAATACGGCATTTTGATGCCCCCACCTTTGTTTTTCCTTTTCAACAGTTCCTTGGTGATTTGGGGCCTTTTCCGGTTCCACACAAATTTAAGGACTATTTGTTCCAGTTCCTTGAAAAATGTCCTCGGTATTTTGATTGGGATAGCATTGAAAGTATAGATTGCTCTGGGTAGCATGGACATTTTAACTATGTTAATTCTTCCGATTCATGAGCATGGAATATTTTTCCATCTTTTTGTGTCTTCCTCACTGTCTTTCAAGAGTGATTTGTAGTTTCTAGAATATAGATCCTTTACATCTCTGGTTAAGTTAATTCCGTAATGTATGGTTTTTGGTGCTATTGTAAATGGAATGCATTCCCTAATTTCTCTTTCTTCAGTCTCATTGTTCATGTATAGAAATGCAACTGATTTCTGAGCATTGACTTTGTATCCTGCCACATTACTGAATTACTCTATATTCTATTAGTTTGGGAGTGGATTCTTTTGGGTTTTCCATATAGAGTATCATGTCATCTGTGAAGAGAGACATTTTGACTTCTTCTTTGCCGATTTGGATACCTTTTATACCTTTTTGTTGTCTGACTGCTGTTGCAAGGATTTCTAGTACTATGTTGAATAATGGTGGTGAGAGTGGGCATCCTTGTCGTGTTCCTGATCTTAAGGGAAAAGCTTCCAGCTTTTCCCCATTGAGAATCATTTTTGCTGTAGGCTTTTCATAGATTGCTTTTTTGAGCTTGAGAAATGAACCCTGTATTCCTACTCTCTGAAGGGTTTTAATCAGAAAAGGACGTTGTATTTTGTCAAATGCTTTTTCTGCATCTATTGAGAGAATCATATGATTTCTGAATTTTTGTTTCTGAATAAAATCTAAGACACTGATAGATTTGCGAATGTTGTACCACCCCTGCACCCCAGGGATGAATCCCACTTGGTGATGATGGATAATCCTTTTAATGTACAGTTGGACTCTATTTGCCAGGATCTTGTTGAGGATTTTGGCGTCCATATTCATTAGGGAAATTGGTCTGTAATTCTCCTTTTTGTTGGGGTCTTTGCCTGGTTTGAGGATCAAGGTAATATTGGCCTCATAGAATGAGTTTGGTAGCTTTCCTTCTGTTTTTATTTTTTGAAATAGCTTTAGGAGAATAGGTATTATTTTTTCTTTGAATGTTTGGTAGAATTCCCCAGGAAAACCATCTGGGTCTGGAGTTTTGTTATTTGGAAGGTTGTTTATTACTGAGTCAATCTCTTCATAATTAATTGGTCTGTTTAAAAAATCAATTCCTTCCTGTTTCAGTCTTGGGAGTTTATGGGTTTCCAGGAAGGCCTCCATCTCTTCCAGATTGCTTAATTTATTGGCATATAGCTGTTGATAAAAGTTTCTAATAATCCTTCCAATTTCATTGGTGTTGGTTGTCACCTCTCCTTTTTCATTCATAATTTTATTAATTTGGGTCCTTTCCCTATTCTTTTGGATAAGTCTTGCCAGAGGTCTGCCAATGTTATTAATTCCCTCAAAGAACCAACTTCTAGCTCTGTTGATCTGCTCTACTGTACTCCTGGTTTCTAATTCATTGATTTTTGCTCTAATATTTGTTAACTGCTTCCTCGTGCATGGATTAGGCCTGTCCCTCTGTTGCTGTTCCAGCTTCTTGAGGTGAGAATATAAAAACTGCATTTTAGATTTTTCTATTCTTTTGAGTGAGGCTTGGATGGCTGTATATTTCCCCCTTAGGACTGCCTTTGCAGTATCCCATAGGTTTGGACCGTTGTGTTTTCATTATTTTTGGCCTCCATAAATTGTTTAAATTGATTTTTGATTTCCTGGTTTATTGAGTCATTCCTGAGCAGGATGGTTCCTAGTCTCCAAGTGTTCGTGTTTCTTCCAAATTTTTCCTTGTGGTTGAGTTCCACTTTCAAAGCATTGTGGTCTGAGAATATGCAGGGAATAATTTTAGTCTTTCGGTATCAGTTGAGACCTAGCTTGTGTCCCAGAACATGGTCTATTCTTGAGAATGTTCCATGGGCATTAGAATAGAATGAGTATTCTTTGGTTCTGGGATGTAGTGTTCTATATATATCTATGAGGTCCAATTCTTCGAGTATGGCATTCAAAGACTTTGATTCTTTGCTTAGTTTTTGCAAGGTTGTTCTGTCTATTTCTGATAGTGGGGTGTTGAGGTCCCCTACTATTAACGTATTTTTATCTATATGTCTCTTTATTCTGGTAAAGAGTTGGCTTGTGTATCTGCTGCTCCGCTGTGGGGGCATATATATTTATAATTGTCATATCCACTTGATGGATACATCCTTTAAGAATAATATAGTGCCCTTCTGTGCCTCTAACTATAGTCTTTAGTTTAATATCCGATTTATCTGATATGAGAATTGCTACCCCAGGTTTCTTTTGAGGTCCATTTGCGTGAAAGATGGTACTCCATCCCTTTACTTTCAGTCTGAATGTATCTTTAGGTTCAAAATGGGTCTGTTCTGGACAGCAAATGGAAGGGTCATTTCTTTTTATCCAATCTACAAACCTGTTTCATTTATGGGAGCATTTAAACCATTCACATTGAGACTGAATACTGAGAGATATGATTTTAATGATGCCATGTTGCCAGTAAAGTCTTTGTTTGTATCAGTTGTGACTTTCTGTTCTGTATCACTCTTGGGGATTTCTTTTTTTTTTAATGTTTTTTTATTATATTATGTTAGTCACCATACATTACATCCCTGGTTTCTGATGTAAAGTTCGATGATTCATTAGTTGCGTATAACATCCAGTGCACCATGCAATACGTGCCCTCCTTACTACCCATCACCAGTCTATCCCATTCCCCCACGCCCCTCCCCTCTGAAGCCCTCAGTTTGTTTCCGAGAGTCCATAGTCTCTCATGGTTCATTCCCCCTTCTGCTTACCCCCATTTCTTTATCCCTTCGTCCCCTACCGATCTTCCTAGTTCTTATGTTCCATAGATGAGAGAAACCATATGATAATTGTCTTTCTCTGCTCTGACCTTTGCTAGGGGGCTGGGCTCAGTGTAAGCTGCTTCAGATTTGTCTATGTGGCTTTTGTTTCCTGACACTTTTGCACGTCTTTTTAGAGGGTGAAAATGAAAATGCCCAGACCCAGATTTCCAGCCCTGGAGATGCAAGATCACAGTCCCCTCTCCTCAGTAAACCCTCCAGGATAAGCAGTCTTCCCTTTTGTGTGTGCCAAACTCTTCAAGCCTCCCTGGTGAGCCAGATCCCCCAGGCAAAGACAGAGGGTTGCTGCATTTCTGCCCCTTGCAGACCCCCTCACTGAGTGCTGTCACCAGATATTACCACATTTCTCAGTTTGTAGCAGACCGAGCTGAGAGCCCCCTCCTGGGCTCTCTGACCCTGACTGGTTTCCCTGCTCCAATGCTTGGATACCTGTTGGCTCAGGCACCCCTTTTTTCTCTGTGACCCCAGGGATCCTGAGACCACAGTGTCCCACCTAAGATTCTGCCCTGCTTCACTGCCTGAGCACCTTTTATGCAAGTATGTCTCTCACTTGACCAAATTTCTAAAGGTTTTGATTTTGCACTCTGGGGCTATATGACTTTCCAGTAGCTGGCTTCTGGAGTCTCCCTCCCCTTGCCATTTAGCTTCTGATATACCACCTCAGATTCACTTCTCCACACCTCCTACCTTGGAAAAAGTGGTCGCTTTCCTATTAGTACAATTCCAGCAATTCTTTTCTTACATTTCAGGTTGAATTCATAGGTGTTCAGGATGATTTAATAGGTATCTAGCTAAATTCAAGGGACCGATGAAAGGAGGTCTCCCACTCTTCTGCCATCTTGCTTCCCCTCCAGTTCTTTATATATCTTAGATATTAACCCTTACTGAATATGTCATTTGCAAAAATCATCTCCCATTCTTTAGGTTGCCTTTTAGTTTTGTTCATTATTTTCTTCACTGTGCAGAAGCTTTTGATTTTGCTGTAGTCCCAATAATTGGGTTTTTCTGTTTTGTTTTTTGTTTTGGGGGTGTTGTTGTTTTTGTTGTTGTTGTTTGCTTTGGTTTCCTTTGCCTCAGGAGACATATCCAGAAAGAAATTACTCCAGCGGATGTCAAAGACTTTACTGCCTGTATTCTCTTCTAGGATTTTTAAGGTTTCAGGTCTCACATTTAGGTCTTTGATTCATTTTGAATTTATTTTTGTGTTTGGTGTAAGAAAGTGGTCCAGTTACATTCTTTTGCATGTTGCTGTCCAGTTTTCAAAACATCCCTGGAAAATTATTGAATGGAATATCTTCTTCCCACTGGATAGTCTTTGCTTTGTTGTAGATTCATTGAACATATATTTGTGTGTTGATTTCTGGGTTTTCATTAGTAGATTATGTACAACTCTGTTAGCTTTACTATTTTATATTCTGTGTTTGTGGAAGTACACCTTTACTTTCCTCTTCACATACCTGCAAGATAGTATTTTAAATTTTTTGTCTGCTCTGCTATATTGTGGATTTCATCTTGAGTAAATTATTATGTTGATTTGGCTGCTTTTGACTGCTTTTGTAGGGGAGACTTAATTTTTTATTTTATTATCATCATTTTTGTCTCTCCCATGCATATCCCTTTCTAAAAACATGGGCCTGCCAACCTACTCTGTTAAGTGGCTGGTTATTCCTAGCACCACATCTTGAAGCAAGTTTTAAATTGTGGATTAGTTATTGTTGCCTACATGAAGTTGGCACTATGGAAGGGCTAAGTGACTGGTCAACAGCTCCATCGTACCTCCCCAGGCCTGGGACTCACCAGAACTAAGGCCTCAGAACATCCTTGGCAGCCGATTTTTCAGTTTCTTGCAGGTTTTAATGTGGATCTCTACTGCAACCCTTGGCCCCAACCCAAAAGGCTGGATCATGTTCCCTGTCTTCCACAGAATTTGCAGAACTTCACCTGCAGGACTGAACTTTTGCCCACCCTGAATATGTCCAAGACCAGACTTCAGCAAGCCCAGGTTTTCAGTCTTGCTCACTATTTGAAACTTCTCTATTGTTCCTATTTCATAATTCTTAAAGCTTCATGGTTGAAACCACTTCTATCTTCCTTGTCTTCTCTTTTTATACTTTATCCACTATTGCTACACGTGTTGTAGAGAGAGGTTTATGGTGAATGAATGCACTGCACCATCTTTTAGAAGTCAGCTGTCTTACTCTTAACAAAAATCATCACTCATCCCATCCCCACCCTCTTCTTTGACCATTTCTACCTTTATCCTTCTACCAGGCTCAAACATTGGAACAAAGTGCCTCTACTCTCTGGATGTCGTTCCTTTCTGACCAGCCTATGCTGCCAATCCTTAGTCTAAGCCAGAAATTGGCGGTGGCCCAGACAGATTCAATACAGTAAGAGAGGCAAAGGGGAGAGACCAGGCTTTGCCCAACTCCCACTCTAGGTACAGAAACCATAACATGAGGAACCCTTTTGCTGTAAAAGCTGATGAATACCTTAAAAATCACAATTAAATATAATTTTTCATGAGAACCAACCTTAATTTTCACAGTCTTGCAAAAGAACTACTCAGGATTCATCAAGAGTAATAACTTTCCTACTTAAGATGATTTCCGATTAACTAGGATATTGTCATCTCAAATTCAACACTGGGTAAATAAATGGAAATGAGTTACATAAAACATAGGCCAGCCCAGCTGACAACTGCTCAAGTCAAAATCTTGCTTTTCAAGTGTGGGCTGAGCCTGAAACTATGCTCCGTGTATCCTTGATTGGCCTGAATCACAACCTTCTCCAAGCCCCCTGGAAATAGACTCCAGGCATACTTAGAGGTCTTGTGGCACATACCCACCTCCATTTCATATCTTCCTCTATCCCATATTCCTGGCCAGAAAAGTGCTACTAAGCACCATAAAAGGCAGGTAGGAAGTTGTAAGTAATGTTGAAATTCATCTCTGAATGAGAGGCGAGGAGCTTGGGAAGATGGCAGAGTAGGATGACCCTAAGCTCAACCTGCCCCACATTTTCAACTAGATATCATTCACAACCAAGTCAATAAACTGGGTTCAATCCAATGACTGACAGGACAAACTCCACAACTAAATAGAGAGAAGAAGCTGCAACTGAAAGTTTAGGTCAGAAGGTGCAGGGACAAGGCAGGAAACAACAAATGTTGGAGAGGATGTGGAGAAAGGGGATACCTCCTACATTGTTGGTGGGAATGTAAGTTGGTACAGCCACTTTAGAAAATAGTTTCTGCTTCCCTTCAAAAGTTAAAAATTGAGCTACCCTATGATCCAGCCATTGCACTACTGGGTATTTACCCCAAAGATACAGACATAGTGAAGAGAAGGGCCATATGCTCCCCAATGTTCATAGCAGCATTGTCCACAATAGCTAAATCATGGAAGGAGCTGAGATCCCCTTCAACAGATGACTGGATTAAGAAGATGTAGTCCAGGAGGAGTTAAGATGGTGGAGGAATAGGAGACACCTTTTTCAGCCGGTCCCCCGAGTTGAGCTGTATAGGTACCAGACCAGCCTAAACAACCACAGAACCAGCCTGAGATGCAGGAAGATGCATCTGGATCTCTATAAATGAACATCTCCAGCGCTGAGTATTGAGGTACGAAGTGGGGAGCCATGAAACCGTGCACAGATATCGGAAGATAAAGGAAAGGGGGAGGGAGCCGACACGTACGGGCGCCGGGAAGCGGTAGCCACTTGCAGGGGAGAGCGGGAGGGACTCGCGGACGGCACCCGCAAAACAGCAGACTGAGACTGTGAACCGGGTGAGCGCGCCACCAGGCATCTCACGGAACACCGGAATCCCGGTGCACTCACTGGATCCAGACTGAGACCAGGAGCTCCGGAGGACGCGCGGGGCGGTGGGTGGCTGGTGGGTGGCGGCGTTAGAAACACAAAGGACAGAGACGCGCCGCCCTGGAAGTGAGGGCTGGGACGCCGGGTGTGGGGTGCACATCCCGGGACGCTGCAAGGTTGAGCAGCACCAACAGTAACAGAGTTAAAGGGGCCAGAACATTAGTAGAGAACAGGACGCAATCCCTCTGTTCTGTGACAGAGGCTGAAATTCGGCATCTGCTGCTCTGACTCTCAGAAGAGGCACAGGAAACTGCCAGGGAAATCCGCCAGAGAACAAAAGCCTGGAAATACTGACTCACAGCGCGCCCGTCCCCATCCCCCCTCACAGGGGACACGACTCTACCCAAACAGGGTTGCCTGAGTATCGGCGTGGCAGGCCCCTCCCCCAGAAGGCAGGCTGAAAAATCAGAAGCCCACAACCCAGGGCGCCTGGGTGGCACAGTCATTGAGCACGTCTTCAGCTTAGGGCGTGATCCCGGCGTTCCGGAAAGGAGTCCCTAATCGGGCTCACCCACTGGGAGCCTGCTTCTTCCTCTACCACTCCCCTGCTTCTGTTCTCTCTCTCGCTAGTTGGCTGCCACATAAATAAATAAATAAAATCTTTAAAGAAGAAGCCCACATCCCTAAGATCCCTATAAAACAAGGGGCATAGCCTGGGACCCAGTCAATAATTTGGGCTCTGGACAACCCCGCAACCTGTCCTCATCAGAATGACAAGAAGAAGAAGTCCCCCCAGCAAAGAAAAGACAGTGAGTCTGTGGCCTCTGCCACAGAAATAATGGATATGGATGCAACCAAAATATCAGAAATGGAATTGAGAGTAACGATGGTCAAAATGATGAGCAGAATTGAAAAAAGTATTAATGAAAAGGTTACTGACAATATAGAATCCCTAAGGACAGAAATGAGAGCGAATCTGACAGAAATTAAAAAATTCTATGAGCCAAATGCAGGCAAAACTAGAGGCTCTCACAGCCAGGGTCACCGAAGCAGAGGAAAGGGTTAGTGAATTCGAGGATGGGTTAATAGAAGAAAAAACCAAAATAGAAGCTGCTCTAAAAAAATCCAAGCCCACGAATGTAGGTTACGGGAGATTACTGACTCAATGAAACGATCCAATGTTAGAATCATCGGCATCCCCGAGGGGGTGGAGAAAAAAAGAGGTGTAGAAGAGATATTTGAACAAATTGTAGCTGAAAAATTTCCTAATCTAGCGAGTGAAACAAACATTCATGTCCAAGAGGCAGAGAAGAACCCTCACAAGCTCAACCACGACAAACCTATGCCACGTCACGTCATAGTACATTTTGCAAATATTAGATCCAAGGATACAGTATTGAAAGCGGCCAGGACAAAGAAATTTCTCACGTACCAAAGCAAAGGCATCAGAATAACGTCAGACCTGTATACGCAGACCTGGAATGAGAGAAAGGGTTGGGGGAGCATATTTAAAGCTCTTTCAGAGAAAAACATGCAGCCAAGGATCCTTTATCCAGCAAGGCTGTCATTCAGAATTGATGGAGAAATAAAGACATTTCAGAATCGCCAGTCACTAACCAATTTTGTAACCACGAAACCAGCCCTACAGGAGATATTACAGGGGGTGCTATAAAAGTAAAAAGGCCCCAAGAGTGATACAGAAGAGAAAGTCACAACCAGTACAAAACAAAGACTTTACTGGCAACATGGCATCATTAAAATCATATCTTTCAGTACTCAGTCTTCATGTTAATGGCTTAAATACTCCCATAAAATGACACAGGGTTGCAGATTGGATAAAAAGAAATGACCCATCCATTTGCTGTCTACAAGAGACTCATTTCGAACCCAAAGATGCATTCAGACTGAGAGTAAGGGGATGGAGTACCATCTTTCACGCAAATGGACCTCAAAAGAAAGCTGGGGTAGCAATTCTCATATCAGATAAATTGGATTTTAAACTACAGACTATAGTTAGAAATGCAGAAGGGCACTATATTATTCTTAAAGGAAGTATTTAACAAGTGGATATGACAATTATAAATATATATGCCCCCAACAGGGGAACAGCAAGATACACATGCCAACTCTTTTTTTTTATAATGATTTTTTATTATATTATGTTAGTCACCATACAGTACATCCCCGGTTTTCAATGTAACACATGCCAACTCTTAACCAGAATAAAGAGACATATAAATAAAAATACATTAATAGAAGGGGACCTCAACACTCCACTATCAGAAATAGACAGAACACCCTTGCAAAAACTAAGCAAAGAATCAAAGGCTTTGAATGCCTTACTTGATGAGTTGGACCTCATAGATATATATATAGAACACTACACCCCAGAACCAAAGAATACTCATTCTGTTCTAATGCCCATGGAACATTCTCAAGAATAGACCATGTTCTGGGACACAAAGCAGGTCTCAACCGATACCAAAAGATTGAAATTATCCCCTGCATATTCTCAGACCACAACGCTCTGAAATTGGAACTCAACCACAAGGAAAAATTTGGAAGAAACTCAAACACTTGGAGACTAAGAACCATCCTGCTCAGGAATGACTCGATAAACCAGGATATCAAAATTCAAATTAAACAATTTATGGAGACCAATGAGAATGAAAATACAACAGTCCAAAACCTATGGGATACTGAAAAGGCAGTCCTAAGGGGGAAATGCATAGCCATCCAAGTCTCACTCAAAAGAATAGAAAAATCTAAAATGCAGTTTTTATATTCTCACCTCAAGAAGCTGGAACAGCAACAGAGGGACAGGCCTAATTCACTCACGAGGAAGCAGTTGACCAAAATTAGAGCTGAAATCAATCAAGCAGAAATGAGAAGTACGTAGAATAGACCAACAGGACTAGAAGCTGGTTCTTGGAGAGAATCAATAAAACTGACAGACCACTGGCAAGACTTATCCAAAAGAAAACAGAAAGGACCCAGATTATTAAAATTATGAATGAAAAAGGAGAGGTCACGACCAACACCATTGAAATTGGAAGGATTATTAGAAATTTTTATCAACAGCTATATGCCAATAAACTAAGCAATCTGGAAGAGATGGAATCCTTCCTGGAAACCTATAAACTACCAAGATTGAAACCGGAGGAAATTGATTCCTTAAACAGGCCAATTAATTATGAAGAAATTGAGTCAGTGATAAACAACCTTCCAAATAACAAAACTCCAGGCCCGGACGGTTTTCCTGGGGAATTCTACCAAACATTCAAAGAAGATATAATACCTATTTTTCTAAAGCTATTTCAAAAACTAGAAACAGAAGGAAAGCTACCAAACTCATTCTATGAGGCCAATATTACCTTGATCCCCAAACCAGGAAAAGACCCCCTCAAAAAGGAGAATTACAGGCCAATTTCCCTAATGAATATGGACCCCAAAATCCTCAACAAGATACTTGCTAATAGAATCCAACAGTACATTAAAAGGATTATCCACCACGATCCAGTGGGATTCATACCTGGGATGCAAGCGTGGTTTAGTATTCGCAAAACAATCAGCGTGATACATCATATCAACAAGAAAAGACTCAGGAACCATATGATCCTCTCAATCGATGCCAAAAAAGCATTTGACAAAATACAGCATCCTTTCCTGATTAAAACGCTTCAGAGTGTAGGAATAGAAGGTACATTTCTCAATCTCATAAAAGCCATCTATGAAAAGCATACTGCAAATATTATTCTCAATGGGGAAAAGCTGGAAGCCTTTCCCTTAAGATCAGGAACTCGACAAGGATGCTCACTCTTGCCGCTATTATTCAACATAGTACTAGAAGTCCTTACAACAGCAATCAGACGACAAAAAGGGATCAAAGGTATTCAAATCGGCAAAGAAGAAGTCAAAATTTCTCTCTTCACAGATGACATGATACTCTATATGGAAAACCCAAAAGAAGCCACTCCCAAACTATTAGAAGTTATAGAGTAATTCAGTAACGTGGCGGGATACAAAATAAATGCTCAGAAATCAGTTGCATTTCTATACACGAATAACAAGACCGAAGAAAGAGAAATTAGGGAATCCATCCCATTTACAATAGCACCAAAAACCATACGTTACCTTGGAATTAACTTAACCAGAGACGTAAACGACCTATATTCCAGAAACTATAAATCACTCTTGAAAGACACTGAGGAAGACATAAAAAGATGGAAAGATATTCCATGCTCATGGATCGGAAGAATTAACATAGTTAAAATGTCCATGCTACCCAGAGCAATCTACACTTTCAATGCTATCCCGATCAAAATACCGAGGACATTTTTCAAAGAACTGGAACAAATAGTCCTTAAATTTGTATGGAACCAGAAAAGGCCCCGAATCTCCAAGGAACTGTTGAAAAGGAAAAACAAAGCTGGGGGCATCACAATGCCGGATTTCGAGCTGTACTACAAAGCTGTGATCACAAAGACAGCATGGTACTGGCACAAAAACAGACACATAGACCAATGGAACAGAATAGAGAGCCCAGAAATGGACCCTCGGCTCTTTGGGCAACCAATCTTTGATAAAGCAGGAAAAAACATCCGGTGGGAAAAAGACAGTTTCTTCAATAAATGGTGCTGGGAAAATTGGACAGCTACATGCAAAAGAATGAAACTTGACCACTCTCTCACACCATACACAAAGATAAACTCCAAATGGATGAAAGACCTCAATGTGAGACAGGAATCCATCAAAATTCTAGAGGAGAACATAGGCAACAACCTCTACGACATCGGCCAAAGCAACCTTTTTCATGACACATCCCCAAAGGCAAGAGAAACAAAAGATAAAATGAATTTATGGGACTTCATCAAGATTAAAATTTCTGCACATCCAAGGAAACAGTCAGAAAAACTAAGAGGCAGCCCACGGAATGGGAGAATATGTTTGGAAATGACACTACAGATAAAGGACTGGAATCCAAGATCTACAAAGAACTTCTCAAACTCAATACATGAGAAACAAATAAACAAATCAAAAAATGGGCAGAAGATATGAACAGACACTTTTCCAATGAAGACATACAAATGGCTAACAGACACATGAAAAAATGTTCAAAATCATTAGCCATCAAGGAAATTCAAATCAAAACAACACTGAGATATCACCTTACGCCAGTTAGAATGGCAAAAATAGACAAGGCAAGAAACAACAATTGTTGGAGAGGATGTGGAGAAAGGGGATCCCTCCTCCATTGTTGGTGGGAATTCAAGTTGGTACAGCCACTCTGGAAAACAGTGTGGATGTCCCTTAAAAAGTTAAAAATTGGGCTACTCTATGATCCAGCCATTGCACTACTGGGTGTTTACACCAAAGATACAGACGTAGTGAAGAGAAGGGCCATATGCACCCCAATGTTCATAGCAGCATTGTCCACAATAGTTAAATCATGGAAGAAGCCAAGATGCCCTTCAACAGATGACTGGATGAGGAAGCTGTGGTCCATATATACAATGGACTATTACTCAGCAATCAGAAAGAACGAGTTCTCAACATTTGCTACAACATGGACGGCACTGGAGGAGATAATGCTAAGTGAAATAAGTCAAGCAGAGAAAGACAACTATCATATGATTTCTCTCATCTATGGAACATAAGAACTAGGATGATCGGTAGGGAAGGGGGAATGAAACATGAGAGACTATGGACTATAGAAACAAATTGAGGGCCTCAGAGGGGAGGGGGGTGGGGGAATGGGATAGACCATTGATGGGTAGTAAGGAGCGCACGTATTGCATGGTGCACTGGGTGTAATACACAACTAATGAATCACCGAGCCTTACATCGGAATCCGGGGATGTAGTGTATGGTGACTAACATAATATAATAAAAAATCGTTAAGAAAATTAAAAACATTATTAAAAAAAAGAAACCAGGGATGTACTGTATGGTGACTAAAATAATAAAAAAACATTTAAAAAAGTTAAAAAATTAGCTATCCTATGATCCAGCAATTGTACTACTCGGTATTTACCCTAAAGATACAGACGTTGTGATGAGATGGGCCATATGCACCCCCCATGTTCATAGCAGCATTGTCCACAATAGCTAAATCGTGGAAGGAACAGAGATGCCCCTCAACAGATGACTGGATTAAAAAGATGTGGTCTATATATACAATGGAATATTACTGAGCTATCAGCAAGAATGAGTTCTCAATATTTGCTTCAACATGGACGGCACTGGAGGAGATAATGCTAAGTGAAATAAATCAAGCAGAGAAAGATAATTATATGATTTCTCCCATCTATGGAACATAAGAACTAGGAAGATCGGTAGGGGAAGGAAGGAATAAAGAAAGGGGGGTAATCAGAAGGGGGGATAAAGAATGGGAGACTATGGACTCTGGGAAACAAACTGTGGGCTTCAGAGGGGAGGGGGTGCGGGAATGGGATATACTTTGATGGGTAGTAAGGAGGGCACGTATTGCATGGTGCACCGGATGTTATATGCAAGTAATGAATCATGGAACATTACATCAAAAACTAGGGATGTACTGTATGGTGACTAACATAATAAAAAATATTATTAAAAAAAAGAAAAGGGAAAATAGAAATCCAGAGAAGTCATATAAGTTTAAGGGTGACAAAACTACTTAAGTTCAAAATGGCAGGCAGAGTTTTCTTAATGAGTATTCCTAAGCTACATGAATGTTTTTTAATGCTATATCATTCGTTTCAAGTTTTCTGAATTTTTGATGTTTGGACTCAGTGTGAACTAATAAACTGAATTTTCAAACAAGAAAAAAAATGGTGCAGGGAGGCTGCTAACATGGAGAGGACAGAGAAATTGCCCCTCACACCAGGGAGCTCACACAGGAAGGACTAACTGCCATGGTGTTTGGCTTTAGAAACCAGAGGGGCTGAATTCCATGAGTTTATAAAGCCAGTGATACTGGGAACCTGGAACTTCGGAGATCTCAGCACTGGGCATCCCTAGGGTGCCTATAGATGGATCACCACCCTTAAGGAGACAGCAGCCTGCCCTGAGAGGCAACATAAAAAAAGCCATTTACAAAATGCTGGGGCAAATGGGAGACAAATCTGTTCATACTGATTTTGGAGCAAGTTGAGGGACTTCGCTGAGAATGAGGGAATTGGCAGGCACCATTTTCCTCCCCTGCCCCAGCATTTACCAGCAGAAGGGGGGCCTGCACAAACAGTTGTTGCCTGACCTCTTCACAGGGTGCAATGCCTGTGAGTTCTTCTGAGGACTATCCTATTCCAAGCTTGCTAGCCTCAGCCTTGAGCTCAGACCAAATTTTGTTAAAGTACCCTGAACTGCTGCCCCCTGCACATCTGCCACACTGCACCCTGCCACATGCCCTGAGGAACCCTCATGCACTACCCCCAGGCATCAGTTATATAGCTGCAATTGCACACTGTGCCCAGTCACTGCACCTCTTCCAGCTGCATACCCCCAGCCACCATCGCCCTACAGGCCCAGTTTTGCCCAGCCATCTTCATGTGTGTCAACTATTTGTATCCAGTTCTGCAGTCCCAGCACACAATGCCCAGCCACCACAGCACTGCAGGGGATCTGGCATAAAACTAGTGGCCCAGCACAAATTTTGAAACCTAGGAATAAAGATAAAGTACTCTGAAAACTATAAAAAATTAATGAAAGAAATTGAAGATGACACAAGGAAATGGAAAGATATTCCACGCTCATGGATTAGAAGAACAAATATTGTTAAAATATCTATATTAGCCATGTACACATTTAACACAATCCCTATCAAAATTCCAGCAGCATTTTTCGCAGATCTAGAATAAACAATCCTAAAATTTGTATGGAACAGCAAAAGATCTTACGCAAGTAATGAATCCTGTTTTTTTTTCTTTTATAATAATATTTCTTATTATATTGTGTTAGTCACCATACAGTACATCCCTGGTTTTTGATGTAAAGTTCCATGATTCGTTAGTTGTGTATAACACCCAGTGCACCATGCAATACGTGCCCTCCGTACTACCCATCCCCAGCCTATCCCATTCCCCCACCCCCCTCTCCTCTGAAGCCCTCAGTTTGTTTCTCATAGTCCATAGTCTCCCATGGTTCATTCCCCCTTCTGATTCCCCCCTTTCTTTATCCCATTCTTCTCCCACCGATCTTCCTACTTCTTATGTTCCATAGATGAGAGAAAGCGTATGATAATTGTCTTTCTCTGCTTGACTTATTTTACTTAGCATTATCTCCTCCAGTGCTGTCCATGTTGCAGCAAATGTTGAGAATTCATTCTTTTTGATAGCTGAGTAATATTCCATTGTACATCATCTTCTTAATCCAGTCATGTGTTGAAGGGCATCTTGGCTCCTTCCACGATTTAGCTATTGTGGACAATGCTGCTATGAACATTGGGGTGCATATGGCCCTTCTCTTCACTACGTCTGTATCTTTGGGGTAAATACCCAGTATTGCAATGGCTGGGTCATAGGGTAGCTCAATTGTTAACTTTTTAAGGGACCTCCACACTGTTTTTCAGAGTGGCTGTACCAACCTGCATTCCCACCAACAATGTAGGAGGGATCCCCTTTCTCCACATCCTCTCCAACAATTGTTTCCTGCGTTGTCAATTTTTGCCATCTAACTGGCATAAGGTGGTATCTTAGTGTGGTTTTGATTTGAATTTCCCTGATGGCTAATGATTTTGAACATTTTTTCATGTGTCTGTTAGCCATTTGTATGTCTTCATTGGAAAAGTGTCTGTTCATATCTTCTGCCCATTTTATGATTTGTTTATATGTTTCTCATGTATTGAGTTTGAGAAGTTCTTTATAGATCTTGGATACCAGTCTTTCATCTGTAGCAGCATTTGCAAATATATTCTCCCATTCCGTGGGCTGCCTCTTAGTTTTTTTGACTGTTTCCTTGGCTGTGCAGAAGCTTTTTATCTTGATGAAGTCCCACAAGTTCATTTTTGAATCATGGAACTTTACCTCAAAAACTTGGAATGTACTGTATGGTGACTAACATAACATAATAAAAAATTATTATATAAAAAAAAAAAGATCCCGAATAGACAATGCAGTCCTGAAAAAGAAAAGCAAAGCTGGAGGCATCACAATTCTGGATTTCAAGTTATATTACAAAGCAGTAATGATCAAAACAGTATAGTACTGGCACAAAAACATACACATAGTTCAGTATAACAGAAAATAAAACCTAGAAATGAGCCCAAAATTCCATGGTCAATTAATATTTGACAAAGCAGGAGAGAATATCCAATGGGAAAAAGACAATCTTTTTAATAAATGCTGTTGGGAAAACAAAACAGCAATGTGCAAAAGAATGAAACTGGACCACTTTCTTATACCATACACAAAAATAAATTTAAAATGGATTAAAGACCTAAATGTAAGAGAGGAATCCATCAAAATTCTAGAGGAGAATACAGGCAGCAACCTCTTTGACATTGGGTATAGCGACTTCTTTCTAGATATGTCTCCGGAGGCAAGGGTAACAAAAGCAAAAATAAGCTATTGGGACTTCTTCCCTATAAGAATCTTCTGCACTACAAAGGAAACCATCAACAAAACAAAAAGGCAACCTATGGAATGGGAGAATATATTTGCAAATGATACATGTAATAAAGGGTTAGTATCCAAAATAAATTTTAAAAAAAGATACAACTCAACACCCAAAACCCAAATAATCCAATTTAAAAATGGGCAGAAGACATAAATTGACATTTCTCCAAAGAAGACATACAGATAGCCAACAGATACATGAAAAGATGCTCAACATCACTCATCACCAGGGAAATTAAAATCAAAACTACAATGAGTTATCATCTCACAACTGTCAGAATGGCTAGAGTCAACATCACAAGAAACAACAGATATTGGTAAGGATGTGGAGAAAGGGGAACCCTCTTGCACTGTTGGTGGGAATGCAAACTGGTGCAGCCATTGTGGAAAACAGTATGGAGGTTTCTCAAAAAGTTAAAAATAGACCTACTTTATGATTCAGCAATTGCACTTCTGGGTATTTACCCAAAGAATGCAAGAACACTAATTCAAAGAGATACATATACCCCTATGTTTATAGTAGCATTAGTTAAAATAGCCAAGATACGGAGGCAGACCAACTGTCCATCAATTGATGAATGTGTCAATTGATGCAGAAGATATGTCATTCATATGCAATGGAATATTATTCATCCATAAAAAAGAGTGAAATCTTGTCATTTGCAATCACATGGATGGAGTAGAGAGTATAATGCTAAGCGAAATAAGTCAGTCAGAATAAGACAAATACCATATATTTCACTCATATGTGGAATTTAAGAAACAAAACAAATGAGGAAAGGGAAAAAATAAGAGAGAGAAATCAAGAAACAGACTCAACTGTGGATAACAAACTGATGGGTACCAGAAGAGAGGTGGGGTGCTTAGGTTAAATAGGTAACAGGGATTAAGAAGCGCACTTGTGATAAGCACAGAATGATGTATGGAAGTGTGGAAGCACTATATCATACACTTGAAAGTAATATACCATTATGTTAATCAAGTGGAATTAAAATTAAAACCTAAAAAAATAAAGTTCATATCCATAATATTTGTTTTTCTCAACTGTAGGATGTTCGGATTATAATCACAGTTCAGGTCCTTCAATTTAAACAAAGTGCTGAGAATGGGTGATTTTACCAAAATTTTATCTTGTTATTTTGTTATTTGCTTTCTTGAGTGAAAATACAGGGAAGGCAAAGGCAGTGAAAAGGTTTTTGCTAGGTCCCACCTAACTCTTCCCAGGTTTCTTCCTGTTCAAGAACTTACCACACCCTCACCCCACAGCTGAGCCAGTGCTGTAACAGCTACAGGAGAGATTGAGAACAACATTCCTTCAACAATGAGATGCCCTTCTGTTCTGTTCTTTTCACTTCTCAGTATTTTCCATTGGTTCAGGGTTGAAATCAAGGATAGAATAAAACTCGTAGGAGCGGATGATTCTCTTGGGGGCACAGAACTCCAAGGAGGTTTCCTAGGGCTGTCTTTGAATTCAGGACAGAGATGGAGATCTGAGAGTTATCCTAGTAGACCTTATGGAGAGGTTGAGCACATACCAGAGCCCTTCTTTGGCTGTCCGGTAATCTGCTCTGCATATCTTCTTCTCCTCTTCTTTGTTCTCCCCACTGTTTAGTGCTGCTTCTGGCTCAACTTATAAGGACCATCCATGAGTGCACTTACAGCTTGTATCAACTGTGCACTTTCGGAGCACCTGGGTAGCTCAGATGTTAAGTGTCCACCTTCAGCTCAGGGAGTGATCCCAGGGTCCTGGGATCAAGCCCAGCATCAGGCTCCCTGCATCGCTGGGAGTCTGCTTATTCTTCTCCCACTCCCCCTGCTTGTGTTCCCTCTCTCACTGGCTGTCTCTCTCTCTGTGTCAAATAAATAAATAAAATCTTTTTTTTAATGTGCACTTTATCTTTTTCTGAACTCAAAGCTCAAGCAGACTGTGTGGAGCAGTGCATCCAGGTAGATTTAGTTAAGGAGCAAGTGTCTCATCCATCCCTATCCCCACCAGATGGCTTTCCTCATTGACACCCATGTCTGGAACTCTTGGCATTTTTTTTTTTTTTGCCACCCCTGCATTAAAATTGTCTTATGTGTCTTCAGGAAACTTTCTAACTTCTCTCTGATACCACCAACCAACAAAGTTTTCTGTGTCCACATTTTATTTTGACCACATGTACATGAACATTCTAAAAACTTAACTTTGACTTACCGTCATTCTTTCATTTCCACGTGTCACAGGTCAGGTTTCTTGCAAGCAGACTGAGACAAGTTTTATATATGGAGGGTTTATTAGAGAGTGCTGTAAGGACTGAACTCAAGGTGGGGAAAGGAGCTAAGGAAGCAAAACTGGATAGAGGGATAAGTAGCCTGTGATGACACAGATATTACAAGGAGTTCTGGAGCTGGGATATACCATCAGGGTCAAACCGAGTGAAGGTAACCAAGCCTTTATATCCTATATTGATTAGTCATGTGATTCAGGCATCCACCCAAAAAGAAGCACAACCTTGAGCAAGGGGTTTTCTTCAGTTGTTGGCAATTCCTGCAGAGGAAAACAGCTGAAACCTCTCACTGGCTAATTCTATGGGATGTAGGCTATGTGTCTCCTATTCCTTGTCACCCCATTGACACAGACTTCCTTCCACACTATCCATACTTAGCATGGACATGCTTGATTAAATTAATGAGTTAATCTCATGGACTCTGATGAAGGAATGACTTTTATTTTCAGTACAGCACATCTGTTTCTTTTCCAGTCAAACTACAGAGGCTAATTCAAGTTCCCAGACCCCAGAACCCACAACCACAGATGCCAATGTCATCCTAGCCCTGGCCGCCCACCACAGGGACACCTCCCCAGGAGTTTCCTGAGAGCTCCAGCCACTTCCTTGTTCCTCAAGGTGTAGATGAGTGGATTAAGCATAGGGGTGATCATCGTATAGAAAGCCGAGACCACCTTGTCCTGCTTGGAGGAGTGGTAGGCCTGAGGCCGCATGTAGGTGATCATGGCAGCCCCATAGAAGAGAGAGACCACTGCCATGTGAGAGGAGCAGGTGGCAAAGGCCTTCCGTCGACCTTCAGTAGAATGCATGTGGAGCACAGCTACCAGGATCCGCAGGTAGGAAGCAGAAATGACAGAGAAGGGCAGGAGCAGCATTAGAATGCAACAGACATAGATCATGGTCTCGTAGAGGGAGGTGTCAGCACAGGCTAACTTCAGTATGGCAGGAACCTCACAGAAGAAGTGGTCGATCTCCTGAGAGCCACAGTAGGGGAAGCGAAGAGTGAAAATGGCTTGGATTAGTCCATCCATCAGGCCAAAGAGCCAGGACCCTGCCACCATGAGCCAGCAGACACGGCAACTCATAACCACTGAGTACCTCAATGGGTTGCTGATGGCCACATAGCGGTCATAAGCCATGAAGGCCAGCAGAAAGCACTCATCTCCCAGGAGAGTGAGGAAGAAGAGGATCTGGAGCCCACAGCCTGTGAAGGAGATGGAGCCATGGCCCAGGAGGAAGTCAGTGGCCATCCGTGGCACAATCGTAGAGATGAGCATGAGGTCCATGAGTGACAACCAGCTGAGGAAGAAGTACATGGGGCTGTGCAGGCGGGAGTCAATGGTGATGAGGAGGATCATGAGCCCATTGCCAGAGAGGGCCACTAGGAACATGACCATGATGATGGAAAAGAAGAAGAGGTGTAGTGGTGAGTGGGTGAAAAGACCCAGGAGGATGAAGTGGGAGATGAGAGTTTGGTTTCCCACCCAGACCATTTCTCCTTTAGAGGGCTATGCCAGACAAAGTGTTGGGATCTGAAAATAGGAGATGTATGTTTAGTGCCAAAATACTGAGGACATTAAAACTTTGCCCAATGTGTTGACCTCTTTAAATGTTACGTGGTTTACAATAAACTCTTTAAGTTTCTTTTTTTTAAGTTTCAGAGGTACAGTATAGTGATTCATCAGTCACATATAACCCTCAGTGCTCATTACATCAAGTGTCCTCCTTAATACCCCATCCCCTCACCCACTTCCTCTCCAGCAACCCTCAGTTTGTTTCCCATAGTTAAGAGTCTCTTATGGTTTGTCTCCCTCTCTTAGTTCTTCTTATTTTATTTTCCTTCCTTTCCCCTATGTTCAACTGTTTCATTTCTTTTTTTTAATAAAAATTTGTATTATATTATGTTGTCACCATACAGTACATTCCTAGTTTTTGATGTAAAGTTCCATGATTCATTACTTGAGTATAACACCCAGTGCACCATGCAATACATGCCCTCCTTATTACCTATCACCAGCCTATCCCATTCCCCCACCCCCTCCCCTCTGAAGCCCTCAGTTTGTTTCATTTCTTAAATTCAACATATGAGTGAAATCTTATGATATTTGCCTTCCTCTGATGACTTCACCTAGGATAATACCCTCTAGTTCCATCCACATCATTTTAAACGGTAAGATTTCATTCTTTTTGATGCCTGAATAATATTCCTACATATATATGTATATATAAACCACCTCTTCCTTATCCATTTACCTGTTGATGGAACTCTGGGCTCTTTCCATAGTTTGGCTATTGGGACATTGCTGCTATAAACATTGGGGTGCATGTGCCCCCTTAAAATCACTATGTTTGTATCCTTTGGATAAATAACTAGTAGTGCAATTGCTGGGGTCATAGGGTAGCTCTATTTTTAACCTTTTGAGGAACCTCCATAAGGTTTTCCATAGAAGCTCTACCAGTTTGCATTCCCACCAACAGTGTAAGAGTTTTCCCCTTTCTCCAAATCCTCTTTAGGAAAAAGAATCTCTAACAAAGATGAAGGATGTTCACTGTGGAAAATAATATTGAGGTTCCTCAAAAGTTAAAAATAGAACTACCTTATGATCCAGTAATTGCATTATTGTGTATATATCCAAAAAACACAAAAACACTAATTCAACAGGATATATACAGCCATAGGTTTATAGCATTATTATCTACAATAGCCCAGGTCTCCATCAATTGAAGAGTGGATAAACAAGATGTGGTGTGAAAAAAAAAAGATGGCAGAGGAGTAGGGGACCATTTTTCAGCTGGTCCACTGAATCAAGCTGGATATCTACCAGATCATCCTAAACACCCACAAAATCAGCCTGAGATGGAGGAAAATACATCTGGATCTCTACAAATGAACATCTCCAGTGCTGAGGATTGAGGTATGAAGATGGGGGCCATGAATATGCACACAGATATTGAAAGATAAACAGAATGGGGAGGGAGCTGCCATGCTTGGGCGCCAGGAAGCAGTAGCCTCCTGAACAGGGGTGCAGGCCGGACACATGCACCAGTAGCAGCCGAGAAACTGACTGAAACAGGGAGCTCAGGAGTGTGCACGCGACCAGATGAAAACTGGAGCTCTGGAATGCGTGCGAACCATGCTGAAACAGGGAGCTCAGGAGCACACACGGGAACCGGGGGCAGATGGTAGTGTTAGAAGCACAAAGGACAGACATGTGAAGGGGGAATGAACCAAGAGAGACTGTGGACTCTGGGAAACAAACTGAGGGCTTCAGAGGGGAGGGGGTGGGGGATTGGGATGGGCTGGTGATGGGTATTAAGGAGGGCACATATTGCATGGTGCACTGGGTATTATACGCAAATAATGAAAAATGGAACATTGGATCAAAAACGGGATGTACTGTATGGTAACTAATATAACAAAATATAAATTATTTCAAAAAAAGAAAAAGAAGTGCAAAGGACAGAGACGTGTCAGCCCTGGAAGCAAGGGCTGGGAGGGTATGGGTGCGGCACACAACCCAGATGAGACAGGGTTTTTAGCAGCACTGACAGAAACAGAGTTAAAGTGGCCAGGAGACCTCAGTGAAGAGTAGACTGTGATCTCTCTGTCCAGAGAATGAGTCTTGGATACGGCCACTGCTGCTCTGACTCTCAGAAGAGTAAAAGGAAACCGCCAGGGAAAGCCACCAGAAAACAAAACCCCAGAAATACCAGCTCACATTGTGCCCATCCCCATCCCCCCTCGCAGGAGAAAGAGAGACCCTATCCAAACAGGGTGGCCTGAGTATCAGCACAGCAGGCCCCTCCCCCAGAAGGCAGGCTGAAAAATCAAGAAGCCCACATCCCTAAGGTCCCTATAAAACAACTGCGCACTGCCTGGGTCCTGGTCAATAATTTGGGCTCCGTGCATCCCTGCAACCACTCCATATCACAATGACAATGAGGAGGAACCCCCAACAAAGGACACAAACAGTGACAGTGGCCTCTGAAACAGAACTAATGGATATGGATATAACCAAATTATCAGAAATGGAGTTCAGAGTAACAATGGTCAGGATGATGTGTAGGCTTGAAAATATTAAGGAGAATATAGAATCACTAAGGGCAGAAATGAGAGCGAATCTGGCAGAAATTAAAAATGCTATGAATAAAATTCAATGTAAACTAGATGCTCTGATGTCCAGGGTAAATGAGGCAGAAGACGAATTAGTGAATTGGAAGATGGGATGGTAGAAGAGAAAGCTATAACAGAAACTTGGCTTAAAAAAATCCAATCTCAAGAATGTAGATAACAGGAAATTACTGACTCAATGAAACGTTCCAATGTCAGAATCATCGCCATCCCTGAGGGGGTAGAGAAAGAGAGAGGTCTAGAAGAGATACTTGAACAAATTATAGCTGAGAACTTCCCTAATCTGGCAAATGAAACAAACATTCGTGTCCAAGAGGCAGAGAGGACAATGCCCAAGATCAACAAGAGCAGGCCTATACCACATCACTTGATAGTGCAATTCGCAAATATTAGATCCAAGGATGCAGTATTGAAAGTGCCCAGGGGGGAAAAAATCCTTACATACAGAGGGAGAATATCAGAATAACATCAGACCTTTCTACAGAGATCTGGCAAGCTAGGACAGATTGGCAGGGTATTTTTAAAGCTTTATCTGAGAAGAACATGCAGACAAGGATCCTTTATTCAGCAAGGCTATCATTCAGAATGGATTGAGAAATAAGGACCTTCCAAGATCGGCAGAAACTGAAGGAATTCGTAACCACAAAACTTGCCCTACATGAGATATTAAGGGCAGTTCTATAAAAGTAAAAAGGCCTCAAGAGTGATACAAAACAGAAATTTACAGTCTATAGAAACAAAGACTTAACAGGAAGCATGACATCATTAAAATCATACCTCTCAATAATCACTCTCAATGTGAATGGCCTAAATGCTCCCATAAAATACCACAGGGTTGCAGATTGGATAAAAAGACATGACCCATCCATTTGCTGTCTACAACAGACTCGTCTTGAACCTAAAGATACATCCAGACTGAAAGTGAAGGTATGGAGACCCATTATTCATGCCAATGGACCTCAAACGAAAGCTGGGGTAGCAATTCTCATATCAGATTAGATTTTAAACTAAAGACTATAGTTAGAGATACACAAGGACACTAAATTATTCTTAAAGGATGTATCCTCAAGTGGATATGACAATTATAAATATCTATGCCCCCAACAGGGGAGCAGCAAGATATGCAAGCAAACTCTTAAACCAGAATAAAGAGACATATAGATAATAATACGTTAATAGTAGGGGACCTCAACACTCCACTCTCAGCAATAGACAGATCACCTAAGCAGAAAATCAACAAAGAAACAAGAGCTTTGAATGATATACTCGAAAGGTGGACCTCATAGATATATACAGAACACTACACCCGAGAACAACAGAATACTCATTCTTTGCGAATGCACATGGAACTTTCTCCAGAATAGACCGTGTTCTGGGTCACAAAACAAGTCTCAACTGATACCAAAAGACTGAAATTATTCCCTGCATATTCTCAGACCACAATACTTTGAAATTGGAACTCAATCACAAGGAAAAATTTGGAAGAAACACAAACACTTGGAAACTAAGAACCATCCTGCTCAAGAATGATTGGGTAAACCAGGGAATTAAGAAGATTAAACAATTTTTGGAGACCAAAAAGTGAAAACATATTGGTCCAAAACCTATGGGACACTGCAAAGGCGGTCCTAAGGGGAAAATACATAGCCATCCAAGCATCACTCAATAGAATAGAAAAATCTGAAATGCAGTTTTTATGTTCTCACCTCAAGAAGCTGGAGCTGGAACAGAAGAACAGGTCTAACCCATGCACGAGAAAGCAGTTGATCAAGATCAGAGCAGAGATCAATGAATTAGAAACCAGGAGCACAGTAGAGCAGATCAACAGAACTAGAAGCTGGTTCTTTGAAAAAATAAATAAGATCAATAAGCCACTGGCCAGACTTATTCGAAAGAATAGAGAAAGGACCCAAATTAATAAAATTGTGAATGAGAGGAGAGAGGTCACAACCAACACCAATGAAATAGGAAGGATCATTAGAAACTTTTATCAACAGCTTTATGACAATAAATTAAACAACCTGGAAGAAATGGATGCCTACCTGGAAACCTATAAACTACCAACACTGAAACAGGAAGAAATTGATTATTTAAACAGACCGATTAGTTATGAAGAGATTGAAGCAGTGATCAAAAAACTCCCCAAAAATAAGAGTCCAGGGCCTGAAGGATTCCCTAGGATTTCTATCAAACATGCAAAGAAGAAAGAATACCAGGGAGAGAGTTAAGATGGCAGAGGAGTAGGGGACCCCTTTTTCAGCCGGTCAGCTGAGTCAAGCTGGATAGGTACCAGACCAGCCTAAACAACCACAGAATCAGCCTGAGACGCAGGAAGATACATCTGGATCTCTACAAATGAACACCTCCAGCGCTGAGTATTGAGGTACGAAGCGGGGATCCATGAAACCTCGCACAGATATCGGAAGATAAATGGAAGGGGAAGGGAGCCGCCACGTTCCGGGGGCTGGGAAGTGGCAGCCACCTGCATGGGGGAGCAGGCGGACTCACGGACAGCACCCGTGAGAGAGCGGACTAAGACCTGTGAGCTGGGAGCTCGTGCTACCAGGCATCTCTCGAAACACCAGAATCCCGGTGTGCTCACTGGATCCAGACTGAGACCCGGAGCTCCCGGAGCGCACGCAGGGCGGCTGGCGGCTGGCGGGCCACATGCATGGGAGAGCAGGTGGACTCGCGCTCGGCACCCGCGAAACAGCAGACTGAGAAGCTGAACCGGGTGCCCGCGCCACCAGGCTTCTCACAGAACTCCGGAATCCCGGTATGCTCACCGGAAATAGACTGAGACCCGGAGATCCGAGAGCGCGGGGCGGCTAGAGGGTGGTGGTGTTAGAAACACAAAGGACAGAGACGCGCCGGCCCTGGAAGTGAGGGCAGGGACGCTGGGTGTGGGGCGCACATCCCGGGACGCTGCAGGGTTGAGCAGCACCAACAGTAACGGAGTTAAACTGGCCAGAACATCAGTGGAGAACGGGCCGCAATCCCTCTGTTCTGTGACAATGCATCCTCTGCTGCTCTGACTTTCAGAAGAGGCATAGCAGACCACCAGGGAAAGCCCCCAGAGAACAAAAGCCTGGAAATACCGGCTCACAGCGTGCCCATCGCCATCCCCCCTTGCGGGGGACATGGAGACTCTAACCAAACATGGTTGCCTGAATATCGGTGCGGCAGGCCCCTCTCCCAGAATACAGAAGGCAGGCTGAAAAATCAAGAAGCCCACAACCCGGGGTGCCTGGGTGGCGCAGTCATTGAGCGCCTGTCTTTGGCTTCGGGCGTGATCCCGGCATTCCAGAAAGGAGTCCGTCATCGGGCTCCTCCGCTGGGAGCCTGCTTCCTCCTCTCCCACTCCCCTGCTTCTTTTCCCTTTCTTGCTGACTGTCTGTCTCTTTCTCTCAGATAAATAAATAAAATCTTTAAAGAAGAAGCCCACACCCATAAGATCCCTATAAAACAATGGGCACAGCCTGGGACCCAGTCAATAATTTGGGCGCTGGACAACCTTGCAACCTCTCCTCATCAGAATTATAAGAAGGAGAAGCCCACCCCCCAGCAAAGAAAAGACAGTGGCCTCTGGCACAGAAATAATGGATATAGATGTAACCAAATTATCAGAAATGGAATTCAGAGTAACGATGGTCAAAATGATGAGTAGAATTGAAAAAAGTATTAACAAAAAGGTTACTGAGAATATAGAATCCCTAAGGACAGAAATGAGAGCGAATCTGACAGAAATTAAAAATTCTATGAGCCAAATGCAGGCAAAACTAGAGGCTCTGACGGCCAGGGTCACAGAAGCAGAGAACCGGGTTAGTGAATTGGAGGATGGGTTAATAGAGGAAAAAATGAAAATAGAAGCTGGTCTTAAAAAAATCCACACCCAGGAATGTATGTTACGGGAGATTACTGACTCAATGAAACGTTCCAATGTTAGAATAATCAGCATCCCCGAGGGGGTGGAGAAAAACAGAGGTCTAGAAGAGATATTTGAACAAAATGTAGCTGAAAACTTCCCTAATCTAGCGAGGGAAACAAACATTCATGTCCAAGAGGCAGAGAGGACCCCTCCCAAGCTCAACCGTGACAAACCTACGCCACGTCACGTCATAGTGCATTTCGCAAATATTAGATCCAAGGATACAGTATTGAAAGCGGCCAGGGCAAAGAAATTTCTCACGTACCAAGGCAAAGGCATCAGAATTACGTCAGACCTGTCTACACAGACCTGGCTTGACGGAAAGGGTTGGGGGAGGGGCATTTATAAAGCTCTTTCAGAGAAAAACATGCAGCCAAGGATCCTTTATCCAGCAAGGCTGTCATTCAGAATTGATGGAGAATTAAAGACATTCCAGAATCGCCAGTCACTAACCAATTTCGTAACCATGAAACCAGCCCAACACGAGGTATTACGGGGGGTTCTATAAAAGTAAAAAGGCCCGAAGAGTGATACAGAACAGAAAGTCACAGCCAATACAAAAAAAGACTTTACTGACAACATGGCATCAGTAAAAGCATATCTCTCAGTACTCAGTCTTAATATTAATGGTTTAAATTCTTGCTTAAATTAAACAGGGTTGCAGATTGGATAAAAAGAAATGACCCATCCATTTGCTGTCTAAAAGAGACTCATTTCGAACCCAAAGATGCATTCAGACTGAGAGTAAGGGGATGGAGTACCATCTTTCATGCAAATGGACCTCAAAAGAAAGCTGGGGTAGCAAATCTCATATCAGATAAATTGGATTTTAAACTACAGACTATAGTTAGAGACGCAGAAGGGCACTATATTATTCTTAAAGGAAGTATTCAACAAGTGGATATGACAATTATAAATATATATGCCCCCAACAGGGGAGCAGCAAGATACACAAGCCAACTCTTAACCAAAATAAAGAGACACATAAATAAAAATACATTAATAGTAGGGGGCCTCAACACTCCACTCTCAGAAATAGACAGAGCACACTGGCAAAAACTAAGCAAAGAATCAAAGGCTTTGAATGCCATACTCGACGAGTTGGACCTCTTAGATATATATAGAACACTACACCCCAAACCAAAGAATACTCATTCTATTCTAATGCCCATGGAACATTCTCAAGAATAGACCATGTTCTGGGACACAAAACGGGTCTCAGCCGATACCAAAAGATTGAAATTATCCCCTGCATATTCTCAGACCACAACGCTCTGAAATTGGAACTCAACCACAAGGAAAAATTTGGAAGAAACTCAAACACTTGGAGACTAAGAACCATCCTGCTCAGGAATGACTCGATAAACCAAGAAATCAAAAATCAAATTAAACAATTTATGGAGACCAATGAGAATGAAAATACAACAGTCCAAAACCTATGGGATACTGAAAAGGCAGTCCTAAGGGGGAAATACATAGCCATCCAAGCCTCACTCAAAAGAATAGAAAAATCTAAAATGCAGTTTTTATATTCTCACCTCAAGAAGCTGGAACAGCAACAGAGGGACAGGCCTAATCCACGCACGAGGAAGCAGTTGACCAAAATTAGAGCTGAAATCAATCAAGCAGAAACCAGAAGTACAGTAGAGCAGATCAACAGGACTACAAGCTGGTTCTGTGAGAGAATTGATAAAATTGACAGACCACTGGCAAGACTTATCCAAAAGAAAAGAGAAAGGACCCAGATTAATAAAATTATGAATGAAAAAGGAGAGGTCACGACGAGCACCATTGAAACTGGAAGGATTAGTAGAAATTTTTATCATCAGCTATATGCCAATAAACTAAGCAATCTGGAAGAGATGAAATCCTTCCTGGAAACCTATAAACTACCAAGATTGAAACAGGAAGAAATTGATTTCTTAAACAGTCCAATGAATTATGAAGAAATTGACTCAGTGATAAACAACCTTCCAAATAACAAAACTCCAGGCCCGGACGGTTTCCTGGGGAATTATACCAAACATTCAAAGAAGAAATAATACCTATTCTCCTAAAGCTATTTCAAAAAATAGAAACAGAAGGAAAGCTACCAAACTCATTCTATGAGGCCAATATTACCTTGATCCCCAAACCAGGCAAAGACCCCCTCAAAAAGGAGAATTACAGACCGATTTCCCTAATGAATATGGACGCCAAAATCCTCAACAAGATACTTGCTAATAGAATCCAACAGTTTATTAAAAGGATTATCCACCACCATCAAGTGGGATTCATACCTGGGATGCAAGCATGGTTCAATATTCGCAAATCAATCAGCGTGATACATCATATCAACAAGAAAAGACTCAGGAACCATATGATCCTCTCAATTGATGCCGAAAAAGCATTTGACAAAAATACAGCATCCTTTCCTGATTAAAACCCTTCGGAGTATAGGAATAGAAGGTACATTTCTCAATCTCATAAAAGCCATCTATGAAAAGCCTACTGCAAATATTATTCTCAATGGGGAAAAGCTGGAAGCCTTTCCCTTAAGATCAGGAACACGACAAGGATGCCCACTCTCACCACTATTATTCAACAAAGTACTAGAAGTCCTTGCAACAGCAATCAGACAACAAAAAGGGATCAAAGGTATTCAAATCGGCAAAGAAGAAGTCAAAATGTCTCTCTTTGCAGATGACATGATACTCTATGGAAAACCCAAAAGAAGCCACTCCCAAACTATTAGAAGTTATAGAGCAATTCAGGAACATGGCGGGATACAAAATCAATGTTCAGAAATCAGTTGCATTTCTGTACACGAATAACGAGACTGAAGAAAGAAAAATTAGGGAATCCATCCCATTTACAATAGCACCAAAAACCATACGTTACCTTGGAATTAACTTAACCAGAGACGTAAAGGACCTTTATTCTAGAAACTATAAATCACTCTTGAAAGACATTGAGGAAGACATAAAAAGATGGAAAGATATTCCATGCTCATGGATCAGAAGAATTAACATAGTTAAAATGTCCATGCTACCGAGAGCAATCTACACTTTCAATGCTACCCCGATCAAAATACCGATGACATTTTTCAAAGAACAGGAACAAATAGTCCTGAAATTTGTATGGAACCAGAAAAGGCCCCGAATCTCCAAGGAACTGTTGAAAAGGAAAAACAAAGCTGGGGGCATCACAATGCCGGATTTCGAGCTGTACTACAAAGCTGTGATCACAAAGACAGCATGGTACTGGCACAAAAACAGACACATAGACCAATGGAACAGAATAGAGAGCCCAGAAATGGACCCTCGGCTCTTTGGGCAACTAATATTTGATAAAGCAGGAAAAAACATACGGTGGGAAAAAGACAGTCTCTTCAATAAATGGTGCTGGGAAAATTGGACAGCTACATGCAAAAGAATGAAACTTGACCACTATCTCACACCATACACAAAAATAAACTCCAAATGGATGAAAGACCTCGATGTGACACAGGAATCCATCAAAATTCTAGAGGAGAACATAGGCAGCAACCTCTACAACATCGGCCAAAGAAACCTTTTTCATGATACATCCCCAAAGGCAAGAGAAACAAAAGATAAAATGAACTTATGGGACTTCATCAAGATTAAAAGTTTCTGCACAGCCAAGGAAACAGTCAGAAAAACTAAGAGGCAGCCCACGGAATGGGAGAAGATATTTGCAAATGACACTACAGATAAAGGACTGGTATCCAAGATCTACAAAGAACTTCTCAAACTCAATACACGAGAAACAAATAAACAAGTTAAAAAATGGGCAGAAGATATGAACAGACACTTTTCCAATGAAGACATACAAATGGCTAACAGACACATGAAAAAATGTTCAAAATCATTAGCCATCAAGGAAATTCAAATCAAAACCACACTGAGATACCACCTTACGTCAGTTAGAATGGCAAAAATAGACAAGGCAAGAAACAACAATTGTTGGAGAGGATGTGGAGAAAGGGGATCCCTCCTACATTGTTGGTGGGAATGCAAGTTGGTACAGCCACTCTGGAAAACCGTGTGGAGGTCCCTTAAAAAGTTAAAAATTGAGCTACCCTATGATCCAGCCATTGCACTACTGGGTGTTTACCCCAAAGATACAGACGTAGTGAAGAGAAGGGCCATATGCACCCCAATGTTCATAGCAGCTTTGTCCACAATAGCTAAATCGTGGAAGGAGCCGAGATGCCCTTCAACAGATGACTGGTATAAGAAGTTGTGGTCCATATATACAATGTTATATTACTCAGCTATCAGAAAGAACGAATTCTCAACATTTGCTGCAACATGGACGGCACTGGAGGAGATAATGCTAAGTGAAATAAGTCAAGCAGAGAAAGACAACTATCATATGATTTCTCTCATCTATGGAACATAAGAACTAGAATGATCAGTAGGGGATGAAAGGGATAAAGAAAGGGGGGTAATCAGAAGGGGGAATGAAACATGAGAGACTATGGACTATGAGAAACAAACTGAGGGCTACAGAGGGGAGGTGGTAGGGGAATGGGATAGGCCGGTGATGAGTAGAAGGAGGGCACATATTGCATGGTGCACTGGGTGTTATACACAACTAATGAATCATCGAGCCTTACATCGAAAACCAGGGATGTACTGTAGGGTGACTAACATAATATAATAAAAAATCATTACAAAAAAATCATATCTCTCAGTTATTAGTGACACTGTGAATGATTTGAACACTCCCATAAATGCCACAGGGTTGCAGATTGGATAAAAAGAAATGACCCATCCATTTCCTGTCTACAACAGACTCATTTCGAACCCAAAGATGCATTCAAACTGAGAGTAAGGGGATGGAGTACCATCTTTCACGCACATGGACCTCAAAAGAAAGCTGGGGTAGCAATTCTCATATCAGATACATTGGATTTTAAACTACAGACTATAGTTAGAGATGCAGATGGGCACTATATTATTCTTAAAGGAAGTATTCAACAAGTGGATATGACAATTATAAATATATATGCCCCCAACAGGGGAGCAGCAAGATAAACAAGCCAACTCTTAACCAGAATAAAGAGATATATAGATAAAAATACTTTAATAATAGGGAACCTCAACACTCCACTATCAGAAATAGACAGAGCACACTGGCAAAAACTAAGCAAAGAATCAAAGGCTTTGAATGCCATACTTGACGAGTTGGACCTCATAGATATATATAGAACACTACACACCAGAACCAAAGAATACTCATTCTATTCTAATGCCCATGGAACATTCTCAAGAATAGACCATGTTCTGGGACACAAAGCAGGTCTCAACCGATACCAAAAGATTGAAATTATCCCCTGCATATGCTCAGACCACAACGCTCTGAAATTGGAACTCAACCACAAGGAAAAATTTGGAAGAAACTCAAACACTTGGAGACTAAGAACCATCCTGCTCAGGAATGACTAGATAAACCAGGAAATCAAAAATCAATTTAAACAATTTATGGAGACCAATGAGAATGAAAATACAACAGTCCAAAACCTATGGGATACTGAAAAGGCAGTCCTAAGGGGGAAATACATAGCCATCCAAGTCTCACTCAAAAGAATAGAAAAATCTAAAATGCAGTTTTTATATGCTCACCTCAAGAAGCTGGAACAGCAACAGAGGGACAGGCCTAATCCATGCACGAGGAAGCAGTTGACCCATATTAGAGCTGAAATCGATCAATCAGAAACCAGAAGTACAGTCGAGCAGATCAACAGGACTAGATGCTGGTTCTTTGAGAGATACAATAAAATTGACTGACCACTGGTAAGACTTATCCAAAAGAAAACAGAAAGGACCCAGATTATTAAAATTATGAATGAAAAAGCAGAGGTCACGATGAACACCATTGAAATTGGAAGGATTATTAGAAATTTTTATCAACAGCTATATGCCAATAAACTAAGCAATCTGGAAGAGATGGAATCCTTCCTGGAAAACTATAAACTACCAAGATTGAAACCGGAAGAAATTGATTCCTTCAACAGGCCAATTAATTATGAAGAAATTGAGTCAGTGATAAACAACCTTCCAAATAACAAAACTCCAGGCCCGGACGGTTTTCCTGGGGAATTCTACCAAACATTCAAAGAAGAAATAATACCTATTCTCCTAAAGCTATTTCAAAAAATAGAAACAGAAGGAAAGCTACCAAACTCATGCTATGAGGCCAATATTACCTTGATCCCCAAACCAGGCAAAGACCCCCTCAAAAAGGAGAATTACAGGGCGCCTGGGTAGTGCAGTCGTTAAAGCGTCTGCCTTCAGCTCAGGGCGTGATCCTGGCGTTCCAGGATCGAGTCCCACATTGGGCTCCTCCGCTAGGAGCCTGCTGCTTCCTCTCCCATTCCCGCTGCTTGTGTTCCCTCTCTCGCTGGCCGTCTCTGTCAAATAAATAAATAAAATCTTTAAAAAAAAAAAGAAAAACAGGAGAATTACAGACCGATTTCCCTAATGAATATAGACGCCAAAATCCTCAACAAGATCCTGGCTAATTGAATCCAAAAGTACATTGAAAGGATTATCCATAATGATCAAGTGGGATTCATACCTGGGATGCAAGCGTGGTTCAATATTCGCAAATCAATCAACGTGATACATCATATCAACAAGAAAAGTCTCAGGAACCATATGATCCTCTCAATTGATGCCGAAAAAGCATATGACAAAATACAGCATCCTTTCCTGATTAAAACCCTTCAGAGAGTAGGAATAGAAGGTACATTTCTCAATCTCATAAAAGCCATCTATGAAAAGCCTACTGCAAATATTATTCTCAATGGGGAAAAGCTGGAAGCCTTTCCCTTAAGATCAGGAACTCGACAAGGATGCCCACTCTCGCCACTATTGTTCAACATAGTACTAGAAGTCCTTGCAACAGCAATCAGACGACGAAAAGGGATCAAAGGTATCCAAATCGGCAAAGAAGAAGTCAAAATGTCTCTCTTTGCAGATGACATGATACTCTATATGGAAAACCCAAAAGAATCCACTCCCAAACTATTAGAAGTTATACAGCAATTGAGTAATGTGGCAGGATACAAAATTAATGCTCAGAAATCAGTGCCTTTCTATACACGAATAACGAGACTGAAGAAAGAGAAATTAGGGAATCCAACCCATTTACAATAGCACCAAAAACCATACGTTACCTTGGAATTAACTTAACCAGAGACGTAAACAACCTATATTCTAGAAACTATAAATCACTCTTGAAAGACATTGAGGAAGACATAAAAAGATAGAAAGATATTCCATGCTCATGGATCGGAAGAATTAACATAGTTAAAATGTCCATGCTACCCAGAGCAATCTACACTTTCAATGCTATCCCAATCAAAATACCAAGGACATTTTTCAAAGAACTGGAACAAATAGTCCTTAAATTTGTATGGAAACAGAAAAGGCCCCGAATCTCCAAGGAACTGTTGAAAAGGAAAAACAGACCTGGGGGCATCACAATGCCGGATTTTGAGCTGTACTACAAATCTGTGATCACAAAGACAGCATGGTACTGGCACAAAAATAGACACATAGACCAATGGAACAGAATAGAGAGCCCAGAAATGGACCCTCAGCTCTTTGGGCAACTAATATTTGATAAAGCAGGAAAAAACATGCGGTGGGAAAAAGACAGTCTCTTCAATAAATGGTGCTGGGAAAATTGGACAGCTACATGCAAAAGAATTAAACTTGATCACTATCTCACACCATACACAAAAATAAACTCCAAATGGATGAAAGACCTTGACGTGAGGCAGGAATCCATCAAATTCCTAGAGGAGAACATAGGCAGCAACCTCTACGACATCGGCCAAAGCAACCTTTTTCATGATACATCCCCAAAGGCAAGAGAAACAAAAGATAAAGTGAACTTATGGCACTTCATCAAGATTAAAAGTTTCTGCACAGCCAAAAAACAGTCAGAAAAACTAAGAGGCAGCTCACGGAATGGGAGAAGATATTTGCAAATGATGCTACAGATAAAAGACTGGTATCCAAGATCTACACAGAACTTCCCAAACTCAAAACACAAGAAACAAATAAACAAATCAGAAAATGGGCAGAAGATATGAACAGACACTTTTCCAATGAAGACATACAAATGGCTAACAGACACATGAAAAAATGTTCAAAATCATTAGCCATCAGGGAAATTCAAATCAAAGCCACACTGAGATACCATCTTACGCCAGTTAGAATGGCAAAAATAGACAAGGAAAGAAACAGCAATTGTTGGAGAGAATGTGTAGAAAGGGGATCCCTCCTACATTGTTGGTGGGAATGCAAGTTGGTACAGCCACTCTGGAAAACAGTGTGGAGGTCCCTTAAAAAGTTAAAAATTGAGCTACCCTATGATCCAGCCATTGCACTACTGGGTATTTACCCCAAAGATACTGATGTAGTAAAGAGAAGGGCCATATGCACCCCAATGTTCATAGCAGCAATGTCCACAATAGCTAAATCTTGGAAGGAGCCGAGATGCCCTTCAACAGATGACTGGATTAAGAAGTTGTGGTCCATACATACAATGGAATATTACTCAGCTATCAGAAAGAACGAGTTCTCAACATTTGCTGCAACATGGACGGCACTGGAGGAGATAATGCTAAGTGAAATAAGTCAAGCAGAGAAAGACAATTATCATATGATTTCTCTCATCTATGGAACATAAGAACTAGGATGATCAGTAGGGGAAGAACGGGATAAAGAAAGGGGGAGTAATCAGAAGGGGGAATGAAACATGAGAGACTATGGACTATGAGAAACAAACTGAGGGTCTTAGAGGGGAGGGGGTGGGGGAATGGGATAGGCCGGTGATGCGTAGTAAGGAGGGCACGTATTGCATGGTGCACTGGGTGTTATACGCAACAAATGAATCATCGAGTCTTATTACATCGGAAACCGGGGATGTACTGTATGGTGACTAACATAATATAATATAAAATCATTAAAAAAAAAGAGAGAATAAAGAATACCTATTCTCCTTATGCTGTTTCAAAACATAGAAACAGAAGGAAAACTACCAAACTCATTCTATGAGGCCAGTATTACCTTCATCCCCAAACTAGGCAAAGACTCCATCCAAAAGGAGAATTACAGACCAATATCCCTGATGAATATGGACGCCAAAATTCTCAATAAGATCTTAGCTAATAGTATCCAACAGTACATTAAAAGGATTATCCATCATGACCAAGTCGGATTCATCCCTGGGATGCAAGGGTGGTTCAACATTTGCAGATCGATCAGTGTAATAGATCATTCAACAAGAAGAGTCAAGAACCATATGATCCTCTTAATTGATGCAGAAAAAGCATTTGACAAAATACAGCATCCTTTCCTGATTGAAACCCTTCAAGGGGCGCCTGGGTGGCACAGCGGTTGAGTGTCTGCCTTCGGCTCAGGGCGTGATCCCGGCGTTATGGGATCGAGCCCCACATCAGGCTCCTCTGCTGTGAGCCTGCTTCTTCCTCTCCCACTCCCCCTGCTTGTGTTCACTCTCTCGCTGGCTGTCTCTATCTCTGTCAAATAAATAAATAAAATCTTTTAAAAAAAAAAACCTTCAGAGTGTAGGGAGAGAGGGTACATTCCTCAATCTCATAAAAACCATCTATGAAAGCCTACAGTGAATATCATTCTCAATGGGGAAAAGCTGAAAGCCTTTCCCTTAAGATCAGGAACAGGACAAGGATGCCCACTTTCACCATTATTATTCAACATAGTACTAGAAGTCCTTGCAACAGCAATCCGACAACAAAAAGGGATAAAAGGTATCCAAATCGGCAAAGAAGAGGTCAAACCGTCTCTCTTCAGAGATGACATGATACTCTATATGGAAAACTCAAAAGACTCCACCCCCTAATTACTAGAACTTATATACTAATTCAGTAATGTAGCAGGATACAAAATCAATGCTCAGAAATCAGTTGCATTTCTATACACGAACAATGAGACAGAAGAAAGAGAAATTAGGGAATCCATTCCATTTACAATAGCTCCAAATATCATATGCTATCTCAGAATTAACCAGAATGTAAAGTATCCATATTCCAGAAACTACAGATCACTCTTGAAAAACATTGAAGAAGACACAAAAAGATGGAAAAACCTTCCATGCTTATGGAGCAGAAGAATAAACATAGTTAAAACATCTATGCAACCCAGAGCAAGCTACAATTTCTAATGCCATCCCGATCAAAATCCCAAGGACATTTTTCAACAAACTGGAACAAACAGCCCTTAAATTTCTCTGGAACAAGAAAAGGCCCTGAATTGCCAAGGATTTGTTGAAAAGGAAAAACAAAGCTAGGGGCATTACATTGCTGGATTTGAATCCATACTTACAAAGCTGTGATCACAAAGACAGCATGGTACTGGCACAAAAACAGACACATAGACCAGTGGAACAGAATAGAGAACCCAGAAATGGAACCTCAGCTCTATGGGCAACTAAACTTTGACAAAGCAGGAAAAAACATCCAGTGGAAAAAAGACAGTCTCTTCAATAAATGGTGCTGGGAAAATTGGAAAGCTACATGCAAAAGAATGAAACTTGACCACTCTCTCACACCATACACAAAGATAAACTCTAAATGGATGAAAGACCTTGATTTGAGACAGGAATCCCTCAAAATCCTAGAGGGGAGCATAGGCAGCAACCTCTACGACATCGGCCACGGCAAACTTTTTCATGACACATCTCCAAAGGCAAGAGAAACAAAAGATAAAATGAACTTATGGGACTTCATCAAGATAAAAAGCTTCTGCACAGCCAAGGAAACAGTCAGAAAAACTAAGAGGCAGCCCACGGAATGGGAGAAGATACTTGCAAATGACATTACAGATAAAAGACTGGTATCCAAGATCTATAAAGAACTTCTCAAACTCAATACACGAGAAACAAATAAACAAATCAAAAAATGGGCAGAAGATATGAACAGACACTTTGCCAATGAAGACATACAAATGGCTAACAGACACATGAAAAAATGTTCAAAATCATTAGCCTTCAGGGAAATCCAAATCAAAACCAAACTAAGATACCACCTTATGCCAGTTAGAATGGCAAAAATTGACAAGGCAAGAAACAACAAATATTGGAGAGGATGTGGAGAAAGGCAGATCCCTCCTACATTGTTGGTGGGAATGTAAGTTGGTACAGCCACTTTGGAAAACAGTGAGGAGGTCCCTTAAAAAGTTAAAAATTGAGCTACCCTATGACCCAGCCATTGCACTACTGGGTATTTACCCCAAAGATACAGACATAGTGAAGAGAAGGGCCATATGCACCCCAATGTTCATAGCAGCATTGTCCACAATAGTTAAATCATGGAAGAAGCCAAGATGCCCTTCAACAGATGACTGGATGAGGAAGCTGTGGTCCATATATACAATGTTATATTACTCAGCTATCAAAAAGAACGATTTCTCAACATTTGCTGCAACATGGACGGCACTGGAGGAGATAATGCTAAGTGAAGTAAGTCAAGCAGAGAAAGACAATTACCATATGGTTTCACTCATTTATGGAACACAAGAACTAGGAAGATAGGTAGGAGAAGAAAGGGATAAAGAAAGAGGGGTAATCAGAAGGGGGAATGAAGCATGAGAGACTATGGACTCTGAGAAACAAACTGAGGGCTTCAGAGGGGAGGGGGTGGGGGAATGGGGATAAGCTGGTGAAGGGTAGTAAGGAGGGCATGTATTGCATGATGCACTGGGTGTTATACACAACTAATGAATCATGGAACTTTACATCAAAAAGCAGGTATGTACTGGATGGTGACTAATATAATATAATTAAAAATATTATAATAAATAAATAAATAAATAAATAAATAAATAAATAACACCCAAAAAATTAGTAATCCAATCAAGAAATGGGTAGAAGTCATGAAAGGACACTTCTCCAAAGAAGACATACAAATGAGTTACAGACACATGAAAAAATGTTCAGCATCAGTATTCATCAGGGAATTTTGAATCAAAATCACCTTACACTTGTTAGAATGGCCAAAATTAACAAGGCAGGAAACAACAAATATTGGAGAGGATGTGGTGAAAGCAGAACCCTCTTACACTGTTGGTGGGAATGCAGGCTGGTACAGGCACTCTGGGAAACAGTACGGAGGTTTCTCAAAAAGTTAAATATAGAGCTACCCTATGATCCAGTAATTGCACTTCTAGGTATTTACCCCAGAGATGTAGTGATCCATAGGTGCACATGCACCTCATGTTCATAACAGCAATGTCCACTATAGCCAAACTGTGGAAGGAGCCAAGATGCCCTTCAAGAGACAAATGGATAAAGAAGATGTGGTCCATATATGCAATGGAATGGTACTCAGTCAACAGAAAGAATGATTACTCACCATTTGCACTGACATGGATGGAACTAGAGGGATTATGCTAAGTGAAATAAGTCAAGCAGAGAAAGACAATTATCAGATGGTTTCACTCATGTGTGGAACATAAGCAATAGCACAGAGAACATTGGGAGAAGGAGGGAAAACTGAAGCGGGGGAAATCAGAGATGAACCAGGAGAGACTATGGACTCCACAAAACAATCTGAGAGTTTCAGAGGGGACGGGGTGGGAGGAGGGAGTAGCTGGGTGGTTGGTATCAAGAAGGGCACATGTTGTGATGAGCACTGGGTGTTATACACAACTAATGAATCATTGAACACTACATGAAAGACTAATACTGTACCATATGTTGGCTAAGTGAACATAATTTAAGAAAAAGAAAAATGTATATTATATCATGTAATATATAATACTACATTTTACATTTGTGTGCGTAAAAAAGAAGTGTGTGTATATTTATATCTATAGTTTGCCTCTTTGGAAAGAAACATAAAATTAGATTGAAGAGATCTAGAGTAGTAAAGAGTCTTTATGGTATACACTTTGTGCCTTCTTGAATTGTATTCTGTGAAACACCTACACGGTCTAAATAAACACATAAATATAATGTTGAAGAGATGCTCAGCAGGATTTGCCATGGAAATTGACAAAGTGAAAACCAACATGCATCCCCAGCTTGTTTTATGTGTTTAATAGATGTTTGCAGGAAAAGTAGCTAAAGTAATTTTGAAAAACACAGTGCTCAAAGAAAAAGTAAAACTGATTTGTCAGTAATCAAAAACTAAAGAGTCTAGAAATGGTGAAGGAATAAGCAAATTTACAGACAGAACAGAGTAAGTCCAGAATCAGACACATATGTGTATGAAAATTTACAGTCCAATTTAAATAATACAGTGTAAAATCTAAGGGGAGAAAAGGGTATTCAATAAATGATTTGGAAAAAATTTTTCACCTGTTTTGAAAAAAAAATTAGACCCCTACCTCATACCACACACAAAAATAAATTCCTAGCAGGTAAAAAACTAAGTAGAGAAACTTTTACATTGTCAGAAGAAAGGAATAATGTGTTTATGACTTCAGAGTAGGAGCAATATCATTAAATAAGACATAAGAATAAACAAAATATTTATAACACATTATTATAATAAAAAGAATTTACAATATATTATATAATACATACTAGAAAAAGATTCATATATCTTCATATATATTTTCCAAAATATATTTAAAAACCCATTAATAAAAAGAGTGGTAAAAAAATTAGCAGTAATTCTCAGAACAGAAAATACAAATAAACATTTAAAAAACTAGGTGATGGGAATCAAAGAGAGCACGTGATATGATGAGCACTGGGTGTTATATTCAGCTAATGAATCATAGAACATTATATCAAAAACTAATGATGTTGGCCAGCATAAGCTGGCTAACTGAACATATAAATCAATCAATCAATCCTTAAAAAACTAATGATAATACCTTGGGTAGTTGAATTTAAAAATTAGTTAATTAAAAAAGACTGCTTTATTTCTCTAGTAACTAGGAAACATAGATACAAATTTTCACCCATAAAGTTGACATAAATTTGGTCATATTAAATGTAGGCAGGCAGGAATATGAGAAAAAAATACACACACATTGCTGAAGGACACAGAGTATGATAACAGTAGTTCCCCTGCAGAGAGGGTTAGGATTGAGTGGGGATTATGGTCAAAAGAGAAACTCTAGCTTGAACTGTAATATTTGAATTTTTTTATAATAATTTTTTATTATGTTATGTTAGTCACCATACAGTACATCCCTAGTTTTTGATGTAATGTTCCATGATTCATTTGTTGTGTATAACACCCAGTGCACCATGCAATACTTGCCCTCCTTAATACCCATCACTGGCCTTGACAAGAAAGTCTTCATGTAATCCTTCAATTTAAGTGAAGATTGTCATATGAGCAGGTAACTAATGTGCCCGGAAGATCTTTTCTCTTTAAGCTTCCTTTGTAGCATAACATTAAAAAAACTTATACAAGCAAAAACTAGGATTTTTTCAAGCAAAAGTAGTAAGTTCACATTTTTAAACTTTCTTTTACAGAAAAAGTAACCCTGATTGTATACTACCCTCAGTCCCATATCTAGAGTGTTGTAAGGGATCTCTGTTGCTAATACTACCTGCCATATGCACTGCAGTCATAGCGCTTAGAGCATATGAGAGTTCCAACCAAGGGCAGGACAGTAGACTTCAGAGAGTGACCACACGCAATGCAGTGAATCATGAAAAAAAAAGGGGAGGGAGTAGAAAGCAGAGCAACATTAACAGGAGACAAAGGGAGGAAGGGAGAGATGAAAGGAGTAATGGGAAGATGTGAAAGAAAAGGAGACAAGATAAAGAGATGTGATAAAATAGAGAAAAATGAAGAAGAAAAATATTAGACTATCAGAAATGTTATTGCCCCAGGAGACACCAAAAGTAAGAAAACAAGGACAATGCAACAGAGGGCAAGGAACATAAACATGGTGAGAAAGAGAAAACACAGATGCGAAGAGGGGAGGATCAGGGGAAATGCAATGACACAGGTTGGATGGGGGACAGACACACCAGGGGCACCTGAGTGAAGTGGGCAACCAGGCAGAGGGGAAGAGCACTCCTGTTACCAATGCCACAATGAGCTCTCTGATTTCTGGGATTCTGGGGAATATGAGAGCCCACCATCTCTGACTCTCCCATCCTGTTTGGAAAGACTGTGGAGCAGACTACAATGTCTGCAAACCCCTCTGGCTCTCTTTGGAAGTCCTGCCCTATTGAGGTCTTCCATATCTGCGCTGGGCCCCTCAGGCACCAGAAACTGGTGCTTCCAATATGCGCAGAGGCAACAGTCATGGCCTGACCCTTCCTAGCTTCCTCCAACCGAGATACTAATTTGTCCTGGAAAAGACTTACCAGTGGCTACAACACATATTTTTTTTTCAGTTGGACAATATTGGGAGATACTTTATACCAAGAAGACCATCCTCCACCCCTCAGATCACACTCAGATCACAAGTCCTAGGTTTTGCATAGGATATGCCCCAAGAGGAACACTGGGAATTGTCTTGGCAGACCTGCAGCAGAGTAGTCAGATTCATGGCGCAGCTATGAAATGAAAGGAAACTGTGGAATGGGAAGAGAAGTGAGCAAAGGCACCAAAGAATGCTTTTCAAAATAACATCAGGGCCCTAATTGTCCTTCAAAAAGAAGGGGCATAGGAGAAAATATCCACATACAATAATATATATATAATAACATATATAATATATATATAATAACATATATAATATATATATACAGAAAGTTTTTCTCATGAGTTAAAAATATAATTGAATTTAAATTTAAAAAATAAATAATAAAAATAAATAAACTGTCTGCCACACTAAAAAAAAAAAAGAAATATAGGTGCATGTGGTGGGACAGCAGGAGACCACTGCACACTTCTCATTCAAAATCTAACAGCCTGAGGGCTTCAGAGGGGAGGGGGGTGGGGGATTGGAATAGGCCAGTGATGGGTATTAAGGAGGGCACGTATTGCATGGGGCACTGGGTGTCATGCACAAATAATGAATCATGGAACACTACATCAAATACTAAGGATGGTGACTAGCATAACATAATAAAAAATTTTTATTAAAAAAAATCTAACAGCCAGATGTCATCAGGGACAGATAGCTTTCCTGGTAACATAGGGGGGCAGTTTCAGAAGGTCCAGCCATTGTCACATCCTCTCTAGCCTTGAAAAGACAAAATCTGTGGTGAGACCCTGAGAAATTCACTTCCTCTCTGGGGTCAGGGTCCCCCAAGCAGCAACATGACAGGTTGGATGAAACAGCCATGAGGTCATTTCTAGTTCTACCCACAGAATAAACAATTAGGAGGCAATTCAACATTCCAGAAACAAAATCTAGTCACATAAGAGGTCTGTACCTCAAGAGAAATAGTAAGCAGGAGAATGGCAGAGGTAGTTGTGGGTGAACAAACATTTTAAGTGTTTGATAACAGAGAGGGAAAATACAAGACACATAGAGGGAAGAACCTTACCTGAAACCATGTAATCAATGACACCAGGAAGTGCTGGGGGGGGCAGATCAGGAGTCTGGAGCCCTATGTCCTTGGAAAACAGACTTCATCACCAAGAGATGGCTGCTCTAATTAGTCCTTTGAGTCTGCAATGAGTCTCTCTCAGTGCAGGGAAGCCAGTGAACCTCCATCTCCTTAAGAGGAAATGGGACTGAAATGGAAAAAGGACATTCTCTTAGAGAAGCAAAGTTTCCAAAATTAAAAAAAAAAAAAGACGTGTGGTCAGAACTCCACACAATCATTCCTATCCTTTGAAAATGGGAATTGACTGAGGTACTTGGGGGCACTCCCCTTTTACAAGTAGGAAATACCTGATGCCTTCCATGAGGGCTGTGGAGAGATTTTGAAGAAATGCATTAAGATTGGGTCAGGGGTGGGGGGGACCTGGCTGGCTCAGTCGATTAAGCATCTGCCTTCAGTTCAGGTAATGATCCTGGGGTCCTGGAATTGAACCTCACATCAGGCTTCCTGCTCAGTGGGGAGCCTAATTCATCCTCTCCATCTGTGCTCCCCTTGCTTGTGCTCTCTCTCTCTCTTTCTCTCTCTCCCTCAAATAAACAAATTACAAAAAAAAAGATTGTTTAAAATGGGAGGAAAATGGATTCTGAATGGAAGAACACACAAAAATCCAAGAAGAGACAGCCTCATGTTAAAACCAAGGCAGTATCTTTATGGTTAAGAAAAACCCTTCCAGGACAACAATTACATACAGAGAGATCATATGTCCTTCATCTATAAGAGGAGCATCCAGAGTAACCTGGACAAGGAGAGGAAGAGGCATTCACTGGGAGCCAGCAGGGAGAATTTCACCTGTGGAAGAGAACCTTTGTTGGGCCAGAACCACTGCCAGGCTAAAAGCTTTTATTCCTTCACTCCTCCCTGCTGCCTATTGTTCTTCTTCTCTGCTGTGACTAAGGAAATTTGCTTCTAATTTCACAAATCCCTGGAGACCCCTCCTCTTTCACAACTCTGTCCCCAGTCTCTGGCAATTAAATTCCCAGAGAAAGGAGCCTCCTGCAAAGTTCTCTGTTCATCTCAGCTACACCAACAAGCAAACACTCTCTCAGGAGAAGGAAGAGAAGAAAACTGAAGAGGGTTTCTATGGGTCATCCTGGGAGGAGTTGGCTCTCCCTCTATTCCAAAACGAAATGGGAAACATTGGCCTTTGTTATGTGTTGTGGCCCACATTAGAATGCCCACTAAAGACTGTATGTAAGCAAAGGGCATCCAGTTACTTCCAGAGCCTCACCTTTCTGAATCTTTCTACCTCCTCCCAGGACTTTGGCCTAATGAGGAGGCAACCCTCCAAGATCACACTGACTCTTCTGATCTCACAGCTCAATTCCACTGAAATTCAAACCAGTCCCTAAGAGGTCAAACACTCTACTATGACCAAGAATTCATCTGTCCCTGCCACTTACCACCACCTCCCACTCTCCTGTCAGCTCCCACCCACTTGACTTTCTCTGATACTAAAAAATTCACACAAAGGAAACATAGCACAGACACTTCACCTCGAAGTCAGACAGAGTTGGGTGGGAATCTTATGTAGACTTGACCTTGGGCAAGGGACTAATCTGAACCCCAGGTTCCTAATGTGTAAAGTGAGAATGATGATGTTCACTACATATATTTGTTGTGAGAATTAAATGGAATAAAATATCTAAGGTGTTCTCCCTGTCACAGGTTCTAATAACTGTAGTTACTAGTGTCACTGCCCTCCCATCTCTCTAAAACAGAGACAAAAATACAGACCTTACAAAAATAGAACTCACTAAACAAATAACATAGCCTAAATATTAATTAATTGATTAATTAACAATAGAAATAAAGAAATCAGTGAAATAAATCCTAAGTAGGAATTTCTGGGTTGCCAATACTATTCAAAATGTTGAGGATTGTATGACAAATTGCAAAGCATGAAAAGGAATAACAAAGTGTGAGGGAAAAGTCAACAAACTTAATGATAAGTCAGGATTATGAGGTATAAGGCAAAGAAAGAAAAGAGAAGTAAGTGTAAGATCTCTGTGGGACACCATCAAGCATAGCAACATAGGTATTTGAAAATTTAAGAAAAAGAGAATAAAAGGTGCAATAGGATATTAAAGAAATAATCTGTGACAGGCATAAAAAATTTTTAAAAAAAGAAATAATTCTTGAAAGCTGGAAAAAGGTATGAATCAATGCATTGAAGAAGCTCAGTGAATTTCAGGATGCAAAAGGATCCATACAGAGACCATTTTATTCAAATTCTTGGAATCCAAGGACAAGGGGGCTTTGAAAGCTGCAAGAGAGAAACAACTCATCATGTACATAGGCACAATAAGATTAATATCAGATTTATCACCAGAAACCATGGAGACCAGAAAAGAGTACATTGAAACCACTAGAGAAAAAAAAATCCAAGTAAGAATTCTATATCTTGGGGGAAGAGTTAAGATGGCAGAGGAGTACGGGTCCCCTTTCTCAGCTGGTCCCCTGAGTCGAGCTGGATAACTACCAGAGCATCCTGAAAACCCATAGAATCAGCCTGAGACACAAAAAGATACATCTGGATCTTTACAAATGAACATCTCCAACGATGAGTATTGAGGTACGAAGTGGGGAGCCATGAAGCCGCGCACAGATATCAGAAGATAAACGGAAGGGGGAGGGAGCCACCACGTTCGGGTGCCAGGAAGTGGTAGCCACCTGCACTGGGGAACTGGCAGACTCGCGGACTGGCACCCACGAGAGAGCAGACTGAGACCGTGAGCCAGGGAACGCGCGCCACCAGACTGAAACGGAGCTCTGGTGTGCTCACTGGAACCAGACTGAGACCGGGGGTTCTGGGAGGGCACAGGGGTGGCTGGCGGCTGGCGGTGTTAGAAACACGAAGGACAGAGACACATGGACCCTGGAAGTGAGGGCTGGGACCGGCCGTGGGGCGCACATCCCGGGACGCTGCAGGATTGAGCAACACCAACAGAAACAAAGTTAAACTGGCCAGTACACCAGTGGAGAACCGTCTGCGATTCCTCTGTTCTGAGACAGAGGCTGGGATTTGGCCACTGCTGCTCTGTCTCTCAGAAGAGGCACAGCAAACCACCCGGGAAAGCCGCCAAAGAACAAAACCCTGGAAACACCAGCTCACAGTGTGCCCATCTCCATCCCCCCTCGCAGGGGACATGGAGACTCTACCCAAACAGGGTTGCCTGAGTATTGGCACGGCAGGCCCTTCCCCCAGAAGGCAGGATGAAAAATCAAGAAGCCCACATCCTTAAGATTCCTATAAAACAAGGGCACACAGCCTGGGTCGCGGTCAATAATGTGGGCTCTGGACAACCCCACAACCTCTCCTCATCAGAATGACAAGAAGGAGAAAACCCCCAACAAAGAAAAGACAATGAATCTGTGGCCTCTGCCACAGAACTAATGGATATGGATATAACCAAATTATCAGAATTGGAATTCAGAGTAACAATGGTCAAGATGATGTGTAGACTTGAAAAAAATATTAACGAAAATGTTAATGAGAATATAGAATCTCAAAGGGTGGAAATAAGAGTGAATCTGGCAGAAATTAAAAATTCTATGAGCCAAATGCAGTCAAAACTAGAGGGTCTGACGGCCTGGGTGAATGAGGCAGAAGAACATATCAGCGAATTGGAGGATGGGTTAGTAGAAGAAAAAGCTAAAATAGAATCTGGACTCAAAAAAATCCACATTCTGGAATGGAGGTTATGGGAGATTACTGACTCAATAAAACGTTCCAATGTCACAATCATCGGCATCCGTGAAGGGGTGGAGAAAAAAAGAGGTCTAGAAGAGGTATTTGAACAAATTATAGCTGAAAAGTTCCCTAATCTAGCAAGGGAAAAAAGCATTTGTGTCCAAGAGGCAGAGAGGACCCCTGCCAAGCTCAACCACCACAAACCTACACCATGTCATGTCATAGTGCATTTCGCAAATATTAGATCCAAGGATACAGTATTGAAAGCGGCCAGGGCAAAGAGTTCTCACGTACCAAGACAAAGGTATCAGAATAATGTCAGACCTCTCTACACAGACCTGGAATGAGAGAAACGGGGGGGGGGACATTTTTAAAGCTTTTTCAGAGAAAAACATGAAGCCAAGGATCCTTTATCCAACAAGGCTGTCATTCAGAATTGGTGGAAAAATAAAGACGTTCCAGAATCGCGAGTCATTGACCAATTTCGTAACCACGAAACCAGCCCCACAGGAGATATTAAGGGGGGTTCTATAAGAGTAAAAAGGCCCCAAGTGTCATAAAGAACAGAAAGTAACAATCTATAGAAACAAAGACTTTACTGGCAACATGGCATCATTAAAATCATATCTCTTAATAATAAGTATCAACGAGAATGGCCTAAATGCTCACATAAACGCCACAGGGTTGCAGATTGGATAAAAAGAAATGACCCATCCATTTGCTGTCTACAAGAGATTCATTTTGAACCTAAAGATACATTCAGACTGAAAGTAAAGGGATGGAGTACCATCTTTCACGCCAATGGACTTCAAAAGAAAGCTGGGGTAGCAATTCTCATATCAGACAGATTGGATTTTAAACTAAAGACTAGAGTTAGAGACACAGAAGGTCACTATATTATTATTAAAGGATGTATCCAACAAGTGGATATGACAAATATAAATAAATATCCCCAAAGGGGAGCAACAAGATACACAAAACAACTCTTAACCATAATAAAGAGACATATAGATAAAAATACACTAATAGTAGGAGACCTCAACACTCCACTATCAGCAATAGACAGATCACCTAAGCAAGAAATCAACAAAGAAACAAGAGCTTTGAATGCCAGACTCGATGAGTTGGACCTCATAGATATATACAGAACACTTCACCCCAGAACCAAAGAATACACATTCTATTCTAATGACCATGGAACATTCTCAAGAATAGACCATGTTCTGGGACACAAAACAGGTCTCAGCCGATACCAAAAGATTGAAATTATCCCCTGCATATTCTCAGACCACAACACTCTGAAATTGGAACTCAACCACAAGGAAAAATTTGGAAGAAACTCAAACATTTGGAGACTAAAAACCAACCTGCTCAGGAATGATTTGATAAAACAGGAAATTAAAAATCAATTTAAAAAATTTATGGAGACCATTGAGAATGAAAACACAATGGTCCAAAACCTATGGGATACTGCAAATGCAGTCCTAACGGGGAAATACATAGCCATCCAACCCTCACTCAAAAGAATACAAAAATCTAAACTGCAGTTTTTATATTCTCACCTCAAGAAGCAGGAACAGCAACAGAGAGACAGACCTAATCCACGCACGAGGAAGCAGTTGACCAAGATTAGAGCAGAAATCAACGAATTAGAAACCAGGAGTACAGTAGAGCAGATCTATAGAATTAGAAGTTCGTTCTTTGAGAGAATCAATAAAATTGACAGATCACTGGCAAGACTTATCCAAAAGAAAAGAGAAAGGACCCAAATTATTAAAATTATGAATGAAAAAGAAGAGGTCACTACCAACACCATTGAAATTGGAAGGATTATTAGAAATTTTTCTCAAAAGCTATATGCCAATAAACTAAGCATCTGGAAGAGATGGATTCCTTCCTGGAAACCTATAAACTACGAAGATTGAAACAGGAAGAAATTGATTTCTTAAACAGGCCAATGAATTATGAAGAAATTGAGTCAGTGATAAACAACCTTCCAAATAACAAAACTCCAGGCCCAGACGGTTTTCCTGGGGAATTCTACCAAACATTCAAAGAAGAAATAATACCTATTCTCCTAAAGCTATTTCAAAAAATAGAAACAGAAGGAAAGCTACCAAACTCATTCTATGAGGCCAATATTACCTTGACCCCCAAACCAGGCAAAGACCTCCTCAAAAAGGAGAATTACAGACCGATCTCCCTAATGAATATGGACGCAAAAATCCTCAACAAGATACTTGCTAATAGAATCCAACAGTACATTAAAAGGATTATCCATCACAATCAAGTGGGATTCATGCCTGGGATGCAAGCGTGGTTCAATATTTGCAAATCAATCAGCGTGATACATCATATCAACAAGAAAAGACTCGGGAACCATATGATCCTCTCAATCGATGCCGAAAAAGCATTTGACAAAATACAGCATCCTTTCCTGATTAAAACCCTTCAGAATGTAGGAATAGAAGGTACATTTCTCAATCTCATAAAAGCCATCTATGAAAAGCCTACTGCAAATATTATTCTCAATGGGGAAAAGCTGGAAGCCTTTCCCTTAAGATCAGGAACACGACAAGGATGCCCACTCTCGCCACTATTATTCAACATAGTACTAGAAGTCCTTGCAACAGCAATCAGACAACAAAAAGGGATCAAAGGTATTCAAATCGGCAAAGAAGAAGTCAAAATGTCTCTCTTTGCAGATGACATGATACTCTATATGGAAAACCCAAAAGAAGCCACTCCCAAACTATTAGAAGTTATAGAGCAATTCAGTAACGTGGCGGGATACAAAATCAATGTTCAGAAATCAGTTGCATTTCTGTACACGAATAACGAGAACGAAGAAAGAGAAATTCGGGAATCCATCCCATTTACAATAGCACCAAAAACCATATGTTACCTTGGAATTAACTTAACCAGAGACGTAAAGGACCATTATTCCAGAAACTATAAATCACTCTTAAAAGACATTGAGGAAGACATAAAAAGATGGAAAGATATTCCATGCTCATGGATCGGAAGAATTAACATAGTTAAAATGTCCATGCTACCCAGAGCAATCTACACTTTCAATGCTATCCCGATCAAAATACCGAGAACGTTTTTCAAAGAACTGGAACAAATAGTCCTTAAATTTGTATTGAAACAGAAAAGACCCCGAATCTCCAAGGAACTGTTGAAAAGGAAAAACAAAGCTGGGGGCATCACAATGCCGGATTTTGAGCTGTACTACAAAGCTGTGATCACAAAGTCAGCATGGTACTGGCACAAAAACAGACACATAGACCAATGGAACAGAATAGAGAACCCAGAAATGGACCCTCAGCTCTTTGGGCAACTAATATTTGATAAAGCAGGAAAAAACATCTGGTGGGGAAAAGACAGTCTCTTCAATAAATGGTGCTGGGAAAATTGGACAGCTACATGCAAAAGAATGAAACTTGAGCACTATCTCACACCATACACAAAAATAAACTCCAAATGGATGAAAGACCTCGATGTGACACAGGAATCCATCAAAATTCTAGAGGAGAACATAGGCAGCAACCTCTACAACATCGGCCAAAGCAACCTTTTTCATGACACATCTCCAAAGGCAAGAGAAACAAAAGATAAAATGAACTTCTGGGACTTCATCAAGATAAAAAGATTCTGCACCGCCAAGGAAACAGTCAAAAAATCTAAGAGGCAGCCCATGGAATGAGAGAATATATTTGCAAATGACACTACAGGTAAAAGACTGGTATCCAAGATCTACAAAGAACTTCTCAAACTCAATACATGAGAAACAAATAAACAAATCAAAAAATGGGCAGAAGATATGAACAGATACTTTTCCAATAAAGACATACAAATGGCTAACAGACACATGAATAAATGTTCAAAATAATTAGCCATCAGGAAAATTCAAATCAAAACCACATTGAGATATCTCCTGACGCATTAGAATGGAAAAATTGACAAGGCAAGAAACAACAATTGTTGGAGAGGATGTGGAGAAATGGGATCTCTCCTACACTGTTAGTGGGAATGAAAGTTGGTACAGCCACTCTGGAAAACAGTATGGAGGTCCCTTAAAAAGTTAAAAATTGAGCTACCCTCCATTTCCATGACACATTTCCAAAGGCAAGAGAAACAAAAGATAAAATGAATTTATGGGACTTCATCAAGATTAAAAGCTTCTGCACAGCCAAGGAGACAGTCAAAAAAAACTAAGAGGCAACCCACGGAATGGGAGAAGATATTTGCAAATGACACTACAGGTAAAAGACTGGTATCCAAGACCTACAAAGAACTTCTCAAACTCAATACAGGAGAAACAAATAAACAAATCATAAAATGGGCAGAAGATATGAACAGACACTTTTTCAATGAAGACATACAAATGGCTAATAGACACATGAAAAAATGTTCAAAATCATTAGCCATCAGGAAAATTCAAATCAAAACCACACTGAGATACCACCTGACGCATTAGAATGGCAAAAATTGACAAGGCAAGAAACAACAATTGTTGGAGAGGATGTGGAGAAATGGGATCTCTCCTACACTGTTAATGGGAATGCAAGTTGGTACAGCCACTCTGGAAAACAGTATGGAGGTCCCTTAAAAAGTTAAAAATTGAGCTATCCTCCTTTTCCATGACAGATTTCCAAAGGCAAGAGAAACAAAATATAAAATGAACTTATGGGACTTCAGCAAGATTAAAAGTTTCTGCACAGCCAAGGAGACAGTCAAAAAAAACTAAGAGGCAGCCCACGGAATGGGAGAAGATATTTGCAAATGACACTACAGCTAAAGGACCGGTATCCAAGATCTACAAAGAACTTCTCAAACTCAACACATGAGAAACAAATAAACAAATCAATAAATGGGCAGAAGATATGAACAGACACTTTGCCAATGAAGACATACAAATGGCTAACAGACACATGAAAAAATGTTCAAAATCATTAGCCATCAAGGAAATTCAAATCAAAACCACACTGAGATACCACCTTATGCCAGTTAGAATGGAAAAATTGACAAGGCAAGAAACAACAATTGCTGGAGAGGATGTGGAGAAAGGGGATCCCTCCTACAGTGTTGGTGGGAATGCAAGTTTGTACAGTCACTCTGGAAAACAGTGTGGAGGTCCCTTAAAAAGTTAAAAATTGAGCTACCCTATGACCCAGCCATTGCACTATTGGGTGTTTACCCCAAAGATACAGACATAGTGAAGAGAAGGGCCATATGCACCCCAATGTTCATAGGAGCATTTTCCACAATAGCTAAATCGTGGACGGATCTTAGATGCCCTTCAACAGATGACTGGATTAAGAAGTTGTGGTCCATATATACAATGGTATCCAGAAAAAACGAATTCTCAACATTTGCTGCAACATGGACGGCACTGGAGGAGATAATGCTAAGTGAAATAAGTGAAGCAGAGAAAGACAATTATCATATGATTTCTCTCATCTATGGAATATAAGAACTAGGATGATCGGTAGGGGAAGAAAGAGATAAAGGGAGGGTAATCAGAGGGGGAATGAAACATGAGAGACTACGGACTATGAGAAACAAACTGAGGGCCTCAGAGGGGAGGGGGGTGGGGGAATGGGATAGACCAGTGACTGGTAGTAAGGAGGGCACGTATTGCATGGTGCACTGGGTGTTATACGCAACTAATGAATCATCGAACTTCACATCGGAAACAGGGGATGTACTGTATGGTGACTAACATAATAAAATAAAAAATAATTTAAAAAAATAATAATAAATAAATAAATAAATAAATAAATAAATAAATAAATAAATAAAAATTGAGCTACCCTAACATCCAGCCATTGCACTACTGGGTATTTACTTCAAAGATACAGACGTAGTGAAGAGAAGGGCCATATGCACCCCAATGTTCATAGCAGCATTGTCCACAATAGCTAAATCATGGAAGGAGCCAAGATGCCCTTCAACAATTGACTGGGAGAAGAAGATGTGGTCCATATATACAATGGAATATTTCTCAGCTCTCAAAAGAACGATTTCTCAACATTTGCTGCAACATGGATGGCATGGAGGAGATAATGCTAAGTGAAATAAGTCAGGCAGAGAAAGACAATTATCATGTGATTTCTCTCATCTATGTAACATAAGAACTAGGAAGATCGGTAGGGAAGAAAGGGATGGGGCAAGGGGGAGTAATCAGAAATGGGAATGAAGCATGAGAAGCTATGGACTCTAGGAAACAAACTGAGGGCTTCAGAGGGGAGGGTGGTGGGGGAATGGAATAGGCTGGTGATGGGTATTAAGGAGAGCACGTATTGCATGGTGCACTGGGTATTATACGCAACTAAGAAATCATCGAACTTTACATCAAAAACCAGGAATGTATTGTTTGGTGAATAACATAATATAATAAAAATATTATTATTAAAAAAATAAATCTGGGAAGCAGAGACAAAAATACACATTTTACAAAAACAGTCAAGCTCACTAAACAAATAACAAGCCTATACTAAGCAACAAAGTAATGTTGAGGTTGGGGAAGAATTTGATTTATAGAATTATCATAATATAACATTCTAAATGTCTAGGTTTTTTTTTAATTTTATGTATGTATGTATGTATGTATGTATGTATTTATTTATTTATTGGGGGCAGGAGCAGAGGGAGAGAGAATATCACACCAACTCAGCACTGAGCACAGAGCTCAACATGGGTCTTGATCTTACCATTCTGAGATTCGGAAATCAAAAAATCAAGAGTCGGATGTTTGACTGATGTGAACAGAAACTGTCCTTGAGGTACCACAGACATTAGATTTACTAGACAAAGATTTAAATAAACTGACTTAAATATGCTCATAGACCTAAAGTAGGGGAGTCTGGATATGTGAGTAGGAAGATGGTGGAGTAGGAGAACCTTAGGTTTGCCTCATTCCACAAATACAACTAGATAACTATCAAATTATTCTAAAACCCCAGAAATCAACCCAAAGGCTGACAGAACAAACTCCAAGACTAAACGGACAGAAGAGGTCACATTGAAGAAGGTAGGAAGTACAGAGACATGGTTTAGGGGAGAAATGGATCATGGGTGCTACAGATAGAATGGAGCCAAGGTCACAGAGAAGGGCAAGAGAAAGAGGAGCATGCAGGGGAATGCACAAGGAAAACATTTCCCCAAAGCCACTGCCTTAGAAAATTATAGGGGCTGAATTTCATGAGTTCTTGCAACCAGAGGGGCTTGAAGACTGAGTTTTAAAGGTTGGCATACTTGGATGAAATAGAGCCCTGGGGGCACAGCCCTACTCCTGGACAGAAGGCAGGCAAACAACCCAGAGGCAGATGGCATGGAAACAGCAATCTGAAGACTGCTTGGGCACACTGGGGGAAAGTATTTGCTGGTTTTGGAGCCTGTCCCTGAGAAGCAATGTTCACAGAGATGACTCTCTGGGAACAAAGGAGTTCATCTGCACCATTTCCTTCCCCCCACCCCTCACCAAAAACACAACACCACAATGGCTGCATAACTTGCTTACACTGAGCTCTACACCCCTGCACTCCAGGAAGAATGCCCTTCCTAGTCACGTTTGCCTCAGTCCCCACACAGCAGGCCCTTCCCCCAGAAGACCAGCAGAAACCCCTGCCCACACCATATCTCCCAGACCAGAGAGTTCTGCAGGGCTTCAGTTCTAGTGGAAGTAGTATCAGATCTCATTTAATAAGCACCCCAGAGCACACCTAGTTAAAACTCACCACATTCAATGGTCTAAAACCTTTGGGATACAGCAAAAGCAATCCTAAGAGGGAAATACATTGCAATACAGGCCTATCTCAAGAAGCAAGAAAAATCTCAAATAAGCAACCTAACCTTACACCTAAAGGAGCTAGGTAAAGAGCAATGAACAAAGCCTGAAGCCAAAAGAAGGAATGAAATATAAAGATCAGAGCTGATATATAAGTAATATATAAAAAGTATCTAAAAAGTAATAGACCAGTTCAATAAAACCAAGAGCTGGTTCTTTGAAAAATTAATAAATTTGATAAACCTCTAGCCAGACTTATCAAAAGGAAAAGAGAAAGGATCCAAATAAATAAAATCAGAAATGAGAGAGGAGAGATCACAGCCGATTCCACAAAAATACAATTATAAAAGAATATTATGTTGAGAATTCATTCTTTCTGATAGCTAAGTAATATTCCATTGTATATATGGACCACAACTTCTTAATCCAGTCATCTGTTGAAGGGCATCTCGGCTCCTTCCATGATTTAGCTATTGTGGACATTGCTGCTATGAACATTGGGGTGCATATGGCCCTTCTCTTCACTACATCTGTATCTTTGGGGTAAACACCCAGTGGTGCAATGGCTGGATCATAGGGTAGCTCAATTTTTAACTCCACACTGTTTTCCAAAGGGGCTGTACCAACTTGCATTCCCACCAATACTGTAGGAGAGATCCCCTTTCTCCACATCCTCTCCAACATTTGTTTCTTGCCTTGTCCATTTTTACCATTCTAACTGGCATAAGGTGGTATCTCAGTGTGGTTTTGATTTGAATTTCCTTGATGGCTAATGATTTTGAACATTTTTTCATGTGTCTGTTAGCCATTTATATGTCTTTGTCGGAAAAGTGTCTGTTCATGTCTTCTGCCCATTTTTTTATTTGATTATTTGTTTCTCGTGTATTGAGTTTGAGAAGTTCTTTGTAGATCTTGGATACCAGTCTTTTATCTGTAGAGTCATTGAATTTAAATTAAAGAAAAAACAGTATGGTATTGGCAGAAGAATAGACACATGGATCAATGGAACAGAATAGAAAACCCAGAGGGACTTTCGAGGCAAGATGGCAGAGGAGTAGGGATCCTGCTTCAACAGGTCACCTAAATTTAGCTGGATAGCCACCAAACCATTCTGACCACCCACAAAATCAGCCTGAGATATAAGAATATATATCTGGATCTCTACAAGCAGAAAAACTCCACCAGTCACAAGGTATGAAGGGCAGAGTCATGAATCTGTGGGCAGATATGGGAAGATAAACAGAAGGGGGATGGAGCCACCATAAGCTGGCGCCTTGAAAGTAATATAACACTGAGGCGCAAAAGCGTCCTGTGCTGGGAACTGGGCACAAACTTGCAGAGCAATAGTGATGGGGAAAGGGCTTTAGAACTGCCTCCAGACAGGATCCACAAACTGCAGGCGCACATGCAAGAACCCAAGGAGGTTCATGATTTTAGAAGAACAAAGGGCAGACACAAGCCCCGTGCTGGGGGTAGAACTCTAGGAGAGTTCCGGTGGGCGTGCACCACTGGGGAAGGCTGCAGTTTTTAGCAGTGCATACAGAAACAGAGACTGTGTGTCCTGGAGGGCTCAGTGAAGAGCAGACTGTGATTTCTCTGCTCTGGGACAGAGGTTTGTGTGAGGCCATTTTTGCTATGACTCTCAGAAGAGATGTGGAAAGCTGCCAGAGAACAAAAGCTCAAAAAGTTAGTGTCCACTGATCACCTCCCCTGACAGGGGCAGGGAAACTCTGCCCAAGCAGAGTTGCCTGAGTAACAGCATGGCAGCCCTCCCCCCAACAGAAGACAGGCTGGAAGAATAACAGGATGACAAACCTAAGGTCCCCATAACACAGGTGCCTATTGCTTGGGTCATGGTTATTACTTTGGACTCTTTACATTCCCTCAACCACCCCTCAACAAAGTGACTAAGAGGAGGAAACCCCAACAAAGAAAAGAACCAGAGACTATGGTCTCTGCCACAGACGTAATGGATATGGATACAAGCAAGATGTCAGAGTTAGATTACAGAGTAGCAATTATGAACTTGATATCTAGGGTTGAGAAAAATATTAGCAGCAATATAGAATCCCTAAGGGAAGAAATGAGATCTAATCAGGTCAAACTTAAAAATGCTATGAATGAGATACAGTCTAAACTGGATGCCCTGACAACAAGGGTAAATGAGGCAGAAGAAAGAATTAGTGAGCTAGAAGATAAGATGATAGAAAGGAAGGAAGCCTAGGAGTCTTGGATAAACAACTAGAAGCCCATAAGAACAGACTTAGAGATATCAATAATGCCATGAAACTTTCCAATGTGAAAATTATTGGGATCCCTGAGGGGGTGGAGAGAGAGAGGAGACTAGAAAGAATGTTTGAGCAATTCGTAGCTGAGAACTTCCCTAATCTGGGTAAGGAACAAGCATTCATGTCCAAGAGGCAAAGAGGACTCCTCCCAAGATCAATAAGAACAGACCAATGCCCCAGCATATAATAGTAAAACTTGCAAATCTTGGAACCAAGGAAGCTATCCTGAGAGAGAGGGAAAAGGTTTCTTACATACAGAGACAGGAACATCAGAATAATATCAGACCTGTCCACAGAGACCTTTCAAGCCAGAAAGGGATTGCAAGACATATTCAGGGTACTAAATGAGAAGAACATGAAGCCAAAAAAATTTATCCAGAAAGGTTGTCTTTCAGAATGGATCGGGAACAAGGAGCTTCCAGGACCAGTGGAAACTGAAAGAATATGTAAACACCAAGCCAGCCGTGCAAGAAATATTAAGGGGAATTCTATAAAAGAAGAAAGACCCAAAGAATAATATTGACCAGAAATTTACAGAGATGATCTATAGGAATAGGGACATCACAGGCAACATGATGGCACTAAAATCATCTTTCAATAGTCACTCTCAATGTGAATGGCCAAAATGATCCCATGAAATGGCAGAGGGTGGTAGATTGGATAAAAAGACATGACCCATCCATATGCTGTCTATAAGAGACTCATTTTGAACCTAAAGATACCTCCAGATTGAAAGTGAGAGGATAGAGAACTATTTCTCATGCCAACAGACCTTGAAAGAAAGGTGGGGTAACAATTCTCATATCAGACAAATTAGATTTTAAACCAAAGACCATAGGAAGAGATGGAAAGGGACACTATCATTCTTAAAGGGTCTATCCAACAAGAAAATCTAACAATTATAAATATCTATGCCCCCAACATGGAAGCAGCCAACTACATAAGCCAGATGTTAAGCAAAATAAAGAATCATATTGATAACAATAATTTAATAGTAGGAGACCTCAACACTCCACTTTCAGCAATGGGCAGAACTTCAAAGCAGAAGATCAACAAAGACACAAGAGTTTTGAATGGCACATTGGACCCGATGGACTTTGTAGATATATAAGGATTTCCATGCTAAAACTATTCCATTCTGAAACTACAGAATACTCATTTTTCTTGAATGCACATGGAACTTTTCCCAGAACAGACCACATACTGGGTCACAAAGGAGGTCTCAACTGATATAAAAAAAATGAGACTATTCCCTGAAATTCTCAGACAACAATGCCTTGAAATTGGAACTCAATCACAAGAAAAAATTTGGAAGGAATGCAAACATTTGGAAGCTAAAGACCATCCTGCTTAAGAATGTTTGGGTCAGGGGCGCCTGGGTGGCACAGCAGTTAAGCATCTGCCTTCGGCTCAGGGCGTGATCCCGGCATTCTGGGATTGAGCCCCACATCAGGCTCCTCTGCTGGGAGCCTGCCTCTTCCTCTCCCACTCCCCCTGCTTGTGTTCCTTCTCTCACTGGCTGTCTCTATCTCTGTCGAATAAATAAATAAAATCTTAAAAAAAAAAAAAAGAATGTTTGGGTCACCCAGGAAGTCAAAGAACTTAAACAGTTCATGTAAACCAATGAGAATGGAAACACATCAGTCCAAAACCTATGGGATAATGCAAAATCCTAAGGGGGAAATACATAGCCATCCAAGCCTCACTCAAAAAAGTGAAAAAATCCTTAATGCACAAGCTAACCTTACACCTAAAGGAGCTGGAGAAAGAACAGCAAACAAAACCTAAACCAAGCAGGAGAAGATAAATAATAAAGATTAGAGCAGAGATCAATGAAATAGAAACCAGAAAAACAGTAGAGCAGATCAAAGAAACAAGAAGCTGGTTCTTTGAAAGAATTAATAAGATCAATAAACCTCTGGCCAGACTTATGTAAACGAAAAGAGAAAAGACCCAAATTAATAAAATCATGAATGAAAGGGGAGAAATCACAACTAACGCCAAGGAAATAGAAACAATTATTAGAAATTATGACCAGCAACTATATGCCAACAAATTAAGCAACCTCCAAGAAATGCATGTCTTCCTGGAAACTTATAAACTACCAAGACTAAAACAGGAAGAAATAGATAATCTGAATAGACCAATTACCAGTAACAAAATTGAAGCAGTCATCAAAAACCTCCTGAAAAATGAGAGTCCAGGACCAGATGGCTTCCCAGGGGAATTCTACCAAACATTTAGAGAAGAAATAGTACCTATTCTTCTGATGCTATTTCCAAAAAATAGAAGCAGAAGGAAAACTTCCAAACTCATCCTATGAGGCCAGCATTACCCTGATCACAAAACCAAGCAAAGACCCCATCAAAAAGGAGAACTACAGACCAATATCCCTAATGAACATGGATGCCAAAGTTCTCAACAATATCCTAGCCAATAGGAACCAACAGTACATTAAAAGGATTATTCATCACTACCAGGTGGAATTTATTCCTGGGATGCAAGGGTGATTCAACATTTGCAAATTAATCAACATGATCTGTCACATTAAGAAAAGAAGAGACAAGAACTATATTATCCTCTCAATTGATGCAGAAAAAGTGTTTGACGAAATACAGCACCCTTTCCTGATTAAAACTCTTCAGAGTGTAGGGATAGCGGGAACATTCCTCAATTTCATAAAAACCATCTATGAAAAGCCCACAGCAAATATCATTCTCAATGGGGAAAAGCTGAGAGCTTTTCCCTTAAGATCAGGAACACCACAAGGAACCCCACTCTCCATTATTGGTCAACACAGGACTAGAAGTCCTAGCATCAGCAATCAGAAAGAAAAAGAAATAAAAAGCATTCAAATTGGCAAAGAAGTTGTCCAACTCTCTGTCTTCACAGATGACATGATATTTTATGTGGAAAACCCAAAAGATTCCACCCCCAAATTACTAGAATCACACAGCAATGCAGTGATGTTGCAGGATACAAAATCAATGCACAAATATCAGTTGCTTTTCTATACACTAGCAATGTAATTGTAGAAAAAGAAATTAAGGAATCCATTCCGTTTACAACATCACCAAAAACCATAAGATATCTAGGAATAAACCTAACCAAAGAGGTAAAAGATCTATACTCTAGAAATACAGAAGACTTATAAAAGAAATTGAGGAAGAAACAAATGGATGGAAAAACATTCCATGCTCATTGATTGGAAGAATAAACATCATTAAAATGTCTATGCTAGCCAGAGCAATCTATACTTTCAATGCTGGAACAAATAATCCTAAAATTTATACGGAACCAGAACAGACACAGAATTCCCAGGAGAATGTTGAAAAAGAAAACCAAAGCAGGAAGCATCACGTTGCCTGACTTCAAGCTGTATTACAAAACTGTGATCACCAAGACACCATGGTACTGGCACAAAAACAGACACAGAGATAAATGGAGCAGAAAAGAAACCCCAGAAATGGACCCTCAACTCTATGGTCAATTAATCTTCCACAAAGCAGGAAATAATATCCAATGGATAAAGGACAGTCTCTTCAATAAATGGTGCTGGGAAAATTGGACAGCCACATGCAGAAGAATAAAACTGGACCATTCTTTTACACCATACACAAAAATAAACTCAAAATGGATGAAAGACCTCAATGTGAGACAGGAATCCATCAAAATTCTAGAGGAGAACATACTCAGTAACTATTTGACATTGGCCTCAGCAACTTCTTTCAAGACACATCTCCAGAAACAAAAGAAAAAATGAACTTTTGGGACTTCATCAAGATAAAAAGTTTCTGCACAGCCAAGGAAACAGTCATCAAAACAAAGAGGCAACCCACAGAAAGGGAGAAGATATTTGCAAATGAAACTACAGGTAAAAGGCTGGTATCCAAGATCTATAAAGAACTTCTCAAAGTCAATACATGAGAAACAAATAATCAAATCAAAAAATGGGCAGAAGATATGAACAGACACTTTTCCAATGAAGACATACAAATAACTAACAGACACATAAAAAATGTTCAAAATCATTAGCCATCAGGGAAATTCAAATCAAAACTACATTGAGATACCACTTACACCAGTTAGAATGGCAAAAATTGACAAGACAAGAAACAACAAATGTTGGAGAGGATGTGGAGAAAGGGGAACCCTCTTACACTGTTGGTGGGAATGCAAGTTGGTACAGCTCCTTTGGAAAACAGTGTGGAGGTCCCTCAAAAAGTTAAAAATTGAGCTACCCTATGATCCAGCAATTGCACTACTGGGTATTTACTCCAAAGATACAGATGTAGTGAAGAGAAAGGCCATATGCACCCCAATAGCAACATTGTCCACAACAGCTAAACTGTGGAAGGAGCCAAGAAGCCCTTCAACAGTTGACTGTATTAAGAAGATGTGGTCCATACATACAATGGAATATTACTCAGCCATCAGAAAGAATGATTACCCAACATTTGCAGCAACATGGATGGGACTGGAGGAGATTATGCTAAGTGAAATAAGTCAAGCAGATAAAGACAATTATCATATGGTTTCACTCATTTATGGAACATAGGAAATAGCAAGAGATCGGTAGGACAAGGAAGGGAAGAAGGGGGGGTAAAGAGAAGGGGGAATGAACCATGAGAGACTATGGACTCTGGAAAACAAACTGAGGGCTTCAGAGTGGAGGGAGGTTGGATATTGGGATAGGCCAGTGATGGGTATTAAGGAAGGCATGTATTGCATGGGGCACTGGGTGTTATACGCAAATAATGAATCATGGAACACTACATCAAAAACTAAGGATGTACTGTATGGTGACTAACATAACATAATATAAATTTTTTTTTAAAAAGACACATCTCCAAAGGCAAGGGAAACAAAAGCAAAAATGAACCTTTGGGACTTCATCAAGATCAAAAGCTTCTGTACAGTGAAGAAACTGTCAATAAAACTAAAAGGCAACCTATGGAATAGAAGAAGATATTTACAAATGATATTACAGAGAAAGGGATGGTATCCAAGATCTAAAATGTACTTCTCAAACTTAACACCCAAAAAACAAAGAATCCAGTCAAGAAACGAGTAGAAGATATGAACAGACACTTCTCCAAAGAAGGCATATGAGTGACCAATAGACACATGAAAAAATGTTCATCAGTAGTCATCAGGGAAATTCAATCAAAACCACATTGAGATACCATCTAACACAAGTTAAAATGGCAAAAATTAACAAGGCAGGAAACAACAAATGTTGGAGAGGTCGTGGAGAAAAGGGAACCCTTTTACACTGTTGGTGGGAATGCAAGCTCGTACAGCCACTTTGGAAAACAGTATGGAGGTTCCTTAAAAAGTTAAAAATAGAGCTACCATATGACCCAGCAATTGCACTACCTACTAGGTATTTACCATAAAGATACAGATGTAGTGAAAAGAAGGGGCACATGCACCTCAATGTTCATAGCAGCAATGTCTGTAATAACCAAACTGTGGAAGGAGCTGAGATGCCCTTCAACAGATGAATGGATAAAGAAGATGGGTTCATTTTTACAATGGAATATTACTCAGCCATCAGAAAGGATGAATACCTACCATTTGCATCGACATGGATGGAACTAGAGGGGATTATGCTAAGTGAAATAAGTCAAGCAGAGAAAGACAATTACCATATGGTTTCACTCGTATATGGAACGTAAGCAATAGCACAGAGGACATTAGGGGAAGGAAGGGAAAACTGGAGGGGGAGAAATCAGAGGGCAAGATGAACCATTAGAGACTATGGACTCCAGGAAACAATCTGAGAGTTTCAGAGAGGAGGGGGGTTGGAAATAGGGTAGCCAGGTGATGGGTATTAAGGAGGGCACATGTGGTAATGAGCACTGTGTGTAGTATACAAATAATGGATCATTTTTTAAAGATTTTATTTATTTATTTATTTATTTATTTATTTATTTATTTATTTGACAGACAGAGAGACAGCCAGCAAGAGAGGGAACACAGGCAGGGGGAGTGGGAGAGGAAAAAGCAGGCTCCCAGTGGAGGAGCCTGATATGGGGCTCAATCCCAGGACTCTGGGATCATGCCCTGAGCAGAAGGCAGACACTTAACGCTGAGCCACCCAGGCACCCCTAAATAATGAATCATTGAACGCTACATGAAAAACTAATGATGTATGGTATGATGACAAACATAATGTAACTTTTTTTAAAAAACCCAGAAATGAGTACACAACTATATGGGTAATTAATCATTGATGAAGCAGGAAAGAATATCCAATGGGGGAGAGACAGTCTCTTCAACAAGAGATGCTGAAAAAAAATTGGTTACCTATAGGCAGAAGGATGGAACTGGGCCACTTACTTATACCATACACAAAAATAAATTCAAAATGGTTGGAAAGACCTTGGGGCACCTGGGCGGCACAGCGGTTAAGCATCTGCCTTTGGCTCAGGGCGTGATCCCGGCGTTATGGGATCAAGCCCCACATCAGGCTCCTCCGCTATGAGCCTGCTTCTTCCTCTCCCACTTCCCCTGCTTGTGTTCCCTCTCTCGCTGGCTGTCTCTCTCTCTCTGTCAAATAAATAAATAAAATCCTTTTTTTAAAAAAATGGTTGGGGGGCGCCTGGGTGGCACAGCAGTTAAGCGTCTGCCTTCGGCTCAGGGCGTGATCCCGGCGTTATGGGATCGAGCCCCACATCAGGCTCTTCTGCTATGAGCCTGCTTCTTCCTCTCCCACTCCCCCTGCTTGTGTTCCCTCTCTCGCTGGCTGTCTCTCTCTCTGTCAAATAAATAAATATATAAAATCTTTAAAAAAAAATGGTTGGAAAGACCTAAATGTTAGAGCTGAAACCATAAAAATTCTAGAAGAAAACACAAGCAATACATTCTTTGACTTAGACATAGCAAATTCTTTCTAAATATGTCTCCTGAGGCAAGAGAAACAAAAGGAAAAATAAACTATTGGGTCTACATCAAAATAAAAAAGCCTCTACATAGCAAATAAAATAATCAACAAAATTAAAAGGAAACCTTCAGAATGGGAGAAGATATTTGCAAATGGCATAACTGATAAAGGGTTAGTATCCAAAATCTACAAAGAACTTATAAAACTCAACACCCAAAGAAACAAATAATCCAATTAAAAAATGGACAGAAGACATGAACAGTCATTTTTCCAAAGAAGATATCTGGATGACCAACAGACAGATGAGAAGATGCTCAACATCACTCATCATCAGGGAAATACAAATCAAAACTACAATGAGATATCACCTCACACCTGTCATAATGACTAAAATCAACAACACAGGAAACAACAGATTTGGGTAAGGATGTGGGGAGAGGGGAACTCTCTTGCTACTGTTGGTGGGAATGGAAACTGTGAGGTCACTCTGGAAAACAATATGGAGGTTCCTCAAAAAATTAAAAATAGACTACTGTAAAATCCATCAATTGCACTGCTAGGTATTTAACAAAAGAATACAAAAATACTAATTCAAAGGGATACACACAGCCCTATGTTTATAGCAGCATTATCTACAACTATGAAAATGACCCAAATGTCCATTGACAGATGAATGAATAAAGAAGTAGTATAGGGAGAGAGGTTAAGATGGTGGAGGAGTAGGGGACCACTTTTTCAGATGGTCCCCTGAGTCGAGTTGGATAGGTACCAGACCAGCCTAAACATCCATGGAATCAGCCTGAGACGCAGGAAGATACATCTGGATGTCTACAAATGAACAACTCCAGTGCTGAGTGTTGAGGTACGAAGCGGGGAGCCGTGAAACCACGCACAGATACTGGAAGATAAATGGAAGGGGGAGGAGCTGCCACGTTTGGGCACCGGGAAGCGGTAGCCACCTGCACGGGGGAGCAGGGCAGACTCAAGGACAGCTCCCGGGAGAGAACAGACTGAGACCGTGAGCCGGGAGTGCATGCTACCAGACTTATCATGGAACTCCGGTGTGCTCACTGGAACCAGACTGAGACCCGGAGCTCTGGGAGCGTGCGGGGGTGGCTGGCAGTTGGCTGTGTTAGAAACACAAAGGACAGAGACGCGCTGGCCCTGGAAGTGAGAGCAGGGACGCTGGGAGTGGGGCGCACATCCCGGGACACTGCAGGGTTGAGCAGCACCAACAGAAACAGAGTTAAAGTGGCCAGATCATCAGTGGACAACACTCCGCGATCCCCTCTGTTCTGTGACAGAGGCTGAGATTCGGCCACTGCTGCTCTGACTCTCAGAAGAGGCACAGCAAACCACCAGGGAAAGCCACCAGATAACAAAAGCCTGGAAAGACCAGCTCACAAGGTGCCCATCCACATCCCCCCACAGAGGGGACAGGGAAACTCTACCCTACAGGGTTCCCTGAGTTTCAGTGCGGCAGGCCCCTCCCCCAGAAAGCAGGCTGAAAAATCAAGAAGCCCACATCCCTAAGATCCCTATAAAACAAGGGCTCACGGCCTGGGTCTCGGTCAATAATTTGTTCTCTGGACAACCCCGCAATCTCTCCTCATCAGAATGAGGAGAAAGAGAAATCACCCCCAGCAAAGAAAAGACAATGAGTCTGGGGCCTCTGCCACACAACTATGGATATGGATATAACCAAATTATCAGAAATGGAGTTCAGAGTAACAATGGTCAAGATGATGTGTAGACTTGAAAAAAGTATTAATGAAAATGTTAATGAGAATACAGAATCTCTAAGGACAGAAATGGGAGCAAATCTTGCAGAAATTAAAAATTCTATGAGCCAAATGCAGGCAAAACTAGAGGCTCTGATGGCCAGGGTGAATGAGACAAAAGAACATATCAGTGAATTGGAGGATGGGTTAGTAGAAGAAAAAGCAAAAATAGAATCCGGACTTAAAAAATCCACACCCAAGAATGTAGGTTACCGGAGATTGATGACTCAATGAAACGTTCCAATGTCAAAATCATTGGCATCCCCCAGGGGGTGCAGAAAAACAGAGGTCTAGAAGAGATATTTGAACAAATTGTAGCTGAAAACTTCCCTAATCTAGCAAGGGAAACAAGCATTCGTATCCAAGAGGCAGAGAGGACCCCTCCCAAGCTCACCTACGACAAACCTATGCCACGTCACGTCATCGTGCATTTCACAAATATTAGATCCAAGGATACAGTATTGAAAGCGGCCAGGGCAAAGAAATTTCTCACGTACCAAGGCATAGGTACCAGAATTACGTCACCTGTCTACACAGACCAGGAATGAGGGAAAGGGTTGGGGGGGGGCATTTTTAAAGCTCTTTCAGAGAAAAACATGCAGCCAAGGATCCTTTATCCAGCAAGGCTGTCATTCAGAATTGATGGAGAAAAAAAGACGTCCCAGAATCACTAGTCATTGACCAATTTTGTAACCATGAAACCAGCCCTACTGGAGATATTAAGTGGGGTTCTATAAAGGTAAAAAGGCCCCAAGAGTGATACAGAGCAGAAAGTCACAATGGATAGAAACAAAACATTACTGGCAACATGGCCTCATTAAAATCATATCTCTCAATATTCAGTCTCAATGTGAATGGCCTAAATGCTCCCATAATATGTCACGGGGTTGCAGATTGGATAAAAAGGCATGACCCATCCATTTGCTGTCTATAAGAGACCCATTTTGAACCTAAAGATACATTCAGACTGAAAGTAAAGGGATGGAATACCATATTTCATGCAAATGGACCTCAAAAGAAAGCTGTGGTAGCAATACTAATATCAGATAGATCAGATATTAAACTAAAGGCTATAGTTAGAGATACAGAAGGGCACTATATTAATCTTAGAGGATGTATCCAACAAGTGGATATGACAATTATAAATATATATGCCCCCAACAGAGGAGCAGCAAGATACACAAGCCAACTCTTAAAAAAATAAAGAGACATATAGATAAAAATACATTAATAGTAGGGGACCACAACACCCCACAATCTGAAAAAGACAGAACACCCATGCAAAAACCCGACAAAGAAACAAAGGCTTTGAATGCCATACTCAATGACTTGGACCTCATAGATATATATAGAACACTACACCCCAGAACCAAAAAATACTCATTCTATTCTAATGCCCATGGAACATTCTCAAGAATAGACCATGTTCTGGGACACAAAACAGGTCTCAACCGATACCAAAAGATTAAAATTATCCCCTGCATATTCTCAGACCACAACGCTTTGAAAGTGGAACTCAATCACAAGGAAAAATTTGGAAGAAACTCAAACACTTGGAGACTAAGAACCATCCTGCTCAGGAATGATTCAATAAACCAGGAAATCAAAAATCAATTTAAACAATTTATGGAGACCATTGAGAATGAAAATACAACAATCCAAAACCTATGGGAAACTGCAAAGGCAGTCCTAAGGAGGAAAAACATAGCCATCCAAGCCTCACTCAAAAGAATAGAAAAATCTAAAATGCAGTTTTTATATTCTCACCTCAAGAAGCTGGAACAGCAACAGAGGGACAGGCCTAATCCACGCACGAGGAAGCAGTTGACCAAGATTAGAGCAGAAATCAATGAATTAGAAACCAGAAATACAGTAGAGCAGATCAACAGGACTAGAAGCTGGTTCTTTGAAAGAATTAATAACATGACAGACCACTGGCAAGATTTATCCAAAAGAACAGAGAAAGGACCCAAATTAATAAAATTATGAATGAAAAAAGAGAGCTCACAACCAACAACAATGAAATTGGAAGGATTACTCGAAACCTTTATCAACAGCTTTATGCCAATAAATTAAGCAACCTGGAAGAGATGGAGGCCTTCCTGGAACCCCATAAACTACCAAGACTGAAACAGAAAGAAATTGATTTTTTAAACATGCAAATTAATTATGAAGAGATTGAGTCAGTGATAAAAAAAAAACCTTCCAAAATAAAACAGGCCTGGACGGTTTTCCTGGGGAATTCTACCAAACATTCAAAGAAGAAATAATACCTATTCTCCTAAAGCTATTTCAAAAAATAGAAACAGAAGGAAAGCTACCAAACTCATTCTATGAGGCCAATATTACCTTCATCCCCAAACCAGGCAAAGACCCCCCAAAAAAGGAGAATTATAGACCGATTTCCCTAAAATATGTATGCCAAAATCCTCAACAAGATCCTGGCTAATAGAATCAAACTGTACGTTAAAGGATTATCCATCATGACCAATTGGGATTCATTCCTGGGATGCAAGGGTGGTACAAAATTCGCAAATCTATCAGTGTCTTAGATTTTATCAAAAAGAAAAATTCAGAAACCATATGATTCTCTCAATAGATGCATAAAAAGCATTTGACAAAATACAGCATCCTTTCCTGATTAAAACCGTCCAGAGTGTAGGAAATGGGTACATTTCTCAAGATCATAAAGGCGATCTATGAAAAACCTACAGCAAATATTATTCTCAATGGGGAAAAGCTGGAAGCCTTTCCCTTAAGATCAGGAACACAACAAGGATGCCCACTCTCACCACTATTATTCAACATAGTACCAGAAGTCCTGTGACAGCAGTCAGACAACAAAAACGTATAAAAGGTATCCAAATCGGCAAAGAAGAAGTCAAATTGTCTCTCTTCGCAGATGACATGATACTCTATATGGACAATCCAAAGGAATCCACTTCAGAACTACTAGAAATTATAGAGCAATTCAATAATGTGGCAGGATACAAAATCAATGCTCAGAAATCAGTTGCATTTCTATACACGAATAATGAGACTGAAGAAAGAGGAATTAGGGAATCCATCCCATTTACAATAGCACCAAAAATCATACGTTATCTCGGAATTAACTTAATGAGAGACGTAAAGGGTCTATATTCTAGAAACTATAAATCACTTTTGAAAGACATTGAGGAAGACACAAAAAGATGGGAAAATATCCCATGCTCATGAATTGAAAGAATTAACATAGTTAAAATGTCCATGCTACCCAGAGCAATCTACACTTTCAATGCTATCCCAATCAAAATACCGATGACATTTTTCAAGGAACTGGAACAAATAGTCCTTAAATTTGTATGGAACCAGAAAAGGCCCCAAATCGCCAAAATACCATTGACATTTTTGAAAGAGCTGGAACAAACAACCCTTAAATTTGTGTGAAACCAGAAAGGCCCCGAATAACCAAGGAATTGTTGAAAAGGAGAAACAAAAGCTGCGGGCATCACGTTACAGGATTTCAAGCTGTACTACAAAGCTATGATCACAAAGACAGCATGTTACTGGCACAAAAACAGACACATAGACCAATGGAACAGAATAGAGAACCCAGAAATGGACTCTCGGCTCTTTGGGCAACTAATCTTTGATAATGCAGGAAAAAACATCTGGTGGAAAAAAAGACAGTCTCTTCAATAAATGGTGCTGGGAAAATTGGACAGCTACATGCAAAAGAATGAAACTTAACCTCTCTCACATCATACACAAAGATAAACTCCAAATGGATGAAAGACCTTGATGTGAGACAGGAATCCATCAAAATCCTAGAGGAGAACATAGGCAGCAACCTCTATGACATCGGCCACAGCAACCTTTTTTCATGACACATCTCCAAAGGCAAGAGAAACAAAAGATAAAATGAACTTCTGGGACTTCATCAAGATAAAAAGTTTCTGCACAGCCAAGGAAACAGTCAACAAAACTAGGAGGCAGCCCATGGAATGGGAGAAGATATTTGCAAATGATGCTACAGATAAAGACTGGTATCCAAGATCTACAAAGAACTTCTCAAACTCAATACACAAGAAACAAATAAAAAATCAGAAAATGGGCAGAAGATATGAACAGACACTTTTCCAATGATGACATACAAATGGCTAACAGACACATGAAAAAATGTTCAAACTCATTAGCCATCAGGGAAATTCAAAACAAAACCACACTAAGATACCACCTTATGCCAGTTAGAATGGCAAAAATTAACAAGGCAGGAAACAGCAATTGCTGGAGAGGATGTGGAGAAAGGGGATCGCTGCTACATTGTTGGTGGGAATGCAGGCTGCTGTAGCCACTCTGGAAAACAGTGTGGAGGTCCCTTAAAAAGTTAAAAATTGAGCTACCCTATGACCCAGCCATTGCACTACTGGGTATTTACCCCAAAGATACAGACATAGTGAAGAGAAGGGCCATATGAACCCCAATGTCCATAGCAGCATTGTCCACAATAGCTAAATTGTGGAAGGAACCGAGATGCCCTTCAACAGATGACTGATTAAGAAGCTGTGCTCCAATTGAGGAAGATACAAGAAGATGGAAAAATATTCCATGGTCATGGATCGAAAGAATTAACATAGTTAAAATGTCCAAACTACCCAGAACAATCTACACTTTCAATGCTATCCCGATCAAAATACCGAGGACATTTTTCAAAGAACTGGAACAAATAGTCCTTAAATTTGTATGGAACCAGAAAAGGCCCCAAATCGCCAAGGAACTGTTGAAAAGGAAAAACAAAGCTTGGGGCATCAAAATGCCAGATTTCGACCTGTACTACAAAGCTGTGATCACAAAGACAGCATGGTACTGGCACAAAAACAGACACATAGACCAATGGAACAGAATAGAGAACCCAGAAATGGACTCTCGGCTCTTGGGCAACTAATCTTTGATAAAGCAGGAAAAAACATACAGTGGAAAAAGACAGTCTCTTCAATAAATGGTGCTGGGAAAATTGGACAGCTACATGCAAAAGAATGACACTTGACCACTATCTCACACCATACACAAAAATAAACTCCAAATGGATGAAAGACCTTGATGTGAGACAGGAATCCATCAAAATCCTAGAGGAGAACACAGGCAGCAACCTATACAACATCGGCCAAAGCAACCTTTTCATGACACATCTCCAAAGGCAAGAGAAACAAAAGATAAAATGAACTTGTGGGCCCTCATCAAGATAAAAAGCTTCTGCACAGCCAAGGAAACAGTCAAAAAAACTAAGAGGCAGCCCATGGAATGGGAGAAGATATTTGCAAATGACACTACAGATAAAAGACTGGTATCCAAGATCTACAAAGAACTTTTCAAACTCAATACACAAGAAAAAAATAAACAAATCATAAAATGGGCAGAAGATATGAACAGACACTTTTCCAATGATGACATACAAATGGTTAACAGACACATGAAAAAGTGTTCAAAATCATTAGCCATCAGGGAAATTCAAATCAAAACCACACTGAGACACCACCTTACGCCAGTTGTAATAGCAAAAATAGACAAGGCAAGAAACAACAATTGTTGGAGAGGATGTTGAGAAAGGGGATCCCTCCAACATTGTTGGTGGGAATGCAGTTTGGTACAGCCACTCTGGAAAACAGTGTGGAGGTCCGTTAAAAAGTTAAAAATTGAGCTACCCTATGATCCAGCCATTGCACTACTGGGTGTTTACCCCAAAGATACAGACGTAGTGAAGAGAAGGGCCATATGCACCCCAATGTTCATAGCAGCAATGTCCACAATAGCTAAATCGTGGAAGGAGCCGAGATGCCCTTCAACAGATGACTGGATTAAGAAGTTGTGGTCCATATATACAATGGAATATTACTCAGCAATCAGAAAGAATGAGTTCTCAACATTTGCTACAACATGGACGGCACTGGAGGAGATAATGCTTAGTGAAATAAGTCAAGCAGAGAAAGACAACTATCATATGATTTCTCTCATCTATGGAACATAAGAACTAGAATGATCAGTAGGGGAAGAAAGGGATAAAGAAAGGGGGGGGTAATCAGAAGGGGGAATGAAACATGAGAGACTATGGACTATGAGAAACAAACTGAGGGCTACAGAGGGGAGGGGGGTGGGGGAATGGGATAGACCGGTGATGGGTAGTAAGGAGGGCACATATTGCATGGTGCACTGGGTGTTATACACAACTAATGAATCATCGAGCCTTACATCGAAAACCGGGGATGTACTGTATGGTGACTAACATAATATAATAAAAAATCATTATTAATTAAAAAAAAAAAAAAAAAAAAAGAAATCTGTATAAACCTACTTAAAAAATTTTTTGTTGTATAAAAAGAAAATGAAAGCAAATTTGTATAACTTAAAAAAATTAAGAAATCTTTTTATTTCATAGATTGAAAAAGGAGTTAATAAATGTCCAAAGTCTTAAAAAAAAAAAAAAAAAAAAAAAAAAAAAAAAAAAAAGACTGGCTTTCTGTAGGCTATGATCCAGCCTTATCCAAGTCACGACTTAAATCTCCCATCTAATTCAAAACCTATCTGATTAATTCTGCCTAGCTCAAGCCTGACAGGGCTTGGGGATCCACCATGGGGAATACTTTATCCAGCAAGGTCTTCATTCAGAACAGAAGGAGAGATAAAAAGCTTTAAGGAAAAACAGAAACTAAAAGAGTTTTTGGTAACTAAACTAGCACTGAAAGAATTACATCAGGGGGTACTTTAAGCAAAGAGAGAGCCCAAAAGTAACATAAATCAGACGAGAACACAGACAAAATACAGAAACAGGGACTTTACAGGTAATACAATGGCACTAAATTCATATCTTTTGATAATTGGCCTGAATGTAAATGGGTTAAATGCTCCAATCAAATGAAACAGGGTATCAGATTGGATAAAAAAATTTAAAAAAAAGAACAAGACCCATAAGACCCATCAATATGCTTCCTACAAGAGACCCATTTTAGACCCAAAGACACTTCCAAATTGAAGGTGTGGAGGTAGGCAACTATTTACCATGCTAATGGACAGCAAAAGAAAGCTGGGGTAGCCATCCTCGTATCAGACAAATAAGATTTTAAAACAAAGGCTGTAAGAGGAGTTGAAGTGGGGGGTACCTGGGTGGCTCAGTCAGGAGGGCATCTGCATTCAGCTCCAGTCATGATCCCAGGGTCCTGGGATCGAGCCCTGAATTGGGCTCTCTGCTCAGCAGAGAGTCTGTTTGTCCCTCTCCCTCTGCCCCTCACCTCTGATTGTGCTCGCTCTCTCTCACTCTTGCTCTGCTCTCTCTCTCTCTCTCTCTAATAAATAAATAAATAATTTTTAAAGAAAGAGTTGGACAAGGACACTATGTCATAATTAAAGGTCTATCCAACTAAAAGATCTAACAATTGTAAATATTTATGCCCCAAACTTGGGAGCAGCTAATTTAAAAACCAATTAATAACAAAATTAAAGAAACACACTGATAATAATACAATAATAGTAGAGGACTTTAACCCCTCACTCACAGCAATAGACAGATCATCTAAGCAGAAGATCAACAAGGAAACAAGGGCTTTGAATGAAACACTGGACCAAATGGACTTCACAGATACATTCAGAGCATTTCATCCTAAAGCAACAGAATACCCATCTTCTCAAGTGCACATGAAACATTGTCCAAAACAGATCACATACTGTGTCACAAATCAGGTCTCAACCCATACCAAAAGATTGGGATCATTCCCTGCATATTTTCAGACCACAATGCTTTACTGTGTTTATTATGTTCAGTTAGACAGCATATAGTACATCGTTAGTTTTTTTTTAATAATAATATTTTTCATTATATTGTGTTAGTCACCATACAGTACATCCCCAGTTTTTGATGTAAAGTTCCATGACTCATTAGTTGCATATAACACACAGTGCACCATGCAATATGTGCCCTCCTTACTACCCATCACCAGCCTATCCCATTCCCCACCCCCCCAAGCCCTCAGTTTGTTTCCTAGAGTCCATAGCCTCTCATGGTTCATTCCCCCTTCTGGTTACCCCCCCTTTCTTCTTCCCTTTCTTCTCCTACTGATCATCCTACTTCTTATGTTCCATAAATGACTGAAACCATATGATAATTGTCTTTCTCTGCTTGACTTATTTCACTTAGCATTATCTCCTCCAGTCCCATCCATGTTGCAGCAAATATTGAGAACTCGTTCTTTTTGATGGCTGAGTAATATTCCATTGTATATATGGACCACCACTTCTTAATCCAGTCATCCGTTGAAGGGCATCTCGGCTCCTTCCACGATTTAGCTATTGTGGACAATGCTGCTATGAACACTGGGGTGCATATGGCCCTTCTCTTCACTACATCTGGATCTTTGGGGTAAATACCCAGTAGTGCAATGGCTGGATCATAAGGTAGCTCAATTTTTAACTTTTTAAGGGACCTCCACACTGTTTTCCAGAGTGGCTGTACCAAACTGCATTCCCACCAACAATGTAAGAGGGATCCCCTTTCTCCACATCCTCTCCAACATTTGTTGTTCCCTGCCTTGTCAATTTTTGCCACTCTAACTGGGGTAAGGTGGTATCTCAGTGTGGTTTTGATTTGAATTTCCCTGGTGGCTAATGATTTTGAACATCTTTACATGTGTCTGTTAGCCATTGGTATGTCTTCATTGAAAAAGTGTCTGTTCATATATTCTGCCCATTTTTTTGTTTATTAATACCTATTCTCCTGAAGCTGTTTCAAAAAAATAGAAACAGAAGGAAAACTACCAAACTCATTATATGAGGCCAGTATTACCTTGATGCCCAAACCAGGCAAAGACCCCATCCAAAAGAAGAATTACAGAGTGATATCCCTGATGAATATGGACGCCAAAATTCTCAACAAGATCCTAGCTAATAGGATCCAAGAGTACATTAAAAGAATTATCCTTCGTTACCAAGGGGGATTCATCCCTGGGATGCAAGGGTGGTTCAACATTTGCAAATCAATCAGTGTGATAGATCATATCAACAAGAAAAGAGTCAAGAACCATATGATCCTCTCAACTGATGCAGAAAAAGCATTTGACAAAATACAGCATCCTTCCCTGAATAAACACTTCAGAGTGTAGGGATAGAGGGTACAAACCATCTATGAAAAGACTCCAAATGGATGAAAGACCTTGATGTGAGACAGGAATCCATCAAAATCCTAGAGGAGAACATAGGCACCAACCTCTACAACATCAGCCAAAGCAACCTTTTTCATGACACATATCCAAAGGCAAGAGAAACAAAAGATAAAATGAACTTGTGGGACTGCATCAAGATAAAAAGCTTCTGCACAGCCAAGGAAACAGTCAACAAAACTAAGAGGCAGCCCATGGAATGGGAGAAGATATTTGCAAATGATGCTACAGATAAAGACTGGTATCCAAGATCTACAAAGAACTTCGCAAACTCAATACGTGAGAAACAAATAAGCAAATCATAAAATGAGCAGAAGACTTTTTAAATGATGACATACAAATGGCTAACAGACACATGAAAAAATGTTCAAAATCATTAGCCATCAGGGAAATTCAAATCAAAACCACACTAAGATACCACCTTAGTGGTACAGACAGATGTAGTAAAGATACAGACGTAGTAAAGAGAAGGGCCATATGCACCCCAATGTTCATAGCAGCAATGTCCACAATAGCTAAATCGTGGAAGGAGCCAAGATGCCCTTCAACAGATGACTGGATTAAGAGGTTGTGATCCATATATACAATGGAATATTACTCAGCTATCAGAAAGAATGAGTTCTCAACATTTGCTGCAACATGGACGGCACAGGAGGAGATAATGCTAAGTGAAATAAGTCAAGCAGAGAAAGACAATTATCATAAGGTTTCTCTCATCTATGGAACATAAGAACTGGGAAGATCGGTAGGGGAAGAAAGGGATAAAGAAAGGGAGGGTATCAGAAGGGGGAATGAAGGGGCGGAGTTAAGATGGCGGAGGAGTAGGAGACATCGTTTTCAGCTGGTCCCTCGAGTCGAGCCGGATAGGTACCAGACCAGCCTAAACAACCACGGAACCAGCCTGAGACGCAGGAAGATGCATCTGGATCTCTACAAATGAACATCTCCAGCGCTGAGTATTGAGGTACGAAGTGGGGAGCCATGAAACCATGCAAAGATATCAGAAGATAAATGGAAGGGGGAGGGAGCCACTGCGTTCCGGCGCCGGGAAGCGGTAGCCACTTGCACGGGGGAGCGGGCGGGCTCGTGGTTGGCACCCACAAAAGAGCAGACTGAGACCGTGAGCCGGGTGCACGCGACACAAGGCATCTCGCGGAACCCCGGAATCCCGGTGCGCTCACTGGATCCAGACTCAGACCAGGAGCTTCTGGAGCGCGCGCGGGGCGGCTGGCGGCTGGCGGTGTTAGAAACAAAAAGGACAGAGACGCGCCAGCCCTGGAAGTGAGGGCAGGGACGCCAGGTGTGGGGCGCACATCCCGGGACGCTGCAGGGTTGAGCAGAACCAACAGTAACAGAGTTAAAGTGGCCAGAACATTAGGAGAGAACAGACCGCAATCCCTCTGTTCTGTGACAGAGGCTGAAATTTGGCCGCTGCTGCTCTCTCAGAAGAGGCAGAGCAAACCACCAGGGAAAGCCGCCAGAGAAAAAAAGCCTGGAAATACCGGCTCAGAGAGTGCCCATCCCCATCCCCCCTCGCAGGGGACGCGGACACTCTACCCAAACAGGGTTGCCTGAGTATCGGCGCATCAGGCCCCTCCCCCAAACACAGAAGGCAGGCTGAAAAATCAAGAAGCCCACAACCCGGGCGCCGGGGTGGCGCCGTCATTGAGCGCCTGTCTTCGGCTTAGGGCGTGATCCCGGCGTTCCAGAAAGGAGTCCCTCATCGGGCTCCTCCGCTGGGAGCCTGCTTCTTCCTCTCCCATTCCCATGCTTCTGTTGCCTCTCTTGCTGGTTAGCTGCCACATAAATAAATAAATAAAATCTTTAAAGAAGAAGCCCACATCCCTAAGATCCCTATAAAACAAGGGGCACGGCCTGGGACCCAGTCAATAATTTTGGGCTCTGGACAACCCCGCAACCTCTCCTCATCAGAATGACAAGAAGGAGAAGCCCCCCCCCCCCCGCCCAGCGAAGAAAAGACAGTGAGTCTGTGGCCTCTGCCACAGAAATAATGGATATGGATGTAACCAAATTATCAGATATGGAATTCAGAGTAACGATGGTCAAAATGATGAGTAGAATTGAAAAAACTATTAACAAAAAGGTTACTGAGAATATAGAATCCCTAAGGAGAGAAATGAGAGCGAATCTGACAGAAATTAAAAATTCTATGAGCCAAATGCAGGCAAAACTAGAGGCTCTGATGGCCAGGGTCACAGAAGCAGAGAACCGGGTTAGTGAGTTGGAGGATGGGTTAATAGAGGAAAAAACCAAAATAGAAGATGGTCTTAAAAAAATCCACGCAATGTAGGTTACGGGAGATTACTGACTCAATGAAACGATCCAATGTTAGAATCATCGGCATCCCCGAGGGGGTGGAGAAAAACAGAGGTCTAGAAGAGATATTTGAACAAATTGTAGCTGAAAACTTCCCTAATCTAGCGAGGGAAACAAACATTCGTGTCCAAGAGGCAGAGAGGACCCCTCCCAAGCTCAACCATGACAGACCTACACCACGTCACGTCATAGTGCATTTCGCAAATATTAGATCCAAGGATACAGTATTGAAAGCGGCCAGGGCAAAGAAATTTCTCACGTACCAAGGCAAAGGCATCAGAATTACGTCAGACCTGTCCACACAGACCTGGAATGAGAAAAGGGTTGGGGGAGCATATTTAAAGCTCTTTCAGAGAAAAACATGCAGCCAAGGATCCTTTATCCAGCAAGGCTGTCATTCAGAATTGATGGAGAAATAAAGACATTTCAGAATCACCAGTCACTAACCAATTTTGTAACCACATAACCAGCCCTACAAGAGATATTACAGGGGGTTCTATAAAAGTAAAAAGGCCCCAAGAGTGATACAGAACAGAAAGTCACAGCCAATACAAACAAAGACTTTACTGGCAACATGGCATCATTAAAAGCATATCTCTCAGTACTCAGTCTTAATATTAATGGCTTAAATTCTCCCTTAAAACGCCACAGGGTTGCAGATTGGATAAAAAGAAATGACCCATCCATTTGCTGTATACAAAAGACTCATTTCGAACCCAAAGATGCATTCAGACTGAGAGTAAGGGGATGGAGTACCATCTTTCACACAAATGGACCTCAAAAGAAAGCTGGGGTAGCAATTCTCATATCAGATAGATTGGATTTTAAAGTAGAGACTATAGTTAGAGACGCAGAAAGGCATATATTATTCTTAAAGGAAGTATTCAACAAGTGGATATGACAATTATAAATATATATGCCCCAACAGGGGAGAAGCAAGATACACAAGCCAACTCTTAACCAGAATAAAGAGACATATAGATACAAATATGTTAATAATAGGTGAGCTCAGCACTCCACTATCAGCGATAGACAGAGCACCGGAGCAGAAAACTAACATAGAAAAAAGAACTTTGAATGCCATACTCGACGAGTTGGACCTCATAGATATATATAGAACACTACACCCAGAACCAAAGAATAGTCATTCTATTCTAATGCCCATGGAACATTCTCAAGAATAGACCATGTTCAGGGACACAAATCACGTCTCAACTGATACGAAAAGATTGAAATTATCCCCTGCATATTCTCAGACCACAACACTCTGAAATTGGAACTCAACCACAAGGAAAAATTTGGAAGAAACTCAAACACTTGGAGACTAAGAACCATCCTGCTCAGGAATGACTCGATAAACCAGGAAATCAAAAATCAACTTAAACAATTTATGGAGACCAACGAGAATGAAAACACAACAGTCCAAAACCTATGGGATACTGCAAAGGCGGTCCTAAGGGGGAAATACATAGCCATCCAACCCTCACTCAAAAGAATAGAAAAATCTTAAATGCAGTTTTTATATTCTCGCCTCAAGAAGCTGGAACAGCAACAGAGGGACAGGCCTAATTCACTCACGAGGAAGCAGTTGACCAAAATTAGAGCTGAAATCAATCAAGCAGAAACCACAAGTACAGTCGAGCAGATCAACAGGACTAGAAGCTGGTTCCTTGAGAGAATCAATAAAATTGACAGACCACTGGCAAGACTTATCCAAAAGAAAAGAGAAAGGACCCAAATTATTAAAATTATGAATGAAAAAGGAGAGGTCACGACCAACACCATTGAAATTGGAAGGATTATGAGAAATTTTTATCAACAGCTATGTACCAATAAACTAAGCAATCTGGAAGAGATGGAATCCTTCCTGGAAACCTATAAACTACCAAGATTAAAACAGGAAGAAATTGATTTCTTAAACAGGCCAATGAATTATGAAGAAATTGAGTCAGTGATAAACAACCTTCCAAATAACAAAACTCCAGGCCCGGACGGTTTTCCTGGGGAATTCTACCAAACATTCAAAGAAGAAATAATACCTATTCTCCTAAAGCTATTTCAAAAAATAGAAACAGAAGGAAAGCTACCAAACTCATTCTATGAGGCCAATATTACCTTGATCCCCAAACCAGGCAAAGACCCCATCCAAAAGGAGAATTACAGACCTATTTCCGTAATGAATATGGACGCCAAAATCCTCAACAAGATACTTGCTAATAGAATCCAACAGTACATTAAAAGTATTATCCATCATGATCAAGTGGGATTCATACCTGGGATGCAAGCGTGGTTCAATATTCACAAATCAATCAGCGTGATACATCATATCAACAAGAAAAGACTCAGGAACCATATGATCCTCTCAATCGATGCAGAAAAAGCATTTGACAAAATACAGCATCCTTTCCTGATTAAAACCCTTCAGAGTGTAGGAATAGAGGGTACATTTCTCAATCTCATAAAAGCCATCTATGAAAAGTCGACAGCAAGTATCGTTCTCAATGGGGAAAAGCTGGAAGCCTTTCCCTTAAGATCAGGAACACAACAAGGATGCCCACTCTCGCCACTATTATTCAACATAGTACTAGAAGTCCTTGCAACAGCAATCAGACGACAAAAAGGGATCAAAGGTATCCAAATCAGAAAAGAAGAAGTCAAAATGTCTCTCTTCGCAGATGACATGATACTCAACATGGAAAACCCAAAAGAAGCCAATCCCAAACTATTAGAAGTTATAGAGCAATTCAGTAACGTGGCGGGATACAAAATCAATGCTCAGAAATCAGTTGCATTTCTATACATGAATAACGAGACCGAAGAAAGAGAAATTCGGGAATCCATCCCATTTACAATAGCACCAAAAACCATACGTTACCTTGGAATTAACTTAACCAGAGACGTAAAGGACCTATATTCTAGAAACTATAAATCACTCTTGAAAGACATTGAGGAAGACATAAAAAGAAGGAAAGATATTCCATGCTCATGGATCGGAAGAATTAACATGGTTAAAATGTCCATGCTACCCAGAGCAATCTACACTTTCAATGCTATCCCGATCAAAACACCAAGGACATTTTTCAAAGAACTGGAACAAATAGTCCTTAAATTTGTATGGAAACAGAAAAGGCCCCAAATCTCCAAGAAACTGTTTAAAAGGAGAAACAAACCTGGGGGCATCACAATGTCGGATTTCGAGCTGTACTACAAAGCTGTGATCACAAAGACAGCATGGTACTGGCACAAAAACAGACACATAGACCAATGGAACAGAATAGAGAACCCAGAAATGGACCCTCAGCTCTTTGGGCAACTAATCTTTGATAAAGCAGGAAAAAACATCCGGTGGGAAAAAGACAGTCTCTTCAATAAATGGTGCTGGGAAAATTGGACAGCTACATGCAAAAGAATGAAACTTGACCACTCTCTCACACCATACACAAAAATAAACTCCACATGGATGAAAGACCTCGATGTGAGACAAGAATCCAACAAAATTCTAGAGGAGAACATAGGCAGCAACCTCTACGACATCGGCCAAAGCAACCTTTTTCATGATACATCCCCAAAGGCAAGAGAAACAAAAGATAAAATGAACTTCTGGGACTTCATCAAGATAAAAAGCTTCTGCACAGCCAAGGAAACAGTCAACAAAACTAAGAGGCAGCCCACGGAATGGGAGAATATATTTGCAAATGACACTACAGATAAAGGACTGGTATCCAAGATCTACAAAGAACTTCTCAAACTCAATACACAAGAAACAAATAAACAAATCAAAAAATGGGCAGAAGATATGAACAGACACTTTTCCAATAAAGACATACAAATGGCTAACGGACACATGAAAAAATGTTCAAAATCATTAGCCATCAAGGAAATTCAAATCAAAACCACACTGAGATACCACCTTACGCCAGTTAGAATGGCAAAAATAGACAAGGCAAGAAACAACAATTGTTGGAGAGGATGTGGAGAAAGGGGATCCCTCCTACATTGTTGGTGGGAATGCAAGTTGGTACAGCCACTCTGGAAAACAGTGTGGAGGTCCCTTAAAAAGTTAAAAATTGAGCTACCCTATGATCCAGCCATTGCACTACTGGGTATTTACCCCAAAGATGCAGACGTAGTGAAGAGAAGGGCCATATGCACCCCAATGTTCATAGCAGCAATGTCCACAATAGCTAAATCATGGAAGGAGCCGCGATGCCCTTCAACAGATGACTGGATTAAGTTGTGGTCCATATATACAATGGAATATTACTCAGCTATCAGAAAGAACGAGTTCTCAACATTTGCTACAACATGGACGGCACTGGAGGAGATAATGCTAAGTGAAATAAGTCAAGCAGAGAAAGACAACTATCATATGATTTCTCTCATCTATGGAACATAAGAACTAGGATGATCGGTAGGGGAAGAAAGGGATAAAGAAAGGGGGGTAATCAGAAGGGGGAATGAAACATGAGAGACTATGGACTCTGAGAAACAAACTGAGGGCCTCAGAGGGGACGGGGGTGGGGGAATGGGATAGACTCGATGATGGGTAGTAAAGAGGGCCCGTATTGCATGGTGCACTGGGTGTTATACGCAACTAATGAATCATCGAGCCTTACATCGGAAACCAGGGATGTACTGTATGGTGACTAACATAATATAATAAAAAATCATTAAAATAAATAAATTAATTAATTAATTAAATAAATAAAATTCTGAAAAATAAATAAATAAATAAATAAATAAATGTCTCTGCAGTGTAGGGATAGAGGAAACATACTTCAACATCATAAAAGCCATATATGAAAGACCCACAGTGAATATCACCTTCAATGGGGAAAAAAATGAGAGCTTTACCCCTAATGTCAGGAACATGACAGAATAGTCCATTCTCACCACTGTTGTTCAACATACTACTGGAAGTCCTAGCCTCAGCAATCAGACAACAAAAAGAAATAAAATGCATCCAAATCAGCAAGGAAGAAGTCAAACTTTCACTCTTCATAGATTACATGATACTCTATGTAGAAAATACAAAAGGCTCCACCAAAAATTGCTGGACCGTATGCGAAGGGGGGTAGAGAGAAAGAAAGAAAACATGAGAGACTCTTTTTTTTTCCTTTATTTATATTTTAGTTATCATACGGTGCAATATTGGTTTCTGGAGTACCATTCAGTGATTCATCATTTACATACAACACTCAGTGCTCATCACAAACTCCCTCTTTAATACCTATCACCCACTAGCCCACTCCCTACCCCCCCTCTCTCCATCAACCCTCAGTTTGATCTCTATCTTTAAGAGTCTCTTATGGGGGGGGGGGTAAAGAGAAGGGGGAATGAACCATGAGAGACTATGGACTCTGGGAAACAACCTGAGGGCTTCAGAGGGGAGGGGGGGTGGGGGAATGGGATAGGCTGGTCATGGGTATTAAGGAGGGCACGTATTGCATGGTGCACTGGGTGTTATACACAAGTAATGAATCATGGAACTTTACATCGAAAAAAAAAAGACAATTTAAAAAAAGAGTCTCTTATGGTTTTTTCCCTCTCCCTCCCCCACCCCGTGTTAATGTGTTTTCTTTCTGAAATTCCACATACAAATGAGATCATATGGTATTTAATTTTCTCTGACTTATTTTACTTAGCATAATATACTCTAGCTCCATCCATGTCATTGTAAATGGCAAGATTTCATCTTTTTGATGGCTGTGTATTTTCCATTGTATACTACTTCATCTATAACCATTCATTAGTCAAGGGACTTTTGGGCTCAATCCATAGTCTGGCTATTGTTGATAATGCTGATATAAATATCAGGGTGCATGTCTCCCTTCATATCAGTTTTTTGTATTTTTTGAGTAAATCCCTAGTAGTGTAATTGATGGGTTATAGGATAGTTCTATTTTTAAGTTTTTGAGGAACCTCCATACTGTTGTCCAGACTGGCTGCACCAGTTTCCATTCCCACCAACACTGCAAGAGTGTTACCCTTTCTTAACATCTTTGCCAATGCCTGTTGTTTCCTGTGTTTAATTTTAGCCATTCTGACAGGTGTGAGGTGGTATCTCATCATCATTTTGATTTGCATTTCCCTGATGATGAGTGATGTTGAGCATCTTTTCATGTGCCTGTTATCCATCTTGATATCTTCTTTGGAGAAATGTCTGTTCATATCTTCTGCTCATTTCTTAACTGGATTATGTGTTTTTTGGATATCAAGTTTGATAAGCTCTTTTGTGTATGGTGCAAGAAAGTGGTTCAATTTCAACCTTCTGCATGTGGCTGTCCAATTTTCCCAGCGCCATTTGTTGAAGAGACTGCCTTTTTCCAGTGGATATTCTTTCCTGATTATTGAAAATTAGTTGACCATACCTAGAATGAATAAGTAAGTAATATAATGACCAATATATAGAAACCATCACTGGCTCAGTTATAGGATACTCTGAAGATGTACCTTTCTGTATTCACTAATACATATTGACAAGGCTTTTTATTTGCAACATTATTTGTAATTGTGAAAATTTGGAAAGTACAAAGACATATGATGTTTGTTAAACTATGCCATAAGAAAAACAAAAGGATTCGTTGACCACAGAGTTGAGGGTCCATTTCTGGGTTCTCTATTCTGTTCCACTTATCTATGTGTCTTGTTTTTGTGTCAGTACCATACTGTCTTGATGACTATAGCTTTGTAATATACCTTGAAGTCCAGAATTGTGATGCCTCCAGCTTTGCTTTCTTTTTCAGAATTGCTTTGGCTATTTGAGGTCTTTTGTGGTTCCATACAAATTTGAGGATTGTTATGCTGGTGGTATTTTGATAAGGATTGCATTGAATGTGTAGATTTCTCTGGGAAGCATAGACATTTTAACAGTGTTCATTCTTTCAACCTGTGAGTGTGGAATGTTTTTCCAATTCTTTGTGTCTTCCTCATTTCTTTCAGAAGTCTTCTATTTTTTTCAGAGTACAGATCTTTTACCTCTTTGGTTAGGTGCATCCTAGGTATGCCTTGATTTCTTTTTCTGCTGCTTCATTATTGGTGTATAGAAATGCAAAGATTTGTCTATGTTGATTTTATATCCTGCACCTTTGCTGAATTCATGTATGAGTTCTAGCAATTTTTTGATGGCATCTTTCTGCTTTTCTACATATAGTATCATGTCATCTACAAATAGTGAAAGTTTGACTTCCACCTTGCTGATTTGGATGCCTTTTATTTCTTTGTGTTGTCTGATTGCTAAGGCTAATGCTTCCAATACTGTGTTAAATAGTAATGGTAAAAGTGGACATTCTTGTCTTGCTCCTGACCATCGGGGAAACCCTCTCAGTTTTTCCCCCATTGAGGATGATATTAGCTATTGGTCTTAATGATGTTGAGGTGTGTTCCATCTACACCAACTCTGTCAAGGTTTTTTATCAAGAATGGATGCTGCATTTTGTCAAATGCTTTTTCTGCTTCTACCATAAGAGACTCTTAATGATAGAGGACAAACTGAGGGTTGATGGAGGGAGAGGATGAGGCAAGGGCTAAATGGGTGGCGGATATTAAGGAGAGTAGTTGTTATGATGAGCATTGGGTATTATATGTAAGTGACGAATCACTAACTTCTACTCCTGAAACCAATATTACACTATATGTCAACTAACAGAATTTAAATTGAAAAAATTTTTAAATAAATAAAAAGGCATGATTAATACAGTAAATGTGAATACAAACAGTATTAAGGAGGAAAATATGATCATCTCAAGACATGTAGAAATGTCATTTAATGAAATTCAACACCCATTCATGATCACTCACATCAAGCTAGGAATAATGGGAAATTTCTATTTACTTTTTGAATACATTTGAAATTGATAAACACTTAAAATTCATCATATATTCAGGAATAATCCTAATATAAGAGGTTCAAAGAGTTTATGCTACAAAACATGCTAAGAAAAGTTAAAGAATCTGAATGGACTAATGAATCATGGGACTTTACATCAAAAACCAGGGATGTACTGTATGGTGACTAACATAATATAATAAAAAAATATTATTATAATGAAAAAAAGAATCTGAATGGAGACATATACCATATTCATGGGTTCAGATGCTCTATGTTGTAAGAATATCAGTTCTCAAATAAGTTTGTGACTTAACTGTTTGGCAAGTAAATTGCAAACATATTGGCCAATGAAAAAACTGACTAGCTCTATAGGACATAAAGGCAAAAGTACAGTGAGTATAAAATTTATTGTTCAACCTGGGACACTCTGGAGAGTGAAAGGGGGTTCTACAGATTACACAGGAAGGACAGGCTTAACAACTAGATCACAGGACTGTCCACAGCAAACTGAGAGGGTAGTTAGCTCACAGACATGTCTGAAAGTGTTTGGAATGACACCCAGCTCCATGTCACTCCTGAATCATAAATGAGAGTGCTCTTCTTTCCTTCCCATTGGACTAGAAAATCCTTGGGGCCAAGATAGTGTGGCCCTACCTTGATTTAAGCACATCTTACCCAGTACTCTGCAATCATGGGTATCAGAGATACAGGCTGACTCCATGGGGCAAGTAAAAAACAGGTGTGGATTGCATGGTGCAGGGAAAGCCGGGCAGGACAGCCACAGATGGAGACCCAGTGAGGGACTGGGGTGTTACTGGGGAAGTGTGGAATGTGTCTGTGGGGGGGGGGTAGAGAACCAAGAATGCTCCCCATTCGTATGGCTTGCTGTCCCATGGCCCTCCCCTGACCAGGTTTCCTAACACTATCCCCATTGGCCCTCTTCCCAGTTTTGTCCCCAGGGTCCCTGTTTGAGTTTCCTTAATTGTAAGCTGGGGAGCTCTTGTTCCAAGCCTGGAGTGGGCTCCCCCAGGACTTCACAACTTCACCCTCCTCAATCAGGTTTAGTGTTAAGTATTGCATGGGCAGTAGAAACAGTTCTGCAACCCAGGCTGAGAACAGCCTATGGAATGTGAATGGTCATCAGTGAGTGGGCATGGACACATAGGTCCTGGCACATACCCCATCTTCTTACTACCATCTCCTGAATTAAGTCCCCTTTCTCCTTCTACCATTTGGCTGAGAAGAAGCTGTTGTTTGTCTGAGACCCACTGTTAGAGCTAGAGAGTTCACAGTTTGGCTACAAAGTTGTGGGAGTGGTGGTGCTAAGGAAGGAGATCAGAGCTGAGGTGGGGTGTTCCTCTCTGTCCCCTCTGACATAGTAAGTACAAATTCAGAAGAAGGTTGATAATATGATTTTGAATGTAAAAAGTCCTCCACAGGATATCTGCTGAATGTGTTTTCCTCTAAGAAACCCACTCACAGGTGAGTGAGGACCTTTTCCCTATCACCTACTTCTCTCTTCCTCACAGTTTCTATTACTGTTTGTAGGTCATTTCTTCTTCCTTCTATTGCCTGCCTCTTTCGGGGTCTTATTTCCTTCCTTTTGCAGGGAACAGGGGCTGAGCACATTCTTTCTGGTGTTGTTCCTCCTCACTCTTTCTTCTAGTCCTCTTCCTTTGATCTGTTTCTCCCTGTTTCTTTTCTAAATGTCTCATTAATCCTTCCTTTCCTCTTTCCCTTTCTGTGGATTGTGGGGCTCAGTGATGGATTCCTGGGTTGAAGAATGATCTAAAGCAGAAAGACAAAGGATGAGTAGAAAGAGGTACAGGTGAAGGGGAGGAAGGAGAGGGCTAAAAGTAGACATGGAGTTACCTCATCCCCAAAATAATATTGTAGAGACAAGGTGAATTCTTTCATAGTGTTGTTTCTAGAAAGACAATGAAGCCATTACCTAAAAGGGAGAAATAAATTAAGAGAGCAGGAAATGAGCATGTGAGATGCTAGGATAGTTTCTTGAGTTGTTTGCACTTTACAATAATCATTCAACAATATCTACTAAGGACATAATATATGCCAGGCACTGTTCTAGGATCCAGGTATCCTGCCATGAGCAAAAGTGGCATCAGGAATATAGGTTTTGGGGCACCTGGGTGGCACAGCGGTTAAACATCTGCCTTCGGCTCAGGGCGTGATCCCGGCGTTATGGGATCGAGCCCCACATCAGGCTCCTCCGCTATGAGCTTGCTTCTTCCTCTCCCACCTCCCCTGCTTGTGTTCCCTCTCTCGCTGGCTGTCTCTATCTCTGTCAAATAAATAAATAAAATATTTTAAAAAAAGGAATATAGGTTTCATTGGTAAAGCAGAAAACAAATCCATATAAATTAAATGTGGCATGCCTGGTGGTGTTAAGTGCTCTGAGAAATATAAGGCAAAGAAGGAACAGGAAAGGAAGGATTTGAACTCCAAATAGGTATTGAGCAAGTCCTGGCTGAGGATGTGAAGGGGATGTGAGGCAACAATGTGGAGCATATCTGGGAATAGCCTTCCTTGAAGATGTAGAAGCAAGTGCCTGAGCTGGTGTCTGCCTATTGTATAGGAGGAACTCAAGGGGCAGATGGTGGACAAGTGAACTGGAGGAGTCAAGGGAATTCCAGGGACAGCAGAAGAAAAGGAGGTCTTGGTGGTGATGGAAGACTCTCCAAAAAAGTCTGGATATAGTTTTGAAACATTTAAGCTTTTATCTTTCAGAGATGTGTTCACTCCAGTGCTATGTGGCAAATAGACTAACATGGAAGCAAGAGTCGAATGGGGAGGCAAATCCCAGTTAGGGGCCATTGTTATCATCCAGGAAAATAGTAACAATGGTGTGGTAACGTGGAAGCTGGCAGAAGTGAAAAGTGGTCAGGAGTGAATACATTTGGAGGAAAAGGCAGCAGAAGTTTCTGATGGTTGGGATGTGAGAGGGAAGGAGAGGATTCAAGATGATGCATGTGTTGTGCCCTGAGCAACTGGAGAGACCTGACCTTAATTAAACTGAGAAAGTCAGAACAGGTGTTTCTCCAATGGAGACCAAGAGCACAGTTTGGTTACCTCAGGTTGGATAAGACCACTGGATATCCAAGTGGAAATGCTAAATATGCAGTGGGTATAAGAATCAGTTCATTTGAGCCATCCAGGATAGGGAGAGAAATATCTTTAGTGACCAACATAGTATGTTAGTACTAGTTACATTTGCAGAACTCTTTCCTAGAAAGTTCCACATAAACTCTCTCATTGAGGCTCACAGGAAAGCCGTGACGGACAATGTGTGATTATCCTCCTGCAACAGAGGGTCTACATGTTGAAGAAGGTCCACAATTAGTGGTGACACAGCTATGTCTTGGACCCAGGACTCCAGATGTCTTTTAGGGTTTTCTGTTATAATTGTAATTGCTGTTTATGCAAAGAAAAGGCTTTTTTAAGGGAGAGACACTTGTACTACAAGTGTGATGTAATAATTTCTGATGAGACAGAGAAGTGTGATTATTGTCAGAGGTGATGAAAGAGAGAGAGAGAGAGGTACATCTCCTTGAAAATGTATTCAGCTGAATGCCTCTACACACAGAGAGTAGTGCTGGACATCCTCAGAACAGGAGGAAGTTCAGCTATAAAGTCTGAGGGACCTGATCTGTTCTGTTGGTTGAATAATCTGGGTCCAATATGACCAAGATAGTATTTAAAGGCTGTAGGTACAGCAATTTATTCTTATAGAACACATACACACACACACACACACACACACACACACACACACACACACACACACTGTAACAGGGAGTTGTTGGTGTAAAGGACACAAGTCTTTGGTCATGAGTCAGGCCATGCTCCCCTCTGTAGGGACAAGCTCACCCAGCCAAACTCCCTGGTTATAGATCTGAGCAGGCCCAACCCAGCATAGGAAATCACCCTGGATCTTTACACAGACAGTGTCCTATGTGGTCTTTGCATTTCCTCTTTGCAAGGAAGTAAAGTGGAGATGAATACACCCCTCACAAATGTATCCTAGATATTACTCTCATCCATTTGTGGAGAACATCTTTGTCATTTGTAAATACCTGAAGATTTTTACTGTCCCTCACAGGAAAGACTCCAGCCATGAATTCATAGTACATTCAGGTCAAGAACAACAGCTTCTGCAATGAAAAAATCCAGGCTTTCTGCTCTCAGAACTTGGAGGTTGCAGCTTCCTGTTACTTAATCTGGTTATTTTATTAAGTCAACACACACATATATAGGAACATGGGAGGCTTTGCAGAGAAGTTCTCAATGACACTTGGTAAAGATCTGAAGTGAGGGTGAGCCATGAAGATAACTGGAGGAGGAACACTCCATGAAAAGGGAAGGTAAATGTCCTAAGGTAAGAATGTGTCTGGCTTGATCCAGGAAAGAATAAAGAGGTTCTGGTAGCAGAAACACCCTGAGTAAGGGGACAGGGTCAGAGCCCATCTTGCAGTATTGGGTGTGGGAAGAGCATCCTTGGGGGTGGGTGCATAGGACTTGGGGGCCTTGCAAGGGTTTGGCCTGGTTCTGAGTGTGTTGGGAGCCAATGCCATATCTTGAGCCCAAGAGTGACATCATCTGACTTGCATTTCAGATGGTTTAACTCTCCAGCTGCTGGGTAGAGAAGAAAGGGAAACCAGTTGAGAGGTTGCTGTGAACCATAACTGCAACCCAAGAAGCACGTTCTCAGGCCAAACAAATGTGAGGTAGAAAACCAGAGGGGAAAGCATCATCTGAACTGGGGGTTACTTGGGACCCCTTCAATGGCAGAAGCAGGTTTGAGCTGAGGTCTGAAAGACAAAATTTGACAAGAGGAATTTGGAGAAAGATATGCCAGGTGAATGGAACTGTGTGAGCAAAACCAAAAGAGGCAAAGAGAAGTCATATTTGGCAATCTTCAGGTGTCTGTTGAGGTGGAATGTAGGATTTATTTAGAAGGGGTTGGGGATGAAAACTTGGAAAGGGAGAGCAGGGCCACACCTGGACTTCAATAGGTTAGAGGTGGAGCTCTGCTCTCAGTCTTGAGCAGTGACATGGCCCACAGGGGGGGTGCTCTGGGAAGTGCCTACAATTTGCGATGCACCAGGAGGTCCTTGGGTCAGAGCCATTGAATGAATGCTGGCAAAATGAAGATGCTCTGAATACAGTGGTGACACAAGGGATGAAAATAGAGGGTCAGTTGTAAGAAGCAAGACTCTCCACAAAGGGCAAATCAACAGGACCATGAGAATTTTGGACTTGAGGCACATAGGTATTCAGCATGAATCATTTTGAGCTTGAATGATTGGGAGAGTAAAATACCATATTAAAGAAAGAATATGAGAATAGTAGATATTACTTTTCTAACACATGCAGGTGAACATTAATGCCTAGTTGTTTTCTATTTGAAATGTGAACAAGAAATGCAATTATATAAATTCTGCAGAGAATTGGAAGTTTGAGGCGGTGACTCAGGCTTGGCTCAGGCTTGGGAGGTGTCTGCAATCCAAAGATTTTGGTGTCACTTGGAGAGACATATAGGCAGATGGATTCTCTTTCTCCTCCCCCTCAGCCTTGTGGTAATCCCTTCCAAGACTTTCCTTAAGTTTCACAAAGTCAGAAATGTAATTGTAATATTCATCTAGCTTCAGGAAATCCATTTAAACTAATGAATTTGTAAGACAGGAACTTATCATGAGTGATCAAATATTCATCTGTGATACAAGTTGTATCTTACAAGAAACCACAACTGTTCTTTAGCAAAAGGATTTCCAAGTGTTAAGAGTCTAGACTGTGGATCAGAAGGCTGTGGAGTTAGCCAAGAATTACATTAGGAAATTGGAAGCTCCTAACTGAAAATTTCTACAAGATAAGGTAGTTTGTCCTTCTAAGAATATTTTTTGCCCAGAAACATCCTGACACAGTAAGTGTCCAGAGCTTAGGTTCCAAAGCCCTCTTCTCAAGTGTTCGTCCTGTGTTTACCAGCCATGTAACCTTGGGCACTCCAGCCAACTCTTCAGAGCCTCATTTTCCTCATCTATAGAAGAGGGTCTATTTAATAATATCACTGTACCTTCACTGCAGGGTCCTACTATGAGGTCAAATAAAAAATGGATGGGAGTACTGTGGGATGCAAGAGTTTAATTTCTTTCTAGTGATTGTGGGTTGCTTGTCACTAGAATCAGGCAGAGAGCCCTGTTACTTCTCAGCAGATGAGAGATAGACTCACAAACTCAACATGTTTGATTCATTGTTTCTAGGCAACTTACAAATCACCATCTTTCTTTTTTTTCACCATCTTTCTTATATGACAAGATCACTTTTTAAAATAATTAGACTCCAGCATAGTTATATCAATAATCAGGATTTGAGATAGAACATGGAAAGATGTGGTAGACAGCCTCTTAGATGGCCCCATTGGTCCCCTTTCCTGGTATTCATGCCCTTGTGCTCTCTTACCAGTGAGTATGGGCTAGATTTGGTGACTCACTTCTAAAGAATAGAATTCAGCTGAACTCATGGGATGTCACTTCCAATACTATGTTTTAAGACTGTGACTTCTATCTAGGGTGCTTTTGCTCTCACTCTTTCCAGTATTGCTCCCTAGGAGAAGTCAGTTGTCATGCTGTGAGTCAGCCCCATGAAGAGGGAGCAAGGTCTATCAATAGCCACATGAGTGATCTCAGGAGTAGAACCTCCTCCAGCCCAGCCTGGGACTGCAGTCTTTTTGACAACTTCATGGTAATCCTCTGAGGGGCCTTATGCCAGAGGTCCCCAGCTAAGCTTCACCTACATTCCTGACCCACAGAAACTGTAAGATAATAAATGATTGCCATTTTATTTTAAATGCTAATTTTTTTAGCTATTTGTTACACAGCTAATAGCTAATTACATTAGCTAATAGATAGCTAAATTTGCTAAAGCAAATTTAAGGGAAAAGACCACACTGAAAAGCCACTTTCAGAACCATGCAAATGCCTGATAGTGCAGCCCTGAATGAATAAAGAGGACAGGTGAAATTAGAAGGAGGCTGATAAGAGAGAAAAGAAGAAGCCTAAAAACTGGAAATGCCTTTGAGGGTGAAGACAGGGTTCAATGGAGAGAGAGAGTGAGGACAACAATAAAAGAAAGAGTTGTATCAGGATAGTATGATGTTTTCCATTTAATTATTCGTAATCACTTATTCTTTTATTTTCCTTGGGTTCAGATATTGTGACTATCCTCAAGGGAGTTTTCATATGCATGACTTTCTAAACATGCATGACTTTTATTTCTTAATTTGGCTTTTGTTCATGTAAAATCAGGTCATGTCACCTTATTATGTTCCTTAGTAAGGTATTTACAAAAATTATTGACCAAAGATCCAGAGAAATCCCTTTTAATTGACATGATCTGATAACTTAATTGGAACTTTTACGAAGCAGTAAATAAATGGTTCAGAAAGGCATGTGCAAAATAGTGGTTAGAAATATTTTATAAGGCTCTTTGATGTCTACTAAAGGTAACTTAGTAAGTAGATATTACCTGTTTATCAGTCAACTTTTACTGAAGCCTAATCCTGGGATTATTTTAAAAGTCTCAGCACAACTGAAGACCTCACTGTTCTTAATAGGTTTGGGCACCAAACTGTTGCTTTTCCACATTGTCTCTGTGACTTTCCAAAATAACTGACAATAATGGCATCTGATTATCACTCTTCCTTCTCATGGGAGGCACTAAAGATACTTCTTTTATCAATACTATAAATATACCAGATTGACTAGCATGATAACACTCTCAGAAAATAAAAAAACACATACAGGCTAAAGAGCAACTCATGCTTCAAACACTTTCTTTTCTATTGTGCATATAAATGGTCTCTTGGACTGAGAAGGTACACCCTTGTTTAAGATAGTTAACCAAATCTGTGTGATATCATAAAAGACTCAAGATCATATAATAAAGCCAAAACTTGCTTGCAGAAAGGTCCTATGATAAATTCTTCCTGGTAAGGATATACATAAATAGATCATTGGCCCATTCTATAAGCTAGGATGACTCTTATTGCTGTTAGATGAGAATATAAAGGAATGTCCCTTCTATGTCCCAAAGTTTATGTTGTTGAGGTCTCGTGAGTTATGAAGAAAAGAGCTGGCTGAAGATGTGGAGTGCAGAGGTAATAAAGAAATGTCAGTCAATCCAATATTTTTTGTTCACACTCACAGGTGACCAGGAAACTCAACTAAGCCATGGAGATATGGTTGAATCAATCATCCACAGATGACTTCATCCTCTTGGGCATTTTTTCTCACAGTCCAACTGACCTTGTCCTCTTCTCTGTGGTTATGGTGGTCTTCACAGTGGCTCTCTGTGGGAATGTTCTCCTCCTCTTCCTCATCTATATAGATCCTCGACTTCACACACCCATGTACTTCTTCCTCAGTCAGCTCTCCCTCATGGACCTCATGTTGGTCTGCACCAATGTGCCAAAGATGGTGGTCAACTTCCTTTCTGGCAGGAAGTCCATCTCCTTTGTGGGTTGTGGCATACAAATTGGCCTCTTTGTCTGTCTTGTGGGATCTGAGGGGCTCTTGCTGGGACTCATGGCTTATGACCGTTATGTGGCCATTAGCCACCCACTTCACTATCCTGTCCTCATGAGTCAGAGGGTCTGCCTCCAGATTGTTGGGAGCTCTTGGGCCTTTGGGATAATAGATGGTGTGATCCAGATGGTAGTAGTAATGACCTTCCCCTACTGTGGCTTGAGGGAAGTGAACCACTTCTTTTGTGAGATGCTATCCTTGTTGAAACTGGCCTGTATAGACACATCCATTTTTGAGAACGTTATATATGCTTGCTGTGTCTTCATGCTGTTTCTTCCCTTCTCCATCATTGTTGCCTCCTATGCTCTTATCCTGAGGGCTGTGCTCCACATGCGCTCTGCTCAGGCTGGCAAAAAGGCTCTGACCACCTGTTCCTCCCATCTGACAGCTGTCTCCCTCTTCTACGGGGCAGCCATGTTCATCTACCTGAGGCCTCGGCACTACCGGGCCCCTAGCCATGACAAGGTGGTCTCTATCTTCTACACAGTCCTTACTCCTATGCTCAACCCCCTCATTTATAGCTTAAGAAACCAGGAGGTGATGGGGGCCCTGAGGAAGGGGTTGGACCATTGCAGGATTGGCAGCCAGCACTGAAGGGCCAGGACACCCTGTGCCTGGCGATGCCATGTCCTGATACTGTGAATTTGGGTAAATAATCTCTATGTGAGGCTCTGTTTCTTCATTAATAGTGATCATAACACCTGTGGGCTTAGAGATGTCTTTTTAAACCCTAAACCCTCTTCTATGTCTAGTGAAAAACCAGCTTTTTTAAATTTTGTGAGCTAATTCATTTGTAAAATGCATCACATTGGAACATAGGACTTTGTAAACCCAAGCACTGTACAAAAGTAACGCATTGGGATTATTATCACTTATTGTTTAAAACTGGAATAATTTCTACTATCAGAGGATGCCCTGAGCTTAACTTCCTAACTCTTCTTGCTAATCTCTACCATTGATTCAGAACCTACTATGTGCCAGGCAACATACAATATTCCATATGTGTATATATAGATATCATTTATCTGATTTATTAAAAGTCTCACACTAGTATCTTAGATGAAAAGCATCCAGATGACAAAAAACAAGTTTATAAAATTCTCTTTAGAGAATGCTCACCCTTCAGGTTCTGTGAAAAAAAAAGTAGAACTTTTTTTTTAATATGTAAGTGGGGTTTGTTTGTTTGTTTGTTTGTTTTTGCTTTTTAAGGTTTTATTTTAATTCCAGTTAGTTAATATACAGTGTTATATTCATTTCAGGTGTACAGTATAGTAATTCAACACTTCCATACATCACCTGTGCTCATCATTAGTGCACTCCTTAATCCCCATCCCCTATGCCACCCATCCCCCCTGGTAACCATCAGTTTGTTCTTTATAGTTAAGAGTCTGTTTCTTGATTTCTCTCTCTCTCTCTCTCTCTCTCTCTCTCTCTCTCAGGGTCTGCTTCTTTTTTTTAATGTTTTTTATTATATTATGTTAGTCACCATACAGTACATCCCTGGTTTCTGATGCAAAATTCGATGATTCATTAGTTGCGTATAACACCCAGTGCACCATGCAATACGTGCCCTCCTTACTACCCATCACCAATCTATCCCATTCTCCCACCCCCCTCCCCTCTGAAGCCCTCAGTTTGTTTCTCAGGTCTGCTTCCTGATTTGCCTTTCTCTTTAATTCCCTTTGCTTTTTGGTTTGTTTCTTAAATTCCACATATGAGTGAAATTATATGGCATTTGTCATTCTGTGACTTATTTCACTTAGCATCATATTCTCTTTTTCTATCTATGTCTTTGCAAATGCAAGATGTAGTTCTTTTTATGGCTGAAGAGTATTTCATTTACACATACTACATCTTTATCCATTCATCTATCTATGGACACTTGGGCTGCTTCCATATCTTGACTATTATAGATAATGCTGCTATAAACATAGAGGTGCATGTATCCCTTAGATTTAGTGTTTTTGTATTCTTTTGGTAAATAGTAGTGTGATTGCTGGATCATACATTAATTCTATTTTTAACTTGTTAAAAAAGATTGTATCCATTTATTTGAGAGATAGACAGTGAGATAGAGAGCATGAGAGGGGGTGGGGAGAGGGAGAAGGAGGCTCCCCACTGGGAGAAGGAGGCTCCCCACTGAGCAGGGCTCTGTTGTAGGGCTCTATCCCAGGACCCTGGGATCATGACCTGAACCAAAGGCAGACACTTAACTGACTGAGCCACTCAGGTGCCCTTATTTTTAACTTTTTGAGGAATCTCTATACTGATTTCCAGAGTGGCTACACCAGTGTGCGTTCCCACCAACATTGTACGAGTGTTCTTTTTTCTCCACATCCTCACCAATACCTGTTGGTTCTTGTGTTGTTGATTTTAGCCATTCTGACAGGTGTGAGGTGATATCTCATTATAGTTTTGATTTGCATTTCCCTGATGATAAGTGATGATGAACATCTTTTTACATGTCTGTTGGCCATCTGCCTGTCTTCTTTGGAGGAATGTCCATTCATGTCTCCTACCCATTTTTTAATTGGGTTATTTGTGTGACCAGGAACTTTATACAGACTTCTTGAAGTCTTTATATTCTTTGAAGAATAAAGTTCAAGGTCTTTGGGATTCTTGAGGAAAGGGGTAAAGACGTTTATTGTCTGGCACATAAGAAATATATAGGAAAGTGCTGTTTATATAATCCTCCAATAGAATTAGCCACTTTTTGTTATTTCAGTTTCTGTAACAGGAAAATTCACTGTACTGTTTCCCTTGGGAAATTACATTTAGAACATAAATGGCAGAATTTGATCTGTATTTGAAGACATATTTTCAAATATCTGTAGTTAAGTTGTTGGTGTTATTTGTATCCATCCATCTAAACTCTCTACCAGCTCCAATAAAACTTTTTCTGGAAGAAAATATTCTTGGGGCGTCTGGGTGGCTCAGTCATTAAGCGTCTGCCTTCGGCCCAGGGCATGATCCCGGGGTCTTGGAATCGAGCCTCGCATCGGGCTCCCTGCTCTGCTGGGAAGCCTGCTTCTTCCTCTCCCACTCCCCCTGCTTGTGTTCCCTCTCTCCCTGGCTGTCTCTCTCTGTCAAATAAATAAAATCTTTAAAATAAAATATTCCTTGTTACATTCAAGGGGGAAAAAGAGGGCAGAAATGTGTTCTGGAAGTTGGACTAAACCACAGGAAGGCATTTGCTTAGTTTTCGAGGTTGGAGAGAATGGAGGACAGTGACACTAATAGTCACTACAATTCTTAGGACCTACCATGGGGAGATGACTTTAGATTGTCTATTCACTTTAATTTCACAACAAACATTTTGTGGTGAACATCAGTATGTGCCTTTTACAGACAAGGACACTGGGGCTCAGACCACTTAAGTCCCCTACCTTACCCTCACTCCCCAATTCTCTCCACCTCCCCCTGAGAGAGAGAACTTGTTTGTTGGAACAGCTGAGATGAGCAGAGAATTTTGCAGGAGCCTCCCTTCCCTTGGAGCTTAATTTCCCAAGACTGGGGACAGAGATGTGACAGAGGAGGGGTCTCCAAGGATTTGTGAAAATACAATAAACTTTCCTTTGTCACAACAGACCAGGAGAACAGTGGGTGCAGTGAGGAGTGTCAGGGAATAAAACCTCTCAGCTGCGCACTGGACCTGGCCTCAGTGAGGGTTTCTTTCCACAGGTGAGGTTCTGTTTCCTCCTTAATCATGAGACCCCTCCCCCCATGGTCCAGCCCACTCCCTGTACTCCCCTTATGAATGAGGGATAAATGTTATCTCTGTGCTATAATTTTTGTTTCTGAAAAACTTTTCCTAACCCCTAAGGATTCTGCCAGTGTTTTGACATGAAGTGCTCTCTTCCAGGTTTTCCTGTATTTCTTTATTGAGACCAAACATGTCTCCCATTTTAACCAATCTTAGCATTTCTTCAAAACCTTTCTACAGCCTTTGTGGAAGGCATTGGGTATTTCCTGCCTGTGGATGAGGAGTGCCCCAAATACCTCAGTCAATACCCTTTTTTACAGGATATGAGGAGAGCCTGGAGTTTTCACCACAAAAGACTTTCTTTCTCCTGGAAATTTCTCCTCTCTACCTTTCCTAGGTCCCTCCTGCTTCCATTTCAGCCCCATTTCCTTCAAGGAGATGAAGATGAGCTGGTTTCCCTGCACTGAGAGAGACCCTGTTGCAGACCAAATGACTGATCAAAGCAGCCCTCCCTTGGTGGTGAAGTCTGTTCCCCAAGGAGGTAGGGCTCTAGATTGGGACCTGTCCTCCTGACTCCCTAGTCCCTCCTGGTGTCATTGATTAGAATGTTTTCATTAAGGGCCTTCCCTTCTGAATAGTTTCATTTACCATCTCTGTCATCATATGTTTTAAAATGTTTGTTCTTGGAAGGAGTTAAGACGGCGGAGGAGTAGGAGACACTGTTTTCAGCCGGTCCTCCGAGTCGAGCTGGATAGGTACCAGACCAGCCTAAACAACCACGGAACCAGCCTGAGACGCAGGAAGACGCATCTGGATCTCTACAAATGAACATCTCCAGCGCTGAGTATTGAGGTACGAAGCGGGGAGCCAAGAAACTGTGCACAGATATCGGAAGATAAACAGAAGGGGGAGGGAGCCGCCATGTTTGGGCGCCGGGAAGCGGTAGCCACTTGCACGGGAGAGCGGGCGGGGCTCGCAGACGGCACCCGCAAAACAGCAGACTGAGACCGTGAGCCGGGTGCGCGCGCCACCAGGCATCTCGCGGAACACCGGAATCCCGGTGCGCTCACTGGATCTAGACTGAGACCGGGAGATCCGGGAGCGTGGGCGTGGGGCGGCTGGCGGCATTAGAAACACAAAGGACAGAGACGCGCCGGCCCTGGAAGTGAGGGCAGGGATGCCGGGTGTGGGGCGCACATCCCGGGACGCTGCAGGGTTGAGCAGCACCAACAGAAACAGAGTTAAAGTGGCCAGAACATTAGTAGAGAACAGGCCGCAATCCCTCTGTTCTGTGACAGAGGCTGAAATTTGGCCGCTGCTGCTCTGACTCTCAGAAGAGGCACAGCAAACCACCAGGGAAAGCCGCCAGAGAACAAAAGCCTGGAAATACTGGCTCAGGGAGTGCCCATCCCCATCCCCCCTCGCAGGGGATGTGGAGACTCTACCCAAACAGGGTTGCCTGAGTATCAGCGCGGCAGGCCCCTCCCCCAGAAGGCAGGCTGAAAAATCAAGAATCCCACAACCCGGGCGCCTGGGTGGCGCAGTCATTGAGCGCCTGTGTTCGGCTTAGGGCGTGATCCCGGAGTTCCGGAAAGGAGTCCGTCATCGGGCTCCTCCGCTGGGAGCCTGCTTCTTCCTCTCCCACTCCCCTGCTTCTGTTCCCTCTCTCGCTGGTTGGCTGCTACATAAATAAATAAATAAAATCTTTAAAGAAGAAGCCCACATCCCTAAGATCCCTATAAAACAAGGGGCACAGCCTGGGACCCAGTCAATAATTTGGGCTCTGGAAACCCCGCAACCTCTCTTCATCAGAATGACAAGAAGGAGAAGCCCCCCCCAGCAAAGAAAAGACAGTGAGTCTGTGGCCTCTGCCACAGAAATAATGGATATGGATGTAACCAAATTATCGGAAATGGAATTCAGAGTAACGATGGTCAAAATGATGAGTAGAATTGAAAAAACTATTAACAAAAAGGTTACTGAGAATATAGAATCCCTAAGGACAGAAATGAGAGCGAATCTGACAGAAATTAAAAATTCTATGAGCCAAATGCAGGCAAAACTAGAGGCTCTGACGGCCAGGGTCACAGAAGCAGAGGAATGAGTTAGTGAATTGGAGGATGGGTTAATAGAGGAAAAAATGAAAATAGAAGATGGTCTTAAAAAAATCCACGCCCACGAATGTAGGTTACGGGAGATTACTGACTCAATGAAACGATCCAATGTTAGAATCATCGGCATCCCCAAGGGGGTGGAGAAAAACAGAGGTCTAGAAGAGATATTTGAACAAATTGTAGCTGAAAACTTCCCTAATCTAGCAAGGGAAACAAACATTCGTCTCCAAGAGGCAGAGAGGACCCCTCCCAAGCTCAACCACGACAAACCTACGCCACGTCACGTCATAGTGCAATTCGCAAATATTAGATGCAAGGAACAGTATTGAAAGCGGCCAGGGCAAAGAAATTTCTCACGTACCAAGGCAAAAGCATCAGAATTACGTCAGACCTGTCTACACAGACCTGGAATGAGAGAAAGGGTTAAGGGAGCATATTTAAAGCTCTTTCAGAGAAAAACATGCAGCCAAGGATTCTTTATCCAGCAAGGCTGTCATTTAGAATTGATGGAGAAATAAAGACATTTCAGAATCGCCAGTCACTAACCAATTTTGTAACCACGAAACCAGCCCTACAGGAGATATTACGGGGGGTTCTATAAAAGTAAAAAGGCCCCAAGAGGGATACAGAACAGAAAGTCACAGCCAATACAAACAAAGACTTTACCGGCAACATGGCAACATTAAAATCATATCTCTCAGTAATCAGCCTTAATGTAAATGGTTTGAACCATCCCATAAAACGCCACAGGGTTGCAGATTGGATAAAAAGAAATGACCCATCCATTTGCTGTCTACAAGAGACTCATTTCAAACCCAAAGATGCATTCAGACTGAGAGTAAGGGGATGGAGTACCATCTTTCACGCAAATGGACCTCAAAAGAAAGCTGGGGTAGCAATTCTCATATCAGATAAATTGGATTTTAAACTACAGACTATAGTTAGAGACGCAGAAGGGCACTATATTATTCTTAAGGGAAGTATTCAACAAGTAGATATGACAATTATAAATATATATGCCCCAACAGGGGAGCAGCAAGATACACAAGCCAACTCTTAACCAGAATAAAGAGACATATAAATAAAAATACATTAATAGTAGGGGACCTCAACACTCCACTATCAGAAATAGACAGAACACCCTGGCAAAAACTAAGCAAAGAATCAAAGGCTTTGAATGCCATACTTGACAAGTTGGACCTCTTAGATATATATAGAACACTACACCCCAGAACCAAAGAATACTCATTCTATTCTAATGCCCATGGAACATTCTCAAGAATAGACCATGTTCTGGGACACAAAACAGGTCTCAACCGATACCAAAAGATTGAAATTATCCCCTGCATATTCTCAGACCACAACGCTCTGAAATTGGAACTCAATCACAAGGAAAACTTTGGAAGAAACTCAAACACTTGGAGACTAAGAACCATCCTGCTCAGGAATGACTCGATAAACCAGGAAATCAAAAATCAAATTAAACAATTTATGGAGACCAATGAGAATGAAAATACAACAGTCCAAAACCTATGGGATACTGAAAAGGCAATCCTAAGGGGGAAATACATAGCCATCCAACCCTCACTCAAAAGAATAGAAAAATTTTAAATGCAGTTTTTATATTCTCACCTCAAGAAGCTGGAACAGCAACAGAGGGACAGGCCTAATCCACGCACGAGGAAGCAGTTGACCAAAATTAGAGCTGAAATCAATCAAGCAGAAACCAGAAGTACAGTAGAGCAGATCAACAGGACTAGAAGCTGGTTCTTTCAGAGAATCAATAAAATTGACAGACCACTGGCAAGACTTATCCAAAAGAAAAGAGAAAGGACCCAGATTATTAAAATTATGAATGAAAAAGGAGAGGTCACGACGAGCACCATTGAAATTGGAAGGATTATTAGAAATTTTTATCAACAGCTATATGCCAATAAACTAAGCAATCTGGAAGAGATGGAATCCTTCCTGGAAACCTATAAACTACCAAGATTGAAACAGGAAGAAATTGATTCCTTAAACAGGCCAATGAATTATGAAGAAATTGAGTCAGTGATAAACAACCTTCCAAATAACAAAACTCCAGGCCCGGACGGTTTTCCTGGGGAATTCTACCAAACATTCAAAGAAGAAATAATACCTATTCTCCTAAAGCTATTTCAAAAAATAGAAACAGAAGGAAAGCTACCAAACTCATTCTATGAGGCCAATATTACCTTGATCCCCAAACCAGGCAAAGACCCCATCAAAAAGGAGAATTACAGACCGATCTCCCTAATGAATATGGACGCCAAAATCCTCAACAAGATACTTGCTAATAGAATCCAACAGTACATTAAAAGGATTATCCATCACGATCAGGTTGGATTCATACCTGGGATGCAAGCGTGGTTCAATATTCGCAAATCAATCAGCGTGATTCATCATATCAACAAGAAAAGACTCAGGAACCATATGATCCTCTCAATCAATGCCGAAAAAGCATTTGACAAAATACAGCATCCTTTCCTGATTAAAACCCTTCAGAGTGTAGGAATAGAAGGTACATTTCTCAATCTCATAAAAGCCATCTATGAAAAGCCTACTGCAAATATTATTCTCAATGGGGAAAAGCTGGAAGCCTTTCCCTTAAGATCAGGAACTCGACAAGGATGCCCACTCTCGCCACTATTATTCAACATAGTACTAGAAGTCCTTGCAACAGCAATCAGACGACAAAAAGGGATCAAAGGTATTCAAATTGGCAAAGAAGAAGTCAAAATGTCTCTCTTTGCAGATGACATGATACTCTATATGGAAAACCCAAAAGAAGCCACTCCCAAACTATTAGAAGTTATAGAGCAATTCAGTAACGTGGCAGGATACAAAATAAATGCTCAGAAATCAGTTGCATTTCTATACACGAATAACGAGACCGAAGAAAGAGAAATTAGGGAATCCATCCCATTTACAATAGCACCAAAAACCATACGTTACCTTGGAATTAACTTAACCAGAGACGTAAAGGACCTATATTCTAGAAACTATAAATCACTCTTGAAAGACATTGAGGAAGACATAAAAAGATGGAAAGATATTCCATGCTCATGGATCGGAAGAATTAACATAGTTAAAATGTCCATGCTACCCAGAGCAATCTACACTTTCAATGCTATCCCGATCAAAATACCAAGGACATTTTTCAAAGAACTGGAACAAACAGTCCTTAAATTTGTATGGAAACAGAAAATGCCCCGAATCTCCAAGGAACTGTTGAAAAGGAAAAACAAAGCTGGGGGCATCACAATGCCGGATTTCGAGCTGTACTACAAAGCTGTGATCACAAAGACAGCATGGTACTGGCACAAAAACAGACACATAGACCAATGGAACAGAATAGAGAGCCCAGAAATGGACCCTCAGCTCTTTGGGCAACTAATATTTGATAAAGCAGGAAAAAACATCCAGTGGGAAAAAGACAGTCTCTTCAATAAATGGTGCTGGGAAAATTGGACAGCTACATGCAAGAGAATGAAACTTGACCACTCTCTCACACCATACACAAAAATAAACTCCAAATGGATGAAAGACCTCGATGTGACACAGGAATCCATCAAAATTCTAGAGGAGAACATAGGCAACAACCTCTACAACATCGGCCAAAGCAACCTTTTTCATGACACATCCCCAAAGGCAAGAGAAACAAAAGATAAAATGAATTTATGGGACTTCATCAAGATTAAAAGTTTCTGCACATCCAAGGAAACAGTCAGAAAAACTAAGAGGCAGCTCACGGAATGGGAGAAGATATTTGCAAATGACACTACAGATAAAGGACTGATATCCAAGATCTACAAAGAACTTCTCAAACTCAATACACGAGAAACAAATAAACAAATCAAAAAATGGGCAGAAGATATGAACAGACACTTTTCCAATGAAGACATACAAATGGCTAACAGACACATGAAAAAATGTTCAAAATCATTAGCCATCAAGGAAATTCAAATCAAAACCACACTGAGATACCACCTTAAGCCAGTTAGAATGGCAAAAATAGACAAGGCAAGAAACAACAATTGTTGGAGAGGATGTGGAGAAAGGGGATCCCTCCTACATTGTTGGTGGGAATGCAAGTTGGTACAGCCACTCTGGAAAACAGTGTGGAGGTCCCTTAAAAATTTAAAAATTGAGCTACCCTATGATCCAGCCATTGCACTACTGGGTATTTACCCCAAAGATACAGACGTAGTGAAGAGAAGGGCCATATGCACCCCAATGTTCATAGCAGCAATGTCCACAATAGCTAAATTGTGGAAGGAGCTGAGATGCCCTTCAACAGATGACTGGATTAAGAAGTTGTGGTCCATATATACGATGGAATATTACTCAGCTATCAGAAAGAACGAGTTCTCAACATTTGCTACAACATGGACAGCACTGGAGGAGATAATGCTAAGTGAAATAAGTCAAGCAGAGAAAGACAACTATCATATGATTTCTCTCATCTATGGAACATAAGAACTAGGATGATCGGTAGGGGAAGAAAGCGATAAAGAAAGGGGGGGTAATCAGAAGGGGGAATGAAACATGAGAGACTATGGACTATGAGAAACAAACTGAGGACTTCAGAGGGGAGGGGGGTGGGGGAATGGGATCGACCGGTGATGGGTAGTAAGGAGGGCACGTATTGCATGGTGCACTGGGTGTTATACACAACTAATGAATCATCGAGCCTTACATCGGAAACCAGGGATGTACTGTATGGTGACTAACATAATATAATAAAAAATCATTAAAAAAAATAAATAAAATAAAATAAAATGTTTGTTCTTAATTCATGATTCAGAATTTTTAAATAGAGGGAAGAATTGAATCACATATTTTTTTTTCTGTATGGGGTTGTCAAAGTTTCCTTTTTTCAGTTAAAAACACAACTCTCATTCAGTATCAAATAAACATGTCACAGATTTTATTCAACTCATTAATTAATGGAAATCTCAGACGGTAAAAGTAGTTCCAGGAGCAAAGGGGTTTATATAGGCCATTGGAAAATTTATTTTTAAAAATTAAAGAATGGATTTCTCTGAAGATAGTGGAGTAAAATGACCCTAAGTTTACCTCATCCCATGTGTACAACTAGATAACACTCACATCGGTATAAATAACCCAGAAAATGACTCAAAGACTGGGAGAATAAATTCCATAACCAATGTAAAGAAGAGACCACATCAAAGAGGGTAGAAGAGTAGAGACATGGTGGGGAGCTAAATGGACCTACAGGATCATCCATGAGAGGGAGGGACCTGTGGGTGTGCAGAAGGAAGAGAAACAGACTATCACACCAGGGAACCCACACAGGGAAGATATTTGAAAACCAGAGGGACCAAATTTTGTGAGTTCTTACAACCAGTGATTTAAAAAATTAATTAGCTCACAGGGCACCTGGGTGGGACAGCGGTTAAAGCATCTACCTTCGGCTCAGGGCGTGATCCCGGCGTTCCGGGATCGGGCCCCACATCGGGCTCCTCCTCCATGAGCCTGCTTCTTCCTCTCCCACTCCCCCTGCTTGTGTTCCCTCTCTCGCTGTCTGTCTCTATCTCTGTCAAATAAATAAATAAAAAATCTTAATAAAAAAATTAATTAGCTCAGTTCTGGGAGAGTCAGGAAGCTGAGAGGAAACTGAATCCTACCCTTATTTTCTTTTTTTTTTAATCCTACCCTTAAAGAAATAGCACAACAAATACCTCATAGAGATAAAGCATAGAAGTATCAGTTTGGAATACATCTGGGGCATATGGAGGGAGAGTTGTTACACATCTCAGACCATGTTCTGGAGGGACAGAAATGGTTGGAAGACTCCTCCAAGAACAAAGAAGTTGCAGGCATCACTTTCGTCCCCCACCACCCAGCATAAACACATGCCACCTGTGGGAAAAAGCACAATATCAACACTCACTAGCACCCTAACTTGCTAACACTGTCACATCCCCTCCCTGTGCTTTGGCTGATGCCTCCTCCAGCCAGGCCTGTCTCACCCCTGGTGCTGCAATTTCCCTCCCACAGAGGACCAGCACACAAACCTTGCAAATACAGACATCCTACCCTCTCCAATACACTCTTGGCCAGAGCCCATCCAAACTGTACCACAATCCTGGCAGTGTGCTAGTAGGCCCAACAGGTGCTATCACCACTCCAAAGAGAGACTCCTGCCACAGGGAGAGGAAAGATATCCACACACAGCAGTTGGACAGAGGCCCTAGCAATGGCCCTGCCACCAATGAAACTTCTCATGGGACAATACACAGAAAGCACCCTGCAATTTTGTGTTACTGCATCTCACAAACACCTGGTCTGACTCAGCTCAAGCCTAAGGCAGCCCCAGACTGGCTCACTAACACCACAGGGACCACACAGCCCACAAGAGGTAGAGGGCCACTGCAGATGACTGGACTGAAGGGAAAAAATGACTCAGCCACAACAACAGGGTGCATGCAACACAGATAGGACATACCTGAAATGCCAGGTTCAGGTGAACGGGGGACATTGCATTGCAAGGCACAAGACCTCATCCTCACAAAACCATTACTTTCAAGCAGATGTAACTAACTTTCCTAACCCACAGAAACAGACAGAGATCAGGTAAAATGAAGAGATAGAGGAATATGCCCCAAATAAAAGAACAGGACAAAATCACAGCCAGAGACCTAAGTGAAATGGAGATAAGTAGTATGTCTGAGAGAAAATTTAAAGTAATGGGGGAGAGGGCTTGGGAACATGGCAAATTAAGAGAACTCTGAGCTCACCTGATCCCACATTTTCAACTAGATATCATCCACATCCAAGCCAATAAACTAGAGAGCTATCCAAAGACTGGCAGAACAAACTTCAAAGCTAAACAGAAAAGAAGATTCATCTGAAAGGTTGGAAAGGTCAGAAAGTTGGATGGAGGCTGCCCACATGAGGAAGGGAGCTGCACTTGCAGAGAGGGCAGAGAAACAGGCCCTCCCATCAGGGAGCTCACACGGGGAAGACAGGCTTTAAAAACCAGAAAGGAGATGACTGGGTGGCTCAGTCATGATCACAGTGTCCTGGGATCCAGTCCAGCATCAGGCTCCTAACTCAGCAGGCAGGCTGCTTCTCCCTCTGCCTGTCACTCTCCCTGATTGTGAGCACTCATTCCCTCCCCCCACCTCCCTGACAAATAAGTAAATAAAATCTTTAAATAAAAAAACAGAGGGGATGAATTCTGTGAGTTTGTAAAACCAGTGGGTCTTGGAACCTGGTGCTTTAGAGGTGAGCTGGCTCAGCACTGGGTAAATGGAGAGGGTGAGTGATAGCATCTGTTCATACTCATTTTGAAGTATGTCAAGGGACCTCTCTGAAAATGAGGGAGCTGGCAGGTGCCACTTTCCTCCTCCATTCCCCAGCATAAAGGCAAAGACACCTGTGGGATGTGGGGTTACACAGACACTTGCTACCTAACTCACTAGAAGTGCACCATGCCTATGAGTTCTCCTGAGGACTCACCCACTTAAAGTCTGCTAACCTCAGTCTTTGGCTCAGAGCAAATTTTGTTAAAGCCACAGAGGTACCCCACCCTGCCTCCCAGTGCACAGCTACCACTATAAACCTCACACATCTGCCACAACACACCCAACTGTGAGCCTCCAGCCACCATCAAGGCTCACCCAGCTGCATGCCCACAGGTACCTTCACAATCCAGCCCAGACAGGTGCTCACAGGTACCATTATGAGCCATCCCAAATCCCAAACCTGAGCTACCCCAGCTCACAACCCCCAGCTATGTTAAAGTGCTTCAGTGGCCCAGCAAAAATTTTGCTAAGACTGCCATCCTGCTCTCAATTTACCCCCTCAGAGCTGGCCTGTCTGGGTCTATCTAACACCACAGAGAGCAAGCACAAGCCACAACAGGCAGAAATTAGTGCAGACAACTGCACTGAAAGGAAAATTGACTCAGACATAAAAGCAGGGCATAAGCAACACACATAGGATACTCTCCTGAAGTGCCAGGTTCAGATGAACAGGGGACACTATGCTCCAGAGCACTCCAGGATCTCTTCTTCATAAAGTCACTATTTTCAAGAGCAAAGGACACAGCTGACTTTCTTAACGCAAAGAAGCAAAGAGAAGCAGACAAAATGAGGAGACAAAGAAGTTTATCCCAAATGAAGGAACATGAAAAGGTCACAGCAGAGATCAAAGAGATCTAAGAAAAACAGATATAAGTGACATGCCTGATAGAGAATTTAAAGCAATGGTCATAAGAATACTTACTGAACTTGAGAAGAGTGGAAGACATGATTGACACCATTAACACAGAGATAAGGAATAACAGCACAGGTAAAATGAACAATAAATGAAATGAGAAACATACTTAATGGAATGAACAGCAGGATAGGAGAAGCAGAAGAATGAATTCGTGACCTAGAAGACAGAGTAATGGAAAGTAATCAAGCTGAACAAAAGAGAGAGAAAAGAATTATGCAAAATGAGAATAGACTTAGGGAATTCAGTGACTCCATCAAACATAATGCCATTCATTTTATAGAAGTCCCAGAAGAAGAAGAGAGTGCAAAGGGGGCAAGAAATTTACTTGAAGAAATAATAGCTGAACACTTCCCTAATCTGGGAAAGGAAACAGATATCTAGATCAGGAAGACACAGAGAACCCCTAACAGAATAAACAAAAGCAGACCAAAACTAAGGCATATTGTAATTAACTTTGCAAAATATACTGATAGAGAAAAAATAATTTTTAAGCCACAAGACTAAAGAAGTCAGTAACTTACAAAGGAAAACCCACAAGGCTAGCAGGAGATTTTTCAATGGAAACTTTGCAAGCCAAAACAAATTGTCATGATATATTCAAAGTGTTGAATGGGAAAAACCTGTAGCCAAAAATACTCTATCCAGCAAAGCTTTCAGTCAGAACAGAAGGGAGATAAAGAGTTTTCCAGACAAACAAAAACTAAAGGATTTTGTGACTCCTAAACCAGCCAATCAAGAAATACTAAAAAGGATTCCTTGAAGTGAAATGACATGTTAATAAACAATGAATGGGTTCACCAGTAGATAAAGAAGAAATTTAAAAAAAAAATACATGGAGATTAAGGGGAAGATGGCAGAGGAGTAGGGGACCCTTTTTCAGCCAGTCCCCTGAGTCGAGTTGGATAGGTACCAGACCAGCCTGAACATCCACAGAAACAGCCTGAGACACAGGAAGATACATCTGGATCTCTACAAATGAACATCTCCAGCGCTGAGTATTGAGGTACGAGGCAGGAAGCCGTGAAACTGCACACAGATACCAAAAGATAAACAGAAGGGGGAGGGAGCCGCCGCATTCAGGCGCCAGGAAGCGGTAGCCACCTGCATGGGGGAGTGGGCAGACTCGCATACAGCACCCACGAGAAAACAGACTGTGAACATGAGCGGGGAGCGCGTGCCACAAGTCTTCTCACGGAACTCCGGTGTGCTCACTGGAAACAGAATGAGACCGGGAGCTCCAGGAGCACGCGGGGGTGGCTGGCGGCTGGCGGTGTTAGAAACACAAAAGACAGAGAAGCACCGGCCCTGGAAGTGAGAGCTGGGACGCTGGGAGTGGGCCGCACATCCCGGGACACTGCAGGGTTAAGCAGCACCAACAGAAACAGAGTTAAAGTGGCCACATCATCAGTGGAGAATGGCCCGTGATACCCTCTGTTCTGTGACAGGGGCTGAGATTCGGCCAACACAGCTCTGTTTCTCAGAAAAGGCACAGCAAACCGCCAGGGAAAGCCACCAGAGAACAAAACCCTGGAAACACTGGCTCACAGGATGCCCATCCACATCTCCCCTCGCAGGAGACACGGAGACCCTACCCAAACAGGGTTGCCTGAGTATTGGCGTGGCAGGCCCCTCCCCCAGAAAGCAGGCTCAAAAATCAAGAAGCCCAAATCCCTAAGATCCCTATAAAACAAGGATGCACGGCCTGGGTCCTGGTCAATAATTTGGGCTCTGGACAACCCCACAACCTCTCCTCATCAGAATGACGAGAAGGAGAAATCCCCCCAGCAAAGAAAAGACAATGAGTCTGTGGCCTCTGCCACAGAACTAATGGATATGGATATAACCAAATAATCCGAAATGGAATTCAGAGTAACAATGGTCAAGATGATGTGTAGACTTGAAAAAAGTATTAACGAAAATGTTAATCAGAATATAGAATCTTTAAGGGCAGAAATTAGAGCGAATCTGGCAGAAATTCAAAATTCTATGAGCCAAATGCAGGCAAAACTAGAGGCTCTGACGGCCAGGGTAAATGAGGCAGAGGAACATATTAGCGAATTAGAGGATGGGTTAGTAGAAGAAAAAGCGAAAATAGAAGCTGGACTTAAAAAAATCCAGGCCCACGAATGTAGGTTATGGGAGATTACTGACTCAATGAAACGATCCAATGTCAGAATCATCGGCATCCCCAAGGGGGTGGAGAAAAACAGAGGTCTAGAAGAGATATTTGAACAAATTGTAGCTGAAAACTTCCCTAATCTAGCGAGGGACACAAATATTCATGTCCAAGATTTAGGGAGGACCCCTCCCAAGCTCAACAATGACAAACCTACGCCACGTCATGTCATAGTGCAATTCGCAAATATTAGATCCAAGGATACGGTATTGAAAGCGGCCAGGACAAAGAAATTTCTCAGGTACCAAGGCAAAGGTATCAGAATTACGTCAGACCTGTCTACACAGACCTGGAATGAGAGAAATGGTGGGGGGGGGGCATTTTTAAAACTCTTTCAGAGAAAAACATGCAGCCAAGGATCCTTTATCCAGCAAGGCTGTCATTCAGAATTGATGGAGAAATAAAGACATTTCAGAATTGCCAGTCATTAACCAATTTCGTAACCGTGAATCCAGCCCTACAAGAGATATTAAGGGGGGTTCTATAAAGGTAAAAAGGCCCCAAGAGTGATACAGAACAGAAAGTCACAGCCAATACAAACAAAGACTTTACTGGCAACATGGCATCATTAAAATCATATCTCTCAGTATTCAGTCTCAGTGTGAATGGCTTAAATGCTCCCATAAACGACACAGGGTTGCAGATTGGATAAAAAGAAATGACCCATCCATTTGCTGTCTACAAGAGACTCATTTTGAACCCAAAGATACATTCAGACTGAAAGTAAAGTGATGGAATACCATCTTTCACGCAATTGGACCTCAAAACAAAGGTGGGGTAGCAATTCTCATATCAGATAGATTGGATTTTATTTATTTCTTTTTAATATTTTATTTATTTATTTGACAGAGATAGAGACAGCCAGCGAGAGAGGGAACACAAGCAGGGGCAGTGGGAGAGGAAGAAGCAGGCTCCTAGTGGAAGAGCCTGATGTGGGGCTCGATCCCATAACGCCGGGATCACGCTCTGAGCCGAAGGCAGATGCTTAACCGCTGTGCCACCCAGGTGCCCCCAGATAGATTGGATTTTAAACTAAAGACTATAGTTAGAGACACAGAAGGGCACTATATTATTCTTTTTTTTTAATAATGATTTTTTATTATATAATGTTAGTCACCATACAGTACATCCCCGGTTTTCGATGTAAGGCTCGATGATTCATTAGTTGTGTATAACACCCAGTGCACCATGCAATATGTGCCCTCCTTACTACCCATCACGGGCCTATCCCATTCCCCAACCGCCCTCCCCTCTGTAGCCCTCAGTTTGTTTCTCATAGTCCATAGTCTCTCATGTTTCATTCCCCCTTCTGATTACCCCCCCTTTCTTTATCCCTTTCTTCCCCTACTGATCATTCTAGTTCTTATGTTCCATAGATGAGAGAAATCATATGATAGTTGTCTTTCTCTGCTTGACTTATTTCACTAAGCATTATCTCCTCCAGTGCCGTCCACGTTGCAGCAAATGTTGAGAACTCGTTCTTTCTGATAGCTGAGTAATATTCCATTGTATATATGGACCACAACTTCTTAATCCAGTCATCTGTTGCAGGGCATCTCGGCTCCTTCCACGATTTAGCTATGTGGACATTGCTGCTATGAACATTGGGGTGCATATGGCCAGAAGGGCACTATATTATTCTTAAAGGATGTATCCAACAAGTGGATAGAACAATTATAAATATATATGCCCCCAACAGGGGAGCAGCATGATACACAAGCCAACTATTAACCACAATAAAGAGACATATAGATAAAAATACATTAATAGTAGGGGACCTCAACACCCCACTATCAGAAATAGACAGAACACCCTGGCAAAAACTAAGCAAAGAATCAAAGGCTTTGAATGCCATACTCGATGAGTTGGACCTCATAAATATATATAGAACACTACACCCCAGAACCAAAGAATACTCATTCTATTCTAATACCCATGGAACAATCTCAAGAATAGACCATATTCTGGGACACAAAACAGGTCTCAACCGATACCAAAAGATTGAAATTATCCCCTGCATATTCTCAGACCACAACACTCTGAAATTGGAACTCAACCACAAGGAAAAATTTGGAAGAAACTCAAACACTTGGAGACTAAGAACCATCCTGCTCAGGAATGACTCAATAAACCAGGAAATCAAAAATCAACTTAAACAATTTATGGAGACCAATGAGAATGAAAACACAACGGTGCAAAACCTATGGGATACTGCAAAGGCAGTCCTAAGGGGGAAATACATAGCCATCCAAGCCTCACTCAAAAGAGTAGAAAAATCTTAAATGCAGTTTTTATATTCTCACCTCAAGAAGCTGGAACAGCAACAGAGGGACAGGCCTAATCCACGCACGAGGAAGCAGTTGACCAAGATTAGAGCAGAAATCAATGAATTAGAAACCACAAGTACAGTAGAGCAGATCAACAGGACTAGAAGCTGGTTCTTTGAGAGAATCAATAAAATTGACAGACCACTGGCAAGACTTATCCAAAAGAAAAGAGAAAGGACCCAAATAAATGAAATTATGAATGAAAAAGGAGAGGTCACGACCAACACCAATGAAATTGGAAGGATTGTTAGAAACTTTTATCAACAGCTATATGCCAATAAATTAAGCAATCTGGAAGAGATGGAATCCTTCCTGGAAACCTATAAACTCCCAAGACTGAAACAGGAAGAAATTGATTTTTTAAACAGGCCAATTAATTATGAAGAGATTGAGTCAGTGATAAACAACCTTCCAAATAACAAAACTCCAGGCCCGGACGGTTTTCCTGGGGAATTATACCAAACATTCAAAGAAGAAATAATACCTATTCTCCTAAAGCTATTTCAAAAAATAAAAACAGAAGGAAAGCTACCAAACTCATTCTATGAGGCCAATATTACCTTGATCCCCAAACCAGGCAAAGACCCCATCCAAAAGGGGAATTACAGACCGATTTCCCTCATGAATATGGACACCAAAATCCTCAACAAGATCCCTGCTAATAGAATCCAACAGTACATTAAAGGATTATCCATCATGACCAAGTGGGATTCATACCTGGGATGCAAGAGTGGTTCAACATTCGCAAATTGATGAGCGTGATACATCATATCAACAAGAAAAGACTCAGGAACCATATGATCCTCTCAATTGATGCATAAAAAGCATTTGACAAAATACAGCATTCTTTCCTGATTAAAACCCTTCAGAGTGTAGGAATAGAGGGTACATTTCTCAATCTCATAAAAGCCATCTATGAAAAGCCTACAGCAAATATCATTCTCAAAGGGGGACGGCTGGAAGCCTTTCCCTTAAGATCAGGAACACGACAAGGATGCCCACTCTCGCCACTATTATTCAACATGGTACTAGAAGTACTTGCAACAGCAAACAGACAACAAAAAGGGATAAAAAGTATCCAAATCGGCAAAGAAGTCAAAATGTCTCTCTTCACAGATGACATGATACTCTATATGGAAAACCCAAAAGAATCCACTCCCAAACTATTAGAAGTTATAGAGCAATTCAGTAACGTGGCGGGATACAAAATCAAAGCTCAGAAATCAGTTGCATTTCTATACACGAATAATGAGACTGAAGAAAGAGAAATTAGGGAATCCAACCCATTTACAATAGCACCAAAACCATACGTTACCTTGGAATTAACGTAACCAGAGACGTAAAAGATCTATATTCTAGAAACTACAAATCACTCTTGAAAGACATTGAGGAAGACACAAAAAGATGGAAAAATATTCCGTGCTCATGGATCGGAATAATTAACATAGTTAAAATGTCCATGCTACCCAGAGCAGTCTACACTTTCAATGCTATCCCGATCAAAATACCGAGGACATTTTTCAAAGAACCCGAGCAAATAGTCCTTAAATTTGTTTGGAACCAGAAAAGGCCCCGAAACACCAAGGAACTGTTGAAAAAGAAAAACAAAGCTGGGGGCATCACAATGCCGGATTTCGAGCTGTACTACAAAGCTATGATCACAAAGACAGCATGGTACTGGCACAAAAACAGACACATAGACCAATGGAACAGAATAGAGAACCCAGAAATGGACTCTCGGCTCTTTGGGCAACCAATCTTTGATAAAGCAGGAAAAAACATCCGGTGGGAAAAAGACAGTCTCTCAATAAATGGTGCTGGGAAAATTGGACAGCTACATGCAAAAGAATGAAACTTGACCACTCTCTCACACCATACACAAAAATAAACACCAAATGGATGAAAGACCTCGATGTGAGACAGGAATCCATTAAAATCCTAGAGGAGAACATAGGCAGCAACCTCTACGACATTGGCCAAGCAACCTTTTTCATGACACATCTCCAAAGGCAAGAGAAACAAAAGATAAAATGAACTTATGGGACTTCATCAAGATAAAAAGCTTCTCCACAGCCAAGGAAACAGTCAACAAAACTAAGAGGCAGCCCACGGAATGGGAGAATATATTTGCAAATGACACTACAGATAAAGGACTGGTATCCAAGATCTACAAAGAACTTCTCAAACTCAATACACGAGAAACAAATAAACAAATCAAAAAATGGGCAGAAGATATGAACAGACACTTTTCCAATGAAGACATACAAATGGCTAACAGACACATGAAAAAATGTTCAAAATCATTAGCCATCAAGGAAATTCAAATCAAAACCACACTAGGATACCACCTTACGCCAGTTAGAATGGCAAAAATAGACAAGGCAAGAAACAACAATTGTTGGAGAGGATGTGGAGAAAGGGGATCCCTCCTACATTGTTGGTGGGAATGCAAGTTGGTACAGCCACTCTGGAAAACAGTGTGGAGGTCCCTTAAAAAGTTAAAAATTGAGCTATCCTATGATCCAGCCATTGCACTACTGGGTATTTATCCCAATGATCCAGACGAAGTGAAGAGAAGGGCCATATGCACCCCAATGTTCATAGCAGCATTGTCCACAATCGCCAAAGCGTGGAAGGAGCCGAGATGCCCTTCAACAGATGACTGGATTAAGAAGTTGTGGTCCATATATACAATGGAATATTACTCAGCTATCAGAAAGAACGAGTTCTCAACATTTGCTGCAACGTGGACGGCACTGGAGGAGATAAAGCTACGTGAAATAAGTCAAGCAGAGAAGGACAATTGTCATATGATTTCTCTCATCTATGGAACATAAGAACTAGGAAGATCAGTAGGAGAAGAAAGGGATAAAGAAAGGGGGGGTAATCAGAAGGGGAAATGAAGCATGAGAGACTATGGACTATGAGAAACAAACTGAGGGCCTCAGAAGGGAGGGGGGTGGGGGAATGGGATAGACCGGTGATGGGTAGTAAGGAGGGCACATATTGCATGGTGCACTGGGTGTTATACGCAACTAATGAATCATCGAACTTTACATCGGAAACCAGGGATGTACTGTATGGTGACTAACATAATATAATAAAAAAACATTAAAAAAAAGATGTGAAATAGAACTTAAACAATATTTAACAAAGCAAAAAAAAAAAAAAGGAATGCAACTGATTTCTGAGCATTGATTTTGTATCCCGCCACATTACTGAATTGCTCTATAAGTTCTAGTAGTTTGGGGGTGGATTCTTTTGGGTTTTCCATATAGAGTATCATGTCATCTGTGAAGAGAGACAGTTGACTTCTTCTTTGCCAATTTGGATACCTTTTATCCCTTTTTGTTGTCTGATTGCTTTTGCCAGGACTTCTAGTACTATGTTGAATAATAATGGCAAAAGTGGGCATCCTTGTCGTGTTCCTGATCTTAAGGGAAAGGCTTCCAGCTTTTCCCCATTGAGAATGATATTTGCTGTAGGCTTTTCATAGACGGTTTTTATGAGATTGAGGTATGTACCCTCTATTCCTACACTCTGAAGGGTTTTAATCAGGAAAGGATGTTGTATTTTGTTCAAATGCTTTTTCTGCATCTATTGAGAACACCATATGATTTTTGGTTTTTTCTTGTTGATATAATCTATCGCACTGATAGATTTGCGAATGTTGAACCACACTTGCATCACAGGGATGAATCCCACTTGGTCATGATGGATAATCCTTTAATGTACTGTTGGATCCTATTAGCCAGAATCTTGTTGAGGATTTTGGCGTCCATATTCATGAGGGAAATCGGTCTGTAATTCTCCTTTTTGATGGGTCTTTGCCTGGTTTGGGGATCAAGGTAGTATTGGCCTCATAGAATGATTTTGGTAGCTTTCCTTCTGTTTTTATTTTTTGAAACAGCTTTAGGAGAATAGGTTGAACCAAACTTGACCAATAACCAGAAACAAAAACAAGGGCACAAACAAACAACATCAAAAATTAAAAAGAAAGACTCCACAAAATAAAGTTCTTAACTCTTCAGGAATCATTCTGGGAGTCTGCATAACGCATACTTGGGTTTAGGCAGTCCATGAGGTGTACTTCCTCAGCAAAGTGTATTTATTCTCTCAAGTGAGTTCACACAAGCAACAATAATTTTTTAAAGGTAAAAACCTGACCCTCATACAAATATAAAATAAACATGTGTCAAATATCTTATTCAATTCATATTAACTAATGAAGAAACGAATAAGATGATAAAACTAGTTCAAAGAGCACTCAAGAAGTTGGGGTTTATAGGCAATCCAGTGAAGGAATGATAGATTCCTTTAACTGCTAGGTTAGGTACAAAACTGGTTAATGTCCTCAGAGTAATTAATTAAATCTTTGAGATAATTTTTTCCATCAAATGGAAATTTACAAATTAATGGTGTAAACTCACAGTGCTTGGGCTCTAATCAAATAGTAGATACCAAAAACAAACATAGTCATATTCTCCTAGATTATTTATAATTTGGGGGTGAGCCTGTGAAACAATGACATTAAAAGAATATGCATTCATCCTCCATGTTATTTCCAAATTTGGGGTAATTTTTCTCAACTCACAATACAGATGATATTTAAAGCCATGAGACTGAGTGAGCCTTGTGTTGCCTAAAAATAAGAATGGTTAAGAAATCTTTCTACCACCTTTTTGTGTTCCCAGAATGACTAAGGGACTATCCATGAAAGACCATCTTGCTTTTACACAGTCTAAGACTTGCCCCTACCCTTCCTCCATGAATTCCTTAATTTTATAAACCCCAAGCTTCCCTCCTCTTCTTTAGGACTTCCCTCATCACCAAATGTTGTCCCTATTACAATAGCCTGAATAAAATCATCTTTTTAACTGTCAAATGCATTTTGTCTTTGACAATCTCTTAGTAATTATAGTGAAAGAAGTCTTTGCTTTGTCTATGAAACCCTCCATTCTTTGCTTACATCTCTCCAAATTAATTATTAATGTAAATTATTGTGTGCATTTTTAGAAGGTAATAAATCCAGAGACACGTGGGTGGCTCAGTCAGTTAAAGCGTCTGCCTTTGACTCAGGTTATGATCCCAGGGTCCTGGAATGGAGTCCTGCATCAGGCTCCTTAGTCAGCGGGAAGCCTGCTTCTCCCTCTGCCTGCCACTCCCCCTGCTTGTGCTCTCTCTCTGACAAATAAATAAATAAAATCTTAAAAGAAAAAAAAAGATAATAAACCCAAAACATAGGAAAGGATACATAGTGAAAAGTGTGTCTCCTTTTCATTTCCCCCTCCTGCCACTTAGTTCACCTCCCAAATCAACCACTATTACAAGTTCCCCTCATTCTTTTCAAGAGCTGTGATGTTTTTTACCATGCGTATGAGCCATAATTTATTTTACTGACCCCCTACTGATAGCTATTTACATAGTGCCCAATTACCAAATTAATTTAAGCTCTATAATATTAAGTATCTTTCTGACACTTCATCTTTATCCCCTCTTTTTGTTCTGTTCAAATTTCAATTTGGTCCGAAGTCTTCTCTTCCAGGAAGCATTCCCTGATTAAATCCATGCCAACTCATATCTCTCCAGGATTTTGCACCCCTCAACCCATAAGCATTGTCCATGTGTCAACCAGACTGTTTATCTATAATCATGGAACCTCTAGACTGGAAGAAAATTCAGAGAACCCTTAATTTAGCCAAATTCAGGGAGGCAGGAATTTGTGCTACAATCACCCAAACACACGTTTTATAGTTTTTGCCTTTGTTGGTGATAGAAGATTCCTACTTCATTTTACTTGCATTTCTTGGGATAGACTTTGTATCTTTAATTCATCCTTGGACAAGGACCAGATTTTCCATTGACAAACACCTACTGAACACCTAGGACCCAGAAATGTGGTAAGTTCTAGGTTACAAAAGATTCCCGCCAGGGTTGCCCTCATGTCCAGACACACAATTCAATTAACTAACTGATACTTCTTATGAAATGAGTTGTGATAATCTCATAACTACTCTCACTGTGCTCAACTCCAAACTTAGAAATGTGCTAAAATAAGGAAATGAGAAAGAGAGAATATGCATGAGTAGGAGAATAGAGGAAAATAAGAATCTGTCTTAGGAGGACAAACATGGGAGTCTGAGATACTTTGTGTATGCTTGAAATTTTCTTAATAAACAGTTTAAAAGGCTCATAGGCCACTGGGTTTTACATTATCAACTCCTTTCCCACCATGTTCCCAGTTCGTCTCACTGGGGGACTTTTGCGCACACGTATACCAAATCTCCATAGTAATCAGGTAGGTCAGGAAAAAAAAAACCTACATATTAAAGTATTTTATTAAAAAGCAGGGATCGTATCAGTCATATTTACACTCAACCCCATAGTCTGACCCTTCAAAAGCCGGCATCTGCTCTTGTTGAGTTATAGTTGGGATCAGAGTTCCCTTCCCTGCGGAAGAAAACAAGTAGCCAACAGAGGGCAGCAGAGAGCCAAGAACCCTACCAGGCCGGGGAGGGTGGGTGCTGGTTTGTGTGTTTTGTTGTTGTTTTCTTGAAGAAATGCGAGCCATTTCATCAAAAAAGTAAAGGTGAGCTTAGACACTAGAAATAGGGTTGTTGGGTTTTGTTTGTTTTTTTTTTTTTTTGAACAGTTATTATTATAATGCAACGTTGTGTTATCACATTAGTCTGAACTAGCTAGGGAAGATTTCATAGCGATTTGTGCTGGGCCTGGAAAAATAAATCTACTGTTTGGTGAAACAAAGAGCAAAGGGGAGTCTGGACTATTCCATCCTTCCTGTCTTCTGACCTTGACAAGCTTCCTAGCCTGTCAGTGAATCAGTATTGTGATCTGTAAAATGGGGATAGTAGTACCTACTTCAGAAGGTTACGGTAGCAGTAAAATGAGTGCAGTCTATGAAGGTAAGCACGGGGCCCAGTATGTAGCAAGACTAGATGTTTGTTCTTGCCTGTTGTTATTAATCTTAGCAAAGGCATGCTGGTGAAGATGGGTGTGATGGGACTTGGTGGAATGGGCACTTTGGAGGGTAGTAGGAAACATGCAGGCAGAGAGGATGAGTCATGATTGTTGAAATTTTGAAAGCCAAGGCAAGGAGCCTGACCAGGGTAAGCTGGAGAAGAAGGGACTGGAATGGAGAAACTCCCAAATGCGGCTGAGAGTTCCTAATGGGATGAGGATCTCCTCATCCCAACAGCCACCACTATTTCTGAGTGTCCTGGAATTGGAGTCCGTCCACCTACCTCCTAAAGACCTATCGTGGTAGCTGTCAAAAGGCCCACCGGGCTGGAGACCTACACCTAGAGCAACCTAGCAGGACAATTCTGGGCCTTTTTATGGAGCAAGCACATTCCCAGCAGCCCCCACTTTCAGGGCCATCCAGAAAAGTCCATTTTATTTGGTTCTTTCTGTGTGGATGAGCTGAAAGACAGACAAGGAAAAGGGGAGAAATGGGAAAAGATTGAAGGCACAGGCCATTTGCACATGTTACAAATCCAGGCATCCCAGACCAGCATACAATCCTGTTAACATGTCAGAAATGTGATGGGAGGGAAGTGGGTGGGTCATGGGCATAACAAACAATTGAATTTGATGAGAGGAAAAAATTTAAAAACTAGAGAAGGGACTTGCACAGACCAGTCATGAACAGAAATGAACTGTGGAGTCTGATCAGTTCTAGGCATGAAATCCCAAACCAGTGGTTTTAAATCAGGGCATGGAGGCAGGTGATCAGGAAGGAAATAAGTCAGTTACTACCCAGATAAGAAACATTCCCACCACCTCGTCTTCACAGAGGCTGGAGGGGAGAGACGGTCCATGGTCAGCCTAGCATTCATTCTACTCCTGGTCTCCTCACTTGTGAAAACTGGAAGCAGGGTATGCTGTAGGCATTTGAAAAAATAACCTCTACAGTCCCTTCCCATTCACCATCGTACTTTACACCATTCATTTTGCTTCCTTGAATTCGTGCCTTTGAGACCTGTCTAATGAGGGCTTTTCTGGCAAACTCACCCCAATTCTATCAGAATGGGAGTAGGTAGGGAGCCTGGTCTCCTCTTGTTCTCCCTGTCTTCAAGGATGCCCCTATGGGTCCTTCTGAGACAATTGCCAGCTTTGTTCCAAACCAGGGCAAGGGAGCCAGTGGTTAGGAGAGCTCTGATGACAAACAGCTCCATCTCTGAATTCCGACTATGTCCCAGGCCCAGGCCAAGGGCTTCAGAGATCAACTCGGTAGGAAAAACAATGCCAGGAAGGGGTACTTGGGAACCATTTGGGGTGGGTGCCTCATCACATGTCACATGGGCCACCTTCTCTAACTGTACTAAAATCAGTCCAGAAAATACCCTCTTTATCTCGACCTTAACTCACCCTGATGATGGGCAGGATTTTCAGCAAAGATGTTGGAAACAGGACAAACCTAAATGCCATGAAAACAGTGTATTTCAGAGTCAGAAGAGACCTTTTGAGATCACCCCATTCTATCTTCTCATTTTAAGATGTGAGAAACAGTCTCAGATGGGTGCTACTGGCTCCAGTCACAGAGCAGCTCCCCACTCTGCTCAGGGTTCTGCCTGTGGTCCCTCAGTACCATGCAGCCCTGGAACTGAATCCTCATGGATTTCTAAATGGTCAGTGACCAAGCCCATCTGGCTTCCCCTTGGATGCTCGACTCATGATGGGCCTCTCCAAGTCTGGGCTCTGCCTCTGTGCTGAGCTAGAGCACTGGTGAACAAAAGTCACTTTTTCAAGAGACCTCAGCACTCTCAGGTCCATTCCTAGACTCTCAGGTCCAAGGGACCTGAGCCCAGCATCCACCTCCAGGTCAGATGAAGTGGGGAGCTGGTCTGAAACTTTCTCCAGAAAGCTGCCTGGAGTCCCCAGGTGGAAGATGCCACTTCCCCACTCCTTCAGTATCTTCTCTGTCCCTCTTTTGGCATCTGCTTCATTCTATCCTATCTGGGAAGCAGTACTTACATTCAATCAAGTTTTGGGAACCCACGAACACACCAAGCTCGCTTCCATCCCTAGACCAACCCCGAGAGTGGATGACCAAGGTCATGTCCCCATCAAACAGCCCATCCAGGAGAGAAATAAGGGCGATGGGGTACAGGCCAAGTAAGGAATGCTGGAGGACCTTTCAGGCCAGCAGAGGAAGGGTCCAGCAGAAAAGGGCAGTTCCTGCTTCTGCAATGGGAACAGTAACACTGTGCTGTGCCCTGGAGACCTAGCAGGTCTCCCTGGAACTGTTGTCAAGGACATCTGGCTCCAGGCCACCTGGAGGCTCGGGGACTTCTCCCACTGGGAGCAGCCAACAAGCTTGGCTTACATCCACTCCCTCCAATGGACTTGCAGGCTCAGTAAGTTTCTTGGCAAGACCAAGGGCCTTGTTATGGTTCCTGAGGGATGCTTGCCTCCATGGCAGTGCATTTGTTAGAAACTTTGGCATTAACAAGCCCTGTTGGGAGGCAGGGTGCAGAAGAGGCTGTGGCTGAGGGAGGGGGAGAAGCAGGGGCTGAGGCCTGAGGAACAGGTTCCAGAGGAACCCGGGGTAACCTCAACCCTCCCTGGGCATCGCATCCCACCTGGGAAGCTCCTAAAAGAGCTTCAAGAGTGCCAGGCTCTGGGCCACTTGCTTTACATATGCTCTACCAGTTAAAAGAAGAACAGAAGTTTAGGCTGCAGGAAATGGGCCAAATCCCAACACTTCTTGTTTTCTTTGTATCATTATTGTTGTTGATAATCACACTGACCTCAGCCCAACACCCCCAGCCTCTCCACCTTTTGTCTTCCACTACCCTTCTGATCTGGTCAGACCTCAGATGTCCCCTTCCACCCCCACTGCATCACTGAGCACTCTTCATTGTTTTGGGGCTGCATATTGTGTCTTCCATTGCTCTTCCTCCCTCCCTGTAAATGCAGGAGAGCAGGGTCCTTCTGTCTGCTTTGCTCCCTGCTTTATCCCCTGTGCCTAAAACAGAGCTTCCTTCCCTGACACACCTGCTGATTCAGTAAGCATTTCTCAGTCCTGACTTGGGCTTTGCACATACTAATCCTTTAACCCTCCCCACCACCCTATAAGGAAGGCACTACTATCACCCTTTCTATGGATGAGGAGCCCAGGACCTCCAGATGAAGCCTTACTTGCTCTAGACCACCCTGACAGTGACAGACCACACTCTCAGCACCACAACTGTTCTGCAACCCTGAGTGCTCAGAAACAAAAGCTCTTTTTTCTAATTTAAAAAGATAGAGGAAATAAATGGCGAAAGCCCCTCCACTCTACCCCCCAGCCCCCGGACATACTTATTTTCACCATAAATTCGATCATTTTATGCATCCACATTTCATTTCTGTGACATGCACCTTTCACTTCTGAAATTTATCCCATGGCAAGTTTTCCATTTTGGCAACTTTGGATTGGATGGCTTCCATCACCCCGTCCAACTTCTCCAATCTTGCAATAGCCACGTGATTTCTTTAAATTTACTCATATCTTTATTGCCTATACAAGCAATACAATCAATAAGTTCAATTTTCAAGATGCAAGTTACATGTGTCCTGAGATACATTAAAGCATTATGTAGACAGGGTGTCTCTGGGTCGCTGAAATTATTTTGCAAACTACAGTTGTCACCTGTGCCATTCCCTAGAAAACAACTGCTTCCTCGTTGTGTTTGGATTTTTCTGTTTTGTTTTGTCTTAGTATTTCATGACAGTTTTATTGAGGTATAATTTATATGCAGTAAAATTCACTCATTATTAAGTGTGCAGTTCAATGATCTTTTAGTCAATGTTCAGAGTTCTGCACCCATTATTTGAATCCACTCTTAGGACAGTTCCTTGACTATAAATAAACATTCCCTGCATGCCCATTTGCAGTCAATCCTGGCTTTCTTCCTCAGGGGCAGACACTACTTACCTGCTATCTGTCTGTAAGGATGTGCTTTTTCTGGAAATTTCACAACAAATGATAGGAATGGAATTGCTAGGTTGTAAGTTTAACTTTGCTATTGCAAATTGTCGAACATAGAGTTTATACTATACTATACTATAGCCAGCAATTCCACTCCCAGATATATACCCCCCGAAATAGAAAACATGTGTTCACCTAAAAACTTGTACACAAATGTTCGTAGTAACGTTATTCATAATAGTCAAAAAATGAATGGGTAAACAAAATTTGGCATATCCATACAATGAAATATTATTATTCAGCCATGAAAAGGACTGAACCAATATATAGTATAATATGAATAATCCTCAAAAACATTATGCCAAGTGAAACAAGCCAGACACAAAGAATTGTAGGATTCTACATTTATAAACTATCCAGAAGAGGCAAATCCGTAGAAACATAAGTAGATCAGTGGTTGCCAGGCACTGGGGGTTGGAGGGAGTGGGGAATGACAGCTCATGGGGAAAGGGACAGTGTATCTTTTTGGAGTAATGAAAATGTTCTGGAATTTAATAGTGGTGATGGCTGCACAATGTTATGAATATGCTGAAAACATACTCTACATAAAATATACTAAAAACAACTGAATTGTACACTTTTAAAAGGTGAATTTCACAATCCATGAATTTTATCTCAACTAAAAAATGCAGCAAAGAAAACATACTATTGCATGTAACAACATGAATAAATCTCAAAAATATAGTATTAAGGAAAGCAATTCAGACACCAAAGAATATATACCAGGTGATTCTATATTTGTAAAGCACAAAAACTATTCTAGGTGTTAGTAATCAGGACTGTGATAACATTTGAGGGTAGTGGGGGTATTGACTGGGAGGGAACACAAGGGGGCGCCTCTGGGCTGCTGGTAATGTTCTATTTGTTGATCTCGGTGATGATTACATGAATTAAAAAGCTATAATAAAATAACAAGAGAAAAAAATCAATTGACCCTAATGTAAGTTCTGTTTCTGTCCTTTCTATTATATGTCTGCCTTTATACCATCCGTCTCGATCACTATAGCTTTATGAGAAATATTGAAATCAAGTAGTACTCTAACTTTATTCTTTTTCAAATCGTTCTGGTTAATCTAGGTCTATTGCATTTCTGTATCATTTTTCAAAGAAGCCAGTCAATTTCTACAGAAAAGTCTGCTGGAAAGAACGAGTTCTCAACATTTGCTACAACATGGACGGCACTGGAGGAGATAATGCTTAGTGAAATAAGTCAAGCAGAGAAAGACAACTATCATATGATTTCTCTCATCTATGGAACATAAGAACTAGAATGATCAGTAGGGGAAGAAAGCGATAAAGAAAGGGGGGGTAATCAGAAGGGGGAATGAAACATGAGAGACTATGGACTATGAGAAACAAACTGAGGGCTTCAGAGGGGATGGGGGGGTGGGGGAATGGGATAGACCGGTGATGGGTAGTAAGGAGGGCACATATTGCATGGTGCACTGGGTGTTATACACAACTAATGAATCATCGAGCCTTACATCGAAAACGGGGATGTACTGTATGGTGACTAACATAATATAATAAAAAATCATTATCAAAAAAAAAAAAAAAGAATTTATCAGGGGAAGACTTTAAAAAAAAAAAAGAAAGAAAAGTCTGCTGGGATTTGATGCAAGTCTGCTTGTCTGCTAATAAAGACTGTTTTATAAACACCGGGGTGCATGTATCCCTTTGAATTAGCATTTTTGTATTCTTTGGATAAATACCTAGTAGTACTGTTGCTGGATCTGAGGGTAGTTTATAGCAACATTATCAACAGTAGCCAAATTATGAAAACAGCCCAAGTGTCGTGGACTGATGAATGGATAAAGAAGAAGTGTACACAGAGAAAGATAGATATAGATATAGATATGTATATATGTATATATATATATATGAATATTACTCAACCATAAAAAAGAATGAAATCTTGCCATTTGCAGACATAGATGGAGCTGGACAGTATTATGCCAAACAAAATAAGCAAGAGAAAGACAAATACCATATGACTTCACTCATCTGTGGAATTTAAGAAACAAAATAAATGAGCAAAGGGGAAATAGAGAGAGACAGAAAGGCAAACCAAGAAATAGACTCTTAAATAAAGAGAACAAACTGATTGTTATCAGAGGGGAGGTTGGTCGGGGGATGGGTAAAACAGGTGATGGGGATTAAGGAGTGTACATGTTGGGATGAGCACCGGGTGTTATATGGAAGTGTTGAATCGCTAAATTGTACACCTGAAATTAATATTACACAGTATGTTAACTGAAATATAAATAAAAACTTTTTAAAAAGACTGTTTTACTTCTTTGTTTCCAGTCTGATGCCTTCAACCTTTTTTCTCACTACTAGTACTGTGTTGAAATGTTGAAGATATCCTGGTCTTGCTCCAAAACTTAGAAGGAAACATTCAGTCTCTCACGATAAGCGTGAAGTTTGCTGTAGTCTTGTACATGAACTTCATCAGCCTGAGGAATTTCCCTTCTATTTCTACTTTGTTGAGGGGCCTTTTTTTTTTTTAATGTAAGCTGCACACCCCTCATGTGGCCTCTAGTGGGGCTTGAACTCATGACTCTGAGGTGGGGGCGGGGTGGGATGGAGCCTGGAGCTGAGATCAAGAGCCAAACACCAAGGGAGTGAGCCACCCAGGCACCCCAAGGCTCTTCTTTCATAGGCAGAAGTAGACAGGACTAAATAGAACTGGGAATGAGGTGAGGTATGGGGTGGGATGAGTTGACACAGTAGGACAGTTCATCAGGGAATGCTGGTAGTGGGAAGGAGCCATTTCAAAGTTTGCTCAAGGGTGGTCAAGGTCTGGGGGACTGTGGGAGGGAGAAAGCTGACTGAAGTTTAGTAAACTCAAGTTAACAAACATTTTGTCCAGATTGGTCAGTTCAGCTAGTCTTTCTGAGTCTGGGTGGGCCTTGTTCACAGATGCATAAGAAGGTCATCTCAAGTCACATGGGGAAGGCTGGTTTCTTGTGATGGATAGTTGGAAGGCAGGCAGGCAGGGACAAGCCCCACCCGCACCCCTTAAGAGAATTTTACACCACCCTGGAAGGAGCCCTCCACCCTTTCCCAGGTGACAAAAACCTGATTAGGTAACAGGCACGGGGAGGGTTAATCAGATTAAAATAGCCTGCCGACAAGCCCATAAAAACCCCTAGACTTAGAAATTCCCGTGGCAACCCTCCCGGGTCCCCTCCCTCCTCAGGAGCTTTGCTATCGCTCAGTAAACCTTGCTTTGCTGCCCAGCACTCTGGTCCACCTCTTCATTCTCCGAAGTGGTGTAACCAAGAACCGTAAGCACCGTCGGAAAAAAAAATCCTGTAACACTTGCAGCAAGCCACTTCCTAGAGCACAGGAGGGTCGGAAGACTGCTATTTTCCAGGAACACTCCATCAGGTAAAGTTCAGTGTCAGAGATAATGGGAGACCCTCTCTTTTGGGGCCCCTGCCACCAGCCAGGCCTGCAGCACCAGGGAGTCCTCTCTGCAAGCCAACACATACTTAAGGATGGTTTTTCTCTCTCCCTGGGCCACTCGTCCTGCTTTCCCCTACTTTCTAATCAGAAATGCTTCCTACTATCCAGCCCTCCTTGGTCCCACCTCAGTTGATGGCTCAGTTACTCTGGGAACTGAGATCACCAGCTTTTATCTCTTCCTTAGGATGAAGGAGAAATACCAAGGGGTTCAGAACCCTGCAGTGATGAGGTGCAAATCCAGCCCACTCTGCAGGAAGGAGCCTCTTCACCCTCCCACCTCCTGCACCTGCCTCTCAGATGAAATGCACGTCCCCTGGTCCTGGTCCAATGCCACTTCTTTCTGCCTGCTCCCAGATGACAGTTAGACGGGATAGGTCTCTCCCCCCAGCAGTTCTGAGACGCAAGGTCAAAGCCTGACTATCTGTGTGCTCAGCACGAACAGTGGAATAGGTCATTCGTCTTTTGTTTATTGTTTGCAAACTTTTTTTACTGAAGCCTAACACAAAGAAAAGCACACAAATCCTGTGTACAGCTCAATGAATTTCCACAGAGCAAACGTATCATGTAACCAAAACCCCTACGGAGAAGTAACACATTACCAACATCACAGAGGATCTTTCATGCCTACCCAACCCCCTGGGGCTACACCCAAATGTAACCCCAGCCTGAATTTCCACGCCATGGATGAGTTTTGCCTGTCTGAGCTCCAGGAGAATGGCCTCATGTAGTATGTGGCTGACGTCTTTCAACATTACACCTGCGAGATCCCTCCCTGTCGCAGTGGGCAGTTGGTACAGTTTTTCACTGTCGACGCTGTATTGACTTGTTTACAGCCTTGACTTGTATACAGTACTGTATACAGCAAATACAATGATGTATCATACTATGCTGGGCAAATACACTGTCAAACACAAAACATCTTGATTTAGGGAAGGAGAGGCTTTCTTCAAAAGGACCATTATTGTAACAAGGGGAGGAGCTATTGCAGAAGAGGGAAGGCTCAGACCGGTGAGATCTGTGAGTGTCTCAAAGATGAGGAGGAAGTTGACAATGAAGAGCTCAAGAACTATCTGTGGGCGGGTGGGGAGAGAGGGTGGAGTGATCAAGGCACAGAACAGAACATGTTTTTCTTTGCGGTCAGCCATTGCCTGCAGCTGAGGCCCCTGGCAGGACTTGCCTGGGGGGGAAGGGAGCTGCCTCACCCGCAAAGACAGCAAAGACCGGTTGATGCCTGGCCCACCCACCTCAGCGGCACCTCAAATGGGACTTTTCTGCAGGTTCCTCCCAGTTGCACAGCTCCTCATGGAACAGCTGAAGCCTCAGTAGTAACTGCCTTGCAACTCAGCTTCTCTCTGTGCCCATTCCTGCCTGCCGCCCTTAGACGTGTCTCCAGCAAACTTCCTGCATGCAAATCTTTGCCTCATGAGCTGTGTGCCTGGGACGCAACCTATGAGTCAAGTGTGAGTTTCCACGGGGCATAAACCAGGTGTGGCATTCGGGTGTCAGCCTGAGGTCTGTGCTTGGGTCACCAAAACAGCCTGCAGCCTGAGCAGAATCACATACCTGCTCTGAGCCCGGGCATCTTCACAGTAAAACAGAATAGAACCTCCCAGGTAATGACTGATGATTGCAGTAGTGACACCTGATAGCCGGTCTGTGGATGGTGTTGTTAAAACAGCTAACACCGCTGTCCAGAGTGTGTGCTGTTGAGGGGCTCTGGTGCCTGGCAGCTGCTGGTCAGATCCTCTTACTACTTGCTACATGACCGTAACCTCTTCCTGCCCCAGTTTCCTTATCTATAAACTGGTGCTAATAATAGAATTTACTTTCTAGGGCTGCGACAGTAGTTCAGTGGGTTTGATGCCGGCAGGCAGGGTTCAGGGACCCAGAGAGGGGAAGTCCCACAGGACCAGCCAAGAGGGTCCTTGGGGATGAAAATCAAACATGAGCCAGCAGGAGGTGAAAGCAGAGTTTACTGAAGATATATATAGAGAGAGGTATGGACAGAGCATCCAGGAGACTCAGAAAGGAAAAGAGCATGAGTCTCAGCTTTGCTTAGGGTCTGGGGTTTTTATTGGCGATTGTGGTCTGGTACACGTGTCCTTTTAGGCATCCGGGAACTGGTCAGAGAAGGATAGGGTCCAGGGGTCTTCAAAAGCCACTCATTCCCTGAAGCCAGGAGTCTCATCGTCAAGGCGTTTGGAGTCAGTGGTCTTGGAGAACGTTTATGATGACCCCGACCCCTCACTCCTTAGATGGTATCTCTTGTGCTGGAAGACTCCAAAGACATCATTAACCCTTCCTCCCTTACCAGGAGGATATAGTATTTGCATGACAAGGCGTGTGTAGAGTAGGGTGGGGGTGCAGGTCCTGGCAAGAATAGAAGCTGCAACTGGAGCAAAGGGGAAAAAAAAAACAGCCTTTTCTTTCGTGGGGTCCCTTCAGTTTCCTTGTCTCAGGTTGATCCTAGTCAGTGGGTGAGAGGAAAACAGATAGCTATTGAGCGCTTGGTAAAGGGTGGCCTTTATTAAGGGTGATAAAAAACATAATTCAACTGAATAAATCTTAAAGCTCTTATTGGCTTTATTCAAAGATTCATGAATTGGGTAGCATTCAATCTAGTGGATAGAAAGGAGCTCTGAGGAGCCATATACAATGAAAAACATTTGTAAGCAAAGGACAGGGAACAAGGAAGTTACACTAAGCAAAAAAGTGAATTGGTTATGGCAAGGTCACTTTTCTCTGGGAGAGAGGGGGTCTATCAGGCAGATTACTTAACTAGTGCTGATCAGGCGGTTTCTGATCGGCTGGGTTAAGATTCCATTTCTGGGAGAGCCAAAGCTATAATTAAGTCCTGGTTCAGTGATGTGAGGCTTAGCCTAAGTGACTCCATTTTGGACCTATTGTCTTGGTAACAAGGGCAGGGGTGTCTCCCAGGACCAGGAGGGCCGCAGAAGCACAGACCACTCATTTAAATCGGGCTGTATCAACACATGAAAAAATGTTCAAATCATTAGCCATCAGGGAATTTCAAATCAAAACCACATTGAGATACCACCTTACGCCAGTTATAATGGCAAAAATGCGCAAGGCAGGAAACAACAAATGTTGGAGAGGATGTGGAGAAAAGGGATCCCTCTTACACTGTTGGTGGGAATGCAAGTTGGTACAGTCACTTTGGAAAACTGTGGAGGTCACTTAAAAAGTTAAAAATTGAGCTACCTTATGATCCAGCAATTGCACTACTGGGTATTTACCCCAAAGATACAGACGTAGTGAGGAGAAGGGCCATATGCACCCCAATGTTCATAGCAGCATTGTCCATAATAGCTAAATTGTGGAAGGAGCTGAGATGCCCTTCAACAGATGACTGTATTAAGAAGATGTGGTCCATATATACAATGGAATATTACTCAGCCATCAAAAAGAACGATTTCTCAACATTTGCTGCAACATGGACAAGACTGGAGGAGATAATGCTAAACGAAATAAGTCAAGCAGAGAAAGACAATTATCACATGGTTTCACTCATTTGTGGAACATAAGATGTAGGAAGATCAGTAGGAGAAGAAAGGGAAGAAGAAAGGGGGGTAAACAGAAATGGGAATGAACCATGAGAGACTATGGACTCTGGGAAACAAACTGAGGGCTTCAGAGGGAAGAGGGGTGGGGGAATGGGATAGGCTGGTGATGGGTATTAAGGAGGGCACGTATTGCATGGTGCACTGGGTATCATACGCAAGTAATGAATCATGGAACATTACATCAAAAACTAAGGATATACTGTATGGTGACTAACATAACATAATAAAAAATTATAAAAAATAAAATAAAAATAATAAATAAATAATAAATCAGATTGTATCTGGAGAGATACTGGATGCATCTAGTATTCTATCCAACCTAGATCTACTAAGAGACGGGTGGCAGGGGTCCCCAACTGGCAGCTGAGAAATTTCTGGTATGTCAGCATAAACTAAGTCTTTGGGTCTCAAACTCTCGAAAGAGCTAATGGTGAAAACTTCTTAAGTTTTGGAGTCAGAATGATGTAGTTTTTGAAATGTTGGTGTGGTCTGGAGCCGTGGGCCAAGAAAGAATTCTTGACACATCTTTGGTGCAAAACGGAACGGTGGTTTTGTTAAAGTGCGGGGACAGGAACCATCAGCAGAAGGAGCTGCTGAGGCTGGGGCCTGCTGCCCCGGGGTTGTGAGGAGCAAGTGAATACATACCGTGGGGTTGGGGGAAGTAAAGATAAAGGAAGTTCCAAAAAGACTTTCATATGCTAAAGACTCACAAGATCCCAGAGGTATGTTATAATCTGCCTCTCTCAAATTGTTTGTCAATGGGCTTCAGGTTATAAGGAGATTTTAATTTTATATACATTTTCTTCTGCCTTTTTTTCCCCACATCAAGAACACTAGGGCTTGGATCCTAGTCTGCTTACGTCACTTCTTAGCTTTATGACCACAGGCAGGTTACTTAATCCCTCTATCAAGCATACGATAAGAAAACTATGCCTAGTACATGGGGTTTTAATTAAAATTAGAGTTTAAATGTTTACTGTGGATGTCGGACATGTAGCAGGGGCTTAAATAAATAGCAGCTAGTGTTAAAAAGCATAAGGCATTTTCTACTGGATAAACAGTCTTAGATCCAAATCCTGTCACCAGGTAGACCCCAAGATTTGATCTTTGCAGCCCACCTGCTTGTACTCACTGGCCTTTGTCCCACATTTTTCCTTAAGCTCTTCTTTCTAGCTTACCTCTTAGCTCAGGCAAATGGAAAGACAAACTGCCCTTCAAGCCATAGCAAGTGCCCTGACCCAGACCACCCAGACCAATTTGAGCTTAACCCTCGATTCGTGCCTGTGAGGATGGACTGTGGAGTGCCCTCTAGAGTGACTGATGACTACCTTTACCTCATTATGATATGGGAGAGCTAGGTTCTTGTCTCACGTTGTTGAAGAACAAATCTCGAGGACAACGGAGAGGGAGTAAAGTGATAGAAGTTTATTAAATGAACATACAGAAAAGGCTCTCAAAGTGAGAGGGGTCTCGATAGGGTTGCCAACGAGGGCCTTTAGGGTTGGTCTTTTATAGAAAGCTAACCAGGGAACTTAAATCCTTTTAACATCTCTATTGATAACACCTTCAATGGCTTACTTCCTTTTTTAGGGTCTGGTTATTCTTTGTTGGTTGGAGGTGATTATCATAAAGACACCCACCCCCACACGCCCCACCCCACACGCCTAGGGCAGGGTGGTCCGATTTGTCCCCTTATCTCTGGTTTTCCCACACCTCCACATTTTTGGGATTTCTGTGAGCCTGATCACATAACCCCCTACCTATCTCTCCTTACCTAGCCCTTACTCAATTATAATACTAAAATCACCCAAGGAGGAGCTCAAGCCTCATTTACATAACATACAAGGTACATATTAGCATGTTTCCTTAAGTCCCCCCGGGCGACTTTATCTACATACAATGACAAGGCTTCCCTATCTAAGTATTCATCCTAACCCTAAATAAAAGGAACCCATCCACCCTTGCTCAGAGAGTCGGCTTCCCTGTGACCTCATTTGCTGCAAATAAATTTTACTTTTACAAGGCAACCTGGCGCAGTTTCTGACTCACCAAGGCACGAACTCCCATTGGGTCGGTTACAGTGCCAGCACATTCAGTGTGGCCTATGGAACAAAGAGGAAAACATTTCACATTGAGGCTGTCTCAGGAAATCTAGGACACTGGGCAGAGGCGTAAAAAACGACTATGACCACTTCTGAGAAATTACAGTCACACACACAGCAGAAGCTCTGACATTTGGAAGCTGGCACGGCACTCACAGCGAGGCCCTGTTGCTCTCCTATCCTACGCAGGTCTACAGAGCACCAACCTGAGATAAGATTATTATGAAACCATGATAAAATGAAACACAGCAAGGCCACTTTTAATTATGTCTAAAAGCACAGACAGTATGGTGATTAACATAACATAATAAAAATTTTTTAAAAATAAATTAAAAATAAATAAATAAATAAAAGCACAGACAAAAACAAGGTCCCTGTGCCATTCACAAAAGACCCAAAACCCCCTCTCTTGGCCAAAATGAGTGACCAATTACACCCTCATCTCCACCCTACTCTGTCGTCTATACATGAGATTCATGGGGATACCCAATGTCTAAAAACAAAACTCAACAGAGTAAATTTGAAGACCTTATTGGCTTATTCAACCATTCACCCATTCATGGCAATTCATGAATTGGGCAGCCCTCCAGCTTGGCAGAGAAGGGAGCTCTGAGGAGCTGTACAAAACAGAAGGTGCTTGTAGGCGGAAAGGGGCAGAAAAAGGAAGCTTCTATCAAAGAGGGGATTGTTTCAGGCAGAATCACCTTCTTCCTTTGATGGAAGCAGGGATCTATCAGGCAGATCAGGCTGACCAGGTAATTCCGGATTGACACTGCAGTTAAAGTAAATATTAAGTCTTCATTTGCTGGTATAGGGCTTAGCACAAGTGACTCCACTTGGGGCCTATTATTTCTTTTTCTTTTTTTTTTTTTTAACAGTAATCGCAGAATTGCCCTGGATCTTTGACAGCTTCTAATCCAGAGCACAAGGGCCTGGAGTCAGACATACTGCCTTGTGGCTGCACTCTGACCTTCCCATGTTCCTGGGACCTTGTCCTTCTCCCTTTGCAGTTGCCTGCCTCTCCAGCCTCTGCTCCGGGCACATTCATTTGTCTCAGTCTGAACATCTATCCTCCCCACAAATCCATAAGTTAGTTCCCTGAAGGCAGGAATCTTTGTACCCTTAGGGTCTAGACCAGAACATGCCAGAGACAGGAGTAGGTCACACATGTGTTTGCTTCATTCAACAATGGACCCCTTGCCAAGTCCAGTGAAAGTTATGAATGTCTTCTCAAAATGTTTTTATATGTACAAAATACAATTATATGTAAATATATGTAAAATCACAAAGGGAATCAATTCTATTAAAAAGTTATCAAAAATATTTTTAAGAATGAATTTGCAATATAGAGGGGCACCTGGGTGGCTCAGTCGGTTAAGTGTCTGCCTTCAGCTCAGGTCATGATCCCAGGGTCCTGGAATCAAGCCCTGCATCTTGGGGCTCCCCTCTCAGTGGGGAGTCTGCTTCTCCCTCTCCCTCTGCCCCACCCCCTCTGCTCATGCTCTGTCTCTCGCTTTCTCTCTCTCAAATATATAAATAAAATATGTTTAAAATTTTGCAGTATAGAAATAAATGTGCTTCAGTGTGCCTGGGTGGCTCAGTCATTTGAGTATCAGACTCTTGGTTTGGCTTAGATCCTGATCCCAGGGTCCTGGGATGGAGACCCATGTCAGGCTCTGTGCTCAGGGCAGAGTCTGCTTGTCCCTCTCCCTCCCTGTCTGCTCCTCTCCCTCTACTTCACCCCTGGTGCATACCTCTCTCTCTCAAATAAATAAATAAATAAATAAATAAATAAATAAATAAATAAAATCTTAAAAAAAAAAAAGAAATGTGCTGCTTTATTGACACAATAATAAGATATAGAAGTTTATCTAATAATTACTGTAGTTTTCTAAATACTAAGGAGCATAAATGGTAATTCAAGGTATCTGCATCAACTATGGTGTAATATGAAAACATCTAAAGTTTCTACAGGCCATGAAGTTATAAGTCCTGTTAATATTACTGGGGTCTGTAGCCTGCATTCATTATAAAAGGAAAGACTCTATTTCAGTTAGTGATTAGGAAAAATATGAGTGCTGATGTGAGAAACAAAGGCAGAAGAAAAATTACCAAATTTCCGTAGGACCTACAGCCCACTGACAAGTCCTTGAAACGGGCAGAATGATATTCCTCTAGGGACTTCACTGTCTCGATGTTAATACTTTGCTAAGGGCAAAAGGCAACCTTAGCCTGACCCCCAGGCTCTTGTAAGTCTACTTTTCTATATAAAAATTCCTTCGGAGGGGGTTCCTGGGTGGCTCAGTCATTAAGCGTCTGCCTTCAGCTCAGGTCTTGATCTCAAGGTCCTGGGATTGAGCCCCAGGGTGCTGAGATAGAGCCCTGCATCAGATGCCCCCCTCAGCAGGAAACCTTCTTCTCCCTCCCTGCCCACCCTGCTTCTGTTCTCTCTCTCGCTGTCTCTGTCAAATAAATAAACAAAATATATTTTTTAATTCCTTTGTAAACTTCCTTTATCTCTAAACCCCCCAAGATACACGTTGACAATCATCCACCAAGCATATGACCCACCAGTATACATCTGAAGGGTCTCATGACTCAGGTTTTATTAGACGGTAATAAATGACGCTTTCCCAACAATAGCTAGGCCCCCCAAGGTCCTGGAAACCTTGCTTCCAAATTCCTTAGAGACCTATACTACCCCTAACCCCCTCCCAACCTGAAAGTGTATCATGGACCACTCCTCAGGACCCCAGTGCAACTCTTTCTGCCCACGGGTCCTGTCCCTTTTTAAAACCACCTTTTTGCACTGAAGACTTCTCAAGAATTCTTTCTTGGCTGTCAGCTTCGAACCCTAACATCTTTCCTACATCAAATGCTGCTATTTTTTCCCATCCAGGTTCCCAGAACCCTGAATGTTACTGACCACCCCTAGAGTAAGCGAACCTCTCTTCCCATTACTTGGTTGAGTCCGTCACTTCCAAAGTTGCAAGTACCGCCTGTCCACGGTAGAGGGCGCCAACAGCAAGGAACTACCGCCCCCTGTTGGAACTAGAATCCGAAGAACTGCAAAATAAGAGCCTGCAAGCTGTGATTGAAGAGCTTGCGTGACTGGGAATGTCATTATGAGTATAACAAAGAATGTTTTCTCCAGAAGATTGGTCGTATTTTACAAAATATGTGCATTGAGATAGGAAATGTTCTCACAAGGTTGGGAGGAATTAAGTCTGTCCACACACCTGCCCCCTGCTCTGTGTAGGCAAGAGGGTGAGCCGTGCCTGGTCTTTGCTTACTTATTACCTCTGGTTTCCCCTTGTTTCCTAGCACTCATCAGGAGTGTCTATTCTGTTTTATTTTTTGCTGCAAATTCTGGACTTTGTTCACACACGCCCACCCCCTTGGCCTATTGCTCTTTGTTTAAAATTTCATAAAAGTAGGGGGAAATGATGTAGAAGGCATTCATGGCATGAAAGTACAGTAATTACTCATCTTGAGTATTTTTACAAAGCAAGTTACAAAACAATGCAAAGTATTTTTGTTTAAAAAGTGCATATGTTAGAAGGGGGAATGAACCATGAGAGACTGTGGACTCTGGGAGACAAACTGAGGGCTTCAGAGAGGAGGGGGGTGGGGAAATGGGATAGTCTGGTGATGGGTAGTAAGGAGGGCACATATTGCATGGTGCACTGGGTGTTATACGCAAGTAATGAATCATGGAACTTTACATCAAAAACTAGGGATGTACTGTATGGTGACTAACATAATGTAATAAAAAATATTATTATTAAAAAAGTGCATATGTTAAAATATGCATAAAAGAATTTGAAAAGCTTTAAAGCAAAATATTAACAATTGGATGGCATGGCTGAGAGTGATTTTCATTTTCTTTATGCTTCTTTATGCTAATTATTCTTCTTATGCTTGTCTATTTTTTCTATAGTGTACATATATTAATGGAATATTTTTTAAGTGTCTAAAAATACAAATGGGAAGTCCTAAGGAACTGAAGGAAGCTGACCACCCACATGACACACATAGCAGGGAGAGCCCCAGGGTGCACTCTGGCCAAGGGTGTCTCTGTTTCTGCCCATTCTGGTGTAATGTAACAGCAAACCCACTCATAAGGTCTCACATGGCCGAATGAAAAGAGGAAGTTTGAGGTGACACACAGGAGGAAGGGAAAGCCAGAACTCCCTCTCACTCATGTTTTTAACAAGTACTAAAACAAAAAGACTGAAGGAACTTGGAAAGGCTCTTCTGCTGGGAAATACTCCCATATCTGGTTCTTGTGTCTGTAATTGTGGTAGGCAGAATTCAAAGATGGGCTCCAAGTTTCCCAACCTGGTGTACATGCCCTGTATACTCCCCTTCCCTTGAGTGAGTATGAAGGGATATCATGCCCATGATCATGATACATTTCATGGAAGAAGCAATTTTACAGATGTAATTAAGGTCCCTGCTCAGTTGACTCTGAATGAATCAAAAGGCAAATTATGCTGAGTGGACCTGACTTATTCAGGTGAACCCTTTAGACAAAGGTGAAATACTGGAAAGAGGTTGCCCTGTTGGTCTCAAGGGAGAAGTAAAATGCCCCATTGTGCGAGGGCCAGTGAGTCAACACGGGGGCTCTGAGAGCTGCATCCAACCAACAAACAGCAAAGCAATGGGGATTTCAGTCTTACAACTACAAGGAACCGGATTCTGCCAACAGCTAGTAAGGTTGGGAGAGAATCCTAAGCCTCAGGGAATATGGCAGCAATGGTCAACACCACGATTTCACCTGGTAAAATGGGAGAGGACTTTGCTAACCTGCCCCCAGACTCCTGACCCACACAAACTGTATAATAAATTTGTGTTGTTAGTACATTAAAAGGATTATTCACCACGACCAAGTGGGATTTATCCTGGGATGGAAGGATGGCTCAACATTTGCAAATCAATTGACGTGATACACCACATTAATAAAAGAAAAGACAAGAACCTTATGATCCTCTCAATTGATGCAGAAAAGCCTTTGACAAAATACAGCATCCTTTCTTGATTAATTCTTCAAAGTGTAGGGATGGAGGGAACATACTTCAATCTCATAAAAACTATCTACAAAAAGCCCACAGTGAATATCATTCTCAATCAGGAAAAACTGAGATCTTTTCCCCTAAGTTCAGGAACATAGCAAGGATATCCACTATCACCACTGTTATTCAATATAGTACTAGAAGTTCTAGCTTTAGCAATCACGCAACAAAAAGAAATAAAAGGCATTGGAAGCAGCAAAGAAGAAGTCAAACTCTCACTCTTTGCAGATGACCAGAATTTATCTGGAAAACCCAAGAGACTCCACCCAATATTGCTAGAACTCATACAGCAATTCAGCAATGTGGCAGGATACAAAATCAATGCACAGAAATCAGTTGCATTTCTATACATTAACGAGACTGAAGAAAGAGAAATTAAGGAATTGATCCCATTCACAATTGCACCAAAAACCATAAGATACTTAGAAATAAACCTAACCAAAAGGTAAAGGATCCATACTCTAAAAACTACAGAACACTTATGAAGGAAATTGAGGAGGACACAAAGAGAAGGAAAAAGAGTCCATGCTCATGGATTGGAAGAACAAACATTGTTAGAATGTCTATGCCGCCCAGAGCAATCTACACATTCAATGCAATCCGTATCATTGACATTTTTCACAGAGCTGGAACAAACAATCCTAAAATGTATATGGAACAAAAAAAGACCCCAAATAGCCAGAGGAATATTGAAAAAGGAAACCAAAGCTGGGGGCATCACGTTGCCTGATTTCAAGCTATACTACAAAGCTGTGATCATTAAGACAGCATGGTACTAGCACAAAAACAGACACATAGACCAATGGAACAGAAAGAGAGCCCAGAAATGGACCCTCAACTCTATGGTCAACTAATCTTTGACAAAGCAGGAAAGAATATCCAATGGAAAAAGGACAGTCTCTTTAATAAATGGTGCTGGGGAAACTGGACAGCCAGATACAGAAGGATGAAACTGGACCATTTTCTTACACCATACACAAAGATAAACTCCAAATGGATGAAAGACCTCGATGTGAGACAGGAATCCATCAAAATCCTAGAAGAGAACATAGGCTGCAACCTCTTTGACATCAGCCACAGCAACTTTTTTCATTACACATTTCCAAAGGCAAGAGAAACAAAAGCAAAAATGAACTTGTGGGACTTCATCAAGATAAAAAGCTTCTGCACAGCAAAAGAAACAGTAAACAAAACTAAGAGGCAGCCCATGGAATGGGAGAAGATATTTGCGAATGACACTACAGATAAAAGGCTGTTATCCAAGATCTATAAAGAATTTCTCAAACTCAACACCCAAAAAACAAATAATCCAGTCAAGAAATGGCCAGAAGACATGAACAGATATTTCTCCAAAGAAAACATACAAATGACAAACAGACACACGAAAAAATGCTCCACATCACTTGCCATCAGGGAAATACAAATCAAAACCACAATGAGAAACCACCTTACACCAGTTAGAATGGCAAAAATTAACAAATCAGGAAACAACAGATATTGGCGAGGATGTGGAGAAAGAGGAACCCTCTTACACTGTTGGTGGGAATGCAAGCAGGTACAGTCACTCTGGAAAACAGTGTGGGATTCCTCAAAACATTAAAAATAGAGCTACCCTAAGACCCAGCAATTGCACTACTAGGTATTTACCCCAAAGATACAGATGTAGTGAAAAGAATGGACACATGCACAGCAGCAATGTCCACAATAGCCAAACTGTGGAGGGAGCCGAGATGTTCTTCAATGGATGAATGGATAAAGAAAGTGGTTCGTATATTCAGCCATCGGAAAGGATGAATACCTACCATTTACATCAGTGTGGATGGAACTGGAGGAGATTATGCTAAGTCAAGAAGAGAAAGACAATTGACGTCAAGAAGACGTCAATTCTTGACAATTACGTCAATTCTTTCAATTACGTCAAGAAGAGAAATACAATTATATGGTTTTACTCATGTGTGGAACATAAGAAATAGTGCAGAGGATCATAGGGGAAGGGAGGGAAAATTTAATGGGAAGAAATCAGAGAGGGAGACAAACCATGAGAGACTCTTGACTCTGGGAAACAAACTGAGGGTTGCTGGAGGGGAGATTGGTGGGAGATGGGGTAACTGGGTGATGCACATTAAGGAGAGCATGTGATATGATGAGCACTGGGTGTTATACACAACTGATGAATCATTGAACACTACAGCTGAAACTAATGATGTACTATATGTTGGCTAATTGAATTAAAATTTTAAAAAATCACCAAAAATACTTGTGTTGTTTTAAGCCACTAAATTTGTTTTAATTTGTTATTCGGCAATAAAAAAACTAATACAATGGCCTTTCCAATTAAGGAACTCATATTTTTTTAAATATTATTGTGCAGAGATATTTGTCGTATAAAGATTTTTATATGTGCAAAGATCTTAAGTGCACAATTATGTGAACACACACACACATATGTGCCCATCACCCAGATCAATACAGTACATTTCCAGCACCCAAAAATGTTTCCTCCTGTGCCTGTGCAGTCAGTATTTGCATTTCCGTCCCCCAGGTAACAGGGTTTCTAACTTCTATCACCAGAAATTAGTTTTGTTCATGCTTGAATGTCTTACATATGCAAATAACGGAATACAGAGTCCTTTATGCCTGACTTCTTTTGCTCGGTATTCATGTAAGTTAAATATTTTTTTCACTTACTGTAGAGAGAGAGAAGGAGCAGAGGGGAGGGCAGAAGCAGACTCCTTGATGTGCAAGGAACGAGATGCAGGACTCGATCCCAGGACCCTGAGATCATGACCAGAGCTGAAGGCAGACATTTAACGGACTGAGCCAGTCAGGCACCTCACATATTGTTATTTCTAACAGTAAGCTTGCTTAAGTCTGTTTGAGCTGCTGTAACAAAACACCACAGACTGAGAGGCTTATAAACAACGGAAATTCATTTCTCCCAGTTCTGGAAGCTGGAAGTTCGAGAGCAGTGTGATCGAGTTCTGATGAGGGCTCTCTTTCAAGCTGCAGACTGACAGCCACTCACTGTGTCCTCATGTGGCAGAAGGGACCAGGGAGCTTTCTTGGGCCTCTTTCATAAAGGCTTTAAATCCCATTCATAACCATCACACTGGGCATTAGGATTGCAACATGTGAATTTGGGGGGACACAAACTTTCAGACCATTTTGCTATTATTGTTATAATTATTCCATATATGACTCTATAAGATTTTATTTATTCAGTACAAAGATGGTGGACCTTTGGACTTTTTTCAAATCTGAGTTATCAGTGAAACTGACAGGAGCGTTTCTGCACATAACTCTTGTCATTTCTGCACTCATGCTTGTGTAATTGTTCTGTCATAGTCAGGATATACCTGCAGCAATTCTAAGATTTGGCACACATAACATCTGTCTTGACCTTATATAAACACAAGTGTGGGGCACCTGAGTGGCTCATTTGGTTAACTGTCGGACTCTTGATTTTGGCTCAGGTCATGATCTCAAGACCGTGAGATTGAGCCTGGCACTCATTGGGGAGTCTGCTTGAGATTCTCTCTCCCTCTCTCCCTCCCTCCCCCACATGTACTCTCTCTCTAAAATAAATAAATAAATTAAAAAAAAAACACGAGTGTGAAAGGTGGAAATTGGTGGGGGGAAAGAGGCATTTTGAGGTATATTCTTTAGTAGATTCTAAGCTCTGACTCATAAATACAGAGGTGGTTCTTTTAGGCATCTGGAAGGACAGGGTGAAGATTGCTGTTTTTGCAAAACTGTCCATGATTATGTAGGCCTTTTGTTTTTACTTTAAAATCTTTTTATCCTCTTAACGGAGTTTTTCACAGAGGAAAAGTTTTTAATTGTGATGAGGTCCCATTTATACATTTTTCCTTTTTGGTATCAAATTAAGGAACTCTTCACCCAGCTCTAAGTCCTAAAGATTTCTGGCGTGGGGGGGGGGTTTCCTAAAGATTTGTTAGTTTTATGTTTTACATTTAAGACTGTGATCTCTTTTGAATTAATTTTTGTATAAACTGGGAAGTTTTGGTTGAGGTTCATTCTTTTGCTTAGGAACATACATTCTCTTGCCCCTGGATGCTCCAGCGACATTTACTGAAAAGGCTATTCTTTCTCAGAGGAATTGAATTGCTTTTGCATCTTTGTCAAAAATTGATCAGAGATATTTGCAAAACACACAAATATGAAAAGGGCTTGTAGCTGAAGTATATGAAGAACTACCAAAACTCAACACTGAAAAAAAAATCTTCCATATGAGCAGACTTAGGGGTAAAAAACCCACATGATTATCTCAACTGACACAGAACAAGCATTTGACAAAATTCAATACCCTTTCGTGATAAAAACACTCAACGAACTAGGAATAAAAGGAAACAGTTGAATGGTTAAACAAACTTTGGTATATTTATACCAAGGAATACTACTGAACAACACAAAGACATGAACTGTTGACACCTGGAATGATTCCCAAAGGAATGATGCTGAGTTAAGAAATCAACCTCTAGAGCCTACATACTGTCTCATTCCATTCACATGGAGTTCTTGGCATAACAAAATTACAGAGACAGAGAACAGTTGAGTGGTTGCCAGGCGCTAGGGATAGGGGACAAGGGAGATTAGAAGGGGTTGTGTGTGGCTATGAAAAGGGTAGCCCCACGGAGCCTTGTAGTGATGGAACTGTTTTGTATTTTGATTGTGGTGACAGTTACAGGGAGCTACACATGTGATAAAATTGCTATATAGAGAACTGGAGAAATCTGAATAAATTCTGTGGGCTGTACCAAAGTCAGAGTCCAGTTTTGTTACTGTACTATAGTAACGCAAGATGTCATCATTGGGGAGGGCAGGTGAAGGGGGCCTGAGACCTCCCTGTGCATTTCTTTGCAATTCTATCTGAAATCTATATTTCAAATTTTGGCCAGGGGGAGGGTTGTTTTTGTTTTGAAGATCCCAGATTCCAGACTGGTTGGCATTCTTTTCTAACTTGATACTCTAACTTGGGGAGATGTGTAGGCGGTAAGAGCCCTGCTAATGGCAGGGTCTGTGGTCAATTCACAATTCCCTGTGGTTTTGCAGACACATTTTCTAGTCTACACTGAGGATCTCATGGTGGGACGGAGATGGTCCTCACTTTAGTGAAGGTCTGTTATTAAAACAGGAAATGCTCAGCTGAGACAATCTCTGAATGCCCATGAGGCCTGAAAGATACACACTTCGGCTTGAAAACACACAGCTATAACACACAGCTATATACAGTTATAAGAATTACCCGACAATTTTTACATTAAGAAAGTAAGCAGGAGGAAATAAATCTACTAGTACGGCCCAGTAATCCTAGAGTCCTCTACTCTAGCACGTCTTCAGATCTCGCATTAAAAGTCCAGGCCCCAGGGACGGAATTCAAGCTACTTTCATCTGCAAGAATTTAGACCCAGCCATTTCAGTGAGGTTTGGGAAGATTTAATGACATAAAATCTAAGTTTAAAAAGCATGTTTCAAATCTGTATCTACAGCAGGTAGGCATACTTGGAGGGGAGGGGAAATTCACAGAAAAAGAAACTGGAGGTTAAACCATCAAATATTTTTAGTTATTTCTGAGTGGTGGGGTTTCCGGTGAATGTTTTTCTATTTTTTCCCCAGATGTGCTGGGTTTGTTTGGTTTTGGTGGTTTTTTTTTTTTTTTCTTCTTTAATGGATTTTTATAATGGGGAGGGAAGGGAAGATTCCCGGTGTATTCAATCAAGGGTGTTGTGTCAATATCCGGTATCTCCAGCCGGAACACTTGTTGAAAAGGGTGGAAACCTCACGCAGCAGAATTGCACGGGTGGAGGCCT